>NW_023604295.1:29306687-29950856 GCF_014898055.3 Talpa occidentalis
TTTTTTTTTTTTTTTTGTATTTATTTATTTATTTTTTTTTTAAATATTAAATTTATTTTTATATTCCCCCATACAATTGCAAACGCCCCATTCTGACCCCAATCCTTCCCCTCCCGCCCCCCACCCCCCAAAAAGTGTCTCTGGTTCATAGTTTTTTTGTTGATTTGATTTTCACTTTCTTATATTCATTTTCCTGGTCCCTTATTTAAGTTTTCTAGATTCCTGCTATGAGTGAGACCATCCGGTATTTTTCTTTTTCTTTTTGGCTTATTTCGCTGAGCATGATCCCTTCCAGCTGCCATCCATGTTGCTGCAAATTGCATGTGTTTATCTTTTTTGAATGCTGAGTAATATTCCATGGTATATATGTACCACATCTTCTTGATCCAGTCATCTATTTTTGGGCATTTGGGTTGTTTCCAAAGCTTAGCTATTGTAAACAGTGCTGCTATAAACATAGGGTGCAGGTGCTCTTTGGAATTGATGTTCTGTGTCCTTGGGTAAATACCTAGGAGTGGAATTGCTGGATCATATGGAAGCTCTATGTTTAGTAGGTCCAGAAATCTCCACACAGCTCTCCATAGTGGTTGGACCAGTTTGCACTCCCACCAACAGTGCACAAGAGTTCCTTTTTCTCCACATCCTCGCCAACATTTGTTGTTGCTAGTTTTTTTAATATGTGCCATTCTCACTGGTGTGAGATGGTATCTCATGGTAGTTTTGATTTGCATTTCCCTGATTACAAGTGATGTTGAACATTTTTTCATATGTCTGTTGGCCATTTGCATTTCCTCTTCAGAGAAGTTTCTTTTAGCTCTTCTGCCCATTTTTTGACTGGATTATTTTCTTTGTTGTTGCTGAGAGTCTCATCAGCTCTTTGCAGATTTTGTGATCAGTCCTTTATCATTAGTGTTGGGTGCAAAAATGTTCTCCCAGTTGGTGGGGTTTCTCTTTGTTTTTGTTATTGTCTCTTTTGCTGTGCAGAAGCTCTTTAATTTGATGTAGTCCCAGCTGTTTATCTTTCTTCACTATCACTGCTTTGGGTGATGTGTCTGTAAAGATGTCTTTGATGTGCAAATCCCGTAGTGTTTCGCCTATATTTCCTTCTATGTATTTTATGGTTTCAGGTCTTATGTCTAGTTCTTTAATCCATTTTGAGTTGATTTTTGTGTATGGTGTGAGGTAGTGGTCAAGCTTCATTCTTTTGCATGTAGCGACCCAGTTTTCCCAGCACCATTTATTGAACAAACTTTCTTTGCTCCAATGCATAGTCTTTGCTCTTTGTCAAAGATTAGTTGACCATAAATCTGTGGGTTTATTTCTGGATTTCTATTCGATTCCATTGGTCTGTATGTCTGTTCTTGTTGTTCCAATACCATGCAAGTTTTGATGATTATGGCTTTGTAGTATAGTTTGAAGTCTGGGAGTGTGATGCCTCCATTTCCTTCTTTTTTTTTCAGTAGAGCTTTGGCTATTCGGGGTTTTTGGTGATTCCATATGAATTTCATCAATAATTGTTCTATTTCTTTGAAGAATGCCATTGAGATTTTGATTGGAATAGCATTGAATCTGTATATTGCTTTTGGTAGGATGGCCATTTTAATAATGTTTATTCTTCCAATCCATGAGCAGGGGATGTCTTTCCATTTCTTTGTGTCTTCTTCTATTTCTTTTAACAGTGTTTTATAGTTTTCTTTGTATAGGTCCTTTACCTCTTTTGTTAGATTTATTCCCAAATATTTGATTTTTTTTGTTTCGATAATAAAAGGGGTGGTTTTTTTGATTTCTTCTTCTTCAGATTTATTGTTTGTGTATAGGAAGGCTACTGACTTTTGCGTGTTGATTTTGTATCCTGCCACTTTACTGAATTGATTGATGAGTTGAATTAGTTTTTCTGTGGAGATTTTGGGGTTCTCTATGTATATATCATATCATCTGCAAATAGTGATAGTTTGACTTCTTCTTTTCCTATTGGATTCCTTGGATGTCTTTTCTTGTCTTATTGCTCTGGCTAGGACTTCCAGTATTATATTGAAAAGCAGTGGTGAGAGTGGACATCCTTGTCTTGTTCCAGATCTTAATGGAATTGCTTTCAGCTTTTCACCATTGAGAATGATACTGGCTGTTGGCTTGTCATAGATGGCCTTTATGATGTTGAGGTATGTTCCTTGTATCCCAAGAATTTCAAGGGCTTTTATCATGAATGTGGGTGTTGCACTTTGTCGAAAGCTTTCTCAGCATCTATTGATATTATCATATGGTTTTTATATTTCTTTTTGTTGATGTGTTGGATAACGTTGATTGATTTTCGGATGTTAAACCATCCTTGTGCCCCTGGAATGAATCCAACTTGGTCGTGGTGAATTATCTTATGGATACATTGTTGGATTCTGATAGCTAAAATTTTATTGAGGATTTTTGCATCAGTGTTCATTAGGGAGATTGGCCTATAGTTTCTTTTTTGTGTTGTCCTTATTCGTTTTGGTATTAGTGTAATATTGGCTTCATAGAACGTGTTTGGTATTGTCCCTTCCTTCTCAATTTTTTGGAAGAGTTTGTGAAGGATAGGCACTAATTCGTCTCTGAATGTTTGGTAGAATCATTTGTAAATCCATCAGGTCCTGGGCTTTTTGTTTTGGGGAGGTTTTAATTACCATTTCAATTTCGCTGCTTGTAATTGGTCTGTTTAGGTGTTCTATTTCTTCTTTATCTAGCTTTGGGTGATTGTAGAGTTGTAGGAATTTGTCCATCTCCTCTAGATTGTTGAACTTGTTTCCATATAACTGTTCATAGTAGTTACTGATTATTCTTTTGATTTCTGCTGTGTCCGTTGTGATTTCTCCTCTTTCATTTATGATTCTGTTATTTGTGCTTTCTCCCTTTTTTCTTTGTGAGCCTGGCTAGGGGTTTGTCTATTTTTTATTTTTTCAAAGAACCAGCTCTTGGTTTCATTGATCTTTTGGATTGTTTTTTTAGTTTCAATTTCATTTATTTCTGCTTTGGTTTTATTATTTCTTTTCTTCTACTGGTTCTGGGGTTTTTTTGTTGTTCTTTTTCTAGATCTTTGAGCTTCGAGATTAGGTTGTTTCTTTGAGTTCTTTCTTGTTTTTTGATGTGAGCTTCTATTGCTATATATTTTCCTCTTATTACTGCTTGCTGCATCCCATACATTTAGGATATTGGTGTCCTCCTTGTCATTCAATTCAAAGAATTTTTTAATTTCTTCTTTGATCTCCTCGTTAGTCCAGTGGTCTTCCAGTAGTGTGGCTTTTAATCTCCATGAGGTAGGATAGTTCCTTGCCTTCTTTTTATGATTTATTTCTAGTTTGATGCCTTCGTGGTCAGAAAAGATGGTTGGTATGATTTCAATCTTGGTGTATCTGTTGATGTTTGTCTTGTGCCCCAGTATGTGATCGATCCTGGAGAATGATCCGTGTGCGCTTGAGAAAAATGTGTACTCCGTTTTTTTGGGTTTAGTGTTCTATAGATGTCTGTTAAGCCCAAATGCTCTAGGTCCTTATTTAGAGCTTTAGTTTCTTTACTTATTTTTTGTCTTGTTGATCTATCCATTGTTGATAGTGGTGTGTTGAAGTCTCCACTACATATGTGTTTTCTCTGATGTCTGTTTTCAGAGAGGACAACAGTTGTCTGATATATTTTGGTGCTCTTTCGTTTGGTGAGTATATGTTAATGAGTGTTATTTCTTCTTGAAGTATTGTCCCCTTAATCATAATGTAGTGACCATTGGGGTCTCTTTTTATTTTTTTGAGTTTGAAGTCTGTTTATCTGATATAAGTATAGCTGTTCCTGCTTTCTTTTTGGCCCATTTGCTTGTAGGATTGTTTTCCATCCTTTGACTTTGAGCCTTTTTATCTTTTGTAGCTAAATGTGTTTCCTGGAGACAGCAAAAGGTTGGGTTTGTTTCTTAATCCAGGCTGCAACTCTGTGTCTTTTTATTGAAGAGTTTAGTCCATTTACATTTAGAGTTAATATTGATATGTTAGCATCTGTATTTGCCATTATGTTTGTCTTTCCTTTGATTTATTATTATTTTTTAAAACTTTTTTTTTTTTGGTCTCTTCGTTGTTATTCGTCCCTCTGAGGTTCTGGCTTTAGGATTCCTTGTAGTATTTTTTGGAGTGGGGGTTTAGTCGCAATGAAATTCCGGAGTTTCTCTTTGTCTGGGAAGGTCCATATTCTTTCTTCATGGAGGAAAGAGAGCTTTGCGGGATAGAGTATTCTTGGTTGGCATCTGTTTTCTTGGAGTCTGTTGACTATGTCCCTCCACTCTCTCCTTGCCCGTAGTGTTTCTTCAGAGAAGTCTGATGTCAGCCTGATTGGTTTTCCTTTGAATGTTATCTGTTTCTTCCCTCTTGTCAGCTTCATTATTTTTTCCTTGTCCTGGATTCTTGGGAGCTTTACTATTATGTGTCTTGCTGTGTTTTTCCTTTCGTCGTGGAAGTTTGGTGTTCTTCTTGCTTCTTGTATATCAATTTTCAGCTCCTTCTTCTCATTTGGGAAGTTCTCTTCAATTATATCCATGAATATTTTCTCTGTTCCTACATCTCTCTCCTCTCCTTCTGGAATTCCTATAACTCTTATATTTCCTTTCCTCATGGAGTCAGATAGTTCCCGAAGTCTTTCTTCATTCTTTTTCCTTCGTACTTCTCTTTCCTTTTCTGTTTTGGTTCTTTTTATTTCTGTGTCTTCAAGATTACTTATTCGTTCTTCCATTTCATCTATTCTGCTTTCATTGCTTTTCCCAGAGTTCTTTAGTTCCTCCATTAATTCTTTGATCTCCTGCATTTCTCTTACTTCCCTCTTTAGGGACTCAATTTCCTTCTTCTGATCTATCACTTTTTTAATCATGGCAATTTTAAATTCTCTTTCTGGAAGGCTCAGAAGTTCTTCCAAGTTGCTGTCGTTGCAATCTGGGGAGTGGTTTCTTTTTGTGGTGTGCTTCTTTCCTGAGGAGTTTTTAGGTTGCGTGTGGTTCTTCTACTCCCTACTGTCTGTTTTCTAATTTGTCGTATGCGTTGGGACACTGTGTTGCTCGGACTGACTGACATCTTGGGTGAACTTCTCCGCTCCCCTCTGGCTCTTCCAGGAGCCATCTCTGTCTTCTGGGGAGCTTTCTGCTGGTTTTAGGCAGTTTTTACTGAAGAAATGTCCCTTGTCAAATGGCGAGCGGGATGCAGTCCCTGCGCCTCCGGTTTCAGGCACACTCTTCTGCGCACCCGGTCTGCCCCGGACGTGGGTGCCTGCTCCCTCTGTGGGCTCAGACTGCTGGTCGGAAGGGGCCTGGCGTGGAATAACTTCCCGGCTGGCCACTGGGTCCTCCAGAAACCTTCTGCCCTTTTCAAGCAGACTTAAGAGAATGTCCTGTTTTATAGGGTGTTAGTGACTTTTTTTTCCTGGTCGCTAGGTGGCGCCAGAGATCTCTCCTATTGTCCTTGGGGGGCTGTTTTTCGCCTCCCCCCACCCCGTGGGACAGAGAACAGAGCGGGAATGGTAGGGTACACCTCAACAGCTTTGGGGTGCTGTGTCTGCCTTGTGCCCCACCGTCGTGGAGAACCCACGCCCCGAATTTTCGTGCCCCGGGTCTCAGTTCAAAGCCCTCAGGTCCAGGACGCGGGCTGTAGCCCAGTTCAGTGGCGCGGGAATGGCGCCTTTTGCACCCGGCTCCCGTGCCTGGGCGCCTGGTTCCTGCTTACTCAGGGAGGGACCTTCACCTCAGTGAGGACCTCCGTGCGTCTCCCGCAAGCCTAGGTCGTCTCCCCGCAAGCCTAGGTCGCAGGCGCGGGGACCTGGGCAGCCGCGATCCCGGTCTGCACTTGCTTTTCAAGCGCGCCAGGCGCGCCGCGTTTCCCGCGCCAGCTTACCGGCAGCCCGGGCTGTGTGCGCGTCTCCCGGGGTCTTTGTTCTTCTCTAATGGCGCCCGGAGCCGTTCGCTCACCGCCGCGGCGGATCCTGCAGGGTTCGCCTCAGCTCCCGTTCACGGGGTGTGGTGGCTGCAATAGTTCCTTTCCGCTCACAGTCCCGCTTGCTGCGTCGTTTGTTCTTGTTGGTTGTTTTGGTTTGTGTTTCCTCCTCTCTGCGGGTCGGAGAGTGCCGCCTCTGTGGGCGGGGGAGGGGAGCAGGGTTCTGCGCTTCCCTCCCTTCTAGTCCTCTTTTATGGCCACTCTCTTCGGGCAGTTCGCTGGCGTCACCCGTTTATCTTCCGTGTCCCAGTTCTCACTGGGACCTGCCGCTTTTCCTCCCTATTCACTTTTTTTAATGGGAGATCTTACTCGCAGCGTCTCCTCGCCGCCATGTTGCCCTCATTCAGTTCTTAAAACAGTCATGTGAGGTAGGAGATATTATTTCCATTTTGCATATTAGAAAACCAGGGCAGGGCCTCCCTGGTGGTGTAGGCAGTTGAGCACAGCACTGTGAAGCTGTCCGCAGCTTCTGCAGTGCCGGTTCCATCCCCAGAGCAACCCACATGGTGCAGCAGACCTCTCCTGTCTCGCCTGCTGCTCCCCTCAGCAGTGTATTTTGGTCATTCTATCTGTTCTGCTCCCCACTCTGTCTCTGGTGAATCCTCTTACCCTCCGCACATCTGGCCTGTACCTCGGTTCTTGTATAAATAAAAAATAAATCTTAAAAAAAAAAAAAAAAAAAAAGCAAACCAGGGCAAAGGAATTTAAATAAAAACATGCATCTATGGTAATTTAATTTATGACAAAGGAATCAAGATTATCCAGTAAGGAAAGGAGAATGTCTTCAATAAATTATGTCGGGAAAACTGGATAGCCACATGCAAAAGAATGAAACTAGACCACTACCTTACTCCTACACCAAAAATAAATCAAAATGTATTAAAAACTTGTTCTTAAGACCTGAAACCATCACACTTCTATAAGAAAATGTAAGTAGTAATCTCTGATATTGGTGCTGAAGATGATTTTGAATTTGACAGTAAAAACAAGTGGAATTATATTCATGGATTGGTGAGGTAGATTAGAAGATGGAAAACACAACTTTCACTCCACAGCCAGCTTCCTCACCTATTTATTCAGGGCCAGACTCTAACCCAAGTTTTTGTATCTCTTAGTACATTAAAAGAATCTTTGAGAATTGAAGGAATGACAAGACACAGGGAAGATTTACCCTAGTCTTGTTGCCTTCTGAAATATATGCTAGTTATTTTTCAAAACCATCTCTTGCTTTGCTTATTTTGATGTTTTTAGATCAGATCAAAATGGGTAATACTTTCCAATTCATAGCCTCACTAAGTAAGCATAGATTTGAGTGAAGATAAAAAGGCACCTTTAGTTATAAGGGAGAATAAAAGATAAAACCAAGTACCTATTAAGTCCTGACTCAGAATCCTTTTTTCTGAAGTCTAGCAGAGGTGTTATTTGCATAGAAATATTTTTCAAATGAATCATTGAAAGAAGAAGACATTTTGGGGTCCCTTGTGAATGTGTATCCCTTCCCATTCACCCCACCTGTATCAGAACAAGCTGAATGATAATATAATACAGCACCTGAGCAGCTGGCAAAAGGCAGGCTTTGGGCCCACGGAGGCATTAAAGAAAAACCCAAAAGCCCACAAACTCCCCCAAACAACCTTGATTTAAATATGTTTTTCATGTTAAGCTCAGTCACAATAGATGATCCAAATCAAAGGAACGCCCTGTGGAGAACCACCATAAAGCACAACGCAAAGCAATCAGGTGCTGCTTGGCCAAGAAGCATACCTGACAAATTGCTTCAGGATCATGCTGGATGAAGCCTTATTGTGGTTATTAGATGTATGACTTAGGGCCCTACCACGTTTGATCTGTTGTCAGTGTTTGCAAACAGACACTGGGGTTATAGTCACATACGTCCCAGAACTCACACTCATTAGAAACCTCTCAATCTAGCAACATGGCTATGGCCATAGACATTGGCATCAAAGGGGCCTGGATCTCAACTTTGCTGCTTCTTATCTTTAGAGCTTTGGGCAATTCAAATGTCCCTGAGCAATTCAAATGTCACTTTGGGCAATTCAAATGTCACTTCCCAATGGGAATAGGAATGATGTATCCTTCTCAAGTGTGTTGAAGATTAAAAAAGATAATGTTGAACAAGCATCTGTGTAGTAAGTACTCGATAAATATTTTTAAATTTGTTATGTAATACTTAATATGTAATCGTGTCAATATTACATATTTATTATGTCCTTCTGCTTGTCTTCCTACATTTCAAAGGTCAGTTACAGCTTCTGGGCAGATAGATTACACATCTATTATCAGTTGCATCTCTAATACTCCTTTTCCATGAGTTTCATTGTTTAATTTCATTATTTTTAAAATTAAAAAAAATTATTGAGGTGACATTGGATTATAGCATTTATATAACATAGGGGAATAGGCACAGAGTTTCTCAAATGTACGTCACCTTACCACACACGCCAGCTAAGCACCCAGAGTCCTTTACCCAAGACCCTTGTATCATTCTCCTTGTTTTCCCCCTTCTCCCTCAAGTAGCCTCAGTTACACAGTCATTTTTTTAAGCTTTGTTTTCATTTTATAGTTGGTATTAACAAGTCTACCCAGCAAGAGACTATAATATTGTCTCAACCCTACACTCTATTGGCCATAGTTCTGGAATTACGTGCTATTGTGTATTTGGGTGACTTCAATGATACTTTTAATGGGCAAACACAGATCAGTGCAGAAGTTGAGTTCCCAGAGTCCCTTTTAGGTGAAATGCTTTTCAGACAACTAATGTATAATTTTGGGAAATCATTTCAGCCATGTGACAATCTTCCTATTATCCATTGTATTAGTCTAGACATCCTTTTTAGTGACATTAGCTAAAGATTTTGTATTATTTAAAATTCACCTTAGAAGGACTGGGAATAGTTGAGTTGATTGGAAAAGGCAGTGGGCACTTCAAGTTCAATGTAAATTTATCAATGTGGTTTAGCCAAATTAAAGACCTCTTTAACTGCCTGGTGCTTAATATGAAAAGCATCCAGACTAACACAATAGGTCACACTTAAATGATTCTCTCTTTAAGAATTAAACTGTCTTTGCACCACGCATTGGTGGCAGAAGATAATAAGATGCAGCTCCCCTAACCCAATCATTCTTAAAGGAACTGACCAGGTAAAAGAATGGAGTTACTATGCATGAGAAAAGCAAAATACAAAAATAATTTGACCTGCTAAAAGAATCAATTTTTCTGTGTACTGGAGCAAGACGCTAACAAGCATGACAGTGAACCTTTGGGCTATTGAAACACTCTGTAAAGGCTTTGCTTCAGCACAGAGGCATCCATAGACCTGATTTCAGTATGGGGTGATTCTAACTGCCAAGGTCTGAATTCATAAAGAGTTTCAGATAGGATATGTCTGTAACTACTGGGGGTTGGGATTAGTTACAAGATTATATGTGGGGGAGAGGGAGGATTATTAGGATATTGAGGATTTAACCCCCTAGAGAAACAGGATATTACTTGTATCTGAGACTGCCAAGCAGCATGGAATGCTTCCTTACTGTTCAACTTAAGTGTTCTTAAAAAGTGGACACTTTTTTAGCATTAATGTAGAAAAAACAGAGGGCTACATGGGTTTCAAAGATTTTATTTCTTCTGAATAAGTGGTATTTCACCAAATTTCACCTGAATAGGATGACCGAGGGTGGAAATGATTTTAGGAAGAAATTCCTTTTTTGTAGTGAGGTTGCAAAAATGGTTTGAAAAATCTATCATATTCTTTTGTGAATAAGCCCTTTATGTTCTTCACAAATTTGAAAGTTTTATCACAGCAGATTAATTATAGTTATAAGTTTGCATTGACTATGTGAGAGGATATTCACCGTTAATCTCCATTTTCTTACTCAGTGCTCAGCTAATCCTCTATGCCAGCAGTAAATATTCCCAGTTAGCAGAATGACAAACTAAGGCTCAGAGAGGAAATTCATACAATAGTAAATTCAAAAGTGGAGACTTGAATCCAGATCTATCCGTTATGTGATCATCTCTATTATATCTAATTTAACTTGGCCCCTGGTGAACTGCAGGACCCCCACAGGAGGAGTGGAAATAAGTCCTTTTAAGATGCTATCCAATTTAAAGAACTAGGCTGTACTTATTTTATGTGTGATTTGCAATGTTAGTTATAAATGTTAGTCAATTTAAAATGAATTTTCTTTTCTTTTTAATTTTTATTGAACTTGTAAGTTTTAACAGTATAGGATAACCCCCTCAGGTGTAGTCACCATCTCCCTCTCACCATCAAAGCACCCATAGTCCCCCACCATTGTCCATTGTGCTTTCTCCCTGCCCTTTTCACCCTTCCACCCCACCATGCCTCAGAACTAAGGTCAGCTTTCAAGGGTTGATTTTAATGTTTGTCTTTGTCTGACCCTGTGTTTGGTTTCTCTATATTCCATATATAAGTGGCAACAATTGGGGCTGACAGGCAACACTGGATAGCTGGTCACCCTTAATAAGACACTCAACAAAAATGGCGCTGCCATTCCTAGGAATTGACACAGCAATTCAAGTGGGATGGGTGGTTAAAGACATGCTGAATATCCGGAAGAATTTCTTTTCTTGTATATGGTAAAAGTATGTAAGTGTCATTTAAAACTTCATGGAACAAGTGACTGTGAGCTCTAGTCTATCCCAATTACCCATTAAGAAATTTTGACAAATGGGCAGAAGAGCTAAAAAGAAACTTCTCTGAAGAGGAAATGCAAATGGCCAACAGGCATATGAAAAAATGTTCAACATCACTTGTAATCAGGGAAATGCAAATCAAAACTACCATGAGATACCATCTTACACCAGTGAGAATGGCACATATTAAAAAAGCTAGCAACAACAAATATTGGCGAGGATGTGGTGAAAAAGGAACTCTCCTGCACTGTTGGTGGAAGTGCAAACTGGTCCAACCACTATGGAGAGCTGTGGGGAGATTTCTTGACCTACTAAACATAGAGCTTCCATATGATCCAGCAATTCCACTCCTAGGTATTTACCCAAAGGACACAGAAACATCAATTCCAAAGAGCACCTGCACACCTATGTTTATAGCAGCACTGTTTACAATGGCTAAGCTTTGGAAACAACCCAAATGCCCAAAAATAGATGACTGGATCAAGAAGATGTGGTACATATACACCATGGAGTATTACTCAGCATTCAAAAAAGATAAACATATGCAATTTGCAGCAACATGGATGGCACTGGAAGGGATCATGCTCAGCGAAATAAACCAGAAAGAAAAAGAAAAATATCAGATGGTCTCACTCATAGCAGGAATTTAGAAAACTTAAATAAGGGACCAGGAAAATGAATAACTATAAGAAAGTGAAAATCAAAATCAACAAAAAACTATGAACCAGAGACACTCTATGGGGGGTAGGAGGCGGGGAGGGGAGGGATTGGGGTCAAAATAAGGGGGTTATAATTGTATGGGAAATATAAAAATAAAATTTATTAAAAAAAAAAAAGAACTTTTGACAGGTTTGTCATTCTCACCAGTTTCACGATCAGTGTTGATTGCCTTTAATGGTAGTATGTCAGCAAAACTAGATAATGGGAAAATGTTAATTAACAAAATAAACAATGAGCGCAAAACTGAAAAACTACTAGATTCACAAAATGACAGTCAACTGAAAAGTGTCAACTCACCAACTCCTGTGTTTAGCCCTACCACACTGTTACCTGTAAGCTACCTGCTCTCCGTGAAGTTCTTCTATTTTCCATCTCTAACTGAGATGTAAAGGGGCTCAGGGCTATTTTCTTACATCTGGTTAGCAAGACTCCAACTGAAAAATTCATATTTTCCTACCAAAGATGTTTTATATCTGTCAGGTTCAAATGGATCCAAACTCTCCAATGTATAAAAAACAGGGTTATTTGAGATGTTTCATATAAACAATCCAAATGCCCAAAAATAGATGACTGGATCAAGAAAATGTGGTACATATACACCATGGAATATTACTCAGCATTCAAAAAAGATAAACACGTGCAATTTGCAGCAACATGTATGGCACTGGAAGGGATCATGCTCAGCGAAATAAGCCAGAAAGAAAAAGAAAAATACCAGATGGTCTCACTCACAGCAGGAATCTAGAAAATTTAAATAAGGGACCAGGAAAAAGAATAACTATAAGAAAGAAAATATCAAAATCAACAAAAAACTATGAACCAGAGACACTCTATGGGGGATGGGGGGCAGGGAAAGGAGGAATTGGGGGAAATGTTTCATATAAAAGTTGGATGGCAGAAAGTAGAAAAATTCGGAACCAATGTGAATAGTAGACTAGTACTAGAGCTAGTACTTTAACATTTTTTCTCAAAAGTGCAGACTATTATGAAAAGAGTCTAGACCGTAATACTGACCTTTTACTAAGTTGCAAAAGCAAAAATGTAGAGGGAGGAAGGAAGGAGGGGAGGGAGGGTAGGAGAAGAGAGAAAGGGAAAGAGGAGAAAAAATATGTCAACATAACAGGTGCCATCAGCCATGTACTTTTTTTCAGTCAGTTTGTACAAAATATGTGCTTGGTTAAATCTAGACTGGCAGCTGAAAATGTATCACAATACATTCAGATGCCTTCAGATTTTATGAGCTTTATGGCAAAAAATTGGAGAGAAAAGAAAATTAACCAATGTTGTTATTGTCATTTATACTAAGTCAGATGTTAGAGACCAGCACAAATCTCTGAAAATAGACTGGATTTGCTTAAAAGCAAATAGTTTTTGTTAGAGGTTTATTTTTCTCATGTCAAAAATATGAAATTATATTGTAAAGGAAGTAGTAAAACCTATATAGCTCAGAGTCTTGTGGATGTACCCACGTGTTCCCACATGCTCAACAGTTATTGAAAGTGTGATTCTCATTTTACCTCTTAATCCAATACTTGGATGTATTCAACAAGGAGCTTAGCCTTCTCCTCAGTTCTGATTTATGAGCAATTGGAGAGAACACATTCTCCTGCAAAAACAAAAAAACAAACAAACAAACAAAAACCCCAAAACTCAAATGCTTATAATTCTGGAATTTATTTTATGACCACAGTGTTTTATGTGGCTCATCCTTTCTAGAATGAAGCAATAATTTCTGATTAATAGACATGAATATACATTTTTAACTTAATTTTTCCTTAAAGGGAATTCGGGAAATACCTATAATGTGTATATATCATTGATATACATTTTTAAGAGGTGTTGTGATATATGATAATAATGAAAACAGATTTTTCTAGATAATGGAGATAGTTTTGATATTGAGAGTAAAGCAACTTTAGCTCTACTTTCCCAGATAATGGGTTGAATTATTATTCTCCTGCTGTATTGTACACAGATTTATTTTATTTTAATTAATTAGTTTTCTTACATCATTGTTCATTTTTGTACAGTATTTGTTTTCTCCCCTGGGTTCTCCCACCACCATAGCACCCATGACCCATCTCCCCCATCCCTTGTGCTCTTCCTTCCCCTATTTTGTCCTCTTCCCCTGCTGTATACCCCAGATCTATGGTCAGCTTGCAAATTTTACAGATTTAAATTTGGGCTTTTGAGTGGAAGATGGAAAGAAAATATATATGTTCGTTGCAGTGTAAATGATCACAAAATAGAAGTTAATCTTTAATTTTTATGGTACTTAAAAAAATTAAGTATATTAGAATTTTATTTAAAAAAAAAAAGGACCTCTTGTTGATTTTCAGGGTCCAGGATTTTAGGACTAAGCAGATCATTTTATGTGGAGAGAAGGAGGCATCAGTAAGGCAAGGCTGACCTGACTTGTGGACAACTCTTCTACTGATTTGAAAAGGAACTTCAAGTTCTTTCAAGAGCTATCAGTGGTATTAGTAATCATAAAATACATTAAAATTATGCTTTACATGGATGTAGTACTCAGATTCCTGTGGTTTTGCATTTGTGTTATTTCTGAATTTAAGAGCACTAGTATACCTTAAACTTTCCATATAGTTGCAAGACTAAAACAAAAAGAAAAAATTGTCTTGAACTAAACAGCCATTCTAACTGAATTTTCATCTTCATCGGGTATTAAAAAGCACTGGTGGATGAATCATGCTTTTTGCATATCATTTCCTTAAGAGATAAAATAAAGATGGTCATTTTTGCTTATTTGGGGGCTTTGTCAAAGAAGCATGCTGTAACAATAGGCCTAACCACTTGGGACCAATCTTACCAAATGGATGTTCTGAGCACACTGTTGATTCAGGCTGAAGCATTCACTCGCTTAGTGATTATCTGGCATTATCTCAGTGGATAATGATTTTAATACTTCATAACACTCATTATGGTATTAGTGGGTTCATATTAATAAGATATTAGTTTGGTTATTCAGGGAATCTAATACATGAAAGCAAAAAAACAAACAAAAAAAAATCACCTTAAAGCTTCTGTCATCCAACAGGGTTTTCGTTTGTTAATATGGTTTTCTCCATGATTCTGTCTCATGATTCTTAGTGTTCATATATCTTGTTCTTTGACATCTTGATCCTTTTGACTGTCATACATTGCATTTAGCTATAGTTGATTCAGAGTAAAATGTTAGATTACCTTATTTTATCTTCTTAGTTTGTTTATGCAAAATGACTTGATCTTAATGCTTATCTTTCATTTTGTGCTGTGCAGATTCATTGTAAAATGTACACTAGATCAAAAAGCAAAATTTTAGCAATAGTATCTTTTATTTGGGACCCAGTGGCTTTCAAAGGTTATGAATTAACAGAAAGTCCTTTAATATACTGTCACCCATCTTGTCCTCATGATGAAGCATGAAAATTGACACAGGAGAGTGTCATGTCAAGGTTTATAAAGGGTCTGTCAATGTGGATAAGGACTTTTACTGTAAAGACTTGGGAAAATTGCCTGAGGAGAAGTCTTCCTTTAAACCATAATGTTTTCCAAAGACTTTTAGACTTCTGAATTTAATCCCAAATCCAGAAGATGTGTGATTTGTATAAATTCCTGAAGGAAAATATAAATCTTCATAGCTCAAGTTAAGAGTACAGCTCTAATAATTAGGTTAAGATGTCTAACACACAGTTATAAATAAAAAGGGACTGGTTCATTCATTCAACAAATAGCTCTTGGGGGTTTGCTATATGCCTAATGCTGGACTAGAAGTTAGGAATAGGGATATTGAAAAAGACAGAGTTCTTTCCTCTGGGAGATTTTTATTTATATAGTTATTTGTCACATGTAATAGCATAGATCTAATTTTCCAATAAGTGATAATTGTAGATTTTACGTCTTTTTCATTCTAGGTACAACATTTCCATAATGAGCACACAATGAATAATTTTGTATGTCAGGAAGTCTGATATAGAAAATAATATTATAAATAACAACTTAAAATTATGAAAGTATGATTCTTTTGTTATCAACTGGGAAAATGAAGAATTGATACTTCTGACAAAATTTTTGGAAGTGCATTAAAAAATGTTTGGTTTAACAAAACCAATTTTAATTACTTTTATTTAACCCTCCAGTTTCTTATTTTACCCATTTCTTCTAATAACAATGGAAAAATACACTCTCAGGGAAATTTGATTTTGTTTCAAGTGACTCATGACAAAGCCTAAGGGGACTTATAAAAAGGATTTACTTTTTCATGTGGGGTTTTTTTTTTTTTTTTTTTTGGCAACTGAATCAAAAACTTTGAAAATGCAGAATGAACAACAAATTCACACCTCTGAGGGCAGAAACATATATGAGCAACTCAGAAATTTTGTTTTTTTATATCTTGTATTTGGTAAAGTACTGATTTGGGGGGAGATTTTAGTGTATGTAAACAACAAACCATTGTTAATGTGTGATTTTACAGAAAATGTAAAACAGATTTTTCAATTTTGAAGTTTTAGGAAAGCAGTCATTTAAATTTTTAACATTAAGTGTGGGACATGTGTAAATGAACCCATGTCATGTTAAGAACCATTGTCATGGAAACTTTAAAAAGTGGGCAAGCGTTCTAAATGTATCTGATAACTCTTGATATTATACTAAGTGCACTTTGAGATCACACTACTGCACTCTAAACAAAGAAAACAGGTATTAATGTTTTCTGTAGCATTTTTCTGTTTTATTTTCAGTTGAAGCATTGAAGACATTAAAAATGTCAAACTGATTCAAGAATGGATCAGAACCTTTCTATACTCCAAAGGGAGCTAGAGAATGAATATAATTCACCCCTGCAAATTTAAAGTTACATATATCAGACATTGGCTCTGGGCCTTTTGCCAGTAGACACAACTGATATTTGAGATGAACTGATGCCACTCGTTACTTCAAGGTAACTGGACAGTTTCTCATAATCCCCAAAACCAGCATAGTAGCCCCAACACAGTACGCCATGTTTGCCAGTGTCTAGAGCACCAAACAACATGATTTGACAATTCTCTGTGAGTCATGGAGATCACGACTTGGCTTTCTACTTGTAACTGAGCCTATAATTTTGAATTTATTTTCCCCCCACTCTGGGGGGAAGATTTTAATATGAATCTTCTGGCAGAGAAGACGTGTATGTATTTCAACAATATTAACTCTCCCAGTGTTCTCAGTTTTAGTCCACACATAAATATGAATACTAATACTCCCCAATTACTGTGGCCTGGAAATCTCCCAAAGTATCTTTCTTAACACCAAAGTAAAGAATAAGTTAGAAGAGTAGCACTGTTTTCCTACAACTACCACCAAATCCATCTTTGCATATATTACAACAGGCCCTTATCTCTGGCACTTAGCCCAAAAGTTTTCTATCTATGACAGAATGATATAACGGTGTATGTCAAAACTCTCAATTAGTGCTAAATCATTCCTTTGACTAAAATTATCATACCGAAGCCTCAGAATTAAATATGTGAAGTTTCATATAGTTTTCCATGTTTTAGATGAAGCAAAAACAACCCAATGGGAAATTTGGGTGATATATGCATGAAAAAATTTTTTGAATAAATCTTCCACATTAGGTATAATAAACATATGTAAGTGAGTTCCAAAATCTAAAATTTAGGTTGCCCTTTCCTATTGGAAATCAGTGGCAATAATGTGGGAATTATGCCACTGGAAAGTATCATTTCTGTGAGCAACCCTGGCTGTCGAATTCTGATCTAGTTGCAACCTGGGCTCAATAGCTTGGAAAATAGCAAACCAGTAATTGTGTGAATCCAATCAGGGAACAAAATCACAGAATATTTCAGTAAGTAAGAAAATGGAGTTGTAAATATCAGCCTTGTTTATTTCCCATTACCACAGCTGGAGGCAAGAAAAGAACATGGGTTAGTATAATACAGTCAGGTAGGAATTATCACACACAATGAGGTTGAAAATTCTAGAGAAAAATATTGGAAAAAGAAAGCACAGCACCTTCATGAAACAAGGTTGGGTGTGGCAACCCTGTCCTATTGCCCCATTTAAAAATCACTCCTAGTTTAAAACAAAATTATTTTGAAACTTATAACAACTTGCCTTTTTCTGCCCAAGAGAAATTATCAGAGCATCTTTGTGAACCAATATTATTTTTTTTTAAATGGATCTCTTCATATGATAAGCCTTGATGATAATTTTTTTCAGAACACTCTAACGCCTGAGCTGTTATTAACAAACAAGGGTGGCTGATGCTCAGAGTAGAACTTTTATATTATTCTGCAAGTAGCTTGGGAACAAATTTGTGTAACAACCCATTATGTGTGCACCATTCACAAATGCTGACATGAGGTAGCCGGCATCAGCCAGTATTGACAGCCAGACTTTGTCTGTAAGGGGAGCTGCCAAAGTGTCCCCTTTGTGAGTGCAGAGCTAAAGGTCTTTCAACATGCACATGGGCCTGTGAACTTCACTTTCCCGCAAATGTCCTTCAAAGCCTATGTTTCTCATACTCCTCCTCTTTATTTTTTCCTCTATTGAAATGACTCTCATTTCCTTTGTGATTCTCACAACATGGACATCTTACATTTACAGAAAAAAAAAAAAAAGCCTAACTTCCATCTTTCTATAAATAATGGCAATGAGAAGTCAATTCCTAAGATGCTTTAAAATCTTAGCCTGACAGCAAGTGTTAATCTTTCAGGAAAAATAAAGTAGTAAGGACCACACTAGGAGGACTTATAAGACCATGTTAAGATGGCAGTAAAGCATATACAAAGAGTACGAATTCATCTTATGATAAGTTTGACAAAAAGTTCCACAAACTTACTTCACATAAACAAAATTTCCTGGTATCCTCTATTCATTGTCATAAAGACTAGAAATCAGAGGAAAGAATGCTTATGTCCAAGGGGTACTCTGCCCATGTTTTGATGCAGCTTTCCTTTTCCAGTTGACTCAGGCTCACAAACTAGATGGAATTCATTAAATTAAATGTAGGTGAGAAGAAATAAAAACAAAGATATGAACAAATCAACAACCAAAACAGGAATCAGGCAGGATAAAAATATTTTCCACATAGACTTTTATACTTGCTAAGATTGAGGTATCAAAGTTCCTCGGAGAAATATACCCAATAGAATGTGCTTTCATGCATGCATTCATGTGTGTGTGCGTGTGTGTATGTATAACTTTTATTTTAAGGAATTGGCTAACATGACTTTGGAGATTCTGCAAGTGCAGAATCTGCAGAGTGGGCTGGCAGATTGGAGAACTAGGATAAAGCTGATGTACATCCCAATTCGAGGGCAATGGCCTTCCTTTATTTTGTCCTTTCTCTGTTCCCTTTTGTCAAAGCTGGTAGTGTTTCTGCTGGAGTGTTTCTTCTTGTTGAGATGGCTGACTAGATCCTTAAGTCACAACTTTAGTCCCTTCGTGGGATGATTTTCCAGTAACACCTTGGTGTTCTCGCTAAACCACGCTTCATTATTTTTTATAACATAGATAAGTTAACTTTCAAATCTAATTTGCCTCCTTTTACCTTAAAATCCCTTCAATTCATCTCTCTCCTTAATTTTACTATAAGCAGTAAGGAAGATACAAGCTGCATCTTCAATACATTTTCTAGAAAGTTCTTCCACTAAATATGCAGATACATCACTCATAAATCCTACCTTCCAAAACACACTAGACCACAATTCAGCCAAATTCTCTGCCACATTTAAAAAGGATTGCTTTTCTTCCAGTATCCAATAAACTGTTCCTCATTTCAGTCTGAGGTCTCACCACTATCATCTTTACGGTGCCATATGTCTGCCAACAATCCTTTCAAGACAATCTAACATGCACCTCAAAGCTCCTCCAGTTTCTACCCATTCCTAGTACCAAAACTACTTGCATGTTTTTAGGTATTTGTTCCAGTAACACCCCATTTCTTAGAATCAAAAATTGTATTCATTTGCTAGGGCTTCCAAAACAAAATGCCACAGATTGGGTGGCTTAAAAAACAAAATTGTATTAATGGTTCTAGAGGTTAGAAATGCAAGATCAAGACACCAGCAAGGTTGGTTTCCTCTAAGGTCTCTCATCTGGGCTTGCAGATGCCCTCTTCTTGCTGCCCTCTCACATGGGCTTTTCTCTGTGAATGTGTACCTCTTACGTCTCTCCAATGTTCTAATCTATTCTTGTAAGCACAATCAGTCAGATTGGATTAGGACCTACTCTAAAGGTTTTTAACTTAATCACCTCTTTAGCAGCTCTATCTCCAAATACAGTTACATTCTGTGGTACTGTGTGTTAGGGATTCCACATATGAATTTGAAGGAAATGTGGTTCATCCATAATAGAGGTTTAGGGGAAAATTTAGTCTAAATTCTTTGCCACCAACATGAGTAGGAAAAATTGGTCAATTGCTCTATTCACTGATGCATTGAAAATAGAACTATTACTGAGGAGAACACAGCCCTTACTAACTTTAAGATTTGGCAGAGCATTGTCTCATGAGCAAGCAATTAAAAAGACTACCTCAGTGGACAAAAAATAGGAGCAAATTGGGGCAATATTAAGAGATTTTTTGTTGTTGTAAACTCTCCAAAAATTTTTGTGGAGTCTGGATGTGTGTGGGAAATGTGAGGCAGAGAAAATGGAATTCTAATTTCATATAGATGTGCTAATATTTGAGAAAATGTCCTGTAAGATGAAATAGTGGGTTAAAGATTCAGGCAAAGAAATGGGTCTCAGTGAGAAAAGGTGACAGATGGAACCTAACCTGGGGGAACAGATTCTTTCTCTCTGGAAGAAAGGCCAAATTTCAAAGATAGGGATTTGTCAAGAAAGAGTGGGGAACCTTAAAGGCACTGATTGAAATCAACAGTTCAGCTCAGTGGACTGAGTAAGATGCCTAAGTGGGAAATTTGGAAAATTCTGTAGATAAGAACCAACATCAAGATGGTAATTCAGGAGACTGGAGAAAGTAAATATGGCTTGAAACTGAAGGAAAAATTCTTTAGTTCAGAAAAAGTATTCATTTTTTAGGAGAAATTGTGTGTGTGTGTGTGTGTGTGTGTGTGTGTGTGTCTGTGTCTAGAGAGAGACAGACAGACAGAGAGAGACAAAGAGAGACAGAGCAGAGAGAGAGAGGAGAGAAGGGAGAAGGGAGAGAGGGACTGACTGGTTGGCTGGGTATGAAGTCATCCTTCAGATAAAAAAGAATATAAATGGCAAGTGATTAGAAGATTGATTAATACTTTGATGTACAATTCCTAAACAAAAGTGCAGAAACCGTAATAATAGTATATTGGTTTTAGCAATCACAAGCCTGTTAAATGCACATTAGTTTATTTCAGTCTTGCTAACTTTTTTGAGATCAGTTGGGTAGATAGCATTCCCTTCAATTTGCATTTGAGGAGACTGAGCATCAAAGAAATGACTTTTTAAATCATAAATTTGATGGTAGAAAGGGTCTCCATGCAGACTAGGTCTTTCGAGGACACACCTAGTACTTGCTCTTCTGCACTCAGCTGTGACTCTTAATTGGACTATACTCTATTGTGACTTATGTCATGCCAGTGTGCTAGAGAGTACATGGGTGTGGTTTTTGGAGGAGAAAAAACTCTTTGCCCATATTCCCCCAATCTTCCACCCACATGCACATTTTTGATCTATGGTAGCAGCAGATTATAACCCCAAATGAGCGGTATTTGAGGAATGGCTTGAGGGTGACTATCTGAGGAGGACTTTCTTTGTCACAGCCACTTTAGTAGAGAATAAATAAATTTATTTTTGACTTGAAGGAAGGTAGAAGTAAGGAGAAGCTGATTCAACTGTCTCAAAGTGATTTACAGTAGATGTATATAAGAGCAAAGTCCATTTTTTGCCTTCATAATAACCATAAAGTACACATGAATAGCCTTAGGGAAATTTTAAATTCAAGGTTCTATTTTCAAATGGAAGTCTTCTTTTCTCAGGGTTCAAAGCTTAGCCCATCAGGACAAAGTCCAATGTCAAGTAATAGGAAGATAGTATTGAAAGTGCAAAATTGTTTTGAAAAATTATTAGAACTTATTTATTTAACCCACATTATCTTGCATCTTTGGAGAAGAAAAAGCATTTTTTGCTTAATTTAGCCCAGAATCAGGTAAAGTTATTGCCATTAAAAAAATGTGTTGAGTCAAGAAGTAGTGAAAATATTTATGTGATACATAGAGCATAGATTAGACTAATAACGTGGAATGAAACACAGGTTCTGCTAATTCTTAAACAGCTGTCTTTATATATTTAGTGGATAACTAGAAATGAAATCAAATCTAATAAAGAATAAACTATCTCGTATTTGTTCATCTTATTGACATGAATGAAAATTACTATACTAATTATAAACAAAATTCATATGGCAATAAAGAAATTAAAAATGTATATGCTTCATATATCTTACACTCATGCATTTCTGCACATTCTGCTATTAATACAAAATTATGACAAGTTAAGTAAGTCAGGGGTCTCAAGACCATGTCCAAGTTGGCTTTAAGAGCTCTTCATTTCTCCATGGTTCTCTTGCCTGCTTTATCAGCAGGTACCCCAAAAGGAAACAGATGGCTCACAAATAGATAATTAAGAGAATTAAATAAAGTATTCACAAACATGTGGACAAATGATATTGAAGAGGCTAGTGAGGATAGCAGCAGTAGGAGACTCATCATCCCTAAGCATGAAAGGACAGTATTAGCAATAAGCAAAATACAATACTTTTACACTTAATATGTCATTTAAGATATGCATGCCATATTAAATGTGTGAAATTCAAACAGACAAATGTTATGAGGGTTTCCATTCCCAGGGATAGCTAAAAAAAAACAAAAAAACAAAACAACAAACATGTACACACATTTTAGTGATGTAACTTTTAGCATTTTACATATAGTTTTAATTTTGCTCATTTCTATCATAGTTGAGTACCTTAACTCTCTTAAATATCACATTTGAAGCCAAAGAGTTCCTCTTTTACATGCCTAATGATTTCCAGCTTTTTATCATTTGAATATAACTTATGAAATATATACATCTTATCACTATCATCAGCCCTTTTATTTTTCCATTTTCAGATATCTACATGAAATTCCAAGTGCAAAATATGATAAAATATTCAAATAATTGAGTAACTCTTAAAAGATGTCAGAACTGCTGAAACTCAGTTCTCTTTAAGTAGGTAATATTACCACATAAAAATAATCATTCACTATCTGAGGAACAAAAGTCCAGATTAAGCATGTGGTCAATGTGTATTGATGGACGATAACACTTGTTGAATCTCAAACATGATAATACCTGAGAATCGCCAATATTTATTACGCAAGTTTACATTAAATTCAAAATAAGTGACCATTCAGTAGCCTGATATTAAAGACTGAAATAGAGATGCTACAAAAATCAAACACAAAAAGGAAACAGTCTAGGTTCATTTTGTGGAGATAAATGAACCACTCTTGAGGGCAGCTTACTAAGCATTCTGTATAAGAATAATTCTTGTTATATCAAAGCAATGTTATTTATTTTGTTTAGATTAAAATAAAACATGTGGGAGAAACTTCAATATTATGTTTCAAAAGTGTCTTTTAGATCTGTGTAAACAATAAATTAATAAGATCAATCACTTAGCAAAGTAAACTCCAGTTATATATAAAGAAATTCAAGCATGTCCCTGGTAATCTCCCTGAATCAATGCATGGGCAGGGAAACCCTCAGTGCATATCCTGACAACATGAGTGTGGCCCCTGTATGCTTCCTGAGCAATTGTGAGGATGGAGATGACCCCAGCAGATGCCCTGCTGACATCAGCATGGCCCCAGTGGATTCCTTCAGCAAGCATGAGAGTGAAGCAGCCCCCAGCAGACATCTCACCAACACCAGCATGACCTCATTGTACTTCTTGAATAAACATGAGGGGGAGTCACCTGAGTAGATGCCCTATTCACATTAGAGCAGGCTCAAAATTTCCTTAATTGGACATGAGAACAGAGCCCAATACCAGCATATGTCCTCCCATGCAGGACCTTAAGGGAACTTTGAATGAGGGCAGACCCACCCAAACAAATATCCTTCAGACATTAGAACAGTTTTGGTGAACTCTGGGGAGGGACATGAAGTGAAACAACAATAGCAGACCCCTTACAGAGAGGATGCCTCCCATTTACTGAAGACCCAACTACAAGTTAGTTATCCCTGACATGCAGTACCATCTACTGGAAAAATAGAAGCTCTATGCTCTTAATTTTTAGGAAAATAATGAGCAGACAAAAAAAAAAAATACACAACAAACACCAACCTGAATCCTCAGGGGAATACAACCACAAAGAATAGATATATAGAATTTAATCCCCAAAACATGGAATATCTGTTCTTCCTAGCAGATACAGAGTTCAGAATTTCCATGAAATGGGAGAAAACAAATTCAAAGAAATGGGAGAAAACACAGAAAAGTCAGCCAAAGACATACAAGAAAACTCAGGAAGACAAATGAGAAAATTAATAAACAGATGGTCAAACTGAAGCTTTAAATACCAAAATAATGGAGAGGGAGTTTGAAAGAGAAGATGAAAAATTCTGGAGAAAATTATGGAAATAGAATAGACCAAATGAAAGACAGAGTCAGTTGATCTTGAAGATGAGAATGCACAAAGAATCCAGGTGGAAGAAGAGGAAAAAGAAGAAAAAAAATTATGAAGAAATACCTCGAGAATTATACAACTCCACAAGGAAGGGCAATATAAGAATATTGGAATAGTGGAAGAGAGAGAGTTGGGAATAAAGAACTTATTTAAAGAAATAAAAGTGAAAAATTTCTCAAGCTTGTGAATGGAATTAAATATACAAGTTTAAGATGTAAAAGAACACTAGAGTACCTCAAAATGAGATCTACACCAAGACACATAGTAGTGAAAGTTTTGAGAGGTCAAGACAAAGAAAGACTATTGAGGCAAATAACCTATAAAAGAACCCCTATCAGGCTAAAATCAGATATCTCTGAAGAAACACTATGGAGAGAATGCAATGATACAATCAAAATACTTAAATACAAAAACTGTCCTCCAAGAGTATTCTATCCTACAGGACTCTCCTTCAGATATGAGGGAGAAATAAGGACTTCCTCAGAAAAGTAGAAACTGATGGCATTTTCAAACACTAGAACTCTTGCCCCCAGGAACTGTTGGGAGGAGCTCTTGTATTTTAAAAAAAAGAAAAATATCCACAAAGAACTGAAAAAGGAAATAGAGCCACTAAATTGAGACAAAATGGCAGCAAAAGATTTTTCATATATCAATAATTACTCTAACTGAACTCACCAATTAAAAAGTACAAGATGTCTGACTAGATTAGGAAACATACTCCAACTTTCTTGTTTCCAGGAAATGCATAAGAGCTCCAAAGATAAGCAGGTGCAAAAAAAGGATTAGAAAAAAAATCTTACAAGTAGATGGGTCTCAAAGGAAGGCAGGGTCTACCATAAATATACAGATAAAATAGATTTCCAGCATTAAAATGTACCAAGAGACAGGTATGGACACTATATAATGATTAAGGGAAAAATATACCAGGAAGGCTAAACACTCATCAAGGGGAAATTCTCTAATGAATGAGCATGATAATACATAAGGTAATAACTATCAAATGTGAAAACAGACATTGGAAAGAACACATTCATGGAGGGGGACCTCAATACCCCACTTTCACCAATGGATAGATCAACCAGACAGAAAAAAAATAAGGATATAGTAGCTTTAAACAAAGAGTTATATCACATGGGCTTCATAGACATGTATAGAGAAATACAGTCCCCAAAAGCTGAATGCACATTTTTCTTAAGTGCATATGGAACGTTTTCCAGGTTTGAACACATAGTTCAAGAAAGGTATCAACAAATTCAAAGTTCCTGTCTTCTAATTCACACATTATACTTTGTTTGATCCATTCTGATATTTATTCTCTCTACTACATTTTTTACATCATCCAATGCATTCTTCAGCTCCATAATTTTTGTTTCCTTTTATAATTTCTATCCTTCTGTTGTATTTCTGATTTTGTTCATGTTTTGTTTTCCTTATTTCATTGAACTATCTTTTTTGTGTTTTTGTGTATTTCTTTGAGGTACCCCACTATTTTAAATTGTTTATTGGGTAAATCATAGAACTCTGCTTTGGGGATATATACTGAAAGACTATTTATGATGTCATGTTTCCTTGATATGTCAAATTCCTTGCAGTTTAGCTTTAATGTCTTCATATTTTAAATAGCAGTCACCTCCTCCAGTCTTTACAAAATGTCCTCTTTATTGTATCTAAACCTATAATTTTTTTCTTCAACAGTGTGCTCGAAATTCTCTAAGATATCTGGATTTACCTATGACCATTCATCATTGGATGATTGTTTAAGATGGCATTTTCTAGGGTCTCCTAAACATGACCAAGAGAGACAAACGTTGGTTCATGGGTAACTACAGGGTCTGCAATAGGGACTAAGGTCTGTAAGTCTATTACCTGACACATGGTTGGGTGAGAATCTTCCTGGCTCCCTTGGTATATGGCATGATTATCACAGCTTGCACAAAGGCGCTTTTGTCCATAAATGAATCTCAAATTATTGGTGAGGGAAATGAAGTATGTCTTACTTAGCCATATTGTCCAGATAAGGTTTTTTAAAGCCCTAGTTACAGGCTGTTATCACTAAAAATATGACATTTAATTTTAATATGATTGAACTTTATCAGTGTCAAATTCAAAAATGTCTTAAATGTTATGATTTTGTAAAGTTTCATTTTTAATCAGGAATTAAACTAATGTGCACAGCTGGAATTAAAATAAAGTGCACACCCAGAATTAAAATAATGTGCACATATTGTGATTTGTTGCTGTATCTTTTAAGTCTATTTAATCTGTAGGTTATCTCTCTAGTCCCCCTCCCACCTTTTTTGTAAGCTGCCTTGCATTTCATTGTTGGAGAAACTGTATTATTTGTCTCAGTTTTCCACAAGAGGCATTTTTTATATGATCAGAATTGTGTATGCTTCTATCAAGAGACTTCTATTTAGCTCTCTCTTTCTGATGTTAACAAGAGTTGATGTGCAGTGCTTATCCATTAATTAAAGATTGCTAAATCTATATTTTAATTCTCTTATTCCTTCTCCATTTATTTGTTCAAGTACCTACAAAAATTTGCCTTCATTTCGTTATTCAGTGGTATAGGTAATTTAGGAAAGACAGGATTCTACCCAAATGCTTGATTCTTCCTAGTGTTTATTTTTATTTTTATTGAGGTAACATTTACATTGTTATTTCTATTTTAGAAGTATTGGATCTCCACTCTCAAGTGTTTTTACCACACCACACCCATCACCAAATCACCCATAATCCACCACCATAGTTCATTCCCAGTGCTTTTTAAGATGAATAGGTCACTACACTTTTCATTTACTTTTTCCAAATCAAAAGGATGCCATACTTGTTTTGTTCTAAGTACTTAGCCATATAAATGTTTCCCTTCTGATAGCTTTCCAAGACACTTACCCATTTTCTTTATAAGAACATGTCCAAATTGGAGATATACCAGTTGATATGAGAGAAAGAATTGTGACTTCAAGAAATACTCTGATGTTAAATTGTTAACCCAAAAATTATGAAAGTCATTTGTAAGAAAAAGGATGAGAAATCACATGAGTATAGAGAGAAGTTCTTAATTGAATAATGTAAAATGTAATCAACATACTGAATAGCAAAATTTTCAATACATATACTAAACTATTACTCCCACTTAGATCTTTAAAAAGTGATTTTGGGATGGAGTGGGTACACGAAATTTGTTATTGGCAGAAGATCTGAAGGTGTTTTTGTTTGAATTGGCATTCTACTTTTTAATTGTCTTACAGAGACAAGCTATTTTTGAGATGGAGCTGTCATTCTCTCCCCCTCCTCATACCTTCAGTTCCCTGTTTGCCAGTATTGTAATAAATAATCAAACAATTTGGTCACTTGAGATGCTTCCTTATCTGAATATTGATTCTCTTTGTCCCATGGTCAGGAAATAGTGTCCTTAGATTTGGAATTTATGGTTAGATTACTCTAACCATCAACTTCAGAACTTGATAATATCCCTATTATCTAATGCATTGTTCAAAAATTTATAGTTTATGCTAGAGGTAGTTTAATACTGTAAATATCTAACAAACAGTAAAGGGGCTATTATTATCCTTTGTCAAATAACATTGTGTTTTTCTGGATAAATCTGTGCTTGTATGTATGTGTGTGCCTTTTCTTTTTTTATGTAAGTTTTTTTTTCCCCCCTAATCTCACCAATCTCCTTACTTCAGGGAACTGTAACTGGTGTCAGACCTTTCAAACTTGCTGAGGCCAGGTACCATTTATATAAACCTTTTAAAGATCCACAGTCCTCTGATGAATGTCTTATGTGCATAAAGGAAAGATAGTTGAGCTTTGTAAAGTCAGTTCTGACATAGAATAAATGCTCAAGAAATATTTATTGATTGAACACAATTTAGAATCTTATTGATTTCTTGATATAACATTTGGAACAACTATAGCTGCAAAAAGTGTCATAATAGACATTCAGTTTTCAAGCAAACAATTCCTTCTGTCTCTTTACTTCTCTACCAACCCCTACCTAACCTCCCCAGTCCATCATCTAAATTCTATCATTCTTTCTTAATAAAAGATACCCACTTAAGGAGAAGAAGAAGAAAAAAAAAACAATGACCAAATGCAATTTGAGTTCTTCCCATCCCTACTGTCAGTTTGGTATTTTGTTAAATGTTACTGCTTTTCACTTTCAAAATGGTTTAGCCAACAGTATTCAATCTACTTTCTACCAGGTAAACTTTGTCCACCCCTTAACCTTTAGGTCATTCCAATCATGTTATTTCTCCCATAATACTAGAAGTAATGGAGTAGGCAGGAAGTGAAAGTAGAAGTTATATAGCTCTGCTTGCCTGTCTTTTGTTTGCTTGTCTCTAACTACTTTAAACTACTTCCTTCTCATCTTTTTAACAATAATACAAAATGGTTCTATCTGAATGGTCCTAGAGCCAGCCCAGACTTTTATAACCTATTATTTTGACCTTTCTCTCATCAGTAATTGTTCAACAATTTGTACCTAAAGAAGACTTATAACGTACAATCCCCATGGAAGATATATTGAAAGTGGCATATGGGATGGCTATGGCAGTTATCACATACCAGGATGTTACAGATCATCCAAATGCAAGTGGCTTAGAACACTAAAATACTTGCATAGTGAATTAATCTGACATTTTAAGAGTGATCTCAGTTTTGTATCTGTTATAAAGGTGTGTCCTCTGATAGGATAGTTCAGTTAAGTAGTTTTAAGTATGCTTGCTATAATGTGAAGAAGTTAACATTAAATAAATAAAGAAAATAAAAACAAAAAAGAAAAGGAAACATAGAAAAGGAAAAGGTAGAGAAGGAAACAGCAACATGAAAACACATTTTTGCATTCATCAGTTGATTGTAAATCACATGCTGTCATTTGCCCTGTGTGGTGATAATGGGGAACAGGCAGCACTGAGCAGCAGAGACAAAGCAGCAGTTACTAAACAAATGATTTCTTTATCTTTATGTTCTTTGAGTGCCTCTTTTGTATTCCCCCTCATATAACCCTTATTGTCATTACCTCCCCTCATAGTAAGAACTTTTATAGTCATTGTGCCTGAAATATTTTTATGAACTTAGTGGACATTCAATAAATATTAATTAGTGGCGTGCCATGTGTTGTGGGCTGTGTGCCTTTCTTGGGTCATAACCCATTAACCTGATTTGAGTCACAGAGACCTTATAGAAAGGTTCAACATGTTTAAAGGCAGCCCTTTAAAGATCTGCCTTTGCTTTCATGATATTGAACACTTAGGAGAATTGCTTTATAGCAGTGAAAAATAATTGAAAGAGCATTTGGTAGGAGAAGGTGAGAGGAATTAAGAAACAGAGCAGTGGATGATGTCCTTTAAAGTCCACTTCTTCTAGCAGAATTTGGGATTGTTCTTTGGGTTAACATCACATACTCTTACCATTCAGCTTTCCTGTATGTTCTTGGCAAGTTCCTCTTAATTCGTTCTATTTGTGTTTGTTGATTATGGTTATTTGCCCCTAGGCAGTGAAAGTTAAAATAAACCAGAAAATTCTCTTTGAGTCTCTAAAGATATATCCACCAGTGGCTGCTCAAGTAGGCTAAGCACCCCAGGGATATGCAAAGTCATCAAGGAGTGGTCCTTCTACTACTAAATTATTTTAATACTATTCTTTATATCACTCTTTTGTTTATATTTTCTTTTGCATATAGCATATAGTAATTGAAGTATATATATTTGAGTTATCATAATCAATAGACAAAAAATTTCGAGACAAGGTAACATAATGTGATGAAATAACATATTAGTGCTGAGATGAGGAGATAATGAAATATGCTTGTTTCAAAATAAGCAATCCCTGGCTCTTGAAACTAGGAAATATTTTAGATTGTATTTATACTCTTGAAGAGAAAGAAAGGTAGGCAAGTAAAGGGATGAATTTCTTTGCTCTCATTCTGGCTGGTTTTGTGCAGGCTTTCCTCCTTTCTTCACAGAGATTGGAATGGTATGGAATGCTTGCACTTTACAAACCAAAAAAGCAATTAAGTTTAGCTAAGATGGGTGTATTATATCTATAAACACGGTCCCTTTGAATATGTAGAAAGTGCTTTTCTTAAGAACTTCCAATCTGAAAGTATTCACAGGCAGGAACCAAGTCATGGTTCCTGTGGGGATTTCAACTCTGAACGCGTTAATGGCACAGTCAAAGCAAGACAATGACAGTTTATTATTCTCAGTGATTGGGCATAGCTTTGAGATGTTTCACCAGAATTATTTACCCCATCATATCAAACTAAGTACAAAAGTAATGAGATTGTAAAATTACTGATAAGATGGAAAAAATAAAAATTTTTGAGAACAGTCAAACAACTAAAAGTGGGAAGATAGTGATGGTTGTTCTTGGGGTGAATCTTGGTGTAGATAAATTATTCAAAGGGGCAGTGATTTACCTAAAAGAGTTTCTATGTGAGTTACAGTAATGAAAGGCAAAATCATTAGGTGGTGCCTAGGAAATAGGTGTCAAACCTTTACAAACAATAAGTTATCAACTCTGTATCTCAAATACACTTGTATTTATTTATTGCTCATAATTTATAAATTCAACTATCATTAGTTAATATCTCAGGGACAATATACTTAAGGCAAAATTATTCATTGATAACAGTGGGTATAAAGTCAGATCTCAAAAAGCCTTTTTGATGATAATTTATTTTTCTGAAAAATGTCAATGTCTTGTCAGATCTGATAAGGTCATCATAAAATTTTTCATTGTAGTATGATTAATGAAATATACTAAAAGTAGGAGAAGTGCCATTTCTGCTGTTTTCTTATTGTTTATATGTGCTTACAAAAGATTCATTTCGATTCACAACACTTTTCGTGACAAAAATAGCCAGGTTTCCATTTAGAGAGGTTATTCCTCAATCAGAAGATATAACCTGGAAATGCACCAAACTGGGCATGCACATTGCAGTAACTTGCAATGTGTCAAAGTGAGAAGGAAGAGAGAGGGTGCAACCATCAATCTCTTCATGCTACAAACTGTCTCTTCTTCTCTCAGGATATGTAAGCCAAGGATATAAGTGTCAATGTTGTATTAAATATTAGTGACTGTTAATTACTTTTTTTATTTTTAAGGAAAAAATATTGTTATTGAAAATTCTAGCAATTTTCTCTGACCTGCAGTGGATCATCTGATGTACTCTAAGAGGTATATACATCTTATTTGGAAAACACCTCAATTTACACGGTCAACATCAATTTCAGACATCTACTTACTTGATATTACTCTATAGAGGGATCATTTGTTCAAGAAATTAAAGGACAAAATGGGGGTAAAAGCTTTTGTAAACCTTTGTGCCAAAGCTTGTTAGAATTTATGCAACATTGAAATGTTTGCATTCTAAATAAAACAATATGAAATACTCTATAAACTTGGGAAGAGTATATCATCCCTAACATATTTTGATATATTTTGATTTAAGAAATTTCAGGCAGCAAGAATTAAGGAAAAGAATTAAGGAAAAGACTGGTTTTAAAGTGATGAAGGACAACTGTATTTCCAACTTGGAAATTCATTATGAATTTCAAGTCTATCAGACTTGGCTGACTATCCTGTTAAATTATATAAATTCTGTATAAAAATATGTGTTTAAAAATGCTGATGAACTAGCAAGATGAGGATTCCCGAGAAGTCAAATACTAAGTGAAAGTAGGAATCCACAGGCAAGCTGAACACATGGAAGATGACTGAAGCTCAATAAACTTGACTTTCAGTTGTTACACTGTGTACAGGTGGATTTAATTAGGAGACCTCTGACATAAGCTAAAGCTTCAAGGGTTGTAGTGTTACAGTAAGGGTAAAAATAGAAAAACCTGAATTCTCTGAAGGAAGTAAGAAAAACAATCTCTTTGAAGTGTTGGTGCTGGGAAGAAGAGAAAGCAAATTGCCCGAGTTTCTTCAACTACCAGTGAGTACTCACCTAATAACCCACAAAACATTGTAGCTGGGTTGGCTAAAAATCCTGAAGCCAGTATTTAGGTTTAAAAGGATATTAGATGAGCCATGTCCAGCTGCCTATGAATTGGAAACAAAAATATCTGGAAAAACTCACCTACAACACAGACCCAAATAATTCCCTTAGATTAAACTTCTGAAAAATATGGACTCATAGTCAAAAATCAAATAATACCTCTGGAAATGAGATATCATAAACTGGAATCAACAGATTCAACTGGCAAAAGTTTCAGGATTGATTGGAATCATTGACACAAATGTAAAATAAATTGTAGGGTAAGGTAAAAGGTATCAGGCTTTTCTGCCCTCCAGCCATCAGGATAGATGAGGGAACCCTGTGATCCTGAATGCATGCCTGATGGCGGGTACCTGAAGTGGATACACCTGCGCTAAGACTGTGCTTTTAAGGGCGGCGTCACAGGGATGCCAGAAGAAGCAGAGAAGCAGCAGAAGCCGAAAGAGAAGAAGCCCAAAGCAGAAGCAGAGAACACCAGAGAGCCCAGATAGAGTGAAGATTTGCTGGGGGCTGGGAGGACTGCCAGCCTCCCAGCCCCCCAGCACCCCTGCCTGCCATATGCCTGGTGTACCCCAATAAAAAACCTGCAAAAACCACTGAGGACTCTGACTCCTCCTTTACCCGGTCTGCATGGGATCAGAAAACCTGCACTGGTCCAGTCCTGCCTTTACATAAATGTTTACATATTTGAAGGAATAAAGGAAGAAGATATGATTAAGTTTTAAAGAGCAAGAAACAAAAAATTACAAACATTTACAAGGAATTAGATATGATAATTAAAATGATAACCTCAATAACGGTATTAAAAGTAGATTAGATATAGCTGAAAACATAATAAAGAATAGGAGGAAAGATTCAATGAAATATGTAGAAGGGAGCATGTGACTATAACAACAAACAAACATGTAGTTAAAATTTCAGAAGAGAAGAGAAAATGTATGGGAGAGGTAATAAATGAAGAAATTAAGGCAGGGCTTTTTTCAGAGATTATGATAAACACATATCTTTTTTTTAATTGAAGTAACATTAGTTTATAATATTATATAGGCTTCAGGCACAAAGCATTATAAATCAACACCTGTATATGCTACATTATGTTCACCACTAAAGATCTAGTTTCGATCCTTCACCATACAACTGACCTATTTTTCCTGATTTACAAGCCCCATGCCCCTTTTCTTCCAGTAACCACTTTCTTATAGTCTAAAACATTTTATTAGTTTTGGAGATACATATTTCTTTATGTGAGATGTCCAGAGAATTCTCAGGATGATAATTAAAATGTCATCAATATCTAGGTCAATATTAATTAAATTATATGACAATGAACACAAAAAGAGGACCCTAAGGGCAGAGGAATTATATATAGATATGAAAAATAGATTGACAGCCAATTTCTCAACAGCACCAATGGAAACCTGAAAACAGTGGAATAATACTGTCAAGGTAATGAGGAAACCTAGAATTATATGCACCACACAATTATTTTCCAGAAACAAGGATGAAAAAAGTAATCTTCAGAGAAATTTATATTGAGTGAGTTTCCCATCTAATGAATGTACTCAGGCAAAAAGAAAGTGATGCCACAACACTAATGATAAAGAACTAATCACAAAAATCTACAAAGAGCTGATGAGACTCAACAAAAACAAAGAAAATAATTGAGTCAAAAAATGGGCAGAAGAGCTAAAAAGAAATTTCTCTGAAGAAGAAATGCAAATGGCCAACAGGCATATGAAAAAATGTTCAACATCACTTGTAATCAGGGAAATGCATATCAAAACTACAATGAGATACCATCTCACACCAGTGAGAATGGCACATATTAAAAAAACTAGCAACAACAAATGTTGGCGAGGTTGTGGAGAAAAAGGAACTCTCCTGCACTGCTGGTGGGAGTGCCAACTGGTCCAACCACTATGGAGAGTTGTGTGGAGATTTCTTGAACTACTAAACATAGAGCTTCCATATAATCCAGCAGTTCCACTCCAAGGTATTTACCCAAATGACACAGAAACATCAATTCCAAAGGGCACCCGCACCCCTATGTTTATAGCAGCACTATTTACAATAGCTAAGCTATGGAAGCAACCCAAATGCCTGAAAATAGATGACTGGATCAAGAAGATGTGGTACATATACACAATGGAATATTACTCAGCAATCAAAAAAGATAAACACATGCAGTTTGCAGCAACATGGATGGAGCTAGAAGGGATCATGCTCAGCAAAATAAGTCAGAAAGAAAAAGAAAAATACCGGATGGTCTCACTCATAGCAGGAATTTAGAAAACCTAAATAAGAGTCCAGGAAAAAGACTAATCAATACAAAGTAAAAATCAAAATCAACAAGCAACTATAAACCAGAGACACACTATGGGAGGGGGGGGTCAGAAAGGGACAGGGAAAGGAAGGACTAGAGTCAAAATAAGGGAGGGGGTGCAATTGTATGGAGAATATAACCATAATGAAAATGCATACATTGTGCAAAGATGAAAAAAGATGTAAGAATTATATCAAATAAAATATTTAAATAAAGAAAAGGTATTAAAAAAAAGAAAGTGATGCCAACTGTGAAGTATGAGATGCAATAAGGAAGAATTTTAAAAGGCAGTAGATAAGTATATTTAAGTGAACACTGAGTATGTCAAGCAAAAATGATCGATTTATGAAATTAAAGTTAGGACAATAAAAACATAAGTTGTGTAAGTTCAAAAGTTGTTGAAATTAGTATCTTATGGTTTATAGTTTGAGATGTGTATATAATAATATTTTATTTAACCACTCATATAGAATAAAATTAGAGATAAAATATATAACTAAATTAGTAGAGGCAAAAATGGAAAGAAAAAATAACTTAATAAAAATCAATAAGGGAAAGCCAAAAATAATATCTAAATAAAGACAAATAGGGCCTCCCTGGTTGCGCAGGTGGTCGAGCGCCGCACTGTAGAGCTGTCCGCAGCCTCTGCAGCAGGGGTTCAATCCCCGCAAGCTGGGGAGAAACCCACATGGCGCGGCAGAGCTCTCCTGTCTCACCTGCTGCTCCCCTCAGCAGTATATTTCATCAGTCTGCCTGTTCTGTTCCCCGCTCTGTCTCTGGTGAATCCTCTCACCCTCCTGCACATCTTGTATAAATAAATAAATCTTAAAAAAAAATAAAGACAAATAAAAAGAACAAATAAATAAGTAAACCCCAAATAAACCCAAATATCTTAGCAATATCAATGAAGTATGTCAATTTATGTATGATTAGTTTTTTTTTTACGAAAAAAGCCCAACCATATGATATTTACAAGATCTATAGAAAGTATAAGTATACAGAAAAGTTGAAAGTAAAGAGATTAAAAATGAAACTCCCCATAAATATTAACCAAAAGTAAGTAGGCAAAATATAGTAATGTCCAGCAAAATTGTCTTTAAAGCAAAGGCAAAACGGCCACTATAGATGACAAGAACTACTTCATTACACCGGCATGTTTAATCAACCAGGAAAATACAATGCTCTTAAATTTGTGTGTATATAATCATGTAGCCTCAAAAATACATAAAGTAAAAAAATTATGAAGCTGCAAGAAATTATGAATAGATCAATCATCATAGATGAGGACATAATGCACTGTTATATGTAATTAATGGTCAGACAAAAATCAGTAAGACTATAGAAATTTAGACAAATGTAAATAACAAGCTATTCCTAATATATATGTGTGTCTATATATAAAATATACATATATATTGTTTTACACACACACATATATATACACATACATATGGTAAAAGTTTAAAAATAAACAAAAAGCTATAAATTCACAGCTCAGTAGGGTTTTTTTCCTGAGTGGGGAGGAAAGGAAGTTATGCTCAGGTTGTGTAGGTGGATCCAGAGATGCTCACTCTACTGATACTCTTAAGTTTATTAAAGCAACAAGTGGCTAGGAATCCATTGGAATCTCTATCAGTCTTTGTTAAATAGGAATATAGGAAAAAAGTAGATTTTTGCCCACAGGGGTTTTACTCTGGAAGTAGAGTTCTTCTGAAAACATTGCTCATTGAATCATGCAGTCTTCAAGAAATAGAATGACCATAAATTTACTCTGGGATCCTCCTGATCTACAGACTTCCAAAGAAGGGCTTTATTTAGGGGTCAAAAATCCTGAGTAATTCAAGTTCCAGCTCTAATGCTGATCAGTGAATGCCATATTGGTAGGAGGGAGTTTACATAAAGATCTAGTAACGCTTCTAATTTTCTTTGTATGAAATAGTATTATGCCCATTTCACAGATAAGGAATCAGAGACTTGCTCAAAATCCATAGCTGTTAAATTGTAGAACTGAAACTTCTACTAAGTCCACCTGATTCCTCTCACCCAAACCCTTCCTAACCCCCTGAATCTTTGCCGTTTCATGTAATATCTTCCCTCTGTACCTCTCAGTAACTTTCCTCATAGAAACTGTTTTTATGAACACAATCCAGAGCAGTAAATCGGGGAGAGAGGAAACTCACTGTTTCTGCAGGAGATGGGCTGCAGCACACACCCATCTGTTGTTTACTGAGCTGAGAGTGCTGATCGGTTCCCAGCAAGCAGTGTCTGCCTCCTGCATTTTGCCTCTCTGGAAGATGTTTCTTGTCCTGCCCCTCACCACCCACTCGCTTCTGTCTGGTTTCTCTTTTGCTGGCCCTTTTCCCATAGCAGTTAATGTTTGCCCTGCAAGTGCCAGAGCATTCATCCTTTCTTCCTTGAATGATGTGCCCATTTGCATATCATGCAAACAGCCCAGCTGCTGGAGTCCCAGTTAGAGTAAATAACGGTCACAGTGTTTATACTGATTCCTCCTGGGGCCTTCTGGAACCTGCTGCACAACTCCAGGGAGAAAATCGTTTAGTTGGAATCTCTGCTCAGATCTTCTGTCATCATGACTGAACAGTTGTGCTAAAAAGCACATATAACCCTTTCCGTGTAAATATGTACTTTAGAGTTTACTGACAGAGAGATGGAGAGCAATGCTCACTCTATTTATAGCTTGTCTAATTCCATTTATTAACCTTTAGATTTAAAATATGATCTCTAATTATACATTTACTTCTTACAAACGATTCAATGAAAATCTCAAGAATATTTGAGATCTCAGTGGAGATTTAAACTGAGCAGATGTGGTGCTTTCTCCCTGGAGAAACACCTCTCCATGTTTTCTCATTTGGACCTAGACTCCAAATTGGGGGTCTTGTGACTGGATTCCCTGCAAAGAGAAGTTCTAAAACCACAGGAAGAATGCATTTCAATTTGGAACCCTTGTCTGCCTCTGGAAATGGGGAACTGACTGTCAGACCTGATATCCATCCTGGCCAGCTTGCCTTCATTTTAGTTCTTCCACCCTGGTACCTTGGGTTTGGACTGTGCTGAAAAGGCAACTGTATTATACAGGCTGCAGTTCAATGAATTTATAAATACTGTGCCTACCAAAACATTTAACACTGAAAAAATTAAGGTAATCTTGGGAACTTCAAAAAGTCACTTTTTACTTCTGGGAGGTAGGTGGCCAGGTAAAATCAAGGCTACTCTGGAAGTCATATGCCCGATGCCAAATGGCATTGTGGTTGTTGTAGACTTTTGATGTGGAAAGAATGAAGAAGTCCAAACTGAGCTTCATAAAATAACTAGGAATTCAGAAAAATCAAGCAGTCTCTGTACTTAGAGTTGCTAATACACAAATCTGAGTATCTCATTATCCCTTACAAAAGTTGAGAAATTATTAGCAGTGGATGAACTGAGCTCAATGACTCTCTGGTATTTGCAGACTACCTGTGCAATCATAGGAGATGGATTAAAGGAAGGACTTGAGAAACAATATAATATGATTATTAAAAGAAGAAAAATGTTGTGACAACAAAAAAGGAAAAGAATGGTAATAACATCTGTGTGGAATAAGTTTCCTCTGTCCTGATTTTGACAAGTGGAAGTGGCTACAGGCTGATTTGCCTGCCTGCCACCTTGGATGTTGTTAAAGCTTCGTTTTGCTGAACAATCAGATGCCCAACTCTATTGCCTGTGGAAAATAAGTGAAGGCAATGCTTCTTCAAGTAATCTTTTCTCTCTATTCACAAATCTTTTAGTACTACCACATAGGGAAACCAAGCAAGAATAGTAAATTCACCAGACAACAGTTGTTGAAGATTGAAAAAAAAATAAAGAATTTACATTTATTATTTTCAAATGAAATCAATTACACTCTTTAAAAATCTAATCAGTTATAACATCATAAGTAAAGAAATGGCAACAAATAAAAAAAAAAACAATTGGTAAACTCACCATGAAATATACCACAAAATTCTGATACCATATGTTTATTTTTTTTAATTTTCTCTATTCCTTTTAATTATTTTTTTCCCTTAGGTATACAATTTATATACCCAACCCCAATACAGAGTTACTTTAGCTGGATCAGTTGAAGCTTTAGAATTATCCAGGAGGGTGCACATGCCTACATAGTCTGTCCTTAACAATTGAACTGCTTGATTTATTGCTCTGAACCAATCAATAGATTTTGTTTTTTTGTGACACCAATCAGAACTGCCTCAGTGGTGCTTGTTTTGAGACTTGTAATTTTGCAATCTAGCCTCGTGTATCTATTTTGCAATTTTTTTAATGCACCAGTTACGATTTATAGTTTCTTAATATGCACATATATGTTTGGATGCATATTTCTATACTTGTTAAGGTTATCTGTGCATTTAAAAATTATTCATTTAATAAATCCCTAAAAATCTGATTATTAGTCATATAGAGTCAGTCTAGGTGAAGTCTTGTAATGAACTGTCAGATTGTAACAGCTACATTGTGCCTGAAAAAACTAATGGAAATGTCAAATTATTTGTACTTTATTGGCACTTATATACTGGTTTATATAACTCACTGCACTAGAATTTTTCTTTTTTACCAACAACTGTTTGAATTGTAAGACTTGAATGTAGAAATTTCAGGTACAAAGAAAGTAAAATTTAACCATGACTCACCAAACTGGTACATAAGGAGCTTCTCCTCATCACTTCCAAACTGCCTCTTCCTAGAGTTTTCATTTCATCCAATATCAACCCCATTCTAGTAGTTCAAGATCTAAAACCTCAGTGTCATTCTTTACTCCTGTTTTTCTCTGCCATCCCATGTCTAATCTGTTAGCGAATTCTCTTGGCAAAACAGATCCAACACTCCTGCACTTTCACCTCCTCCGCTATGACCATTTTGTAGAAATTACTACCATCTCTCACCTACTTTTTGTGAATAACCTTCCAACTTATTTCTCTGCTTCTGCCACTATCTTCCTGATCTCCCTTTTTGATGTGGCACCCATCAAAAATCCATCCTCAAAGAAGAGAGAAATGGTATAATTCAAATTGTATAGTTCAAATCATGTAACTCTGCCACTCATCCTATAGTGGTCCTCCATTTCATTTAAAGGAAAAACCAAAATCTTTCTGATGGTCTACAAATATGCCACTACCACCTCTTTGACCTTGTCTCCCTATTGCCACACTGGTCTAGCAATTCTTTGAACTCCCCAGGCACTCTCCTGTCCCAGGACTTTTGTTCTTTCTATGGTCGCTTTCTGAAATCACTTTCCTTCAATAGTCTCAATGCTAACTCTTTTATTTCCTTCAGGTTTACTCAAAAGTTATTTTGTCAGTGAAATCTTCCCTGGGAACCCTAACTAAAATTTAGGGTTCTCTCAACTGTCATATTCTCCCTCTGCTTAATTTTTCCTCCTTCACAATTATCACTGATATCTCAAATATTTTACTTATTTATAATCCATCTTACCTACTAAATTATAGTTTCCCAGAAGACAATAATTTTTGTTTTGTTCATTACTGTGTCCATTGGTTTGACTAATCTCTGAAGATAGTTGGTACTCAGTATTAGTTGAAGGAAAGAATGAACAAATAGTGAATGAATAACTGATCTCATTCTTATTGTAGTATTGGTGATTTCAACTATTTGAAATCAGATCTTCCTGTCATTAGCTGGTTGCATGAAGTATCAAGTTTCACCTACCCTTATTATATTTGACTAATCCTTCTGATCCTGGGTGACACGTCATTTGATTTTTGCTGTGGCTCTTTGCAGAATCTGCTCTCCTGCACTCAGCAGGATAATGGCTGAGTGACAAGTCTCCAGGGCCGTCAGTTCAGGACAGATCCAACCAACTATTCCTACTTGTTTATCTGATGAAGCAGAGGGAAGGAACAGACCCATCAGGCATGTGACTCAAGACCAGGGAGCAACTCACCTTGCTGTTGTTCTGAAGGCAAGACTGATCTTTCTGTTGCCCCAGATTTTAGCAGAAACACCCAAACCTCATCTATTTCAGTCATACTGCCTAAGGGCACAGCCAATGAGAGAGTGAATTTTAACACCTAAGTTTTGCAGGTTATTCCCATTGTTTTCATACTGGATCTTTTCTTAGCTATCATTAAGATAGAGGAGGATTTTAAAAAGAGGAGGATTCTTTTGAGGAGGGAAAGTTACTTTAACACATCATAGTTAACTTTTAGAATTCTGTCCTAAAGAAATAATGACAAAAAAAAATCCATGAATGGAGAGATTAGTCTCAGCATTTATTATGATGAAAATTAGAAAGCTAATTATTTATAAGAGGAAAATGTTAAGTGGGATATTTTATGACAATTAGATTCGTTGCACAAGTTTCTAAGGCAGGATATTTAAAAGTTTCTTGAGGTGTGATTTACCATATTGGGAACAATAAAGAAAGAAAAGAACATCTTAACCAGTTTATGAACTGCAAGTGCTTTGAGAAAAAAGGCAAAGTAACAGCCTTTAACTGGCCAGCAAACATTCACCATGATAATGATCTGGTCCCAGCCTTGTTAAATATTGTGATTCTATGCAAGAGAACAGTTGATTCATTAATAAGATCTCTACTTCAATAACAAGGTCTTAGACTTACTTATCCTTCTTAGGAAGAAATTGGTGAGAATTAAGCTCCATTTCTGATATATGAATCAGAGAACGGGGAAGGAGGGAGTCCTACATATTAGAGCCCATATAATTTATTGTTCAAACTAGAATGCTTCTGTGAGCAAACAATGACATTATTATTAATAACATATGCCAGAACAACATGTCCAGGTATTAGCAGACATCACATATTGTCATCTCCTGACCTAAGGAATCTGATTTTGCTCAGAGAACACCCTGCAGACTCTCTGGAGCCTGGTATCAAGTGATGTTAACTATCTTGGCCCTTCCTTCCTTCTGGAGAATGTCTAGAGCACTAGAGAATTCTCCTTTGAAGTCAGGCCTGGGACCTTAAGGACAGCTAGGCCAATGGAATCACTTCCTTAATTTCCAATGCACTCAATTTTCCACTTTTATAAGATTGCTGCCTTTAATACAAATAGATGAGAGGGTTGGGAAAATTTAAACTGTTTTGTCTGTTCAGAAATCACCTAAATATCTGAATACTATTAAATTAGTGTTTCTCAAACGTCTTTCTTTGCATGCATAAATCATTGAGCAGGGAGTAGCTTTCACAAAAACCAAATCTTGAGCCGCATCTCAGACTTGGTGGACTGGTTCTTTTTTGGAGAATTCTGAAAGTTTTATATTTTAAGCAAACTCTTCAGGTTATTTAATAAGCAAGTTTGAGAAATGCTATTTTTTTAATTGTGATTAATAATAGGCTTTTATTTTTTATTTATTTATTTTTAAATAAATTTTATTTTTATATTCCCCATAGAATTGCAACCCCCTTATTTTGACCCCAATCCCTCCCCTCCCCGCCCCCCCACCCCCATAGAGTGTCTCTGGTTCATAGTTTTTTTGTTGATTTTGATTTTCACTTTCTTATAGTTATTCATTTTCCTGGTCCCTTATTTAAGTTTTCTAGATTCCTGCTATGAGTGAGGCCATCCGGTATTTTTCTTTTTCTTTCTGGCTTATTTCGCTGAGCATGATCCCTTCCAGCGCTATCCATGTTGCTGCAAATTGCATGTCTTGAAAAATGTAAGGGAGGGTGTGTCTTCAAATATGCAGATAAATATTTTCATATGTATATATATAGATGGATCTAAAGGAAATACAATAAAAGGTTAACATTAACAGAGTGATGATCTCTGAGAGAGGTATTATGTTCTATTGAATTGTCTGTACTTTCTGCAATATTCACAGTGTGTTATAATCAACCATAACAAGAAGCATTATTTTTAAATTATCAGGATATTTCTTAAGCAAATTACAAGCCTGGCTTACTCTTTTTCCTTAATATGTGAGAATATTTTTTTAAAGTTTTTTTTTTTAAGATTTATTTATTTTTATACAAGAGCTGGGGTACAAGCCAGAGGCACAGGAGGGTGAGAGGATTCATGAGAGACAGAGTGGGGAGCAGAACAGGCAGACTGACTGAAATACACTGCTGAGGGGAGTAGCAGGTGAGACAGGAGAGGTCCGCTGCACCATGTGGGTACGTCCCTGACCGGCCAGGAATCGAACCCATGCTGCAGAGGCTGCAGACAGCTTTACAGTGCTGCACTCAACCCACTGCACCACCAGGGAGGCCCTGTAAGTGAGAATATTTTGTATTATGTGGACCAAAGTTGTTTTCCTTAGGTTTCCCCACTCAGGGAACTTCATGTAGATGTGCAATTTGTACCCTGCACAATGCTACAGAGGGCCATTTACCCTGGGTTGTCTTGAATGGCATCTCTTAGAGCTGTGAGTGCACCACTGCCTCATTGCCTGAAAAGTCATTTCTCTTGCATTAATTCTTTACTTAGAGATTATGTGTAGAAAGCAATTATAGATGAATAATAAAATAAGAACTTCATATATACTTGATGATTTATCAAAGCTAATGCATATTTAATTACTTTTATATGAGGAATTAGGGACGATATCACAGATATGAATGAGTCAATGATCATACGGGGAAGATACTTTTATGATGAATTTCAAGTTAAAATACTCTGGTTGCTTTCATAATGGAATTGGTTAAAGCACATTCATTGCCACAAATGATATCCTTAAGCTGCCCAAGGCCTAAGAAAAGAAAATGTGTTGACATAAAAATGTACCTGAAACCTCATTATTTAAATTGCCACCATGTCACCACAATCCTTTCCTTCTCCTGGGTATATTGTGTGGTTTTAGTTTTGTCCATTCAAGTGTATGCATTTTAATTATCTGAAATGAGAAGGAATAAGGGGAACACTTGTTTATTCATTCAAGTAACCAAGACATATATAGAGAACATCTTCTATGTGCTAAGCTCTGGTAGAAGACAGGTAAATCTGACCTGAATCTTGCTATCAAAGTTGTGACAACATAGGAAAAAATAAGACTAGTGTATATAACTAATTAAAATGTATGGAGAAAATAATAAATGGCCCATTATATAGAACTCAAAAGAAGGAGAGATTTACCTACAACTTGGGACAGGTGTAACAGGAACAAGGGGAACATTTCTGAAAGGGAGCCATTGCAAGAGGACCCTTAAAGATTGGATGGATTTGAGGACCATTCTCATTTAGAAGTATGAAATAATCAGTATGGCATGCTTAAGTATGAATAAAGGCCCAGAAGCAGGAGATGTAAAGATGGCATAAATGACTGCACTGGTGGGAATGTAGGGCAGTGTATTGGGAGGCAGAAGCTGAACTGGCAGACTTAAGTCATCTGGCACAGTTAGGAAGAAGCCAAGACTGAAGCATTACTTCCCCATTAAAAAGGTCAATGCTTTCTGTTCATATTTTCAAAAAGGCAGTCAGTTAACTCCAGAAAGCAGATCTTAGGGTCACAGCTGAGCTGCTTACACAACCTCTCAAAGAGCAAAGCCCCATTACCTTCTTGGTCATTGGGCATGAAGGTTAAACATTTTATATTAGGAAGTGAATGTGACATGCAGAAGTGTCCAAAGCTCTGTTTCATTGAGTTATTTTATTATTCATACAAACTTGGTAACATTAAGATTGTATATATGTGTACTGTGTGTATACATAATTGATATAGGTCATTAGGGATATGGAGCAAGATATACCTTTTACACAGATTTTCCTTTGCAGTATACTTTCTGTAAAAGTATCCTACCTATTTATCTGAGAATTATTTTTTTCATTCTCACATCTGCAAAGAGCAAAATGACTTAAATCTGATGTGCATTTGTGTTGTAGTTTTGGTGGTGTTGGTATAATAAGTATTGCTGCTCAATTTACTCATATTTGTAGTGAGTCAAAAAATATGGGTCAACTAATGATGTATGAGTAGATGGTGATTAATGCTGATTCTAAATGTGAGGGGTAGAGGACTGTAAGGACACAAAATAAGGGGTTCTGAATGGAAAAATACAATAGACTTTCAGCTGTCTGGTCATCTGGTAAAGATGACAACTTAACCTTATCTCAGTAACTCTGTAATCAGGAAACCCTGCTCTGAACCCCATTTTTTCCTTGCTAAATTTGTCATCATATTTTACTACATGGAATTAATAAGAGGATAATTAGTCTAAAAGTAAAAGTGCTCTATAATGCAAGCTAGTAATACTAATTCTTGCTGTGATCTATGGAATACCTAATATGCATTGGGTGCTTTAAAGTCATTACTTTAAACCTTCAAAATATCATTTCAAGGTAATATTAACTCTTTAATAGATAAGGAAAAAGATTCAGAGAGGTTAAGTGACTTGCTCAACATCACAAAGCCTGGTAAAATATCTGAATAAAGATTTCTATCCGGGCTTGTTTGACTCTCAAGTCTTTGTTCTTTGGCATTTGAACTTTTTTTCCCCCCCTTGGGCAGAAAAGCGAGTGATTTATTGGCAGATGAGAAGGGCAGGAAAATTCTTTGAGACGAGAGGGGTTCTGAACGGATTGCCTCGAACTGTTTTTGACTTAATTGTTTTCATTAATCACTGAAGTTTCTCTTTGAAAATAAAGTGTTGTTAATAATAGTCATAATAATAACAATATAAAATATTTATTGACTATTATGTGATTTAATAGGGACTTAGCATTTAATAGCCCATTTAATCTTTATAACCCCATGAATAGGTGATATTATTATCTCCATTTTATAGATGAGAAAATTGAGACCCAGAGTGGTTAATTAACTTGCCCAAACTCATACATGACTTTGCTAAAATTCAAGGTCAGACACTTAAGTGATTAAATTATTTAAGACAAATGATTGGAACGCAAGGTGGGTTTTTCTGAATTTCGGTGATATAATAATGCATAAAGTAAGGCTTTTTCTAGTGGGTACCATTCACACAAAGATTAATGTACAATATGTGTTTATATTCCAAAGCCTTGTCAAAACTGTTTCTATTTTGGGCTTATTTTGTCTATCATGAAATGAAGTTCAAGAATATGTCACATTGATGAGCATATCTATACATTTAACTCTACAAAATTCACTCTTATTGTAAGTCTATAATCACAAGAATGGTAAACTGACAAAATGTCTCCTTTTAATTTTGGTCTCAACTTTGAAAGCCGTATAACTACTTTCTTTGCTTATTAATTTTCCAAAAGTGTTTAAGATATGGTAGCTTGTTGAAACAAATCTTTTTAGCAAGATTAATTTTAAAGTTAGACATTATGAGTATCAAATTAAGCTGTCAGCCCGTGAAATGATACTGAGAAAGATGTGTTACAACTGCCCTTCCACCCCCACTCAACCTCTGTAGAGAGTGTAAGTATGAACAGGAATACCATAGGCCAGGAATCACATTTTAGTAATTCTTTTCTAGTTATGTCAGATTTCTAGCATGCTATTAGAGACACATGTGTCATCCTCACCATCAACCAACATATCATTGCTGTTTCAAACTGTTACTAGAGTTGTTGACACAGAATATTGTGTCTGTCGACAGCTCCAATTAGCTGGCGTGTCTGACGGGTGACAGCATGGTCTACTTTTGTTTATGGGGACAGTGGGAGCTGTATCTCCATCTCCCAACCTCCAGTGGCAGACAGATGGATCGAACTATATAATCATCAATGGAAGCATGTGATATTCTGTCTTCACAAACCATCATGCGGAGCAGAACCAACGGCCCCTTTGTCTGCATTTAGAATAACTGCAAGATTATTGTCATCTGTCAAGTTACAAAGGTGAATATATATGTAAAATATATCACATATATATTATATATATACACATATATGTGCATGTGTGTGTGTCTGTATGTGTGTGTAGAACACATCAGATTGGGATATGAGGAAAAATAGAGCAAAGCAAACATAAAAGCCAGTGTCATATTTATTTTTTTATCATGTCAGTATTGAAGATATTTTTGCCTCAGCACTATGTTTAAATTTTAAATTTTTAAGTTTTCTTGTTACATATGACTCATAACTAGCAATTATGTTGCTGGAACCAATTGACTTGATTCATCACTTCATCTCCTATCCTCAGATAACAACTCATTCTTTACATTTCAACTCAAATGCTACTTGCCTGAAAAAACATTCCCAAGACCACCATTACACATATTCACAACGGTATTCTTTCCTTTTTAGTATTTATTACAGTTTGGATTATTCATTGTACAATTATTAGATTAACACCTACTTCTCCATTAGGTTCCATGAGGGCAGAGAACAGGTTGGTGTTGCTTGCCATTGATTCTCTGGTGCCCAGGACAGTGCCTGGTACTCAGCTAGGGCCAATATAGATGTGTTAGGTGAATGCTGTTCAAGTTTACCGATACTGAATCTTTTCAGATAAAGGAAATACTGCTCTTATGGTTTTCTAAGACTAGAACTTCTTAATAGGAAGTGCTTCCTTGCATTTAGTTTATACCTGACAACCTATCTCAGAACTAGAAAAGGTAGGTGGTAGTGGTAGTAGGGCCAAGGGTATGTTCTAAGCAAATGCAATACCATGTGTGAGGTGACTGAATAACTTTATAAGAGTCCAGTTCAATACATGTCAGAATAAAAGGAGAGATTTGAGAAGAGTAAGAGAGAGAGGAAGACTTCCAAACATTGAACCACCTTTAGCTATAGGCCAACCTAAAACTTTGACTTGGAATCCTTGAAGACTTCTTACATTCTTTTCGTGGATGGTAAACATATTAATGTTGGTCTTATCCACACTGTGTCCCAGCACACATGGGAATGAGACTCATTCTCCTGAAACCTGGCTTGACCATGATATCCCACATATCAAGCAAATAGGTGGTATGAAGGAGAAATAAATAGTTGTTGTTTTATGTAACTGAAATCGCAATATTATTTGTTATGGCTGCAGATTGTAGCCTATCCTGACAGATGTAAAAATCTTTACATTATATCAAGTTTTTTATGTACTTTTGCATATAAGACTATAAGGTGAAAAAAACCCACATTTTTACTTCTATATCCCACATTCAATAAGTTGGTTGCCCTTTAGTTGAAACTTGAAACCTTTTTCTGACTAAATGTTTAGAATTTATTCCACTAAAAGCTCATTGAGGGCAGAGGCTATGTATTTTACATTTTTATACCACCCATCAAGTCCTACTCTCTTAACAAATGGCAAGCATTAACTCTTGAGTGAACAGATGACCTCTTAAACATTTCTTTCCCTAGCTGAAGCCTATCAACTAATTTTGCTTTTTTGTATGGGTTCTACTTCCCAAAATTTGCATTTTTGTTCTCCAAATTCTCCTTACTCATTTTGAATTTTAAGAGTCACAAAAGGTCATGGTATGAATACCTACAAACAGCAGGCATGAATATGAGTTAAGTCAGATGTTTTCTTTCCTCTGGATTCAGTTTTGTTACCTTTGCTCAGTCAGACAATTGAGATTTATTATTTGTCAGTTATTCTTCATTTACTTTGGAACTTAGTAGAGACATCTAAGAACTTCTTTTTAGTTTCTAAGATATTTTCATAATTTTCTCATTTGGTCCTACCTAGAAACCTTAGCAAAAATAGATAAGGTAGTAAGTGACTGCAAGTTTCAGAGAGGTCACCTAAGTAGCCAATGGAATTTGTACCACTGAGTCATCAGCAGGAAGTTCTGTTGTGCTAAAATAAGTAAATCATATAAATAATTATCTTGCTCTACTTTACCATCAGCTTGATTTTCTAGAAGGTTGAAGCTACAGCTGCTCTAAACTTAATTCTCATTGACAAGATGATGCTTGTGTAGAACAGAGAATATGTGAGAAAATACATTTTTAGAGTTAAAAATGGTCAAAGAGAAGACTGAGCAAAGTCAAATATATTCTTTACACATTCAGAGTGATCTTCCCCCTAAATCAAAGAAACAACTCGAAGAAATCGCATCATTTTATGAACAGAAACATTAAAAGGAATCATAGCTCAAAGGAGGTACAAGGCTCTGAAAATGTAATTCTGATCATATATTCATGAATAATTCCCATGTGAATAAAGGTAGAAACATCTAAAGAAGCTTTTGTGACTGCCAAGGGGGCTCTCTGATGAGTTTATATTTTAAAAGATTCATAGGAAAGATGGAAGAAGGAAGGTACAGCGATGGGTGAGCTGGTCAGGCAGTGCTATGGACGAGCCCTGGGAGCAGGAAGACTAGATTCCTAGGCTGCTCAGCCATGTGTGGTCATGCATGGGCCATTCCTTGCTCTTGAGAGTGGATCTTCTCTTTCCTAGGCTTAAGATGAAAGATTTATAAATGCTAAACATGCAAAAGAGAGACCCTAAAACAGAAGTTATTCAAATGAAACTACCATAGAATGAGTCAAAGCTAGTAAAAAAAAAAAAAATCTAAATAAGTTTAAAATTGCTTTGAATCAAGAAAAATAAAGAAGAATAAAGCAGAGAACTATGAAGTAAAAGTGGATGGGATGGGTAAACATGTCCTATAAACTGTGGAGAGATACAGAATGTGAAAAGGCCTGGCTCTGATTAATGTTAGCCCCTTCCTTAGGGATTCTTCTTGCTTTGTTATCCAGGATCACTTCTATTTGCCTATAGACTGAGCTAACAAGAAGAATACCCTTCACAATGAGGGGGCAGAACAAACAATGTGAAGAGGAAACAGAGTCAAGAGAGTTGAAGAGAGAAGGCATTAAGTGCCCTTAATCAGAAACCATCTATATTAGTACTGCATCTATATTGAACTGCATCCCTGGACACTGACCTTAAAGATATGATTAAAGAATCAATCTTGCTGCTCACAAGAAACCACAGAGACCAAGAGAAGAGTCAGAAGACAGAAGGACTTATGCCATCAGTTTTCTAAGGAGACAGAAGGCAAATCACTAGTGTGATAAACATAGTGTTGGTCTCTAGCAAAAATAGAGCATATTTTTCAATTGGAGAGTTTGTGAACACATTATAATGAAATCAGCACACATGAAGAGTCAGCACTCTAAGAACAAATTCTAGTTATTCAGCACACACACACAAATACACACATATTATTGAATTGATAAATAGTGGCAGAATCATAGTCAAAGATGTCCTCATGCTCATTCTTGAAACTGTGAGAGTCAGGTTACCTGGCAAAGCTAAATTAAGTTTATAGATGGAATTAAGGCTGCTTATCATCTGAATTTGAATGGGGAGGGATTACCCTAGAGTACCTGGGTGGACCCAATGTAATCTCAAGGAGGAGGGAAGCCAAGAGTCAAGGTCAGAGTGAAGCCCTATATGAAAATCCCCACCAGCCACTGCCACCTTTGGGGACAGAAGGGAGCCACAAGACAAGAAGGGTCACGAAAAGTATTTAGAAAAGGCAAGAAAATAATTCTCCTCTAGATCTTCCAGGAACACCTTACAAACACCTTGATTTTATTATCAGTGAACCCCATTTTGGCCTACTGATCTCCAGAATTATAAAATAATTGATTTGTCTTATTCGAAGCAGAATTTGTGGTCATTTGTTATAGTACCAATAGCAAAGGGAGTCTCTTAACTCCATAATGTTTTCAACAGATTTTTTCCCCAAACTGATGGACAAATGATTAATATTATTTGATGGATTTGCATTTGCTTGAACAGGCAGCCCATGTCATTCTGAGAGAAGCGGCTTTGTGTCTTGCCACAAGACACTGTTCTGGGTTCATTTGCTCATTCACTTATTCAAGTACTTATTGAGCATCTTTTATGTTAATGTCTGAGAATTCAATGGGGAACAAGAAAGCAAGGCCCTTACCCTCAGAGTTTACATTCAAATGAAACAGAGACAAAAAACATAATTTCTAGTACTGATGTGTGCGTTGAAGGAAAACTGTATATATCATTGCTCTTCTAAAAAGTACTGTGAAGTTGATCCTGATCCAATTATTTCATTGAAATTATGGTTATTAAACATGTTAAAGCACATTGCTAAACTCTAGTCCCATTGCATCATGGGCTCCTCAGTGGCAACAAACCTCAGTTGGTACCAATATTGCTGAAATATTAATCACAAATTAGCTATTGCCATGTGCTATATAGATGATATAAACTCATGACAAGAGAGCCCTAAATATTCTCCCTCATCTAGGAATCCATAGGTCTGTTGTTTACAAATGAATTGGATTAAAAACATTATCCAATTATATAAATTTGATGTTTATGCTCTATACATGCAGTAAGTAAATAAGGAAATTCTGTCACCTTTAGAGAATCCTCATTGTTTTTAAATAAAGAGAATGCCATGCATGTGGAGTCCTTGATGATTTGCTCTTTGACTGTGCACTGACTCCTTATAATTCTTGTTTTTTCTTATAGACCTTTTCAAAGCATCTGTTTTGTGACCTCCCTCATCTGCTTCTTTAGCATGATCCTATGAAACTCTTTTCTTTTTCTCAAAATTATGTGGCCATATTGGACTTTTTTCTATGTCTCATACTCACCAAACAATTCTATCTCAGAGCCTTTGCAGCTCTGTTTCCCCTATAAGGAAAAATGTCTTCTCACATTGCTCACCTGACTGATTTCTTGTCAACATTCAGACCTCAGGGAGGCCTTTCCTGAGTTCTCAATCTAAAGTCTCTCTCATCATGCCACAAATGTTTCTATCATACAAGTTCTTAAGCTTGGCTGTGCATCACATCATCTAAGAACTTTTTAAAATACAAATTACTGTGTCAGTTTCTGATTAGTAGGTCTGAGGTAAAGTCTAAGAATTTGCATTTCTAACAGTTTCCCAGGTGATAGTCCAAAAGCCAAACTTTGAGAATAGTTTATCAAATACCAACTTTTACTTTCCTCATTGCACTCATCGCTATTTTCTACAGATATGTTTACTTCTTCATTAGAACGTAGATCCCATGAACACCAAGGATAGTATCAGAATAGTGAAGTTATGAGAATAGCAAATGACTATCTGGCACATAGTTGCCATTGGGTGAATGAACAAATATTGAACAGCTTAAAATATGGAAGGAATTTCCATTAGAATGCGTCTTAGGTTTTGCGGCCGAATTGGAAGATCTATTTTTACTTGTGTTTTTATTAATGGATATTAAAGATTGCCTTGAAAATGTACATTTTAAGCTTTAACTTAAAGCTACTTAAAAGTTAACTTTTGTGACTATAACACATATAACATATAACACATACAACAAAGGGTACCATGATGGTCTTCTGAGGACTCAGGACAAATATAACATTAAACAGGTTAACTTTATAAATATTATATAATAGTGCAGGCATTTCAATAAAAATGTTAAGTTCATTATATTTTAAGGGGGTAGGTTTCAATTTTATTGGGAAAATACCTTTTTTGCTCTTTTTATACTTTTTTCATCTTTCCTTGTCTTACAAGAATACCAAGCATTATGTTTTTGTCCTGACTGTAGACTGACTACATGTCTGTCTTTCTATCCCTGGAGTGTTCCTATCTTTCTCTTTCATTCTGTTATAACTGTGACATTTTTGTTAACATACACTCATCACCAATTGCCTATGACACCTGTGGATACCACATGCAGAATGGAAATCTTTTTAAATGAGCAGCCTGATTAAATAGAATTGATATATGCTAATTATGAGGCATATGCCTTCCAAGTAGGAGAAGCTAGGAAAATTCACTATATATATAAAATAAAATGTGTGTAGGTATGTATATATATAGATATATATATATAGAGAGAGAGAGAGACCCAAAGTAACTGTAAAATTGACTTTCACCAAAGGATATGTTATGTAGATTATGCAGGCATAAATCTAATGAAGTGGAGATTTGGCTTTATCCCCCTGACTTCAACACTGGCTACCCAAGGCCCCAACTCAAAACTTCAGTGGCCCAACTTGACAGTGGTGACAAGATGAACCTGATACCTTCTCACCTCCATCTTATATTGATGAAACATTGCCTTTGGGCAAACTGCAAATATGTATCCTCTGTTCTAAGCAATTTCAGCATGTTGTAGTGTCTGCTGGCTTCTTCATCTCTGAATGAATAGCTTTTGATTGACTAAATTGTAAAGCAAAGTCACAAAATTGTAGGTGTTGTAGTTAGAAATGGCCCTAGAGATTATTACTTTTTAAAGCCTCTCCTTTAAAAGATAAGGATATTGACACCTAGATAAGTAAAGTGATTTTTCCAAGGTCACAGAGTAAGTTAATTGTAGAACTAGGACCATACTCCTGTACCACTAGTGTTCTTTGCCTCTGACACACTTTTCTCCCATCATTCCACATTCCATTTACTATAAGGTGACTTAGAGAAAACCCACTTGACATAAGCTGCCAGCAATTTTTAAAACATGAACATTTGTATACACAAATGTAATACGTTTGTAATCTCATATTTATGTTTAAATTGTATTAGGCTTGTTATAGGCTGAATTGTGCCCCACCTCCAAATTTATATGTTGAAGGCCTGAGTCCTAGTGTGACTATGTTTGGGGATGGGACCTTTCAGGAAGTAATTAAGGTTAAATAAGGTAGAAAGGGTGGGGTCCTTATAAGATAAGGAAAAGGCATCTGTAATACACAAACATAGAAGAAAGGTTATGTGAGGACACAGCAGGAAAGCAGCCACTGAAAGGCAAGGAGAGAGGGCTCAGGAGAAGCCAAACCTTGATCTTGGACTTCCAGCCTTCAGAACTATGAGAAAAAAAATTTCTATTGTTTAGGCTACTCATTCTGTGGTGTTTTGTTATGGCAGCCTTCACCAGCTAATGCAGGACTGGTTCCAGATCAAGTGTTATACCTGGAGAGAGCTTTAGAAATGAGCCCAATAGTTTCCTTGTTTCTACCACTAAGTGCTAGAAATAAAGTGATCACGATTAACCCATAGTGGAACTGGTAAACAACTAGAATTCTAAAACATTCTTAATGAACAAGAAATGTGGTTCTATTTGACTGGACTCACACATCACAAATGAATTGCTGCCACCACAGTAGTGTAACCAGGCAATGGGCCTAAAAAACTGTCACTGTGTCAGAGCCTCTCTCAATGATTCTGCATCCAGTCACTCATCACCACTAGGGCAAACAAAAGGATCTTTGGTATGGCAAAAAAAAAAAAAAAAAGAATAAAGAAAAACCAATTTATTCCAACCAAAAGTAAGAGGGAAGGGAGAACTAGTATGACAGAGGGAGAAGGAGAAGTTCCAATTACTCATCGATGGTATGAGCTACAGGAGCCAGCAGTGTATGACCAAGGTCTGCCACTGCCAAGGACATGGGCTCCTCCCTCTTCTGCCCAGAGTGGGATTTGGGGGTGAGGGTCAACTACCCAGCACTCAGCTACCTTTTGTATCAGCCCTGATGAAAGAGCAAGTCCAAGTACATCACTCCCTATTAAAGGCTCCCCAACTGGCTGCTCTGCTTCATCCCCTTCCAAACAGCCCCTCGATTAGGATGTCATGAGCACAGCCATCGCCCCTCATGCATGGGTGGTGTCCTGGTGTATGGGCAGAGCTCTGCCCTTCTTGTGCAGTGGGGTATTCCAACAACAGGAAGGCCAGATGCCACAGTTCACATCTTAGAACCAATTCCTTCTCCTTTCTTCTTCTTTCTCCGGTCTCTACTACACTGAATTCATTTTACTGTTACATTTTTGTTTTGAGAGGAAAGCATTTTTGTTTTGTGGAGAGAGATAAAGAGGTAGAGGTCCACATTTGACAGGGAGAAACTGTAATTGTGAGTAAAAATGAATGAGCAAAATTTTACTCCAAGTCTGTATTGGAAGATGACTACCACATCAGTGACTTGAATTCATAACATTATCTCTTTCAAATCTTCAGCATATGCACACAATTCATAGTTTAATTGCATGAGTGATTCACCAAAATGAATAGGGTGGGAGAAAGTTTTGAGATGGGGCACAAGTTGGCTGCAGCTTGTAGTCTTGGTTGTGAGTAAAAAGAAGTACTACAATGGCTGAGATTACTTTGAATTGGAGTCTCCATGTGAGTCCCTGTTGCCTACCCCATGAAGTTTTACTCTTTGGTCTGGATTTTGATGCTCCTCTGCTTGTCTGTTCCACCCAGTTCACTTAGAGTTATCTAAAAAGTTCTCTCCAGATCAATTCCACTAATTGGGCTAACCCTTGCTAACCTCCTCCCCAGAAATGCCTTCCTCCTTATCTATGTTCTGCCACCTTTAAAAGCTCACCTTAGGTCCCACCTCTAAGAAAACCATGAAGATATTGAATCCTCTCAATCTTTTCTTTTCCCAAATGCTTTTGCAATTTGTCATTACTACATAATTAGTAGTTTCATTATATACTCTTTGATCCATAAATTGCATGGTTTTTAAAATGTTTTAAGAGATCTAATTGGTTTTATTAAACAATTCACGAATGTGGCAGAATAGCACCAAACTAATAGAAGGGTGCTGCAAATTGTTTTTAACTCTATGTAATGTTGGTATCTACAGTGAGGCAGTCCTACATGCAAGAAAAATTGTGAGTTTTAGAAATAGATTGGAGTTGAAATTCCAGACCCACCACTCAGGAACTGAGGGACTTGACCAAGTTACTTTACTTTTCAAAGTTTCAATTGCTTTGTCTGGTGTATTGATACAGGATAATCGTAACTACTTTTTGTGATCTTGTAAGAATTAAATTAAGTGAGATTATGTATATGGAATGCTTCTTTCATGTATATTAGTATTTTTGATCCATTGTTAAAAACATTAAAAGTCATGGAAACTTTTTAAATTTACAAAGCATTTTTTTTTTAATATTTTATCATAGATGAGCTCATTCCTTTGTGGAATGACTCTGAAGCTCTCTGTGAATAGGAATTAAGTTATCTATGGTTTTTCATACTGAAACAGCCTATGACATACAAAAAAACAATGTCCTAACTGAGGCAGTTTCAAGCAGAAAGCAAGCTGAGACTTCAACTACCCTCTACAGAAGAGAGAAGGAAGCAAGCTACAGTAAAAGGGAATTAGAGAAATGAACAAACTGGATCTTGCAAAATCCTCAGTTTATTCAATACATTGTGCATAGAGTCACCATTTGATCAAGAGCCATACCCTAGCAGGTCTGATCTGGTAGATAGAAAACAGAAATTAGCATCTTAAGGACATTTGTTGCCCCAAATCAGTTGAATGACATCCATATTTAGTCTATCATCCCACTTAAAACAGATACCTTGAAGAAAAGACCCAATAACAGGGTAGGGGCCAACCCATGAAATCTTTAGGAAGGGAATCATCTGGAGTCCAGTCAAGATCTCTGGGGTTGAAGACACATTGCCATTCCCCAGAGAACAGAAAGTTTGACTAAGGTCATGGAGATCACAAAATGTTAGATCTTGGAGGCCAGTTGTGTGCCCAGGCTCTTGGTAGGCAAACCACACAGCAGATCCATGGTAACCAGACTAATTTCAGGTCCTACCAGCTGGTCACCGAGGCCTGTTCTCTTTCTTCTGCTGTATCCCTTTGAAAGCAACTGACCACCTGGTAATCTTGGCTTGAAGTACCAGCCAAAGCAATCAGCAATAGCCTCCGACTCAGGAATGTACCAACTTCTCTCTCACTTACCCTTTTGTTCTCCCTGTATCTCCATGCCTGATAACTCCAACTCTGTTCATATCTCTATTTCTCATTCATCTGTGGATAACTTGCTTGTTTGAATTATCTTTGCAGGCTTAGACCCTCACACATACAAACATGACCCTTGAACCTCTAGACTGTGCACTTAATTTAAAGTAGTGTTTGCTACTTAGAAAAGGAGCTTGCAGCAATTGCCTCTAGTCTTGGCTATGATGCCCTTACCCTCTAAACTATAGCCAGCATTCTGGACAGGCCAAAGCTTGCCCTGCTCTAGTTGGCCCAGAGACCACACAGAGGGTGGGATGAGAGACTGGCTGAACATGCCGTAGAGAACATTACGGACTCCAGCTGGGAGAGCCGGGGCAAGGTCACAACTGACAGACACATAAAAAGCCATCTTGATTCACTTGTTCAGAGACAACCATGAACTTGGGAACAATTATGCTCTTGAGAATGTGGGAGGGAATCATTTTCAGTTTCAGGCTCTTGCCTTGGCTAGTTTCCTTCGTAGCTAAAATAAGCCATCTGCTGAACTCTCTATGCCCACTTGCTTGCTGGAGAAATTGTTTGACTCCCTTCCCACCTGGCTGAAGCTCACAGAGGATACAACTGAAGATGCCCAGGCTCTTTTCTCAGTCTTTCATAAAGAATCAAGAGATTTCAGTATCTGGAAACATGTTTCCTGTCGTATTCCTTAGTCTCTTTGGGAAAACTTTTTGGCATTTTCATTGGTGTCATTTTCTTACTCAGTAAAATGGAAATGGTGTCCTCAGATGAAGAGTAGAGTCAAAAATACACTTATAGATATCTTGAGCCCAAATTTACAATACAATTGAGGTCTACACATGTCCTCACAAATAAAAATTTCAAAGAAATAGGTCCATACAGAATTAAGGTATTACTCGCCTACTGATTTATAGTGAAAATAACTACTTGGTGCTCCCTAGAATGACAACCACATTATCATTCCACACAGAGTGCTTCCAGCACGTTAGAACTGTGTCCCAACGTTTTAAGTCCACAAATTCAAAATAAAAGCCAGAAATTTAAAACAGTACAGCTGGAGAAGGAAAGAATGGGGGAAAGACTCCTCAGCACAAAAACTTCAATGACTCCCTATTCTCCATAGCATTAAATCAGAACTTCTTCCTTAAGCACACAATATCCTTGCCAGTTTCCCCCTTAGGGAATTTTACAGCTTTATCTCTTCACTCTCCTCTCAGGAATTTTTAAATTTCTTTTACTAATACCTCATAGACGGAAAGATGCCCTCCCTGTACTTAAATCACATGTTTAAATGAGTGGTTCATTTCTTGTTAAGATCTTAATACTTCTATATAAACTAGATCAACGGCACTCTCAAACTAGCAATTTCTTCAGAGTGAGACATTCTGGCACAGAGAATATTTTAAGATGTTTTGCATTAAAGAAAGGTCTTGCCCTGGAGCAGAAAGGCAGCTACTCATGAAACCCTGCAAACATACTTTCAGTTGAAGAAAGAAAATCCTGTGAATATCTCTTTCTAAAATTCTCATAGATCTACTCCTTCATACACCAACCTTCCCTCCATTCCAGGGTAAATACTAAAGTATTTAATGAGTTTTTAATTTAAAGTATTTAATGAGTTTTTAAGACCATTATCATATTTGGTTCTGGAAGTCTGTTCCTTCTTCTGAGGGTACAGTCATGAGTATGTGTGTGTCTGTGCATGTGTGTGTATGTGTGAGTGGTTGGTGGGTACAGTTTCATGTATTTGGCCAGGCCCTCATCATCTGTAGAGGCCATATTGCCTGCTGTTACTAATCCTGGGACCTATCCTAATTCTTGGAGTTCTTGCCCCATTTTTCATTGTAGGATAACAAGTATCTTGACTGTAATCTATTAATTGAATAATTGAATAAACTTGTTTCCCTCCAGCGTGAGCATATTGTTTGCACACAGTGTCATCCTGGGCCCTCCAGCTATGGAAGGCCTGCCAGATATGTTTATTAAGCCCCCTGTGCTTGGAAAGAACACAGAAAACTGTCATCTAGAGCAATACAAAAGTGCCTATCTCAGCTGGAGATCTCACTGTTATGAATAAAGGAAGAGTTTGTGGTACAGTTTTGAGATGTAAAGAGAAAAAGCTTCCCTATGGTGCAAATGTGTTGTAACCCTCAGGAGAGAAAAAAATATTGAATTGTTGCTAGCAGTACAATGTAATTATTGAGTTAGCAGCAGCTATGTTTCTAAGCTTCTTAAGGTAAAAATCACATTAATTTGGCCTTCTCCAAAAGACATTCCAGGTTGTTAAATGATAGCGTTGAAACATTTTTCACTAATGAACCTAGCCAATGAACAGTCATTTCCACTGAAGTCAAATACTGGAAAACTTGACAATGAGAAAGAGGATGTGCTACTGGGGAGTCTACCTTTGTTAGCTTGAGGCCACACCACCTCAGGATGTGTTTTCCAAACTCCTGAGCTGTAAGCATTTGACCTATGTGATAAGTGAGTGGGAGGCCTGGCAAAATCACCATGCTGTGCTCAGAAAATTAAGTGAGTCAGAACTTGGCCTCTTTCTGTAGAACAGAACTCCTGATGCCCCCTGTGATGATGGGCATGAACTCTGAGTTTTCCCAGATGTTACCTTCCAGACAAACAAAACACTTGACTCCTGAAAGATGGTGGCATTTGTCCCTTCTCTTTTCCTCAGGCATGAGTAATTTCTGAGTTACTGTAGACCCTGTCCCTTGAATGACACTTCCTCTGCCAGGCTGCAAAAGGAGACTGTGGTGCTCTGCAATCCAAATTCAGATTTGGGTCACCCTCTGGTAGTCAGGTATCACCACACATTATGCACGACGTTGTATTCCTGCAGTTTGGCCCTTCTCCAGAGATCACTGGGGAAAAAAATCTGTGTTTCCTCTTGTTAACACAGGACCCAGCTATGGGAGCCTGGTAGGTTCACTCAGGGTGCCTTGTCTCTTGGATACTACAGGATCATTTTCTTGGCAACCAGGTCAAACTCCTTTGTAGCTTCCTCTTCCTTACTCTACTGGGTGGGGTCAGAGCAATGTACTCAGCAAAGAGGATTAGTAGGTAAGGAAATAAGGTTGAGGATCCCTTGATCCTTTGCTTCGGTATCAACATACAAATGAATTCAAGGAGGGAGTAGTGTAATAGGAAAGAGCAGACCAGGAAGCCACATTGCACTTCATTCAAATTCCTTAGATGTGAGCAAGTCACTTATCCTCTCTGAGCCTCAATTTCAACATCTATAAACTGAGTTTAAACATACCTGATTTGAGAGGATTAGATGTAATATGCAAAGACTCGAATCCTATCTGGCAAAAAACAGAAGCAATGATTCTAGTTATTGCTGTTTTTTTGTTTTGTTTTGTTTTGTTTTTAAATTTTTTTAGTACCTGAAAGACCCAAAAAAGTGAATCCAGGGCTCCCTGGTGATGCAGGCGTTAAGTCTCAATGCGACATGAGTTCGATCTCCAGCCAAGGTGCTAAACCACGTGACGCAGACTGTAGCTCCCACTGTTCCCTTCAGCAGTGTATTTCAGTAAATCTGCCTGCTCTGCTCCCCACTCCGTCTCGGTGAATCCTCTCAACCCCCTCACCTCTGGCCTAGACCCCAGTTTTTGTATGCATAAATTTATTTATTTATTTTAAAGAGTGAATCCAGTTTGCAAGTGTGCTTACTTTGTAAGGAGGTTCATGGGCACATATTTTGGGAAAGTTCTACCTTAGTCTGGAACAATTAGAACCTTGTTTTTAAAGTTCTTGTCTGCAGCGTGGCGTGCTTCTGACACTTCACAGAGCATGAGTCAGCAGACTGAATATTCAACTGACCTTGAGCTTAAAATCGAGGAGTGAAGCTCATGCCAGATCCTTCTCTGGCCTTGAGCTGCCCTTTTTTTTTTTTTTTTTTAACGTAAAAAAAAAAAAAGCTTAGTGGTAAAATTTTTAAAGTGCTTTCAAAATATGAAGCCTAACACCAACTTTAGACGGAATGTTTTTACTGGGGAGGTGACCTGTATTTTTAAGTCATTCCTTTGGGCAAAAGGAAGGAGTGATCCAGAGGGCTAAGAGATGTTAGGAGAAAGAGGAAGAATGGCAAAGGAATAAGTCTTCCATTTATGAAATCAACTTGTTCAGAACTCCAGAAAATTGAATTTCTACAATCAGCAATTTTCCTAAAGGTAGAGAATCTCTTCAGATCTTCTGATAGATGCACTATTTTGGTATTTCAGTACTATATCATATATTCTTAGAAGGCAGCACTCTGAATAACATTAACTGACTGTACAATGTGAGGCAGACCATTTGAAGACATTGCCTATTTATTGATCTCACTGGCCCTGCAGGGATGTAGAGGAACATCCCTATTTTAATGATGGACAAACTGTGTTTTAGAGAGGTGAAATGATCTGGTCACTTTCACACAGCTCCTGATGTTTTACTCCAAATTATGATCTTTCCTCAATATCACACCGCCTTTATTAGAGCACAAAGGCAAGTATTTATCCTCCTTACATCTTGGTGGGAGCTTCCCAGCATGCTTTGCAGCATGGAGTGTAACAATAGTCCACCCTCAAGGGAACAAAAGCTGGGAGAACTGTGTTATGTACCTTGGTATTATTTGCGTGGCCAAATAAAGCTATCTCAATACAGATGTAACCTTCGATAATTTATTGATGTAAAAGTGGCCTCAGGTACCAGGTTTTTGGCAGCTGTTACACTGTGAGAGTACACTGTAGAACATGGCATCCATGAATTTTTTATGTAGAGAAGAAATGGAAAAATACACCTTTCAGTATATCAGTTCCCAGCCCTGATCTTCATTACTGAAATATGAATCGAATCCCATCTTTGAATTTGATCAACCAAAACTGCAAACTGAGAGCTCCCGAAATTGGGTTTCAGCAGTGAAGTGATTTGAGTCCTAATTTCTGTTGAGCAATCAGCTGTTTATGTCAGCCCATCCTGTAGTGGTGGGTTAATGACCTCAGTGATATGTTGGAAGCGACAGACATAACTGTCAATAGCATTGGCTTGGCCCTTTATCCTTCAGCGGCAGATAAATAGAGCCCCATTCAGTCGTTTCTTTGTGTAGGGATTTGTTGGAGTTTTATTTATGCAGATTTGGAAGCAGTTGGAGATCATCAACATCCAATACACCCTCTGTCAAATATTTCTCTTCCATTGTTGGGTTATTAAAATATGGGTTGGGAGGTTGGGGGATTCTGTCCTTTTTAGAAGCAAATACTTAAAAAATAATCAAAAGAGTATTTTAAATTTGTATTTATTTTAAAAAGTATCCAGGGTACCTCTGAACAGTAAATTTTTTTATCTCCAGCCCATCCTCAAAACTGAAAACCAATCCTCCATTTCTCAAGGACTTACCTCTTCTTCATCTGAAGATCAGTAGTTACATGATTTGGATCCACCGAGGAAGGGAGAATGATATCAGTTCAAAAGTATTGGATACCTGTGGAGCGCTTTGCAAAATATTGCAGGATTTTCTGGGCTTTCTATAGAACTACACAGAAGTATTGCTGAGTACTTTGCAATATGAATTCCTGCAATTTGCAGGATTTTGCCATGCTTTTCAGGTGATCATACTAGGTAAGTGCTTCCTTTTTATCTCGATTGGTTGATTTTGTGCTTTCATTCTATTATTGTATTTAAGTTTTGCATACTTGGGGGTTTACTTTTTTTTTTTTTTGACTGATCTTTATTCCCATCACCTCTGATGAGCACCTGACTCAGCCTAGCTATATCTTTAATTGATGTTCTCTTTAACTCTCTGTGCTAAATTGTAATTCCACCATCTAGCTAAAGAGATACAGTTTAATCAATGTACAAGTTACTCTACTTATTTAAAGTAAATGCCTTTCAAACTTTGTAAACACCATTAGGGGAAACACGGATGGTTTAAAATAAGGTAAGTGATTTATGTTTCCTCAAATCAAGCCCTTAAACTCATTTAACTAATGAAATACCTATATGACCTTAGAAAACTTCTTTTTGTGGAAAGTATGCTTCTGTTTTCAGAATTCTATAATTAAGCAAGATTTCTTTATGACAGATTGAAACCTGCACCCTTGTTGGCAGCTGTGAAATCTTCAAGTAATACCCTAAGGTTCTAAATTTAGAATGCTAAGACATCTCTCCTCCCATAATATTTGCTACAATCTAAAATGCATTTATTAAAAGGGAGTAGCTTAATTAACATGACATGTAACATTTGAGAACTAAAACTCTATAGCTTTTTAATTCAGACAAATAAGTAAAGGGAGTAACAAATAATTACTGAATTTTATAAATAAACCAAAATCTTTTATTTAACTTCTAGAACTACCTAACTTGTAGCCAGAAATAAATGCTGATCATGGGAGAATAAAGCTAATCACTTTTCATTTCTAAGTGATAAGCCCCTGAAATTTCCCCTGGCCCACCCCAATGAGAAAGTGATAACTTTCTATCCTACTTTTTTGTGACCAAGTTTTTAAAACTAGCTGGGAGAGTCAGAATTAAAGTTCAAGTCTTCTGCACCTTGTTTGAATGCTCTGTTTCAGCACTGATATGTAACCAAATAAGTTAAACATGAATAATCTATTCATTTTAGAAAAAGAGTGAAAACATGTCCTCTTTCTTACCAATTGGGGAGCTTGATTTATGTGCTGTAGAGCACTGGAGTAGCAGATGGATCAGGAGTAATAAAACTTCAAGTTGTTAAAAAAAAATCATGAATTATCAGTCTCCTTTTGTGAAAGAAACACGGAATGAATTTTTCCCAGGAGATCTAAAGTCAATATTCATTTCTCTTGCTCTCATAAATTTACTGATACTGGTCAGATAATTGGTACAAATTTCTTTATTCAGAAATATAGTTATTTAACTGTAGGGTTCCTCTAAATGTAAGAATCCTCAGTGAAGTTAAACTATTGTTTGATTTAAAAAAAAATCCATACTCACAGAAAATATCTCCTTATCATCTTCATCATTATTAGCATGTACAGCTACAGTTTCACTGCCTGGCACATGCAATGCCTGACAAATTTTGTTAAAAGAACGAACGAACGATAAAGTGTAAGTGCTGCAGTTATCTTTGGTGTTTTCTACTTTTGTTTAAATGCTTTTCTAAAAATCACTTTGTGCTCTTCAAAATATACTAAGGATAAAGATTTTGCTTCTGACAAGACCTGAAATGGAAACATAGAAAAGCTACCCACTGAGTCTGGGGAAGGAGCATAGCAGATCCTACTCCTAGCATTACCCCCAACTCCACCCCCTTTTTAGGAATAACTCTCCAGGATATTTGTGAGGGGGGTCACCTTCCTGAACCCCTCTTTTCCTGGCCATGCTTTCTCTAGCCTGGGATGCTGAATAAAAAGATGGGTGGAAGTGGTGGAGCATATACAATCTGATTGAGATTTCATTAACTTATGTTCATTGTGCCACTTAATTGTGGTCTCAGGCCATCTCTATAAATGTGTTTTCCTAAAAAAAAAAAAAAATCTATATCCAGCAGCCTCAAACTCCCACCATTAGTCAAAATTTGAGTTAAGTCACTGAAAAGCTCTCTTTTAAATGTCAATATAATCATAACAATAATTACCATTTGATGAATGCCTACACAGGGGCAGACTAGGTGCTTTACATATATTACATCTTTAATCCCCAAGTCTGTCATTCAAAGTCTGTATTATTATCCTTATTCTAAAGATAAGGATACGCAACTTGCCCCAGGCCACACAGCTAGTAAGTCCCAGGGCCAAGGCTTGGATCCATGTCTCTGTGTTTCTGGAGACTTTTTTTTTTTTTTTTTAATTTTATTTTTATATTCCCCATACAATTACAACCCCCTGAGACTTTTTTTTTTTTCTGTAAGATAAAGTTAAGAATGCATGAGACAATACTCATCAGTGACACCAAGGCCATGTTGCTATAAAAACAATGCATGTCCTAAAATATTGTCACTAGAAAAGATGCCACAAGATAGACACTTATGCAAGTATAAAAACTTGACTTCATTTCCTCCATAGTTTTACTTCAAATCCAAGGTTTTGCCTCCCTATTTCCCCCACTCTGTATTTGGCATTCTTTGGCTTGCCAGGGTGGAATTGGCTCTTTTTTGTTTACTCCATCTACTGTCCTTCATTCAAATGGATGTTTTGCTATAGAACCAAAGTCTAAGAATTCCAGCAGCAGCGAGTGGACAAAGAAGGAATAGGCAATCACACCTGTCAGGCAGTCACAGAAGAATGACCCCAGCTGAGCCTGTTGTGTTGTGTGCCAGCACATTCCCCTCCCAGGCGAGCCTGGTCCAGGTAACCAGGACACCAGGCTTCTGTGCTGTGATTCAATGTAGGGGTTAGGGTTTCCCACCAAACTTGTATCAGATTTCACAAGTATGATCAGAGCACTCCTGTATCCCAGGAAGGGTGAGATCATTTGTTTGAAAGCATTTTGCAACTTTTTCCACTTGGTGATGGAAGGTTACTGAGGATTGTAGCCTGGGTACTCATAGATCCCCAGACCTGCCTCTGGATCTTTGCACATACTGTTTGTGTTTTCTCTCTCTCGATTAAATTAATGTCTGCATATTCTTCAGGACCTGGCTTAGTTGTTACCTCCTCTGACCCGCAAAAATGGATTTAATGATTTCCCATATGTTCCCATAGCAACCCTGTCCTTTTTGCAGTAGTTATCATTAATCTGAAAATGGCATTTTAAGTGATCTTTCTCTCCTAGAAGGCTAAGTTAACTGAAGGCAGGGAGTTGAAACACTATTCTAATAAAGATGGATTCTTGGGCCTCCCCAGTGGCACAGTGGGTTGAGGGCAGCACTGTGAAGTTTGTCTGTAGCCTCTGCAGAGCCGGTTCGATTCCCGGCCGGTCAGGGACATACCCACATGGCAGGACAGACCTCTCCTGTCTTGCCTGCTGCTCCCCTCAATAATGTACTTCGGTCAGTCTGCCCATTCTGCTCTCTGCTCTGTCTCTGGTGAATTCTCTCAACCTCCCCACGCCTCTGGCCTTTACCCCAGTTCTTATATAAAAATAAATAAATCTCCAAAAAAAAAAAAAATAAAAGATGGACTCTGAAATTAGGCAAAACTAGTTTTATAGCTTGGCTTTAAGTCCTTTACCTACTTTATTTTGGGTAAAATTACTTTGGAATAAAGAACCAACTAGAGTTTTAGTTTCTTCATTATCAAGATTGTGAGAATAACAAAAACTATCTTGTTGAGCTGTTTTGTGGATTAACTGCAATAATGAATCTAAAGTACTTCAATCTGTGCTTGGTATATAATATGTGCAATTAAGGGTACAGATATTCTATTAATTGTTGTACCAAATTTTTACCATAGCACCTGCTTAGTAAATATATTTGGAATTCAGTTGTATTAGAACAATTGAAAAAGACAGAATAATTGAATACGTTTAATATAAAGTTCCACCACTGGATCTTAGAGGGCCTCAGATAATTTGTTGTCTTCTTTTGTGCTGCTATGAATAGTTGATAATTGCTTGTTTAGTGCTAAATCCCCCATCCTCCCCATGCAACATCAACAGTTCCCTGCTTTTTGTTTTAATTTAGCGGGAGAACATGGAGCAAAACATATATGTTACAAGTGAAGATAAACCCAAGGTCCAGGAAGGTACTGAAAGACACACTAATGAGCCCACCGTCCTCACAAGATGTCAACTAAACTGCAAACTCCAAGAGACAATGAATTATAATTTTAGTTTGCTATGACATTGCTAACATACTGTGTAGGCCTGACATATAGTATGTAGGCAATAATTGTTTGCTGAATGAAGTAGCAGACACACCAGAAAGGTTTGAATTGGCCCAATTTCTTTAGGAACCATTGAGCCCTGTAACTCACCAGTTTGGTTAATTTTTCAAACACTTTGCTTACATTTGCATTAGTAATGTGTAAAGAGATGGAGAGAGGACTTTTTCTTACAGAGCTTGTATTTATCTTTCTCAACTCTTTAAAGATTTGCTCTTGTTTTATTATTTTCAGGATTTTATGAACATATTTATGTTAACCATTCTATTTGTGATTTATAGATTTTATTCATATTTTAGCCCATCTAGACTGAAATGTTTAAAAAATTTCAGTTTGGCATGTATAACATACCAGCACATTTCAAATATATTAGTTCAGTCCACTAATAGGATACCTATACCTGTAATTCAGGCACTGTATAAAACACTGAGAATACTGAGACCATTCTCTGGTCTAATCACAATTTTCCTTGAGATCAACTAGTGATCTGAACTTCCCTCTGGGTGCAGTACATTTTAGGATAAGATCATAACTTGTTTCTGGTTTTCCTAATCACTTGCAGATGCCAGATTTGTACTGGCCGTTTGGATGCTTCTGTATGGCTTTCTTGCTCTAACGCTTCTCCCCATGAACATGATCCTCTTCACTGGGCAAAATGGACCCTGGTCCTCTAGCTGCTACAAGGGGAGGCAGCATTATCTCAAGAATCTCAGGTTTTCAACCCACACGGTTATGAGACCAGAATTTTCTCTTTCTAAACATCCAGGGGCCCTGTCCTTGCTCTATTTCTGCATGATGCTGTGGAGAATATTGCATTTGGAGTCAAGAGACTGAGGTTCCAAAGTTAATTCTGCTGTATCTTAATTGCATGGCTTTGGCATTTAGACTCATGTGGTCCTTTATCTGAAAATGAGGTTAAACTTAACTTACTAGTTTTCAGTAAATATTAAGAACTACTACTCATAAAATACCTCATAAATGGAAAAGTGCTCATAAATGTAAGTTATTATTCATTACCATCTGCAATGTCATTTACAGATTTTACATGAACATACTGAGCTATACAATCTTATAGAAACACAGAGTTGAGTGACCAGAGTTTAAATTTTCCAATCTCTCAGTGAGAACTTGACTTAATGATATGTATTTGCTCAAAGATTAACGAAGCTGACTGTACAAAAGGAATGTCAGTTTCTTGAAGGCAAAAACCCCTCATTTTTATGGGTTTATAGTTGGCAATGAAGGAATATTAAAGAAACAAAAGAGAAACCTTAGTCAATGATTTTATTTGGTCTTTCCCAGCTTGTGCTGTAGCTGAACTAGAAAGAATAAAGAATGTTCTCTCTCAGCAATTCAGCCTATAAATGTGTAATTCAATGAACATTTATTGTATGTTTGCTTTGTGGTACTATGCTATTTATCTAGCTATAGTTTTCCAGTTGTTAAATTAGGACTTTTGTATTTATTAATTCAAAAGCACCAAATTCTCAGTCTTTAAAGCCAAAATACAAAGTTAAAAATACCAATCTAGATATGCAAAATGAACAAGATGGAATCCCTGTATTCAAGGCATTAACAATTTATTTGGGATGAGAGATAAGTAAACAACTTACTATAACACAAGCCAAAATAAACAAAAAGATAAAACTTCCAAAGCCTCAATATTATTTCATATAATAAGATGTGTCTGTGACTAAGCAAAATGAGGATGTACATTTCTGGCTAAAAGTGAGACTCTGTGGGTAGGTTCAAAAGATGTGTTTGACAGAAGTGTTGTAGGCCCACTTAGGGGAACAGGGTGATGTGTGGTGTTAACACACTTTGAGAGTCACTTATGGAGTGCTCTCATTGTGCAAAAAGAGAGGTCGACTTTATTCCATGATTGATGGTGACTTAAAGAGGTTGGAAGAAGCATTATATCCTCCAGGGAAAAGCAACTCTGGGGGCAATTTGAAGACTGGATCTAAAAGGTAAGATGAAATGTCAGTGGTGTGAAATTATGAGATGAGAAAGATGATTATACATTAGCAAGGTCAGAAGAGTGCTGGTGTTATTTGTGGTTCTCATATTGAGGATTGGTGGACCAGGCTGATGGTTATCACATCAGCATTTTCTTCCTATGCCTCCATTTTGAACCAGGTCAAACTACACGGTGCTTTATAGAGGTATAGAAAATATAAATCTTCTTTTTTCCTAAAGATTTATTTATTTATGTATACAAGAACTGGGGTATAAGCCAGAGGTGCAGGGGATGAGAGGATTCACCAGAGACAGAGTGGGGAACAGAACAGGCAGATCTACTGAAATACACTGCTGAGGGGAGCAGCAGGCAAGACAGGAGAGGTCTGCTGCGCTATGGCCAACGGGGTGCTGCAGTGGCTGGTGATAGCTTGATAGTGCTGTCTTTAACCCCTGCACCACCAGGGAGACCTGAAAATATAAATCTTTTATTTCAATAGGCTCATTTTAAAGAGGTTGACTTAAAGTGAGAAATGTTGAAATATTGGGTTGTCGACATAGAAAACATACGTCATGACTTTTCTGACAACCCAATATAACCAATTTAAAAATCAAAGGGGCTATTTTGAAGAAGTGGGAGAGCAACTGACATATATGTGCATTAGGTGATGGGGGAGGGACGTGTGTGTGAATGCGTGAATGTGGACATGAGCAGTCAATATTTTTCTCTAGAGACGGGGACTGTAAAGATGCCGATGATGACAAAATACAAATTAGTAGGTAGAACTCTAGAGAATTTAATACCTACATTATCCACAATTGATATTTAATATGGAGTAAAGTCTGTTATTTAGTTTTGTTTTTTTTTATTGAGGTACCATTGTTTTACATCCTGTTAGTGTTTTGACAGTGCAGGATTTCTCCCTCAGATGTAGTCACTGTAGTTTTCCCACAATCAAAGCACCCATAGTCCTCCACCATGGTCCATTGTGTTAGATCTGAGCAATCCAGAGGGAAGAGGAAGGGAGGGCTGAGAAGTTGCTTATTTTTATCTTTTCATAATATTCTGTACATTAGAGAAAACCTTATAATAAATATATAGTTAAACTGTATGTTTCTATAACATTTATTTCAGAAAACAAAATAAAGAAAGAATTATTCGGATATTATCAATCAATCCCATAAATAGTGCTCCTGAAGTTCTTTTAATTGTTTTTGTTTCATTTTTCAACAATCATCGCTATCCTAGGTATGAAAATAAATACATAAAAGAGTTGATATCTCATAGTTGAAATATTTAAATCAAATACCTGATACTTGATTTGTTTAACTATAGGTCTTCAGCTGTGGAGGTCAGGAGTGTGTTTTCTTGCTTACAATGACCTATTTTCTATTCTTTAAACTGCAGTTCAAACCCCACTCACTCCAGGAAGCTTCCTGATTGCCCAAAGCAGAATGCTTCTTGTGTTCTGGGCTGCTTTCAGAGCAAAGTTCTGGGCTTCAACCTTGCCTGGGGCTACCATCTACTTTCAGGCAGAGAGATACACATCAGACTACAATTAGTTCACTGTTCTCAGAAATCCATGGCTGAATGGAACATCCTGAATATTATCACTGGTCAGAGAGGACCATCAACAAGAAAATCAAAGTAGTATACCCAGCACCAAGGCTTGGCAGTACCTTTTTGGGACTTGGATTGTATGCAGTATTATGAAAAGATAGTACAACACCTTATTTTTAATGACAAAGAGAAGATTATAGAAATTGTTGATAAAAGTTATTTTAAATTGCTACAGTCCCATTCCATGTGACTCGGTAATAGTGGTCATTAGAACTGAATGCACAATAATGGAACAGAAGGGAGCCTAGGTCTGTTAGTTACTATTTCAGATTTTAAGAATGTCATTTGAATCTCATCTTTTCCTATCTATGAGCAGGAGATGATGTCTCACTCACAAAGTTGTGAGGGAGCCAATGGAATAACACACATAAAGCACTAAGAATTTACCCAGAACATAGTAAATTCCTGAATACCTAGCAAGTATTAGTTATGAAAAAATGTTTTGAAAATAGGATAGCCCATTAATAATGGTTAATCAACCCATAACCATTATTAAATGTGCTAACTATTCAGCATAAACTGTTAATACTACATACTGGTAAGTATACAATGGTCATGATCTATATATGACTATAATATTATTGTTTTTATTCTATGTATTTGTTTACATTATGCATAGGCAATTCCCTAAATCTTTGGTTTCTCTTTTCTTATTAGGATGGCAGAGATGTTGACTAGTTTAAAAATGATAAAATTCATGAACACTTGTTATTTTAAAGGGATCCTATAGATAGGGTATTTCTCTCCAAAGTGTAAAATAGTTATTATCTTACTTATTGCTCTTTTACATACTGCTCATTTGTAATATACTCTGCCCATAATCCTCAGAACAAAGCATTATGGGCAGCATAATGCAGTTGTTATAGAGCAACCCCGATATTAAACGGGTTCCTGGCTGTGGGTCTTCACCCGCGCACTTTAAAGGGACTTATGAATACTCTACTACAGACACACGCAAAAGGGTTAATAAAAGGTTTATTTACAAGAGAAAAAGAAATAAGGAAAATGTACAACTCAGGGAGAAAATAGGGAAATAAAGTCTTTAATGCGTCCTACCCGATCCGACGACCTGGAAACCCAAAGTCACTCTCAGAGCTAGACGGACGCCGCGAGCTGGCCGAGGGCCCCAAAATGGAGAGCGCCCCAAAGCCCACATGTCTGCCTTTTGTATCCACCTGGCTGCTTAACCCCACCCTCAGGTCCCAGCCACCTTCCCTTGGGTGGTGATGGGATGTAGAGTTCCCAGTGTCTTTGGCTTTGGCCTGGGGTGGGGGTGGAGTCCACAAAGCCTGTATGGAATTTGCTTTGGGGCAGCCTTTTCCCCCTAACACTGGGGTGGGGGTGGAGTCCACAAAGCCTGTATGGAATTAGCTTTGGGACAGCCTTTTTCCCCTAACACATCCAGGCACACCCCTTTTCTGTCTGGGGTACCATCAGTACCCATTCTCTCTGAGCATAGTGTTGCTTTTAGTCCTGTGCAACAGAGACTTGTTCTGATTCTGTCAACTCTGTGTGGCCCCCAGGCCAACTGAGCTTGGCTCATTTTTAGGTTTTGTCAATTGCTTTGTCTGAAAAATGTAAATGGAAAGAGGGATGGGTACAGTGGAAATTTGGGGGAGGGTGAGAAGGAAAGACAATAGACATAAGTGAAGTAATTGCCCTAAATTACACACTCTCTGCTAAATGGCCATGAGGAAGGATCTGAGTGAAAACCTAGACTGTGGTGCTGGGGGTGGGGGAAAGGGTGGGTGGGGGGGTCTGTCTAAAAGGTGGGGGGGTTCCTGTGCACATGGAACAAGGGGGCGGGGCTCCCTGGCTCTGCTACAGCTGGCAGGAAATGCTCCCCTAAAATCCCCAGGGGTTATTTTTCTGAAGATAAATTGTTTGAGGGTCTCTAAATTGAAATTTTTAGGGAATAGAGGGGGAGTTAATTTGACAAATTTATTCCCTCTACCCTTAGTTGAGTAAGGGCAACTGACACCTTGTTCATATTGAGGGTGTGCCAGTTAAACAGAAAGATACATTTCCTGTTGTTGTTGTTGTTGTTATTTTTTGTTTTTATCAATAAATAGTTTGGTATTCCTCAATCCCCAGAAAGATACATTTTTAAATAGTGTGAACTTGTACAAAATTCCATTAAATGCTTTTCCCCCATTGTTAGAAGAAAGATGCTTTTTCTACAAGACATCTCCTTTTACTTTTGTTCCAAGATCATATCTGTTAGTAATGACTTTCCGGTATGATAAAGGAAAGACATAGTTGGTCTTCACTTGAGTGAATTGTGAGATGTGCACTTCAGTTTTACAACAAAGTAGAACTAATCCCAATTCTGACAAAACCCCCAATTTGAGGAGTAAGAAACACTGGAGATGGCAGGGGTTTGAAGACTGACAGGCCTCTGGTTGAATCTGTCCTCAGCCAATCACTGTACGAGCTTGTGCTCCAGGTCTCACTTACTTTGCCTTTAAATGGGCATAAAGCAATAGTATTCATATCAACTAATTTAAAGTGCTAAATCCTATGTCTAACTCATAAGAGGCACTTAATAAGTATTCCTTACTATCTAAAGAGTGAAATTGGCATGAACTTTGTTGAAATAAATATGTCGCATCACTGGAATCTCAAACATAATGCAGGCATTTCTTAAAATGTGGAAAACCCAGGCTGATTCTGCACAGAAGAGCTTGGAACACACAGTCAGGATATCTTTACAACCTGTTTAGCTTTTTTAGGTGATGAGAGGGATTTTGTTGGCAAATTCGATAATATAGGAAGTGTAGTCCTTTGTTTCCGCTACCTAGTTTGGATTCCTGACAAGATCATCCCAGTCAAAACCTGAGTGCAGCACAAAGCAGGTCTAATTCTGAAGAAACCGTGCAGTCCCTTTAACCTGCACAAAAATATTTCAAGGGTAACTAGAAAGTGCGTAAGAGGATTCAGATGTTCCGTGACACACATTTAAAATTCTTCTATTTCCAAATGAGAGCACCATAATATGCAGAAGCAAAGTGCATCAAAAAGATGAGGGTCCTTTGAGGCAGGCGTTTGGAGAGCTGTGTAAGTATTATTTGAAAAATAATCCTCAAAGAAGGATCAGGAGAAGAAAGCATGTAAGTGAGGGGCATAGAGGCTGAGGCTCTGTATTTGCAAATGAGACCGCAATAGGAACTTGACCTGCTCGGGTAATTTTACCAGATTCTAAACCCTGAGTCGAGTACCCTGTTACCCATGCCTCTTACTCAAAGTCTGTGCAAATGCGTTCCCTTCCACATAGTGCAAAACACCAGGGAGCCATGAGCCTGCTTTCTGCCTGCAGGGCTCGTGGATGGAGGGTTAGGAGCCTCTTTCCTGCAGGTGTTCGTCTGATGGGGTATTCTGCAGAATGACCTACCGATCAGGCTCACTCAGTCCACTCAGAAAGTAAATGCCTGCAAGATTACTGCTGAAATAATAGTAGAAGTACTGCCAAATTGTAAGCCAAAAAAGGGCAATACTAATAATAGTAATAATAATAATAATAATTTCTTATTCAAGGAGAACCCACTCTGTACCAAGGACCACTTGACTTTATATATTATTTTGGATTTTGAAACAACTCTGTAAAGAGATATCTATTATTGGTCTCCTTTTATAGATGAGGAAACTGAGGCTCATCAGTTAGTGACTTGATGAGTTCATAGCTAGCTAGTGATGAAACTTTAATTTGAAGTCAGATTCAACCTGCTGCAAAGTCCCTGTGGACTGTATGAACCTAAGACAAAAATAACAACAAAAGAACAAACCATACTTACAATAATAGGTTTTTGCCTCTGACCCCCAAAAGTTTTCTTTGCATTGTAAGGCTCAACTGGCCTAAGAACTATCCCTGACTTAAAAAAAAAAAAAAACTTAAATGGGCCTAATCATTTTTTCCTAATTTTCTGACACAGCCCAACTCTCTTCAGAATAGACTTGAAAAGCAGTATAATCTATCTCTAATCTGCCATTCTTTTACTTCTCCCTAAATGATATTTAATATTTTATTTCCTTCAAAAGCTATTTTCCTTTGTTAACTCCAGAAGTAAGAGTGTGTTAGTTAGGTTGTAGGCTAAGTTGTTGCAGCAAGGTATCTGTGATAAATAATGGCATAAATAAGAGAGAAGTTTTTTTCTCTCTCTTCTAACAGGTCACACCTGAGGCTAGCTCAGCTGTCCTCAACCCCTGTTTCCTTGGTTGTTAGAGCTGCCATCACTTCCCAAGAAACAGGGATGATGCAAGGGGAAATGCAAGGCAAGTGGATACACCTTTAGGGAGATGACCGGGAATTGCACCCATTGAACCGGCTCTTATCCTGTTGGCCTGAATGCAGCGTCAGAAGCATATGTAGTTGCAAGGGGGTATGGGAATTGTGGACAAGAGGTCTTCTATTAACTAAACAGAAAAGCAAGAGAGTAGACAAGTTGCTAACAAATAGGTACAAGTAGCTGACTGTCACACAATCTGTTTCTAGTTTGGTCAACAGACTGTTTCTCACTATTTTTGAGGTGCTGGAAGTATTAATTATTAAGTCTTCAATGTTCCTCTTCTTTATAGTGAGTTGAATGCCAGGAATCTTGAAAGTAAGCAAATAAAATTAAAACAATCTAATGATCAAGTTTGTGGGTCTCTGGGACACTTTGACCTCTTTACCTGTAAAATTTTCATCGTTAGACTTGCATTAAGCTGGTTTGTTGGATTGCCTATTAAAAGTACAGCTGTTGGGGAGAATTGTTTCTAAAGAGAAGCCAATCATTACATTGGTTTCCCAACTTGGATGATGCTTTGGTAATATTAAGCTTCATACCATGAATCAGGGATTTGTTTAAAAATTGTAGAATAAAATTACTGGCAGTGATCTTATCCAACTCCATATATTAACAGTTGAGAAAACTGAAGCTCAAAGTCATTAAATAACTTCTCCAAAGTAACAGAGCTGGCTAATGGCAAAGTATTTTGTGAAATGGTTGCATTTGTAGTTGCACCTATTCAAGACTAATGAAGTGAATGAGTGAATGAATGAATGAATAGTAAACAACTATGAAAGGTAGAACAAGAAGTCATTAAGAAGACTGTAACAAAGAAATTGTCATTGACAAGTAAACAGCTGGTAGATTTAAAAGGACATGAGGCAATCATACTTAAATTTTGAGATTTAGGTTTTAAATGGGACACCCTAAACTAGCCATTTATATTTAATTTTCCCTGGGAACTGTTTTGGCTTTGCCTATAAACACATTATGATGACAGCATGCAGGTTCCCTGTTCTGAAGCTCTGCTTATTCCAGAATTCAATCAGGTTAGGTCAGACACCTTGAAAACCATGAGCAGAGTCTTCAAAAGAAACCTAGCACAACTCTTTGAAAATGTATTTTTCCTATTATTAAGACAGGGCACTGTCTTGCTGAGCTGTTTTTCCCTGTATCTCGACAAGTGTTTCATGAGTCACCTATGCTCAGCCTGACAGCGGAATGGTTCAGAAGGTCACAGCCTTTTTCCTGGCTCTAAAAGCCCTCACATTTCTGGAATGAAGGGCATTGTTTCACTGGTAGGAAGCTAATTAGGTTAAGAGATACATTAATGAGCTTTGCTGTAGTCTATACACAGTAAATAAAGAAAAGAAAGGATAACAAGGAAAAGAAAGTCAAAATACATAATGAAAGCCTTAGAAAGTTGAGTATTCACACATAAAACTATCTGAAGAAAACCAGAAAGAAAAATTAATTTGCTTCTTCAGTCCTTAGAGCACAGATTTCCAGCCTTGGTTTTGTGGCACTCCAGGATGTCCCCAATTATCTCAACAAATGTCATGAAATGTTCCAAAGAATTCTCAAAATGAAATTAGTTTTATTTCATTTAAAAATAGATGGCCAGTAGCTCTTTCAAGAGGAAGGGAGTCAAATGAGCAATTGGCTGCCACCAGCTAAAAAGTTTTCGAAGCCCCAGGTTAGGAATGATGAAAGCTGATATGCTTTTGGAATGGAATTTTTTATACTTCTCTAGACATTTTTATCTTCCAAATCCTTGAGATTTTTTAAAAAAGATTTATTTATTTATACAAGAACTGGGGTACAGAACAGAGGCACAGGAGGGTGAGAGGGTTCACCAGAGACAGAGCAGGAGCAGAACAGCCAAATGGACCAAAAACACTGCTGAGGGGAGCAGTGGGCGAGACAGGAGAGGTCTGACGCACCATGTGGGTATCTCCTTGGCTGGCAGGGAATCAAACCCACGCTGTACAGACTGCGGATAGCTCCACAGTGCTGCGCTCAACCTGCTGGCTACCAGGGAGGCCTGAGATTTCTTTTAAAAAAATACAATAATAAAATGATAATGATGATAATAATAATAATAATAATAATAATAATGGCACTTTTTAGATGCTTACTTCATAAACTGAACATGTAGTGTTATGGAAAGCATTGATGGAGCAAGAGGTTGGGAATCAGATGCTCTTTCTTCTGGTCTGGCTACTTTGTGGAAGAATGTAAGTTTCTTCTACACAATGAGATTGATAGTACTGACCTCTTAGAGGTACTATGGCATGAAATGAGATCACCTAAGTAGCACAGTGACCGCCTCTTCATATCTACTGTGACAGGAATAACTTTCTTACTGCCTTCTGACTTTTGAGATAGAAGAGCAAGCTGATATAAATCTCCCTGATGGAGATTGGTATGATAACATTGGCCCAAGTGTGGGTAATGCCTCCTGTGGAGACAAGCAGAGATCATACTTGGCTTTGCATCTATTTAACAGTGCCTGTGGCAGGAGAGGTGTAAGCCTGAAAAAGCTGTTTTCTGCTCATTCCTATTAGTGAATTGGGATAGCAACCTTTGCATGCCTCTGACATATTTGTACTGTACTTTTTTAAAAGTTGCAGAAAAGCTTCTGTAGTCAAGTCTCAGATTTTTTTGTTGAGATTTAGGCAGCAACAAGAAAGGGAAGAAGTGTTTTTCCTTGGACAGGTGATTATTTTTCTCTGCCTTTTCTTTATTTTTCTATTAAGGCAACATTGGTTTACATTATTGTTGATATTTTTGAAGTATAAAATTCCCTCCACTCAGGTAGTCTCACTGTAGTGCACACATCACCAATTCACCCATAGTCAACCATCATAGTTTATAGTTCTCCCTTCCCTCTTTGTTTTCACTGATACCCCACTATCTCCCCTTGCCTCAATGCTTCAGCTCCATAGTCAGCTTTAAGGTTTAGCAGCTTTTTAAGGTTTTCTTTATCTGACATTTAGTTTGGTTTCTCTATATTCCACATACAAGTGACATTATCTGGTAATTATCTTTCTCCTTCTGACTTATTTTGCTCAGCATTATCCCTTTCAACTCCATTCATGTTGCTGCAAATGGCATGAATTTATCTTTTTTATCCCTGAGTAATATTCCATTGTTTATATATACCACATCTTCTTGATCCACACATCTTTTTTGAGGCACTTAGGTTGTTCCCATAGTTTGGCTATTGTAAATAGCACTGCAACAAGCACGGGAGTGCAAGTTTCCTTTTGAATTAGTATTTTTGAACTTTTGGGATAGATGCCTAGGAGTGGAATTACTGGGTCATATGGCAGATCCATTTTTAATATTTTGAGACACCTCCAAAATGTTTTCCATGGTGGTTGGACCAGTCTGTCTTCCCATAGCCACATCCTCGACAACTTTTATTGTTTATAGTCTTTTCAATATTGACTGTTCTTACAGATGTGAAGGGGTATCTCATTGTGGTGTTGATTTGCATTCCCCTGGTAATAGTGATGATGACCATTTTTTCATGGACTTGTTTGCTGTCTGTGTGTCTTCTTTGGAGAAGTATCTGTTTAGTTCTTTGGGCAGATTTTTACAACATGAGAGCATCCCAAAGGAAATTTGAAGGCAATATTACTCAGTTCCTTTCCTTAAGGAATAAGAAATATGTGGCCAGGAAAGTTGAAGTGGCTTATCCAAAATCACTCTGCAAGTTAGGGTGCTGTTGTCTCCCATTCAACCACACTGCTCTCCTGTATCTTATGGGGTGTATAAAATTCAGAATTGGAAGAATTGAACTTTATCGGTCTCAGCATGCACCCCTGCTATGATTTTCAACTGAGAGAGATAGGTCATCTAATTTTCAAATGGAGAAATTGAGTGGGTAAAGCCTTCTGCCTAACAACACAGAAACTTCAAGAAATGGATTTTGTTTTCAGGTGAGCCTTTAAGTCGTGGTGAGTAGAGAGCTGTCATGAGACAGAAGCATAAAAATAATAAATATAAGTCAAGAATTAAAGCATAAGTGAATCATTGGTCGTAGGTAAAACTCCATTCACCCTTTATTTAAAATCTGACTATTCTGGGAGGAGTTCATGGTAGAACTTTAACAGGCATAGAAATTCAAGTCCATGGCAGAAACTGAGTAGAGCTAAGGTACTAATTAATATTATTCATAACTTACTTGCTTAGAAAATGTGTACATTTTCATTCATATTATTTTATAAATGTTGGCCAAAACAATCTATTTAAGAGTAATGTAAGTGCCATAAATATTTACCTCCCTACCCCTTGTCATGGAATGGAAGCTCAGATTTGAAAAGACCATTTAGTTCTACCTCTTACTCAAAGCAAAAATCCTCTCCCCAGCATTCCAGTCAGCCAGTCTCTGCTTGGCCACACTCATTAACGCAGTAATGCCTGCTCACATAAACTATCTCTAATGGAAAAGAATGCTCAAAAACGGACTTGGAAAAAGAAAGTGTGCATGTACACCTTAAAGACATGTTTTTCCCAATCAAGATCTATTGAATAATAATAAAAATAACATCTTCAGTTCAAGTCTACACACCAGGCACTCTGGAGGATTTCTCCTCCCAGATGCTGTTTACATGTCAGACAAGAGGCCGGGCTGCTGGTGGCCTTTTAGCTGTGTTCAGCATAAATACAGCAGTGTGGGCAAAACAAACAGCAGAAAAACAGAGGCGAATGCAAACAAACAGACTTTGGCTGCACATTTCTGAGGAAAATGCCCCAGGTATGGAAGTGCCTGAAAGGTTAAAAAGTCACATGTCAAACACGTATGTCTGCTCTCCTTAAAAGGGTAATTGTCACAGGTGTTGGAGTAAATTTACTCTTCCAGGAAGAAGCTCTAGTCTTCTTTAACCTGTACGCTCTGTTAATCAAGATGTGGCTGTGCACATCCGCTTGCTGAAACTGAATAGTTTGTTCAGTTCAATATTTTGCCACACTGCAGCCACAATGTCGTCCATCAGCCTAACTCTTGCACATCTCTGAGAAGCTGCATCATCTACATCCTGAAGATGTAGCAGTTTAACATTTTGCAGTATGTGGCTGCAGGCATTATTAAGAATTGGTAACCAAAAGAAGTATTTAAGTTTATACTTTGAACCTCTTGAAGACTAGGATAATTTTTTTAATGTCCTTAGCTAATTTACCTCTCAGCACTCTAAGTGTTGTTTGAGTTTTTAGCAATACCATAGGGTGTCTTGTAGCAATGTTTCTGGATTGTATTCTGAAGCAATTCACAATTCACAACATGGCCTAGTTATTATGTGCCTAGTGCTAGCATATAAATATAGATAAAAGTAATCTCTGGTCTGGAAGACTATGGCAAAGGTGGAAATCAAGAGATGAAAACAAAATTGTATTTCTTCTTCTCTTTAAAAAAATCATATACTCTAAAGTAGATTATGGGAATATTTACCATAATACTCCATGTTCCTTCAAACACACTAACACTAAATAGCTTTATGTATTATATTAACTGCTTTTGTTTCTATTTATATAAGAAAATAGACTTGTGATCGAATGTGGCTTTACTGTTTCTAGCTGTGTCTCTGAGCAAACCTCTTTAACATTGTTGAATCTATAAAGTGGAGTTTGTAATTGTTAACCTTGGAGGCTGGCAAGACTCTAATGTACATGGAGCTACCGTTCAGGGAACCAAAAACAGGTGTTTAGTAAATGGTAACTGTTATTATACTTTATGTTTTAATACTGAGACATGTCCAGCTTCAAGTCCAAAGCATTTGAAAATAAATCATATTTCAGATAACTTTTGGTCATATAAATAGGTCCATTTGGAATTTTTCAAATGTTTTACTATGTCATCATGCCATAATTTTTCAATCATGTAAATATGCAAAGGGACATAGATAACATGTATGTTATAAAATCTATAAAACATGTGAACTAGGCTTTCAAGTTAGAGGATGAAAACATCACAAACAGCACTAAATCTTTTTTGAGATATTTTAATATTAAATATTAGCATTTACTATAAAGTTTATTTATTTTATTACTGAATTTATAATTCTCAAAATTACAGATCAGGGTTTTAATACAGTATTTGTGAGAATGGTAAAAGAAGTAGCAGGAAGAGTGAAATACCTGGGTATGGGGTGGAGGAATTATAAGGAGAGAGACTGTGGCTTTTCTATAACATTAACATTTAATTATGCCCTGAACCATTTATGGGGAGTTTTGGCTGAATCCATTGTCTCTGTGGGAACCATTTTTTTCTCTACAGTTTCATAAAATAAAATAAAATTGCATTTAGTAGCATTTTGTAAATTTAAGTACACCAGGGGAAATTGCCTTATTTTGCATTACTTAGTTACCTGAAAAACACAATGCTAGAAACTAATATTTTTACAAAAGACTGACATTAATGATCGGTTATACTTCCCTTAAGAACTTAATAATCTTTGATGAATAAAAAATTCTCTTTTAAAGAAAAAAATAAGAAAATATTTTAGAAAGAAAACAACAATTGACAGAGGACTCTTGCCCTGTCTAGTAACCCCAAATGACCATCATAAATCACCAATTAGCGTCTGCACAAGTATCTGTCACAGAAGAGAGTTCCAGGGGAGATACAGACTAGATATGTTCAAGGAAAACAGAAATGGCACATCAAACAAGCTTCTCATGCAAGGTTGAGAGATGCCAAAGTGAAAAACATGAAGTATAAAAAAGCTGAAGAAAAAAACATGAATTAAAAAAAAGGCTGGAGTAAAAAGCATGAAGTAAGAGAAGGCTAAAGTGAAAAATATAACGTTGGAAAGAAGATTGATATCTTATTTCATTTTAATGTTAAAAATGAAACAATTTGAATGTGACAAGGCATATGTTTGCTTTTTGGTTGCCTATTGTGGCTGCTAATTAAAATTTTTGTCTTTAGATATCCTCCTGTTTTATACAACTTTTATGAAATGTTTTTTCACTTTGTTTTGTTTTTATGATTCCAACACACTTACAAATAGCTGTGATTTACTCTTTCTTACACCTTAAGCTTAGGAACCCTGAGAGCGCAGGTTCTGTGTGGGATAAATGGTAAACAGCGGCGGGCCTGCGCGGCAATAATACCAGATGTTCATATGCCAGGTTTGGGAACACTGAAACCAAAAAAGATTTCCTGTGGAAATGTGCCCTCGGAAGGCAGAAGGAGCTGAGGACTGGTGGGGGTATTGTTTCTGCTTCTTATCTTTTTTTTTTTTTTTTCTCCTTCTTATCTTAAGCATTCCCCATTTCATTGTTTTGATAAGGAAATGGAACTACAGCTGGAAGTCTTCTTTACTATTATTATTATTGGTGGTGTTGCAGTAACACTGGTTTGCAACACTGTATATGATTAAGGGAATAGCTTCACACCTTCCTCAGATGTACAAAGCATCAGCAATGGATAGAGAATTCTTAATGTATTTATTTTTTCTTAGAAATCCCTTCTTGTACTGCCTCTCCTGATCATCCACTCCCCATCCACACTCCACAACACACTCACACGTTGCTCCTCTGTGTGGCCTACCACATTGCCTCGCGAGCTTGGTATCCTGAAGGGGGTGTGTAAAATTGAAAACAAACATTTTCACAAGGTGTTTACAGCCTTAACAAAGTAAACTAGGCCCTCCAGGTGTCCTTGATGGTAGGAACAAAGGCCTGTGGTGCAGCAAAGAGACCTGGATTTTGAATTACAAGAAACTAAATTTGAATCCCTGCTCCAGGTTCAAGAGCTGTGTGAACTTGGGACATCACTTTCTCTGAGTTTGGGTTTCCACATGAAGAAGTTGGGGGAGTTCTATTTTTTTAGTTACTTTCCATACTTAAGAAAAAATGTCTTAAATGCCCAGAAACCAAAGAATAGAATTTCATTTTATAGAGTCGGAATTGCCTCGGATAATTTTTTCCCTCTTTATTTTGAATAATTAAAAGTTACATTTAAAAACAAGCAAAAATAAAAAAAAATTGCCTTTAGACTTCTCTTTAAAGAAGCCAAAGACAATGATGCTATTTGTTTTCTCTTCAGAGTAAAGAAATGTTTATTTCCTTATTACTCTAAGATCATTCAATTTCCAAGCATTTAATAATACATTCTCCTAAACCACAGTGGTTATAAACGTGGACCATTATTAATTATATCATGCATTTTAGTTTACAAACCTTGCTTTCGTGCCTTATGTCAGGCTGCTCCCGTTCTATTAGCTAGGTAAGGAGTGCCCCAGCCACCCCATCAGCTAGTGGGGAAATTGAGACTCAGAGTGGCTGTGATTTGGCCAAGGCTGCAGAGACCCAGAGAACCGGGACCTGAACTCAGACATCTCCTAGGGTGTGAACCCATATAAATGCTAATGTGATTAAAATTATTTACTTCAAAGCTAGTTTATACATAAAATGACATTTCACCTAAATCAAGTCAAGACATTGATTTACAGATTGAAGTTTAGATGCCTTGAACTTATAAAATGGTTCAACTGGCCATTATTAAGTGAAGAGACTCACATATCATTCAAAGGTTGGGAATGTCCCTTGACAAATAATATAGGTCGAAATAAAAAAGTCATAGGAAAAAAAAAAACAAAAAAGGAGTAAAGCACAGTTCTTCAGAATTTTGGAGCCATTGTCTCTGAATGAAAAATCTAGATGCAGGGATGTGAGAGAGGATACCTTGGACTTGAGCTATGCAGGACTAGGTGGAAATCCTGGTTCTTACAAATCCACTGATACATCTACTAAAGGCTCTGTTTAGTCATCTACTAAAGTGGAGTTAATATAAACATTTAACTTGCCAGGTTGTTTGTAAGCATTAGAAATAAATATATAAAGAACATGTTATATTGTGCTTGACAAAAATCAGCACTTAATACATGGTAGCTATTGTTAATAGGTTTTGTTTCCTTTAAAATTGTTGCTGGGTCTATTTTGTGGTATGTTGTATTATTTAATATAAGAAATCTAATGTAAGTACAGGAGGAGTTCTATCAGTGGAAGGACTGTTGGACTAGATCATCTATGAGCTATCGTGTAACTCTGCTCCTATTAATATAATTTATATTTTCCAACATGTCCTGCCTATTAAAGATACAGATTATGGTAGTGTAATAGAGACTACTCACTTCATGCATGTGATCTGTTATCTGCATATGTGTGTGTCTTGCCAACAACTTTTAAAATCAAAACTGCCCACAAGCATAAAGAAAATAAATTATTAAAGTGAATTTAAAAAACATAAATCTTCCTTTTACAAAAGTGGATAAATAAAATGAGTGTAACGAAAGAACATACTGGCCTTCCTTCATTAAAAACAGTGTTAGAAGAGAACTGGCACTGATAACAATAGGATAACAATGATAACTGATAACAATAGGGTAACACTGATAACAATGCTCATTTCTAAAGCATCTACTGCACGCAGAATAAGTAGGTAGCAAATTGCAGGTAGCAATTGTAGGTAGCAATAAGGAAACTTGACAGTATCTTCAGGATATTGGAGATTGTGACTCATGATAGTGCCAGGCAGGAGTGGGACATTCTGCACACTGTGTGCAGCCATGGTGCCCATGAAAGAGGGCAAGAACTTCTAAGAGGCAGGTGGGTATGTTTTGGAAACTATGTGGTGATTAACATCGTAGGACATGAATCTCTCTCCTATTCATCCTGGATGACTTTTCCAAGTCACAGTCTTTCTCAGGTCGCAGTTTCGCCAACTATGAAAAAGAAATGCTAAAATAATCTCCTTCCAAGTCTACCACCCAATGCACAGATATGGCTTTCAGTTATTTTTTTATAATTTGCCTGAACTCATTGGTTTCTCCTAAATCCATATACTCCTACAGGTGTGTCATTTATTAATTCTTTTTCTTTTTACCCCCACAAAACAACTTCACATCTATTGTTTAGCCTGGATACTTTGGAACATCATACATTTGCATGAAAATCTGAAGTGACTCATAAATATTTCCTAATTTTTAATTGTTTAGTTGCAGAATTTACTCCATCAATTTTCCAATGTTTAAATAGTATTAGAAATAGTATTAGAAAATCAAAACTTTCCACTGAAGAGTGACATTAAAGAAAATCTTTTTTTCCAATTGTGTTTTAATTTCCTATTAACCAACACTGTAATTTTCAGTTTCAAAGCGATCCTTCTCCTATGAATGAAACTGAAGAGTGGGTGTTAGAGATCCAATTACTATGTAGTTAAACACATAAATCCCATGTCTACATGAGATTTTGAACTCTTGACTTGGTCCTTTTCCTGCTTTCTAATGACTCCTAAGGAGAGTGATATATTAAGGAAAAATTCCAATATTGGACAGATATCTTAGAAAGAAAAATGGGAAGAATAAAGGTGGAAAAAAAGTACCAGGCAACAGGGGTAAAAAAAAAAAAAGTCTCTATAAATGTGACAGACATAAAAGAAAGTGAAGGAAAGTTAAAAATTACCATAGGGCAGCAGGACACCTGCTAAAGAACCTACGCTGCCGGTCACAGCTGGAAAGAAAAATGAAAGAGATGCAAACAACTGTCCTGCAAGCATGAAATCATTCTTTTGTCTTTTTTTTCTTATGAACAATTACAGTATGCAAAAATTAAGGGGGGCATCTCAAAGTATTGGGATGAAAATTTCAGCAGGCTCTGCATATAAATAGCAGAAGCATGGAAGTGTGCCTCTTTGAAAACAGGCCGTGTTTGGGAGCTCCCAGCGCATTGAAGAAAGTGGTAATTAATGCATAGTGAGTGACTTTGAATGAAAGATGAATAGGGGGCATAACAATGGGTAGGCTTTTTCTTTCTTTCCTTTTTTTCTTTTTCTTTCTTTCTTTCCCTCTCTCTCTCCCTCTCTCTCCCTCTCTCCCTCTCTCTCCCTCTCTTTCTCTCTTTTTTTTAGGTTAAAGCATTGAAGAAAGAAAGCTGTTAAAAGATGGCAACTGTGAGGCTACAACTTCAATGTCTGTCTTGCATGGCTTTCCTTTCCAGGCTGTGGTGGGAGTTTGTTTTGTATTGCCTTCCTATCACAATGGAGTTAATTTGCACCGATTTCATTTTTGTGCGTGATCCTCAATGTTTTCCTTTCCGCTGGATTTTTTTTTAAAAATATTATTTTGGCAGGGCTTGGTCCTTTGATGATCCTTTTGAGCAAATGGTTTGCCCAAAGTTCAGATAGTGCTGGCTCCGTCTTCTTTTTCATTTACAACATCAAGAGGATTACAGAGAATAACTTTGTTGCCCAACATCAATGATATATCTTCAGGCTACTAGAAAGGTAGTTCTCAGAAAGTGTGTCTTCTAATAGTTTAGAACCTCCACAGGCTTCAGATAAAACAAGTATTAAATACAGAAAGCTCACAAGGAGACCAAGGAAGGTTAAACTCACACAACCTCCTTCATCTCAAACACCTGAAATATATCTTTTTTTTTTTTTTTTTTTTTTTGGGCTGTCGAAGTGTGATCATGGTGAAGATAGCAGTAAGATCTTATATAACAGAAGACAGAAAAAGACAGAGAAGGAATCACGTGGAGATGCACACACACACACACACACATTAGTGAGAGAACACAAAAACAATCCTGCCAAAAGGCAAGTCATTTATAACGGGCCAAAAATTAAACAGAGAATTCGAAGAAGATAGCAGAAACAGGTGCTCACAGCGCAAATTTTCTTTTAGTGAAACCATCTGCCATAAACCAAAATTTAGTTTTAAGGAATTTTGAGGAATTCTCATGACCTTCACATTTAGGAAAGTTCAGAGGATTTCCCCAATGGGGCAGGTAAACTTCCCTGTGTCCACGCCACCCTTTCAGCTGTCCTGGGCATTTCGATGTAGATGATTCCCTCACTACTTCCAGTCCTGTCACTTTCTCTGCTCCTTCTCTGTGAACTAGCTTCTCTCATCTTTTGTTTGCAAAATCTGTGAACAGCTCTAAGGATCCTAGGGTGTACTAGTACCATGACTGGGGAAACTGAGCATCCTGGAAGCGGTAAAATCTCCATGTCACAGAGTCATATTCATTTCAAATGAGTCCATTTTACTGGCTATACTACTGAATATGATTTTGACTTTATACCTTTACATGGTCCTTATACAAATAAATCTGAATCCACAACAATTCCTTGGCGAGATTATAAGCAATAATGCCCTCTTCCTAGATGGGTACTTAGCTACATCAATGATGGCTTCTCCAGAAATAGGACAACTTTAACCATTACAAGTAATTTTACAAACTGAAGTTTAATAATACTATATTTTTGATACATTAAAAACAAAAAGGATTTGAAATTGTGCATAGTGTGATAATTTGATGTGTATATCTGTGATCTGTGAATTTTATCTTTATATCTGTGATTATTCGTAGGTATGTGTGTGTGTTGCCAACAATATTTGAAATAGAACCTGCCCATGAGCATACACAAAATAAATTATAAAAAAATTATGCACCAAATAATTCACAGCTCTTATCTCTGGGATGATGAATGGTGCTTCTTTTCCTATTTGTAAAAAGATTAACATGACTATCAAGTCACGAAAAGACATGGAGGAATCTTAACTGCGTGTTGCTAAGTGAAAGAAGTCAGCCTGAAATGCCTGTATGACTAATATGACATTCTGGAAAAGCCAAAACTATCAAAACAATAAAAAGATTAGTGGTTGCCAGGAGTTTGGGGAAAGGGAGGGAGGTATGAATAGGTGGAGCACAGGAGATTCTTAGGGTGTTGAAACTATTTTGTATATTATAAGGATGAACACATGACACCATGCATTTACAAAAACCATAAAACAGTCCAACATGGAGAGAATCCTCATGTAAACTGAAGTCTTTATTTAATATCAATATTGTATTATTAGTATCAATATTGCTTCATCAATTAGGACAAATGTACCACACTAATACAAAATGTTAATAGGAAAAACTGCACTGAGGGGTGAGGAGCTACATGGGAATTCTGTATTATTTGCTCAATTTTCTCCAAACCAAAAACTGCTCTAAAAAATAAAATCTATTAATTTAACAAAACCGAGTGTGGTATATTTTGTGATAAAAAGAAAAGCATTCTCAAAGTAACTCCCAATATTTCTTTAGTGCTCAAATCAAGTGCTCAAATCCGCCATTAAGTTTACTCTGGTCTTTCAGGGCACGTGCTCTCTTACAGCTGAAGCTCATAATGAGGCTCCAGGACCCACAGAGGCCACAGCCCTTTGAGGAACAGTGTTCCACCCAAGGGCAGGACCTGTGCCAGACCTGTCCCCTCCTCCCAGCACACTATCTGCTGTAGAGAAGATTCTCGAACAAGGCAAGGGTGCAGATAAATACATGAGTCCATGGAAAAAGGCAAAAATGAACAAATACATAGCAAAATCTACAGAGATTGCACATTATCCATATTTTGAAAATATTAGTTCCACCTTTGAAAGAGTCATCTACTTGTGCAGGATTTATGATGATTTGGGCTCTTCAAGGGGAAAATTACTTATATAATTGGTCTTTCTCATAATATCTCTGTTAAGTGATACCAGTTAAAAACGTTAGTGCTTTAAAGCTTGGATAATCACCAGTAGCTTACCAAATATATGGCTCTTTTTTTATTAGCATGATTTTACTAGAGCCATTGTAAAAGCTTTTTCTCCAATTTTCCCCTAAATATATAATCCAGAGCTTTCAACACGCATAAAAGTGCTAAAAAAAATCATTTAACCTCTTTGAATTATTTGTAATGTCATAATTTAAGCAATTAAAAGTCACATCTTTATTCTTCATTTAATTTTTGGATTTCAATGACATTTTGAAAATACAGTTCGACACACCCACATCATTTCTAGAAGTTATACATGTAAAGAATCTGAATTTTATAGGAGGAATCAATGGGAAATAGAACAAAGAAATAACTTTGTTATTTTTTTTAAAAAGCATATCTTATATACCACAGTCCTTAAATAGCCTATTTTTTTTTCAGAAGAAAAAACATTATTAAGTGCATTACTGCCTCAGTTCCTCTGTCATAATTAATTTATATACTCTTAAACATAAGATACATAGTGTTGGCTGCAAAGATGGCCCAGCATTTTGGACTCTTTTCATTATTTTGCTTCTAGTAGCACTTAAAGTCTCTGGTGTCTTACCTCTACTGAGACCTGGCATTTCTTTGTGTTGGAGAGGCAATTTAATCCATTTTTACTGCCTGCAAACAGACTTTCAAACAAAACCTCAAACTCTTTGAATGTGCCCCAAGGATTCCACCATACCTATAATCCTCCACTCTCTTCTGGGGCTGTGGAGGGTGGTGACAGGAATAGAGCTGGCACCAACTAGGGAGCCTCATTAGTGTTTGTGATTTTGATTTCTGTTACCATTTTGCTCTGTGGACGTTTCAAAGTTGGTGCAATAACTATCCTCACATCTCACTGCACTCCTCCCTCAAGGTCCCCGAATTCAAGCCACCCGGAATGATCTGGAGCAGTGTCTCCAGACCATGGAGGAAGTGAGCAGACATGCATTCTCTCATGGAGTCGGGGGGTTCTGATTGTGAAGAGATGAATGTTCAATATCTGGATGTTGCCAGTTTGAGCAAACAACAGAAAACCAGCTCTGCCATGATGATCATCCTGAATTCTACACAGTTATTAATACCTCTGGGCATAAAGAGGAGGGACATGTGTGCCAGGCCATACAGAATCTTGGACAAAAATGAATTAGGATGGAGAGATTAAAATGAAAATGATATGAGTTGTCTCTGTGGGAAATCATACTTCATGCTTGGGAAAATAGTTCATTCTGAACGTGGTCATCTGAAATGTTGAGACCAGTGGATTAGAAGGAACCACAGGCAAAGAACATTTTTACAAATAACTGTCACATGACAGGCAAGTGATCTCTAACTCTTGCAACCATCTTGACATCATTATTCCATTTTATGGAAGGTTAAATGTGTTCCACCTTCTTTGTTCAAACCGGGCCTGTCTGATCCAGGTCTGCTTTTAACTGCTATACAGACTAACTTCTTTTTTTTTTTTTAAGATTTATTTATTTATACAAGCACTGGGTACAGTCAGAAGCACAGGAGGGTGAGAGAATTCACCAGAGCTAGAGCGGGGAACAGAACAGCCAGATTGACAAAGTACACTCCGAGGGGAGCAGCAGGTGGCAGGAGAGGTCTGTGCGCCATGTGGGACCCTCACCAGTGGCCGGGGATCAAATCGGTGCTGCAGAGGCTGCGGGCAGCTTCACAGCCCAGTGCTCAACCACTAAGCCACCAGGGAGGCCCCAGACTGATGGGAGTTTGCAGGTACTGGGATAAGTTCTAAGATATCTTTTCCACCTCTCTTGTACACCCTCCCCTTCTCTGTTGAACTTGTGATTGGCTGTTAATTTTAAATGTAGGGAACATTTTTAAAGTAACAAAAATGTAAATACTTAATACTTATAGATGCAATTTATTTCCCTATTTATGAAAAAACATGTAACAAAAGCATTGCTCAAATATATCCTTTCAGAACTATTGAATCTTCTATTTGTTAATGTATAGACTTAGTTGACTAAAAGTTTTTTTTTTACCATTGCTACTTCTATCAAATGCACATAACCCAGAAAACCAGGAGAATGGAAGTCATCTAAAAGGAAAGGGTTCATAATACCATGGAAAGAGCAGAGCCTTCACACCAGCAAGCTCTTGGTTTGAATCCTGATGCCCCTGATGCTGAGTGTATAACAATTACTTATCTCTCTGAGTGTCACTCAAGCATATTAATGTGGAAACACATTGATATCTTTTACACACACTTCATTTTATTTATCAGTAGTAGAGTCAGGTGGGTGAGCCTATATATTGGACCAAAAACACATTGTTCACAAGCAAGACATGAACACAAGACCTTTAGTAGATGTGGCAACATTGGTCTGAGCCAACACTCAACTTTTTGTATGTCAATTTCCATGTTTGTAAATAAGATGTTTGTGTATGTGTGCATGCTGTAAGGGTGTAGAGGTAAGAGAAATAAGTAAAATTGCTTTGCTGATATTTATGATTCAAATTCAAGGAAAACATTTATGTAACTTTCAAGATTCAGGTTTGTAGAAGTAAGCCAGATTCTAATCCTTTAAGAAGAACGAGACTGGATCTATATAAATAGTAGCACCACCATGAAACTGTAGTGTAGTCAGTCATAAGTCTACTCAATTAATGTATATTTAGAAACTTTCTAAGAGTCATTTTCTTTCCTCAACTTTTAAACCTATCACATTTTACATTAGTCTCTCTCAAGAGACTTAGGAGTATGTGAATTTTTCATATACATTATAAGTGCATATATATGGTTTCTTTATGGCAGAAACGTGTTATGGTGATTTTTAGAATTTTACCTCCTACATAGGAATAGTAATCCTAACAGTTCATGAATGCTCACCAAGTCCCAAACTTTGTCTTCACAACTTGCTATGGACTATCCCAATCTACAGGTAAACCCATTTTATAAATGGGGCAGCTGAGGCATGGGGACTTTAGCCTTACTGCCTAAAGTCAAAGAACAGCAAAGTGGTGGTTTGAATTGAATCCAAAATTGAATCCAAGTAGACACTTTCAACCACTTTGCTCTCTAGTCTCCTTGAAAAGTTCTAAGAAAATATTTAGAAATAAATGAAATAATGGACACAAGAGTTTCTATCTAGGACAAGGAATCTGTTCCTCTTAAAGTCCTCTACTTTCCTTTTCAAAATTAACAAAATTGAGTTGATTTTAATTTTATTCTTTTCTCCTTTTGAGAAAGCATTTCCCTTTAGGACATCACGAATGTGATAAGATGATCAGGAATCCAGCAGAAACTCTCACTGTCTCTCCACAACTGGGAGCAGGATTGTGTTTGCAATTGGGAAATGCCAGTTCCACCCGTCTTCTCTGCTTTGGCATCATTATTGCTCCTCAAGAGAATAAACCCGAGAATGGGGAAGAGAGCAAGCAACAGGAAATGGGCCTACCTGTTGTCTTCAGTGATGCTATGTAGTCTGTATAAAATTATACATCATTAAATCATTTTTTACATTAACAACCTTTTACTGACAGCTTTCCATCTAAGCATGGAACATTTTTATCACTTTCTAATAAATATTTTTGGAAAGTGCTTTAGTCGTCAAAGTTTCTCACAAGAGACACAACATTTGGAGTCCACATTGCCCTTGTATGTTTCAGCCACTCATTGTTTTGCCGGTGCCTGAATCTTGTATTCTATCATAGATAATACAAAGTGAAATGAAGCTTGTCTCACTATTGGGACAAGATAACTTAAAAGGCTAGTGGCCTGTGTTTAGTACAACTTCTTAAAAATATAAGTGACAACACGAATTGCTGTTCTTCACATTTCTCTACTAAATTATTTTGGAATATTTAACCCATTCAACAAGAAAAGTTAGAAAGGCAATTTCAGACCAGATTACCAGTGGAAAAACATTTGTCAGGGCTGCTTTCACTGGCAATATACTTTAATGAGATGGCATTGAGAGAAGATGGTTAAAAGAACAAAGTCAGGTTTGTTGTGAGGCCATCAGTAACCCAAGAGGCTGTACTGCTCGGGGGCAGAGGCTGTGGAAAGGGTAATTGCAGGGAGTGCCAATCACACGTACACACTACACAGAAACAACTGGCCATTGACAGTCCACACCCACGATGGAGGAGCACATAGGCAGTGAGGAAGGGAAACAGCAGATATTTCAGAATTTATTTCTGTCTCCCTTTCAATGGCATTATATGTACTCCATCACTAGGAGAAAAGTAACGGGGGGAAATGGTGGCAGGAGCAAGGGAGATTACAGACAGAACTATAAAATGAAAAACAAAAAGAGGCCAATCTCATTTCAGTTTGGTTGAGCTCATGCAAGTCACAAATTTTGATTTGGTTTAGCAGTTCCAACTGGGAATTTTTGAAGGTCAATTATTCACAAAAATCTGGTGAAAGGACATCCAGAGATATGGACAAGGAACCCCTGGAGTCAGGACTGGACCATAAATCTGCTTCAACATTTATAGAGCAAGTTCTAAGTCAGTACCTAGAAGGTCATGGGAATTAAGGACTCCACTGCCATTGTCAGTGGTAGACTTTTCACTTCCTCCCAGGGACCTGGAAAGATTGCAGTAAAATGCAAAAGTCATATTACATTACAAGAGGGATTAAGATGAAACACTTGGAGTCTAAGAGCTAAAAGACAAATGAGCAGGGTGAAGTGACCATCTTTCAGATAGATGCCATTAATATGCTTGATACAAAGGAAGAGAGAATAGAGGGAGAAACTGAAGAAGCGCTTTCAACTGCTCTGGGGTTGGAGTCATTATGTGACAACGAAAACCTCCTTTAAATCAAGCCACTGAGCAGGAAAAGTTGGGAGTTGTTCTAGTGGCAAGAATACTCCAGAAATAGGATAAAGTTCCAATACTTATTAGGGCTTAAACGGAGATAACAAGGAATAATTTTGATGAGGACAATCATAGGTGATTGATTTTTTTTTAAGACAAAATCCTCTGATCTTGATTACACACTTTGGTATAGAAACCTTATTCCCTTTTCAGAAAGCTTAACCCCTCTGAATAAATTCAGCTCGTGTTTCAAATTAAGTTATAATTCTATTTGTGTAATTTGAATTCAAATTAAACATAAAATAATAATTTATGTTCTCAGTGCTCAGGGACTGTAGCATAATTTTATTTCTCCATTGTGTTGGTATGGTGCCTTTCACCTAGAAGGTGATCAATAAATATATTGACTCAATTGGTGCTTGTGATTCTTTTCAATATCTAATTGTTGAAGGCATGGAATCTACCATTGACCTGACTTGACAGTAATCTTGTAGTTTCATACATCCTAGGTACATTTCTCATCTTATTTTAATTTCACCTAGGATTTTACTTTTCCTCCTCCTATTCCTCATTTTTGCGGTCCCCATTCTTGTACCTCTCCAACAGCTCTCCTTTTGGTTTCCTTTGCATATCTTCCCCTTTAACTTCCAAAACCTTTATATTTGATTTTTATTTCTGATAAGAGAAAAGGCTGAAATAGAATCACCACAATGGCTGTGTGTGGGCATCCTTGTAACTGTTGCTGTTTTTCTAAATACCTGATGACATCAAAATCATTCAATGCTGCTGCTATTTGGTGGCCTATATATTCTGATGGGCTACAAATCCTCATCTCCACCCCAGAGTGGCTTCTCTGAGATTGTAATCAAAATATCCTACTAGAAAACGGTACCTGAATATACCATAGGTAATTCAAAAACCAGTTTCTATTGATCTACTAAAACTTTTATATTCCTCTCTTGAAGAAAAGTCCAACTTTTATGTGGTTACCCAGGGCTAGAAATTAAAAATAATTTTAGACTTCTCCCCCCACACCACTGAGGTTATTCACTAGACTCCTAGATGTCTTGTCCATACCTTATACTGCGCAGAGCCCAGCCTCTTACAATTTTCTTCCTATACTATCACAGGAGTTCCCTTTCTGAATAGCTAAGTTTCTCACTTTCTATCTCCAATGCAGCTTCAAATCTCCTTCAAGATGATTGCTCTAAAACAAAACTAGAGACTTGACCAACTAAAAGGGGATAACTTCATTGCTAAGAGGGGAAATCCTAGGACCCAATCCAAACCCAAAGCAGGTTGCTGTGTGTGTTTTTTCCTTGATATGACACAATTGTACCCACAGCCTTATCTTCTAGCCCTATTTAAACCAGTTGATTTGGATTTCCTGACACTTGCACCCAAAATAGACAGCTGACAGTTCTTTGTAATCATTGTACATATAGAATAAAAATGAAACCTTCTCTCCCTAAAGGGACAAATTAACTCTCCTCCTTTTATCGCCACAGTCCCCCAGCCCAGCCCAGCTTCATGCTTTACAATTCAGGTTTCTCCCTTCATTCAAAATACCACTCTTCTTCAATTCTCCTCTATAAGTTCTTCTTAGATATTTTAATGCTGAAATAATTCTTATTTATTTATTTATTCATACAAGCACTGGGTACAGTCAGAAGCGCGGGAGGGTGAGAGAATTCACCAGAGCCAGAGCAGGGAACAGAACAGGCAGATCAACCGAAGTACACTGCTGAGGGGAGCAGCGGGCCTCAGGAGAGGTCTGCGCGCCATGTGGGACCCTCGCCGGTGGGCAGGGATCGAACCAGCGCTGCAGAGGCTGCGGGCAGCTTCGCAGCCCAGCACTCAACCCTGCGCCACCTGGGGAGGCCCCCCTCTTATTTTGACTCTAGTCCTTCCTTTCCGTACCCCTCCCTCCCCCCCCGCCCCCGTAGTGTGTCTCTGGTTTATAGTTGCTTGTTGATTTTGATTTTTACTTTGTATTGATTAGTCTTTTTCCTGGTCTCTAAATAAGGTTTTCTAAATTCCTGCTATGAGTGAGACCATCCGTTATTTTTCTTTTTCTTTCTGACTTATGAAATAAGCATTTTAAAATGTCCTGGGCTCCATAGGACCACTTATGAGGGCACCCCAATCAATGACTTATACCATTCATGGAGCTAGATACATATTACAGCATTTTAGTGAAAAGCATGACCAGAAAGAATTTAGGAGAAACTTCTCTAGTTGTCAGGAGACCCCCCTGAACTCTTAAACCCTCATTTCAAGAAAAACAGGAATGAATGGTGTTCTGAAGTGAGAAAACACTGGATAAATATCTGATCAGGTCAAATAAAAAGAAATCTCAGCGTCCCCTTGTGTATATAACAAGGGGGGTGGATAGGAGAAAGAAGTTCCATCCTTCATATAATAAAATCAGAGAACCTATAGCTTTAGAATATTACCATAGAATAAATGTATATGAAAAATACTCCACTAATATTTTCTAAATAATGAATGATTTCTCTTCATTTTCTACCTTTTCAAACCATTACATTTATTTACTTGATTTCTACACTGAAAATTTTAATAAAAATTCATCTCAGAATGCAGTATTAAAATAACTTTTTGTGCAGAGAACAGAGGTACACATGTTTTCAATCTTCCTTGCAAAGAAAGGCAGCGTAGAAGCAGTAGCCTGGATTAAATACTTCTTCAGTATGCTAGATCCCTGGTATGGATTATGTAATTTGAATCTCACAGCTTTATTACTGGGACATGGATAGTATTGATGAGGGCAATTTCTTTTCCTTAAGCGTCCTCTACCCATACCCTGTACAGATCAAGTCTCAAAGGATTTCTACAATTTAAGGAAGGAAAAGATTTTAGTAGTTAACACTTTATCCAAGAGTGGAATGATGGGTTTGAAATCCAACTCTACCCTTGACCAGCTGTGTGACTTTGGGTATGTTGCTGAACAGGCCTGAGCCTTGATTTATCACATCATAAGGTAATAGAACCCACATTCTAATATTACTGTGATGATAAAATGAATTGATATTTGAAATGAACTTAGAAGAGTACATGGCACTTTATAAGTGCTACAATGTTAGTTAACAAAATTAATAAAATATTCCCCCCAATCATCTTTCAATAAAATGTCTGCAATAAAATAACAAGGCAATTCCCCCAGTGCAATCAGCATTTAAATCTAAGATTTCCAGGTCTCTCTTGTAAAAATATTATCAAACTCATGAATCACACTAAGTGTTTACCTCTCTTTGAAAATTGTACCAGGATAACTGGCAAAAGTCTCAGTCATTGGGGAAATTTTCAAAGAGTGTAATCACTGGTAACTCTCTTTATTATTCTCTGAAATTTGAAATCCAAATATCCTCTAAAAGACTCTAACTTGTGTAGTGAGTTTTTGTAAAAGAAAATGTATCCCCCCCCAATTATTTAAATGATTTATCATTTGCCTATATAGAGCAAGGATGTTGCATGAGGATTTTGTAGTCATTTCCAGACCCCCCAGGAAAGAGTTTATCAACTAGCGATATCTCCTATGAGCACAGGATAAACAGTGACAGGAGGCAAACCTCTGACAGACCTGTCAGGGAAGGAAACAGAAACCCAGAGAAAGGGAATGACTTGTTCAACATCACACAAGGGCCAGGTCAAGAGCATGAACCAGGATCAGTGGTGGAATACCTGTGTGTTAAAGGTGGTGAACTTAAAGAGCACATGTAAATTTTGTCAACTATTTCCCCAGAGTTAGCCTTTGCTATAAGTCAGGCTTCATGAAAAGGAAAACAGTTTATATCTTGAATTAAGGCTGACATATCCAGGTATCTGCAAACTAATACAAAAAACAAACAGCATAATTAAAGGTAGACTCACCCAGTAAGATTGTGTGGGGATGGCAGAAAAAAATGATCCAGAGTTTCACCCCAGGAAGCCTGGGTGACAAGTATGGCAATGACTCACCCAGAATGCAAAGACAAGAATGAAGAATAACAAGCAAGAAATGCTGGCCAATATCTTGTCAGTGAGAAAAGCCATGCATAATTGCAAACTTGTCATTGGAGCTACAGAAAACAAACTGGTGCTGCAGGATCTGGTCCCCGGGTGATCCTTCTGTTACTACAGATGCCCTCCAAACATTCAAAGTCTGAATGGAGACATGCACACAATTTCATCTCCCCCTGGTGGATCTCAAACAATTTGGGAAATGATAGGATAAGTTTATGCCAATATTTAGATATTAGCAACAGTATTTTCTGATAATGAGGTGTCACTTCTGGAAGAATTAGGGAGGACTTTCTGCTTAAGTTGCTGAAATGCCACTGCTTTTCAAAGAACATGGAGTATAAATGCATTCTCTTACAAGAGACAGACTTTGTTTAGCTACAAAGAAGCAGAGTGAAATTCAAATTTAAGTCAAACAGCTTCCTTAAAAGGCTACAGCAGATAATGGTGAGCTCAAGTTGTCATTAATCAGTTTTATATCGGCTATCATGACACAGGGAATAGTTTTCTGTAATCATTGGGTTGTTCTGGTTTTTTGAACTCTGTGGCTTCTGTAGATGAACGCAAATACAGGTATTTGGTAAGCGCGGGCACAACAGACAAAAGGTCCAGGAGAAGAAGTGGTTTCAGGAGCTCCATTGGCACCTCTGATTGTTCCTGGGAAGTCATGAATCAACCACAAGAACGTGGTCACCCAGCAGTGTGACAGCAAGGGGAGAGCACAAATCAGCAAGTCAAAGCATCAGGGTTCCTGGCCTAGCTCTTGATACCTTTAGCTGAGTGACCCTGGACAAGTCACCCTTTGTTTCTCTAACAAACTTGCAAATGAGACTAGCATAATCTATTTCACCAGATTGTTTTGAAACCCAAATAAGAAAACTATGTGTAAAAATGCACCATACCCAAGGGGATATATAGTGTATATTTTATAAAAATTAATTAAATGTGAATCTAAAGATATTTTATTTTCATTTTGAATTTGTTACTGTCTAGTGAATCCCTTAAGTTGTCTTCCCCCAGTGTACTTTCTGGCTTGGGAATTTTCTGTAATCAAACTCAAGCGCAGTTTCTACATGCCAAGAAAGACTTAGTTCTATAATGTTAATGACCACCTCCAAATTTAATTGACATGAGTTCAGATTGATGTGCCAAGTAATCTGAAAGAAGATGTCTCTGTTTGCACAGTTAGCCAAATGGCAAGATTTGTTTCATCATTAGAAAATAATAATGAGACTAAATCATTCTGTCACCTGCTTCAAAAACATTTCAAACATCTAATCTCAGATCTTTTAAAGCTGAATGTAAACTTTTTCGTCATTATATTTTTCTTTAGTTTTTTTGTTGTAGAACTACGTTTAAAAAATTAAAATAACACATCAGTTAAATACCTCCAAGTCCCATTCAATAAAAGTAAACGCTGACATGTTCATGAAGCCAAAACTTTTAGTTGGGTATGTGAAAACATACAGATATTTTGCACAAAGTGAAATTATATTGAACTTGAAATATATTGAACTATTTTACATGAAGTGAAAATTATCTTGTGACTGGTGACTGTGGGCATTTGCCTTTATAGCCCTCACTTAAGAGTGGCTGTGGGTAAGACACTAGAAAATGACTAGAAAATGACGAGACCTTCTGAATCCAGCTTGCATATTTTCTTGTGAAATGAGTTCACATAAAATTTAAAAGTAGGAGTATCCATCTGAGGAGGAGCAGTGAGCTTGGCAAGCTGGAGAATAAGCTGGGCTGAGCAGGCCAGGTTAGGTTTCTTGGAAGACTAGGGCCATGTGCTGTGTAAGGTTGAGGCAGGAAAAGAATTTCCAAACCAAATGGCAAGGTGGACGGTTGGAGTCATTTGGAAAGAAGATTTAAAGACAGGGGAAGGGAAAAGAGAGAATTCAGTTTCCTCTCACATGCCAGGCATGGGGCTGGTCTCAAGCAACTCCACATGCAATTTCCATCACCATTCTTAGACGTAGGTGCTGTGGCCTCTGATTAACAAATAAACTGGGACTTAGGCCAGTCACTAGCAGCATACCCAATGAATGTCAGGGCTGGGATCTAAGTCCTGGTCGCTAAATCAAAAGCCTCAACCCCTTCTGCAACATGGATGGCGGTGGCAAGAGAGAAGGTGAAATGAAGCTAAACAGCATATACAAGATGTCTAACAAACAGGAGTTGCTCAGGAAAATTTATTCTCTCTTCCAAATTTATATTTTCTGCTATGAAATGTTTGTGCATCTGAAATTAGGCACATGTGGAAAAAGGGAAGCTTTTCCTTTATACTTATTACCAAATATGAGATTATATAGTAGTATTCCAATCAATATTTGCAAAGTTGGAAGATAAAACTGTTACTGGATAAAATATGACATACTTGAATTAAAAAAGAAAAAAGAAGATGTGGTATATATACACAATGAAATACTATTCAGCAATCAAAAAAGAAACACCATTTGCAGCAACATGGATGGCACTAGAAGGGATTATGCTCAGTGAAATAAGAAGGAAAAAGAAACATATTGGATGGTTTCACTTAGAGGAGGAATACAGGTGAACCAAATAAGGGATCAGGGGGAAATAATAACAAAAAAAAATTGGCAGGTAACTATAAATCAGAGATATTCTGCAAGGGAGGAGGAGGGAGAGGGATCAGAACAGGGGAGAGAGGCACACAGGGGACTAAGGCAATGGTGCAAGGGTGAACTCGTGGTGGGAATTCTATGGGGACTACCTGAGAGTAGAAAGCAAACATTGTACAAACTGAACAATGATCTAAAATACATAAAAACAAGTTATATTAAAAAAAATAAAGAATAGAAAAAAGAATCCACTGTGAGTCTATTTGCTTATTGGTAGTGTTTGAGGGTCTTTACTCTTTTAAGTCATAAGCATGACAGAAGAATCCTGGATAGCCAGTCTTCTTGTCACAGCACCCCAATAGGTATTTAAATTTCCAGTGAGTCAGAAACATGAGTTGAAATTCCTCTGAAATCTATGGTGAGAAAGTACTGATGTCAGCTCCTGCTAAGCTCCCTGCTAAGCACTCCGTTGATTGTAATTAATCAGGGAAGTTTGCTCACTGCCATGTCCTGCAGGTCAGTCAGGTTCTTGTGCAATGGTTGGAAGAAGAGCTCTTGACCCATAGCTATGACAGAGTGATCAACAATAATACTCACCCAGGAGCATGGTCTGCTTTATTCATGACGGTATCCCAGAACTGCAGAGAGACCCTGGGACCCAGGAGATCTCCACGAGTAATTGATGAATGAAAAAAAGGACAAACTAAAACCAGTGGAGCTTTGAGTTTTGGTCTCATATCTGCCACTAACAGACATATGTCAACAAGCAAGTATTCAACCTCCCTGGTCTTAGTTTTGTTGTTAACGAAATGAGAATGTTGAACATGGTGATTTCCAATGCCCTTTCAACTCTGAGCCTTCTTGCTTTCCTTATACTAAATCCCACTTGAAAGAATGTACTCCCTAAGGGTCTTGTATTTTTCTTTACACACTCCCTTGGCAACATTTCCTGGTGAAGATTCTTTAATGTGAGTTTCTTTCTTTTTAACTCTCCCTTGTTAAATAAACTTACAAGTATACTAACTGTTATTATGGCTCCAGAAACTCAAGCAAAATACTTGTATTGCTGATTAATAAAACAATGTTAAGTACAGTAAAAGAACAAACTTTTGGAGGGGATTCTAGCTCCAGAATAATTGTCTGGAATTCTATCAATAAAGGTAATGAATTTCATTCCATAACAGTTTAAGTATACATATCTTGAGAAGACAAAAATATTGAAAATTCATACTAAAGTGTGCACAACTGAAAGCAACTTCTTTATTTGGGTAGGTTTATATTATGGGTTAGAGAGAGGGGAGGAAGAAGAGGAGGAAGTGCTTAAAAACCCAAGGTACCTGGATAGGGAAAAGTGTAATAAAGGTGATCTTTGTATAAGACAAAATAAATATGATCTACTGAGGGTCTGTCTTTTGTACAAACTTCTGAAAAGGAGAATTTACTGATAAGTGGCAAAATTCTTAAGGAACTGGGAATTTTTTTTTAAATTTTTTTGTCTTGGTCTTTCCTTTTCTTTCTTATAGGATTGTTTTTCTTTGAAATTACTGGTAAATGAACTCCTGTTACTTAGCATTGCAACAGGGTTTTTAAAAAATACACTTTGGGCTTCCCTGGTGCCGCAGCAGGTTGAGCGCAGTGCTATGGAGCTGTTCACAGCCTCTGTACCATGGGTTCGATTCCTGGCCAGCCAGGGAGTTTCCCACATGGTGCAGAACTCTCCTGTAGCACCCACTGCTCCTCTCAGCAGTGTATTTCCTCAGGCTGCCTGTTCTGTTCCCCGCTCTGTCTCTGGAAAATCTTCTCACCCTCCCGTGCCTTTGGCCTGTACCCCAGCTCTTGTATAAAAAAATAAAAAGAAAAAAAAGAAAAACAATACGCTTTGGAAGCCATAATCTAAAAACATTTCCTCACAGCAACTATTAGTGGTTAAACTGCTAACTGAATAGCACTTAATAGAAAGTGCTATGTCCCTACTGAGCATATATGAGTCTTAACTGTAACTAGCAAACCCTTGAGTTCCATCTTTTTAAGTCAATAACTCTAAAATGATTTTCTCCTCAAGTTTAAATGATCTTAGGTAGAGAACTGATTTAGGGCCAGAGAATCCACTTTTTTAATCTTTAAAATATTGTGATTCTACAAATCATTGATTTTAAAGAACACCTGTACCCCTATGTTTATTGCAGCACTATTTATAATAGGTAAAATCTGAAAACAACCCAAATGCCCAAAAACAGATGACTGGATCAAGATGTGGCATATATACAAAATGGAATATTATTCAGCTATCAAAAAAGATAAACTCATGCCATTCACAGCAACATGGATGGAACTAGAAGGAATTATGCTCAGTGAAATAAGCCAGAAGGAAAAAGAAAAATATCGGAATGTTATAAAAATAGGGGAACCAAATAAGACATAAGTGTAAAAAAATAATAACAGTACAAAACACAACAAAGCAAAAATGGACAATTATAAACCAGAGACATCCTGCAGGGGAGGAGGAGGGAGAGGGATCAGAGGGAGGGAAGGAGGAGCACAGGGGACTGAGGTGATGGTGCATGGGTGCATTGGTAAAGGAAACTCTATGGGGACTACACCTGAGGGGAAGCAAATATTGTTTAAAAATGAACAATGATGTAAAAAATAAAAAATATATAAAAATAATAAAAATTAAATTAAATTAAAAATATGCAACATGAGGGGGCGGAGCAACATGGCGGCGAGGAGACGCTGCGAGTAAGATCTCCCATTAAAAAAAGTTAATAGGGAGGAAAAGCGGCAGGTCCCAGTGAGAATCGGGACACGGAAGATAAACGGGTGACTCCAGCGAACTGCCCGAAGAAGAAAGTGGCCATAAAAGAGGACTAGAAGGGAGGGAAGCGCAGAACCCTGCTCCCCTCCCCCGCCCACAGAGGCGGCACTCTCCGACCGGCAGAGAGGAGGAAAACAACAAACCAAAACGGCCAACAAGAACAAACGACGCAGCAAGCGGGACTGGAGTGGAAAGGAACTATTGCAGCCACCACACCCCGTGAACGGGAGCTGAGGCGAACCCTGCAGGATCCGCCGCGGAGGTGAGCCAACAGCTCCGGGCGCCATTAGAGAAGAACAAAGACCCCGGGAGACGCGCACACAGCCCGGGCTGCCGGTAAGCTGGCGCGGAAACGCGGCGCGCTTGGCGCACTTGAAAAGCAAGTGCAGACCGGGATCGCGGCTGCCCAGGTCCCCGCGCCTGTGACCTAGGCTTGGGAGACGACCTAGGCTTGCGGGGAGACGCGCGGAGGTCCTCACTGAGGTGAAGGTCCCTCCCTGAGTAAGCAGGAACCAGGCGCCCAGGCACGGGAGCCGTGCAAAAGGCGCCATTCCCGCGCCACTGAACTGGGCTACAGCCCGCGTCCTGGAACTGAGGGCTTTGGAACTGAGACCCGGGGCACGAAATTAGGGGCGTGGGTTCCCCACGACGGTGGGGCACAAGGCAGACACAGCACCCCAAAGCCGTTGAGGTGTACCCTACCATCCCCGCTCTGCTCCCTGTCCCACGGGGTGGAAAATCAGCTCCCCAAGGGCTCCAGGAGAGATCTCTGGCGCCACCGAGCGACTTGAAGCCAGCACAGGCTCCTGAAGGAGCTAGTGGCCAGCTGGGGAGTTAGCCCACACCGGGCCCCTTCCGAACAAGTAGTCTGAGCCCACAGGGAGAGCGAGCACCCACAGCCGGGGCAGACCAGGTGCACAGAAGAGTGTGCCTGAGACTGGACGCGCAGGGAGTGTGTCCCACATCACCATTTTAGAACAGGGACATTTCTTCAGTAAAGACTACCTGCAGAAGGCTCCCTCAGGAGCCAGAGGTGAGCAGGGGAAGTTCGCCCACGCCAGACCCCCTCTGGCCTGCAGTCCAAGCCCAGAGGGGGAACAGGAACCCACCGCTGGGGCAGACCAGGGGCACAGGGGAGTGTGTCCCACATCGGCATTTTAGGACAGGGACCTTTCTCCAATAAAGACTGCTTGAAACTGACAGATGACTCCTGGAGGAACCAGAGGGGAGCAGAGAAGCCCACCCAAGATGCCGGCCAGTCCCAACAACACAGTGTCCCAACGCATACGGCAAATTAGAAAACAGACAGTAGGGAGGAGAAGAACCACACGCAACCTAGCAACTCTCCAGAGAAAAAGCACACCACAAAAGAAAACCAGCCCCCAGATTGCAACGACAGTAACTTGGAAGAACTTCTGAGCCTTCCAGAAAGAGAATTTAAAATTGCCGTGATTAAAAAACTGACAGAAGTCATAAAGGAAAACAATGATAAGGGAAAATTAATCAACAATCAGAAGAATGAAATTGAGTCCCTAAAGAGGGAAGTAAAAGAAATGCAGGAGATCAAAGAATTAGTGGAAGAACTAAAGAATTCTGGGAAAAGCAATGAAAGCAGAATTGATGAAATGGAAGAACGAATAAGTGCTCTTGAAGACACAGAAATAAAAAGAACCAAAACAGAAAAGGAAAGAGAAGTACGAAGGAAAAAGAATGAAGAAAGACTTCGGGAACTATCTGACTCCATGAGGAAAGGAAATATAAGAGTTATAGGAATACCAGAAGGAGAGGAGAGAGAAGTAGGAACAGAGAAAATATTCAAAGAGAAAATTGAAGAGAACTTCCCAAATGTGAAGAAGGAGCTGAAAATTGATATACAAGAAGCAAGAAGAACACCAAACTTCCACGACGAAAGGAAAAATACAGCAAGACACATAATAGTAAAGCTCCCTAGAATCCAGGAAAAGGAAAAAATAATGAAGCTGGCAAGAGGGAAGAAACAGATAACATTCAAAGGAAAGCAATCAGGCTGACATCAGACTTCTCCGAAGAAACACTACGGGCAAGGAGAGAGTGGAGGGACATAGTCAACAGACTCCAAGAAAACAGATGCCAACAAGAATACTCTATCCCGCAAAGCTCTCCTTCCTCTTTGAAGAAAGAATATGGACCTTCCCAGACAAACAGAAACTCCGGAATTTCATTGCAACTAAACCCCCACTCCAAAAAATACTAAAAGGAGTCCTAAAGCCAGAACCTCAGAGGGACGAATAACAATGAAAGAAGGCCAAAAAAAAAAAAGTTATTAAAAGAATAAATAAACAAAATCAAAGGAAAGACAAACACAATGGCAAATACAGATGTTAACATATCAATATTAACTCTAAATGTAAATGGACTAAACTCTTCAATAAAAAGACACAGAGTTGCAGCCTGGATTAAGAAACAAAACCCAACCTTTTGCTGTCTCCAGGAAACACATTTAGCTACAAAAGATAAAAATAGGCTCAAAGTTAAAGGTTGGAAAACAATCCTACAAGCAAATGGACCAAAAAAGAAAGCAGGAACAGCTATACTTATATCAGATAAAACAGATTTCAAACTCAAAAAGATAAAAAGAGACCCCAATGGTCACTACATTATGATCAAGGGGACAATACTTCAAGAAGAAATAACACTCATTAACATATACTCACCAAACGAAGGAGCACCAAAATATATCAGACAACTGTTGTCCTCTCTGAAAACAGACATCGGAGAAAACACATACGTAGTGGGAGACTTCAACACACCACTATCAACAATGGATAGATCAACAAGACAAAAAATAAGTAAAGAAACCAAAGCTCTAAATAAGGACCTAGAGCAATTGGGCTTAACAGACATCTATAGAACACTAAACCCCAAAAAAACGGAGTACACATTTTTCTCAAGCGCACACGGATCATTCTCCAGGATTGATCACATACTGGGGCACAAGACAAACATCAACAGATACAACAAGATTGAAATCATATCAACCATCTTTTCTGACCATGAAGGCATCAAACTAGAAATAAACCGTAAAAAGAAGGCAAGGAACTTTCCTACCTCATGGAGATTAAAAGCCACACTACTGGAAGACCACTGGACTAATGAGGAGATCAAAGAAGAAATTAAAAAATTCTTTGAATTGAATGACAAGGAGGACACCAATATCCTAAATGTATGGGATGCAGCAAAAGCAGTAATAAGAGGAAAATATATAGCAATAGAAGCTCACATCAAGAAACAAGAAAGAACTCAAAGAAACAACCTAATCTCGAAGCTCAAAGATCTAGAAAAGAACAACAAAAACCCCAAAACCAGTAGAAGAAAAGAAATAATAAAAACCAAAGCAGAAATAAATGAAATTGAAACTAAAAAAAACAATCCAAAAGATCAATGAAACCAAGAGCTGGTTCTTTGGAAAAATCAATAAAATAGACAAACCCCTAGCCAGGCTCACAAAGGAAAAAAGGGAGAAAGCACAAATAAACAGGATCATCAATGAAAGAGGAGAAATCACAACGGACACAGCAGAAATCAAAAGAATAATCAGTAACTACTATGAACAGTTATATGGAAACAAGTTCAACAATCTAGAGGAGATGGACAAATTCCTACAACTATACAATCACCCAAAGCTAGATAAAGAAGAAATAGAACACCTAAACAGACCAATTACAATTAGCGAAATTGAAATGGTAATCAAAAACCTCCCCAAAAACAAAAGCCCAGGACCTGATGGATTTACAAATGAATTCTACCAAACATTCAGAGACGAATTAGTGCCTATCCTTCACAAACTCTTCCAAAAAATGAGAAGGAAGGGACAATACCAAACACGTTCTATGAAGCCAACATTATACTAATACCAAAACCGAACAAGGACTACACAAAAAAGGAAAACTACAGGCCAATCTCCCTAATGAACACTGATGCAAAAATCCTCAATAAAATTTTAGCTATCAGAATCCAACAATGTATCCATAAGATAATTCACCACGACCAAGTAGGATTCATTCCAGGGACACAAGGATGGTTTAACATCCGAAAATCAATCAACGTTATCCAACACATCAACAAAAAGAAACATAAAAACCATATGATAATATCAATAGATGCTGAGAAAGCTTTTGACAAAGTGCAACACCCATTCATGATAAAAGCCCTTGAAATTCTTGGGATACAAGGAACATACCTTAACATCATAAAGGCCATCTATGACAAGCCAACAGCCAGTATCATTCTCAATGGTGAAAAGCTGAAAGCAATTCCATTAAGATCTGGAACAAGACAAGGATGTCCACTCTCACCACTGCTTTTCAATATAATACTGGATGTCCTAGCCAGGGCAATAAGACAAGAGAAAGACATCCAAGGAATCCAAATAGGAAAAGAAGAAGTCAAACTATCACTATTTGCAGACGATATGATATTATACATAGAGAACCCCAAAAACTCCACAGAAAAGCTAATTCAACTCATCAATCAGTTCAGTAAAGTGGCAGGATACAAAATCAACACGCAAAAGTCAGTAGCCTTCCTATACACAAACAATAAATCTGAAGAAGAAGAAATAAAAAAAACCATCCCTTTTGTTATTGAAACAAAAAAAATCAAATATTTGGGAATAAATCTAACAAAAGAGGTAAAGGACCTATACAAAGAAAACTATAAAACACTGTTAAAAGAAATAGAAGAAGACACAAAGAAATGGAGAGATATCCCCTGCTCATGGATTGGAAGAATAAACATTATTAAAATGGCCATCCTTCCAAAAGCAATATACAGATTCAATGCTATTCCAATCAAAATTTCAATGTCATTCTTCAAAGAAATAGAACAATTATTGATGAAATTCATATGGAATCACAAAAAACCCCAATAGCCAAAGCTCTCCTGAAAAAAAAAGGGAATGGAGGCATTACACTCCCAGACTTCAAACTATACTACAAAGCCATAATCATCAAAACTGCATGGTATTGGAACAAGAACAGACCTACAGACCAATGGAATCGAGTAGAAAATCCAGAAATAAACCCACAGATTTATGGTCAACTAATCTTTGACAAAGGAGCAAAGACTATGCATTGGAGCAAAGAAAGTTTGTTCAATAAATGGTGCTGGGAAAACTGGGTCGCTACATGCAAAAGAATGAAGCTTGACCACTACCTCACACCATACACAAAAATCAACTCAAAATGGATTAAAGAACTAGACATAAGACCTGAAACCATAAAATATATAGAAGGAAATATAGGCGAAACACTACGTGATTTGCACATCAAAGACATCTTTACAGACACATCACCCAAAGCAGTGATAGTGAAGGCGAAGATAAACAGCTGGGACTACATCAAATTAAAGAGCTTCTGCACAGCAAAAGAGACAATAACAAAAACAAAGAGAAACCCCACCAACTGGGAGAACATTTTTGCACCCAACACTAATGATAAAGGACTGATCACAAAAATCTGCAAAGAGCTGATGAGACTCAACAACAACAAAGAAAATAATCCAGTCAAAAAATGGGCAGAAGAGCTAAAAAGAAACTTCTCTGAAGAGGAATTGCAAATGGCCAACAGGCATCTGAAAAATGTTCAACATCACTTGTCATCAGGGAAATGCAAATCAAAACTACCATGAGATACCATCTTACACCAGTGAGAATGGCACATATTAAAAAAACTAGCAACAACAAATGTTGGCGAGGGTGTGGAGAAAAAGGAACTCTTCTGCACTGTTGGTGGGAGTGCAAACTGGTCCAACCACTGTGGAAAGCTGTGTGGAGATTTCTGGACCTACTAAACATAGAGCTTCCATATGATCCAGCAATTCCACTCCTAGGTATTTACCCAAAGGACACAGAAACATCAATTCCAAAGAACACCTGCACCCCTATGTTTATAGCAGCACTGTTTACAATAGCTAAGCTTTGGAAACAACCCAAATGCCCAAAAATAGATGACTGGATCAAGAAGATGTGGTACATATATACCATGGAATATTACTCAGCATTCAAAAAAGATAAACACATGCAATTTGCAGCAACATGGATGGCACTGGAAGGGATCATGCTCAGCGAAATAAGCCAAAAAGAAAAAGAAAATACCGGATGGTCTCACTCATAGCAGGAATCTAGAAAACTTAAATAAGGGACCAGGAAAATGAATAACTATAAGAAAGTGAAAATCAAAATCAACAAAAAACTATGAACCAGAGACACTTTTTGGGGGGTGGGGGGCGGGAGGGGAAGGATTGGGGTCAGAATGGGGCGTTTGCAATTGTATGGTGGAATATAAAAATAAAATTTATTATTTAAAAAAAAATAAATAAAAAAAATAAAAAAAAAAAAAAAAAAAAAAAAAGCTACAGGAAACTGAGGATATTTGGGAGGCAAGAAGAAGGCAGAGAGAAAATTCCGTATATATTTTAACCCTAAAAATGAATTTATAAGATTATCACTTGTCAGTTTATACTATTTTCGTGATTGTTTAAAACGGAAGATGAACGATTATGACAGACTTAAAACTTTCAAAATTGACAATATAGGGAGTTTTGTAGAGTTTCCAGTACCGAAATCTCAAATCAGCTGATTATCCAACAGAAATGGCTGGATTTTAAAAGACCCATAGATAGATCATTCTGGAAGACCCCACCACACATAACAGAGACTACTAAAAAGAATTGTGTGGCCAGATTAGGTCCTGCCAAATGTCTGTAATTACCAGCAACACAGAGGTGCTATTTTGTTATTCCATGTATTCCCACAGGAGGCCTGAGAGCCATGTTAAGTTCTAGTGTACATGCCAACTTATAATGGGCAAAGAACCTTTTAAAAAAATTTATAGTTTTACAAGTAGGTTGATTTTTAGAATTCTCATACACCACGAGACAAAAACAAAATTTTAGTGAATACCTAAAACTGACATGTTTTTCAATATATCAATGTTGATTTTGAAAACAAAATTCAACATTGTAAAAGTTTTCTGTTTCGGAATTTATTGTTGTAAGATTAAACTCTTTCAGAATATTTTTTAAAAAAGAAGAAACTATTAAAATAACTATTTCACTTTCAAAAAAAAAAAAAAATAAATAAATAATTCAAAATGTATACTCCATATTTTTCTGTGATTACAGTAACATGCCAGTATATATTTTTTGCAAACATGGGTTCAGGTTTTCATGGTTTGACATTTTTTACTTATTTTGATTATATTTCCACATTATAAATATATATCTCATTTTTTGTTTTACAGAATATATTGTTCAATTCCATAATATGAATTACTCATAGTTTGATTAATAATTCCCTTTTGACTATAACTGTACACTTAGATTCTTCTGATAAACATTTAAGATATTTCCTTTGTTATTACAAGCAATGCTCAAATAAACATTTTACAATTTTTTGATGATTCATTGTACATTTGTATAGGAGTATTCAATCTCAACTCTCAGAAGCAGTATTATTAGATCAAAGGGCACATGCGTATTTGCTGTTCTTCTTCCTATTAACAATTTCCAAACAGTCTTTCTTGAATTATCTGTTTTTTCACCCCTTTGCCAACTCTAGGTATTTTAAACTCTAGGTATTTTCAAATTTCTAAATATTTCGTGGGTGAAAAATGCTCTTATTATTGCTATACATTGTATTTCTTATTTTGTGAAATGGGTTTAGTATTATTCTGTATGTTTGTTGGCAATTAGTATTCCTCTTTCTATGAACTCTTTCATATATTTCACCAGTTTTCAGTTGAGTCATTTATTTTTCTTTTTTTATGTTACCCCTCCCTAAAACTCATTTGTATATTAAGAAAACTAGCCCTTTGTCTATCATAGATACTACAAAATTTTTGACTGATTGTTTTGTAAAACTACACAATAAGTAAAATTTATTATATCTACATGAAACTGTACAATATTTGTCTTTCTCCAATTTATTTTGCTTAGCATGATCCCTTCCAGTTGCATCCATGTCAGTTGCAAATGACAAGTATTCTTTTTTTTTTTTTTTCACTGCTAGGTAATATCCTCTTAATACACTGATCTGTCCGTAGGCACTTGGGTTATTTCTCTAACTTGGTTATTGTAAATAATGTTGTGATGATCATAGGAGCTCATATTTCCTTTGAATTAATGTTTTTGTATTCTTTGGGTAGATGCCTAGGCGTGGAATTGTTGGATCATATGGTTGATCTATTTTTAATTTTGAGAAACCTCCACACGGTTTTCTACAAAGGCTGGACCAGTCTACCTTCCCACCAAGAGCATGTGAGTGTTCCTTTTACTCCACAATCTCATCACCGGTTGTTTGGTTTTTGTTGTTTTAACTTCTTGGTATGGACCAAACTCACAGCTGTGAGATGAGACCTCATTGTGGTTTCAATTTTCATTTTCTTGATAATGAGCATTTCTTCATGTCCCTCTTGCCCATCTGTATGTCTTCTTTGGAGAGTGTCTATATAGCTCTTCTATTTTTTTATTGGATTATTGGTTTTCTTTTTCTGGTTTGAGTGAGATCCCCTTGTCAGATGTATGGTGTGCAAATATTTTCTTTCATTTGGTAGGGTCACTATTTGTATGCACAGAGGAAAAAAAAAATCATTAAAAACAAGTCTTTAATTTTTTAATCAAAGTTCTGGTAGCCCAATTCTAGAAGAAATTCTTATTTTTGAGGGGTATTTATCTGAAGAAGCAAATATATAAGGTTACTATCCCATTTGTCTCCAAAGGTGACATTCAGTGGAAGAGGGTATTAATTTATTCACCATATTCCTAAGACTTTGGATGGCAGTCAAAATGGAGGAAAATTCTAGCTTACAGAGGAGTTTCCAAAAATCAGAGCTAATCAATATGCGGTGAGTTGACTCAAGAGAGGCTGAGTTCCCCATCGTTGGAGATAGCCAAGCAGAGATGGTACTATTATGAAGGAAATTCCTACAACAGTTGGGAGATAGGGCTAGAAGTTACCAATGACTTTCTTAACTTTAAGAGACTTTGATTTTTCATACTACAGTCTTAACCAGTTTGCTGCATTCCAAGAAATTTAACCAACCTAAAATTTCCCGAGTCAGATCCTAAGAGGGTGGAGTCTAGACTCCATTCATGTATTTACAGCACTGCCCTATGGGTTTTATCTCTTTTTACTATATAAATCTTTAAGACTGGATTCACCTAGGACTTAACTTATACGAAATATTTTACTTTACTAAGGACACATGAAACAGAGGGTGTTAAAATCCAAAACTGCTTGGCATTTTCCTTAAGAAATCAGATGACAAAGCTGAACAGCCAACAGGTTTTGCACGTTGTTACTTGTCTCTGCAAGTTATTGCTTTCAAATAGGATAAATCAAAAAGTGTGAAGCTTTATTGAAGAAGTTTTGTCCAAAGTTGTTACTACTGACCTGCAAACCTGCATTTCTTTTCTGCCTCCAAAACCTTGAAACATTCACAGAAGGGGGAAAAAAAAAAGAGTAAAAGAGAAAGTAATAACTATAGTAGCCTTGGTTGCTATTATCTTCATTTGAAAGAAATGATATTGTTTGCAAAAGGTCCAAGGGTGTGGAGCTAAACCACAATTCTAGATAGCTCAGCAAGGCTTACCAGAAAGCAGAGAGTGAGCTGCTTTGTTCCAGGGCTTCATGGAAAGGAATCATTTCACAGCTCATATGGATTCTGCAAAGGCCTCAAGCTAGGAAGTGTAAGGTGACCTGCGGGAGGTGTGCAAGGGTCACTCGAATGATATGCGGTCTCTTCAGGCTGTTGGATTACACTTGTGAGCTCTTAAAATGTGATTGCCACTCTGACCTGCTTGCCACTCAAGTCCAGGGATCTTAGGCAATAGGAAAGAGATTCCAAACCAACCCACACTCCCGAGGCACCATGCCTTTTTTTTTTTTTTTTTTTTGTCAATCCAAAATTCAAGCAGAAAAGACTAGCCATTCTCTGAAAATTTTGAGACACTTGAGTGTATCGTAGCCAAGTTTTATACAACAGAATCTCCTTTTGGAAGTAGATAGAGGCTTTAATCACCTTCAGCAGCCTAGAAAATCAACTAGGTTGGCTTCATGGAATTTCCAGAAGCTCATTCAGACCTTTGGATGACATTTTCTTTTATATATATATATATATATATATATATATATATATACACCACAGATGCAGTTGTTAGGCACAGTCAGGATTATAGCAAATCCCCTTTAAAATACTTTTAAGCAGGGAAACCATGGAGGTCTGATACCATGCAGAAGATATGGGCCACCTTAGACCCACAGAGCTGATCTATAAGATTTGTTTGATAACTTCTTTTCCAGAAAAGCAAGGTTAATGTAATGTTGGAAATCTCATTGGCTGATTCTTAGAATTCAGCACAAGATCCCAGGGGTTCTATTTCCTGTCTCCTTTCTTTTAAGTTTTACCCCCGAACTTTCAGTTCTTCGCTTGTGAAATGGATAACATTACTCTCTCTGCTGTACTACTGTATAAGGGTAATAGGAGAAACTAATAAAATAATTTATTTGAAAATACTCTTCAGAACATCAAAGCACCTTTCAAATATAGAATAGTATTACTTAGCACCTGGATTTACTTGTTGAAGTCTTTTGTTGTGGTGGTTTGTTTTGTTTATTTTTACTTGCTTTCACAAAACAGGCAGTGGTCTAAGGAATAAATAACTTCTTGAATTCTGTTCATCCTTAAAATATGACTTTTTTATGGAAAGAAAAACTAGTCTCGTGATTTTTTAGCCATACTTAAATGTAATAAATAGGTATGTAAGGCCAGTGCATTTCTCAGAATTTAATTATGAAGACTGTGAAATGTATGAGTTGGTTCAAAATATTTCCTAAGAGATGCTTTCAACTTAAAAAAAATGCTGTGTTTACATAAAAAATATTGCTTGAATTCCTGCCACCTCCCTAACATTACCAGCTGTTTCAAATGTGCAGGCAAAATTAGAAATTACCTTAGGAAGAAACCTCAATAGCTCATCATCAGATTAACTGACTTACTGATTCCCACCACCTTTACTTGGTATTTAGAATATTTCTTCATCTTGATTTTGAGTATAAATTATAGTCATAGCATTGAAAAAAAAATTAGCCCTAGGAAGAATTTCAAATAATCCAGTTTATCCTCTCATTTTATAGAAGAAAACCTCAAGCCTCAGAGATGGTAAGTAATTTGAATAAAGACACACAGCTAGCCTATGTGGAAGAGAGTTTAAGACTCACCTTTTCTGGCTTGCAGCCCATTGCGTGTTCCACCCCATGCTACCTTAGCCCAGGGTAAGAAATATTTAATCGAGGGCTAATGATGAAAGACAATGAAGACATATTGTATTTCTTCTTTGGATTTCTTCACATATCACTGCAGCACCTAGGAACTCAGATAATTATACTGTGAGGAGACAAGTGACAGGAGAGCAAAACACCTCCTCTAATTCCTAGCCCTCAGTCAAATGCAGAGGATGTGGCAAATTGCTACCTGTAGGCTTCTGGAAGCAGGCGGGAGAAGTGCATTACTTGTGCAAAGAAACAGTCTTGGCAGCTCCCTTTGTGAAATATAAATCTAAGATTTGGGTGGGTTTTGGGGTTGGGGCTTTGAGAGGGAAAGCTCTTGGCCTCAGGTGTTGGGCTCAAAATAGTCTTTCCCCAGTTCCTATCAAATTAACTTGAACTACGAACAAGTACCTCAGCTGCACAGCAGAGCCGGATGGGGAACGTGAGGTTGATCCTCTGTTACTTAAACTCTTCAGGTCTTCTATTATCTGATTCAGCTTCCCTCTCTATAATGAAGATCAAATTATATCCAGGATTCTGGTTTGCTGAAAAGAGAGAGAGATCATAGGGACATATCATTTTACAGAGGACAATACCAGCAATTTCTGAATGAATCTGGCAGCTAAGCCCAGCAATTATTTGGACCAGCAATCACCGGTTCTTTGGAGATGGACTGAGCTAGCAGGTTTTAGAGAGGAGCAAACTGTGGTGGCATCCAGTCTCTAGGTAGCAGAGATCATTGGTTCTCACTGTTCACTCCAGCACACTCTATTGAGTCATAATATTTTCCTAAAATTCCAACATGCTACCATGAAAAGAAAAAAAAATTCAAATCGCTAAGTTCAAAAAAAAGTTAATTTTCAACTGAAAGCCATTCATAGAAAACCCATCTTCCCAGAACAAGAATCCATTAGAACATTTTCTACCTTGAGATGTTTGGAAAATTTTGTTTATAAGATGCAAATGTGTTTTTTTTTAATTATCAAGAAATTTGGTGCCAGTTAGAAGAAAAGGGTTAGTGAAATAGCTAATTCAAACCAGATGCCTAGAGAAAACGAGTTCATTGTTCTTTCCTCAACAATATTTCAGGACTGTAAGTGTCTGTGTTGCCCTGTGCAGAGATGAAATGCAGTCAACAGATAAAAATAAAGGTGGCTCTTCTTCCATGTTTGTTAGCCTTCCCTGATGGTTCAAGCTCTTTAGGGAGGTAATGGACTGCACTGGAAGGTCCCCATGTTGGAGCTGTTTATAAAGAGGAAGGGATAAAGGTGAGAAGGGACAATGCAATGTGGACCTCTCAATGCCACTGAAGAATCTTCAAAAACCCTTTCCTCTCTCATTAATAAACACATCTCTATGTCCATAGCTTTTGTAATTGAAAAATTCAGGATTCTTAGCAATACATATTCAACATCTATTTAAATACAACAAAGGGGAGAAAAATGAGACCCAAGACAATAACTTTAGAAAAGGAGGTTTAGACAAGAAGTTAGAATAGATAAATAGGTAGACAGACAGACAGATGGACATAGATGAAAAATCTTATCCTTACCTCCACATTTTCAAGGGAATTTTCTAAAATGATTCCAAGTTGTAAATAACTACTGAGCATTCAGTCCCACTGTCTTCAGCTGGTTATGGCCTTGAGGCTGGGGTGTTCCCCAAGCCTGAAAACTGGCATAATCACATTTTACTGCAATAGAAGTAGTTGATGTAGGCAACCAAGTCTTTTGCCATGTTTCTACAAAGCAGTGTAAATGTTAGTAGGTCACAATGGAACAGACAAAGAGAATTTGACAAGCAATCTGTTTATTCTGCAGATTATAAAGCTGCTTTCAGGGTCACATGTACTCAGTAACACACACTCAGCCAAGAGAAAGAAGTCATCACTTTGTACAGACAGAATAGGAGCTTTCAGACAATTGTGAGAGCAAAGGCGAGTGTCCCCACTCGAGGTGGTGACAGAAAGTAGAAGTTCTGTTTCAAAGACCAGCACTGCAAATACAAAGCACAAAATTGGTATGGGGGAAAAAAACAAAGATAGGTCAAAGGTGGGGAAAATAGCCTTCAACATTTAAACCACTTAATATATAAATGGGAGCAAAACCAAAGAAAAGGAAACTGCAGTAACATAGGCCATTGTACAGATGTCATCTATAAAATTGTATGCACCCAAGAAATGTTGAAAATATCCAAAATGCACCTTTGATCTTGAATGTATATGCTTAGTTGAAATTTTATTAAGATTTTGTGAAATGTCACCAAATAACTGACATTTCAGGGACACTTTATATTTCCCTGTCTCTCTCTGTCCCTCTGCCCCTCTCCATGTTATGCCTCTCCCCACAAGCTGCTCCTTCTGGCTGGAAAACTTGCCCTCTTCTGATTTATGAACTCCCTCTCAATTCAATTGTCACTTCCTCTTCAGAGAGCTTTACTTGATTCCCATTTTTCCCTGGGTAGCTGTCACTTTACTTCATAGAACTTGCCATGTTTTGTAATACATTTTCATTCATGTGTTTGCTTAGTGTGGGACCCCAATTTATGTTCCTGAACCAGGGACCTGATCTACCATGTTTCATTCTTGGTTGCCAGTGTCCTTCATGGTATCTGAAAGAATGTTTTGACAAATCCATGAATGTCTGAATAAGATCAGAATGATGATGTTAGGAAGGTCCTTGGTATTAAGGGTAAATGCTACTTTCTCCTTCTGTACCCAGCAGTACATGATGCTCTACAACAAGAGTGTAGAGTTCAGTTGGTAAGCTTTTCTCACTATTTCAGTGATTTCTAAGGGTCAAAACAATCCAATATTTCTCAATTCTTTGATTCTCAGATGAACCTACATAACTCAGATTGCTGTACTATAACATACTCCCCTGGCAAAACATTAGAGTTAAGAATGACTAAAAGAGACAATTACTTTACAGTTGTTTTCATCTAGCTACTGAAACACACTGTTTTGCTTTCAGAGAAAGCCTTTTTTTTAATTGAAGTATCATATAAGCAGGCAAATATGCAAAAGTCTCTAAACATAGAGCTGCCTCTTGGTACTTTCAAAGAAGCAGTTTAATTGAGGACCCTCTTAACCATTCAGAAATTGGCTCTGGGATCCCTTCTTCCCAGTACTTGCCATAACTGAAAGCTTAGATTTATTTTGTGACGTTTTTTAAGCTCTGCCTCTCCCAAATAGACTGTAAGCTGCTTGAGTGTAGTAATAGTGCCTGCTTTGTTTCCACTTCCCTAACACAAAGAGAAGAAGTTCGAAGGACTAATGAATGAATGAAAGAATTAAAATTACATTCTCCCTACACCTGGCTTATCACCACCTTGATGAGTATCTTTGAATAAGTCAATTTGTCTTCCTTCTACTCATTTTCTCATGTGAGAAAATGATGTTATTTCAAACTTTCCTTAAAATTGATTTCAAGAATCAAATAGCATAAAAAAGACATGAATCTCTGAAATGGATGAAATTCCATTAAAATGAAAGCTACTGTGCAAGGAAATACACTTGCCTGGGACTGTAGATATAAGCAATGGAGCAAGAACAGACCTTAGATCAAGTGTGAAAGCAAATATGGAGCTAAAACAGTGAAGGGACTGAAGTTAAATACTGACCTCAGGAATTTCAGTTCATCAGTCTCATTCATCAGGAGTTCTCTTTGCAGAGGGATTGCATATATAAACTAAGGGAAAACAGGAAGAAATGTGGAAATTTCAGGTAACACTGAATTGCCACTCCAGGACTACTGGGAAGAGAAAGACCATCATAGTCTTCATGGGTAGGAGGTCAAGGTGACATACTGAGTCCAACCAGCTCAATCTTATTCCTTCAGTTTGAAGTTGACATGAGATTGTACTAGATGATATCCTGGACACCACCCAGACTGGGCATTAAGAGACCAAATTAAAAATTTTTAATCAAGTGAATGGCAAACTCAAAGAGAAAAATTACATGGGGGGGGGCATCCGAAGTCATAATTATTTAATAATTTAAAATTATAATAAAATAGTATTATATATTATCTAATACATATTAGAAGCTTTACATATGCTATCTTTATCATCAGCTTTGTAAAATAGGTGTCTCTATTTTACATATGAGGAAACTAAGACTCAGAAAAGTCAAGCAACTTGATGAAACAGCTATGTGGCAGAGCTGGAATTCAAATATGGGGCTGCTTGACTTCAAATATCATGCTCTTTCTACTCTATCTCTTCAAACAAGGCTCTAGCTGGACATCAAAGCACCAGGACCAGCTAGATAATTTTCAATCCTCAGGTATAGGGTACCATGCTAAATTTTTTTAAAGAATTTTAATACAAGAAGAATATTCCAATAAGCCAAAGAGGAGGTACTTCTACACGTAGAACCCCAAATGTAGAGAGAGTAGGTCTGTGAAGGTGGTACTGCAAAACATACAAGGTAGGATAAAAAAAGCCAAATAAATAAGAGCTATTCATCTGTTGCCAGTTCTGAGGATCCCACAGAAATTCCTGTGCTTGGAACTTTGACTAAGGAAACAGTAATCATGGTGATGAGACAGGGTGAAGGACAATGACATGGAAGACACAGGGGGAAGGGTCACGGAAGTAAAACAGCTTATCCAAAAGCAGTCTCAACAGCAAATGAAATCATTCTGGTAGAATGCTAGTCAAACTGATCAAAGTTTTTGGGCTCTGAGAATACAATTTTGGGAGAAGATGGATATAAAAACCTTTAACTGAAATCAGACATGTTACTCCAGAAAATTTGGAAAACAGAGAATTACAGTGGAAAAGATCACTCATAATCCCACCACTCATTGATAACATTGCTAATTTTAACTTTTGCTACATGTACTTTCAAACTGTATTATGTATTGAGATACACACATAATTTTTCAAGCAGGAAAACCCTTTCAATACATTCACTTTTTCCTTGCTAAATATTATTCGTGATTTTTCAAAAACAGCTTCACTGTAGGTCAGCAAATACGTCAAGTTTCTTTGGGGGTGGAATTTATTAATAATGTTAATATAAATTTATTGTTTACACACACATACCAATATATTATTTATTACTGCTGTTGCTCACAACACATTTTCATTTGGTGTGATATTTTTTACTTCCACTCTCAGGAAAAACCACAGAAAGTATTAATGACAGAGTAACAGAACCGGACAGATCACCTTTTCCTTGTTCCTAACACTTCACCTGCACGTCTTTTATGGCACTTAACACCCTTTACCTTCTTGTTATTTATGCTGTAACTGGATACCCCTCAAGGGAAAGGGCACGTGAGACTCATCGCTGTGTCCCCTGGGGCCTTGTCCACATTAGGTACTCCATAAATGTTTATGCGATAGCTGAACAAGTTCCTCAAGACTTGTAGCCCAAGTCTAATTCCAGTCTCCTGCCAACTTTCCTCCATAATTGATGTGACATTTCCTTCTCAGCTGAGGGATTGAAGTTCGGGGATGTGTCCTAAGGGAGTCAATTAGTTCCTTTGATGCATCTACTACCAGGTGACCAGAAGTGGGTCTTTTGAGAAATTTAGCAGGAAAAGTGGTTTAGGATTTCCTAGATAGGTACAGAAGAACTATGAAGCTGAGGCTTATCCTAGAGTCTATGATCTCCAGAATGACTTGATGTTTTACCCTTAAAATTGATTACACTTTTTATTTTCAGACAAGTATTGCCAACATAAAGGCATTACTAAGCTTACTTCTCTATACCATGAAACATCATAAAAAGGAAAAAAGAGGATCATAAGCACAAATGGCATGTTTTTTCTTTGACAAACTTTGTTTGGCCTATTTCTACCCTTCTCAAAAGACTGCCTTGGGCTTTCCCTACATTAGCCTTAAAATATTTTCAGGTGTTCTGATCTGTCAAAAAAAAGTGTTTAACCATATTATATCTCTTCGAAGTAATAATAATTTCTTTCAATCAATTCTCATGAATGGTCTATATGAATATTCAATCACCAGTGGTGGAGGATTTATGGATGCCTCGGTGGTAGGCATAGAGAGGTAACCTACATTTGAAAAGGTGTGAACATATACCTCTGAGCCCTATACAGTCTTGTATACCAATATGACTGCAATAAAAAAATAATACAATTCAAAACACAGAAAAATAAATGTTGATTAATTTTAATAAAATCTCTGTATTGGCCTCCTAACAGGTGATAAGGTCCCTGCTTCTTGCAAAGTGATGAAATAGGTCAGTAAGCCAACACCTGATGGGATAACCTCTGCCCCAGATAGTCACAATAAACTCACTTCAGCTCTTCTTGAATGAATGAGAAAGTTGCTCCATCTTTTGCAAATTAATGTGTTAAAGCTAAACAAGTTTGCACCATTTGCTAAAAGGAAAAAATAAATCCACCCAATACAACAAAGAAAAGTAATTAAACAAATCAGATCTCTGTGCATATACACTTATCCATTTAATAGATCTTGGATGAATGGGAAGTGACATGCATGTCTACTCCTGTAGGCTTGGAGCTCTTTTTGCCCAACAAGGGAAGTGCTGGTTCAGAACTAGGGTCAGAGCCTATGAGGGAATCCTAGAGGGTAAAAAAAAAAAAAAAAAAAAAAAAAAAAAAAATCAATTTAGTCAAACCCCATAGTTCTAGTTCTTGGTTACGTTTTTCCTCTTAATTCTGAACTTTCCCTTCCCCCAAATATCCACATTGAAGAGACATTCATACTGTAAGGAAAATAGTTGGGAAAGATATAGCTTTGAATTTTATCTCAACTATTTGTTAGCCTTGGGTTTTGGGTAAATCACTTGACCTCTGAGCATCCATAAATGTGGAAGTAGCCAACATATAGTAAACATGAAGAATAGAGGGATATTAATTCAAATCTTCCTCTACTCACAGCTCTTCAGGTACCTTTCTTTTTCTTACTCCTTTTCCAAATAAACCTGTCCTTTTAAAATGTTAAAAACAAAACAAAACAGATCTTCTTCCACTTATGATGGGGATATGTTAGCTGGCAGAACAAAGGGTGCTGTGGAACCCCCAAATGTTGCCCTGTCTAAATAGGTTCCACCAACACCACATAAAGACAAAACATACTTTTAATGCATAAGATTTCCAATAGAAAAGAACTTTAATAGAAGTAGTTTGCAATGGAGAGACTAGAAGAAGGGACTCTAGATTCCAATAAAACATCCAAAGTTACCCATCCCCATGTTGGTAAATGCCCAGCCAAATAGGGTTAGGAGCAGGAGCAATGAAGCTGAAATTTGCCACAAATCTAAGGTACCTTCTGACTGGGAACTATAAGAAAGGAGCAGAAGGGGCTGGGCAAGTTTGGAAGGAAAGTAGCAAAATCAAAGTACAAGTCAAGATCAAGGCCATTATTAGCCTCCCCACAGATCTCTCACCCACATCTCATCTTGGTGCGTCCTTCCAGGTATCCCAAGTCCCTGGTGCAACTCCAAGGCTGAGAAACAAGCATCGCTTCTTCTTCACATGTCTCTCTGCTCCATGTGTCTTCTACAAGTCTTCTCTCCCCGGTCCTCTCCCACGTCCTTTCTAGCTTTGGCACACCTATCAGCTCCACCCTTCCCTAGGTGGGGCAGGGAACCTGGAACCTCCCCTTTCTATGGAGATTACACTGTAACAGTTACATCCCAATGAACCCATCATACCTTTTGAATATTGTTAAGTAGAAAATGCATGTAATATATCTGGCCGACTGACTGAGCATCATAGTTTGTAGCTTAACCTAGCTTAAATGTACTCAAAACACTTACATTAGCCTACAGTTGGTCAGAGTCATCTAACACAAAGCCTGTTTCATAATAAAATGTTGAATAACCCTCTTAACTTACAAGATATTTTACTGAAAGTGAAAACAGAACAGCTGTATGGGTCCTCACCGTTAACATATATAGCTGAGCGCATACAGGGCCTGCAGAATATTTCAAACATTGAACAAAAAGTAACTGCTGGATGATGTGGGTGCTATAACAATAGGGTCATCAATTTCTCTCCTAATGAAGCTCAGGAATAGCTGGTAGAAGGTTATTTACCCTTGTGATCCTGTGGCTGTAAAATGGGAATAAAAATAGTACCTTCCTCATAGAGTTGTGAAGGTTAACTATTTTAATCTACATAAAATGCTTAGAATAATTTCAATTCTTAGTACAATGGTTAGATAGCTGTTGCTAGTAGAAGTCATAACAGTGTAGATAGGGGCTGATAGCTTTAATAGTCTATGTACAATCACAGTTGCAGATACTTCTGGTCATACTTCATTACCTCTGGTTAATTCCATTGGGATTTGAAAGCATTTGTTGAGTAATGGCATCAACATTTGTTGAGTAGCTTTAATGTGTCAAACAAATTTGAAGAACACTGGAAACATTGGCTCATTTAATTCTCACTATAATTCAAGGTACTATTATTGGCTTCATTTTGTAGAGAGGGCAACTAAGTTACAAGGAGAGTAAGTGGCTTGTCCAAGAGTAAATAGCTAACAAGAGGGCTGGCTCCACGCCCACAGACTAACTCTCAACTGATAAGACAAATCCAACCATGGTCATTGGTGAAATTTATTGGGCCATGATTTCCTTCTGTGACTAGCCAACATCTATCCAATACTATTCGTACTTCAAATGCCAGTTGTATATAATTGCAAGGTGTTCTTATTAAAAAAAAATTCACAAAAATGACTAGGATTTGCCAGTGAAGAGCACAGTATTTTGAGTATTTGGCTGAGCATTTTTCTCTGGCCTCTGTGTTGGGATTAGAGGCAGTGCTCCTGTTTGCATTAGCCAGAGAAGGACTGTGAACTATTATCTTACCTTGTTATCTGAGCTGCTGGTGCACAAGGAAGTTTCCTTTGCTAATGGTTGAACTGCTCTTCAGATAAAGGCCTCCCCTGGATCTCCACAGCACTAATTAATCAGCTGTTAAAACAGTAGTTGATAAAGACAGGCTTACTTAAAGTTCGAATTGCCTGCAATATGAGATAACCAGTGAGTCCCTTTTGGCAGTAAGATATGAAAACAGGAGAATGATCTCTTATCAAAGTGAACATGGCACTCAAATGAAAAATGTGGTTCAGAAAATAGAGCAACGTTCAAATTGGGGGGCAAAACATATAATTATTTCTTTTAACCTGTGTGGAAAAATTGAAAAAGGTCCAAACACAGGCACAGAAACACATGTTAAGTACCGAACCATAATCCACATGGACACCTCCGTGTTAAGGTGGGCAAGTAGAGCTAGAGCAGATTTCATGAATGTCATTGTACATGAGTGGGTGATATGTGGCCACCATTTCCCTTTTTTTTTAATGATTTATTTATTTATTTATACAAGCATTGGGTAGAGTCAGAAGCACAGGAGGGTGAGAAAATTCACCAGAGCCAGAGCAGGGAACAGAACAGGCATACTGACGAAGTACACTGCTGAGGGGAGCAGTGGGCATGGCAGGAGAGGTCTGCTTGCCATGTGGGAACCCAGCCAGCGGCGGGGGATTGAATGGGCGCTGCAGAGGCTGCGGGCAGCTTAACAGCCCAGCGCTCAACCGCTGTGCCACCAGGGGAGGCCCGCCATTTCCCTTTGATGACCCCTTACATACTAACACTGATCATTTTCATAATTAGATTAAAATTGGATTTTCTCAGAATCAAAGCCCATGTTTTAAGAAATTGTTTATTAATCATCTGAAAGAAAAAAAACAACAGGAGTATGGTTGATGAATGGAAATAGGCATCCTTGAGACAATGCTTAGATGAAATGGAGAAATAGAGCATGTTAATCAGTGTGGATGTTGATCAGAGGGTTCCATTGGGCTTAATGGAGAAAAAAGCTCTAACTGGTATGAATGTGGAGGGAAGGACAATTGCTTCTCCTGGGAATGAGGTTTAGGAAGGGTAGAAATATAAAGTGTGATGCAGAGACCTAATACCTGCAGAAACCCAAACTGAAGGTGTTTATATACTGTGTCCAGAATGGAAAGACCTTAAATACAAATACTTAAATTTTATTTTCTGAAGAACCAAAAACAAATATAATTATCTAGAGCATTGGGAAAAGAGGAAACTATGGTTGAATAATCCATAAATTTTTGAATTGGCCATAAATATGTAGTGAATGAATATATAAACCTTCCCAGATTTATTACAAACTTAGAAAACAAACTATAATACAGAGACGTGACTTCCTAAGCAATGCTTGTTTTAACACTATTGCTAACATTTTAATTTACTCAATGTCATAAACTTAACTCAGCGAGATGGAAAAATCAGTGGGATTTGGAGTCTGGCAACCTGATTAGGAAGGATTTTTTAAAATGGAAACTGGCAACCTGATTTTATGGAATAATAATTATTATAAAAATCATTGATGTCAATTTGAGTAAATAATCTCTCTGAGGCTCAATTTTCTCACCTGTAAAAATGATTGAGCAGAATGGGGAGATCACCAAGCTGTATTACCACTAATGTCTCATTTAAATCTTATACCCTATAATTCTAGATTTCACCATGAGTCATTTATACCCAGATACTATATACAGTTGTCAAGTTCAAGCAACAAACCCAAGAGCACCCTCAAAGGCTTCTAGATACATAGGTTCCATGAAAACAGTGTTAGCTAAGAGATAAAACTACAAATGTGGAAGGCTTCCTGAAACCCTTTTGCAAATTTTGATCTTAAAGATACAATGGTAATTTGTAATAATTAAAGAATGTTTAGACAAAATTCCATCTACCTACATACTTTTATAACATCAGCACAATGGGAATTTCCACATCAGTAACTCCATTTTGAGTGCTAGAAATAGCCTTCTGCCTTCTGGAAGCTCTTCCCTTCTTCCACTTGGAATGTATGTACATTACCACCACAGTACTCAAGTGATTTATAAAACAGAATGGAAATCAGTCATTATTAGACTTATTTTAGAATGTGACAGTTCAGGAAGTAGCAAGTGCATATGGCTAATGAGGTTGGTATGTGTTCAATGGTTAGCTGGGTTCTATGAATCAGAACATCCTCAGTGCCCTGTGCAACCTCGGGCATGCCATTCCACTCGATATGAGTCACATTCCTCTCACATGAGATGCAAATAACAATATTCCAGCCGCCACCATCACATGCTGCTGGCAGTGACTCAGGTGTATGAATTCAGGATACTATTATTACACTACAGGATGGTTTTTTTTTACAACCCAATAAAGAATCAATCACTGGTGAGAAATAAATGAGGGCTCTAAATATCCTTTAATTAGTTACTAAGAAGTAACTTTTAAGAAGCAGGTTTTCAAGATTATGTCTCCAAAATTGGTAATAGAGAACCTGTAAAGTGGGGTAAAATGCCTAAAAAACAGTTAATAAGAAAAAAAAAGCAATGAACTTTCAGTATAGGCCATGCTAGGCACTGTACACCGGTTTACAGTCTCGCCTCTAATTCACACAAGCTCTTTGAGGGAAATAATTAGACCTGTTTTACAGATGAGTAAATAAAATGAGGCAAAGAGGTTAAATAATTTGCCCAAGGTCATGCAACTAAGAAGTTGCAGAGTTGAATTTAACCCAGATGGGATGGCTTTTAGTCACTATGTGAGGTCCAGGAAAAAAAATACAAACTTTCCCATGAGTCCATGGCTCACAAGTGGCCGACGTAGCAGCCAAAAGCAATGTTCCTCAGGCAGAGCCCTCATGTTACCAGCATCCTTAGCTCAGAGATGTCTCTCCTCCCTAGTGAGAGGAGCAGAGACTGTGTCACTCCCCTCTCACTGTGGGTGTTCCCTCTCCTCCCCAGCGGACAGTTGAAGGGAAGCTGTGACTGTCTCCTCATTTTTCTTCCATGGTAAGTCAAGGAGAACCTGAGAGAATTGTGACAAGCTAACTCCAAATGATGAAGAGAAGGACGTAGAAAGTGTAAGGAGAAAAGAGCAGTCCCAGGGCAGGAAATGAAGAACAGGAATTGGGTTCCGTCAGAACGCCCCCATCATCTCTGCGTCTCATCTTTCTCAGACCACTGAGTCTGCCAGAACAGAGTGTCATGCCTGACATGTCCCAGGTGTGTAGAAATGTCCTTCTCCCGCCCTGCCTCCCTGGCCCACATGGCACAGGGCCTGAGACTTCACATGTGAGCCCATCTGGATTTTTAATATGTCCACGAGTGCTATAGATGGCACCTCTGCCAGGAAGTTAAAGATTTCAAGCCTTAAACTAAATCACACCCCCCTCCATTTTTATTCCTGCCAAACACCTGTTGATAATCTCTGGTAGTGAGCCCCCTTCTAGTCCCATCCATTTTTAATTTTCACTTATATTTGTACATAGAAGACTCTCACTTAAACGCCATGCTGTGTTTTGTTGCTTGTGATACATGCTAATATTCAAGAAATGCCATTGGCCCTGTAAGGTAGCTGTGAGCAATTGTCTTGAGCAATTCATTATCTTTCCTGGACTGCTCACGACTTCTCAAGGCCTAAAAAGTGAAATGCTTTCTTCTTAAATTCACTGTGCAGATTCCACCCATTCACTAATTAAATACCAAAGCAATCTGCCCCGATCAAGCTACAGACACAAGCCATACTTGCCTGGATTAGTTTCTGGGTTCAGATCTCTTAGAAGGATTTTCTTTGCATTATTTGCTACATTTTTGTTCCCAGGGCTCAACAACAAGTGATGAGTGAAGCCAGATCTTCACACGATGCCCTGAATCTGGCTGATGTCTTCTTGTTCCCAAGCGCCTGCTTAAACAAAAGGCCTGAGCTCCCTGGCCTTCCACACCTCCACAGCGGCATGCTTTTCTAATTGGTTTGGGTTTGTGTGCATGTGCACGTGTGTATCTGCTTATGCTTCAATAAAATATTTGCTTGTTTTCCTTTTTTGTTTGTTTGTTTTTACTACCATTTAAGTGCTTAACTCAGAAAGAAAAGAGAACCGAGGTACACGATTTATGTCAGACTAGAGGGGAAAGAGGACTTAGAGAGGTCCTATTGAGAACAAAAGCCTTTTGTCATAAAGGTGTCTTAATATTAGTGTAATGACTTCAGAGTATGAGATAAGGCAAGGAAAGGTAAGATGGGGTGAGATAAGATAAAAGCAGGTGGCAACATCAATAAGAAATACAGTCTTAGAATATAAAAGGTGAATACATTAAAAATGTTGATTCTGAAGAGAAACTGTAAATTTAGCCCGAGCTCAATGTTATTCTAATCTATTCTACAGAAATTCAATAGCTGACTCTATAATCTCCAGAAAGACTTGTTCTTCAGAATGCTGCTGGAGGAAGCTTGAGTTTGGAATCACTGATATTGCCGACTGTAAACGGGGTTGCTCCTACTGGTTAAAAATGCACTAATTTCCGTTTGGAGAAGCATTAATTCTTCCAAATGATGTGTCCTTCCCACTAAATGCTTTTTCCCAGTTGGGTCGATAAGTTGTAAAAGCAAAATCACCCCAGCAATGAGAGATGTGTATGCCCGAAATTCTGATACTGTTTTCCTTTCTTTGGGGAAGAAGTATAAATGACAAAGTAAAATGTTCTCTTAAAGTCTATTGATGTAATTATTTCCATTTTTTTGTTTCAGTGCTTATCTTGGACATAATTTAGAGCTGGGTTATCTAGTGCCCCCCCTCCCTCACCCAAATTCACAACTAAGGACACTGAGACCCTGGGGAAGGCAGGACTTCCTGAGGACCAGATGTTGCTGTCAGAACTGGAACCCAGCTCCCAGACCAGAAAAGGTTCTTTGAACACACTGTCTACCATGCCTTTGGATTGTTATTATTAATCGTGACAGTTTTGTCTTTTGAACATGTTATACTCCAAAGTGCTGCCCAGAACACTAAGGATACATTTGTCCTTTATTCCACATAAAACTTTTCAAAGTGAAAGAATTTGGATTTGCATGAGATTAGAAGAGAGGAGTCACTTGCAAAAATGATTGGCACAAATTCCTCTGTGGCTAGTCTTAGAGTCTTATGAGTTTAATTCTAAATTCACTGCTTTCTGCTTCCACTTTTCCAATTAAGTCTAAATACTCAATGGGTAAGGATCGAGCTAAACTCAAAACTCCACCAAGTCTTCAGAGAACATCAGAGGGGAAAGAGTAAGAGTTGAACAGAAAGCAAAGGTAAACCTCTCCAAGTGATTTCCTTTTTCTTTCCTTTTCATTAGTTTAATATACAGGCTTACCTTAATACAAATTTCCTTCTGCGTGTCATTCATTTTGTCATTTGTTTTCTTACTGGCAAGTGAAGGAAAGAGGACTTCAGGGAAAGCAGAACAGCCCTTCTGAAGAAAAAGGAATTTCTGTTCTTCGCGATGAAGAAAGTCTTGGACTGGAAGTTGGTAGCATTTAAATTTCAAATTGTTACTTTTTCCGACCCTCTTTAGTTTTACAGCTTACTTGGCTTCCTAAATTACAACTGTGGTTCTAGGAAGCCTTCAAAAATGGAAAAGCAAAGCCAATCCAATTTCCAAATCTGTATTTAGCTGTAGAAAACATGAAGTCATATTTGCAGACAGAAAAAAAATCCACAACCAGAGGTTGCCTTCTGAACACTGCTTATGGAACCAATCACTCCCAAAGCTCCCTGAAAGAAAAAAAAAAGGGAAGAAAACATGAAAGCAGAGTATTTACTCATCAATACCTGAAAAATTTACTAACTGTAGAAGCAGATTTAAATGGTAAAACACATCTAAAGAATTACAAATTCTCAAGGAAAATCGAAAGGATTTTTGGAAATCCGAGGAATTGACAGTAAGTAAGAACCAAGATAATCTCAGCTACATTTAAAACAATCCATTAAATGGGAAATGGAGAGTCCACAGTGATCAGTGAAAGGCATGAGGTATGGTGTTAGAGGGGCATAGATTCTAATCCTGGTTCTAATCCACTGAAGACCTGCTGATTTTAGAAAGATTCCTTTAACTTTCTAAGTCTGTTTTCTCATTTTTAAAATGGAGATGAGATAGCTAATAACATTTTGCAAACCGGTTAATTATGAGGATTACATTTTCAGTCTTATAGGTAAAGCCCATTGTAAATTATAATTCACCATGAACTTCTTACAATTAGTATCATCATCTTCTTTATCATTAATCAATAATACATGGTCCTTCCAGAAGGCTGGGTGGGCTCCTAGACATGTTGGCAGTTAGAGAAGTATGACAGCCAGACTTGTTTCTCATTCAGAGTTAATTCAGGTGTGGCTACGTTAAGAAACCGGAATGGTGACTTCTAGGTTCTGTAGAATTAAGAGTGTGATATCCCAAAATCATAAGAGTTCAGAGATCATTTTATAAGATGATCAATTATAAGGAATATACTAACACATATGGAGAACCCACAATGGGCCAGAGTCTACAAAAAAATTCACACAAATCAAAGAACTACATTTTATATCTGATACCTTAGCAAACATTGCAGGTGACCTTGGACAAGTTCCTTAGGCTCTTTGGACAAGCGCATTCATAGTTAAATGTAGAAAAGTGTTAATAGTCTGTGCAATCTCATAGGGTATATAATTATTGAAGTGTGTGCCTAGCACAATACTTATCTCACAGAGTGATCACTCAATAAACATTTATTGAATAAATGAAAGCATAATAAGGCAGTCACAGATAAGTACAAGCACAAAAAAATGTGAATTATAAAGGAGTTAACTGTGAATAATATCAAAAGAAATTTGTGAGTTGTATAAATGTTGAGGATTGTGATATCTTGTTAATGAATTAATCCCTTTGTCATTAGGAAAGCTTTTCTTTATCCCTTTTATAGAATTTGCTCCAAAATCAGTTGATATTAATATTGCCCTCTAGTTCTCTTTTGATTAGTGTTAGCAGGGTATAGCTTTTTAAAATATTTTTCATTTAATCTATTTTTGTCTTTATATTTAAAATATATTGTAAGCAGCATGAAGTTGTCTTGCTTTTAAAAAATCCAACTTATTTATTTCTACCTTTTATTTATTTATTTTGGTTTCCAAATGTATACAAAAGCTTTATTTACACTATACTATAGTCTATTAGGTGTGCAATAACATGTCAAACAGTGTACATACCCTAATTAAAAAATATTACGAAAAAATACTAACCTTCATCTGAACTGTTGGGAAAAATGTTGTCAATGGTCTTGCTGAACACACAGTTGCCACAAACCTTCAATTTGTAAAAGAAAAATTTCAATATAGAACATTTGATCATTAATAGGTCTGATTTTAAATCTATCATCACATTGTTTATTTTCTAGTGGTTCTATTTGTTCGTTGTTTCCTTTTTCCACAGCTCTACCTTCTTTTGGGTTAATTAAATCTTATTTAGGATTCCATTTCATCTCTTTTGCTGCTGACATTTTGTCTACAACTCTTCATTTTTATATTTTAGTTGTTGCTTTAAATTTTCACGTACCACCTGAGGTATAGCGTATGACCTTACAGTAACTTACTTCCATTTCTCTCTCAACTTTTGTGTCGGTGTTGTCATATATTTTAACTTTACATGTTATAAATCCACACTGTTATTGTGCTTAAATACTTATCTTTTAAGCATAATGAAATAACAAGAAAAAACGACACTCTTACCCATGCTGTTGTCACTAGCCCTCATGCCTTTGTGTAGATGCATATTTCCATGTAGTATCATTTTCCTTCGGTCTGATAAATTCCTTTGATGTTTCTTTGAATATGGCTCTGCTTGTGATGAATTTTTTCAGCTTTTGAATGTCTGAAAAAGCTTTTGTTTTGCCTTTGTTTTTGAAACATATTTTAATCAGATATACAATCCTAGTTTAACAGTTTTTTTCTTCCAGGACTTTAAAGATGTTGCTTTTACATTGTCTTTTTCGCCTGCCTGTTTTTCCCTTTTATTTGAGCAAGTTAACTATGATTTGCCTTTGGCAGTTTATTTCATACATCTCCTACTTGGGACTCATTGAGCTTCTTAGATCTATGTTTTCTATTTTTTCCAAATTTTTGGAAAATTTTCAGGCATTATCTTATATATTTTATATTTACTTTTTTTGTCATTTTTTTCTATCTTCAGTTCCTTTCCTTCAGTGAATGTAAGTGTACTAGGCTTCTTAAATTTGTCACAATTTCCAGACACACAACTCTAGGTTTTTTTTTTTTAATAAGAGAAAATCCTTTGTCCTATACACCTCCCAGAAGGTCATCTTCAAAAAAATAGACTTGATATTTACTTCTCTTACTCAGAAAAAGAAAAATTGGAACACAGAAAACTGTATGACTTAATGTGGGTTATTCAGAACCAGAAGGAAACATTTAGTCTTCCTTTCATCCATATTCTTCTGCCCTTACTAGTCTCAATTTTAATATGTTAAAATGAATCAATACAAATCATCATTTTCATATGAAATGTTTTTATAAAGGATTCTTGGAATAGAATCTGATACAAAATCAAAGACTAAGAAATCAACTGTATGATTATTCCATTCTTTAAAGGTTATAATTAATTTAATATTTTATCACTCTAAGGAAGCTTTTGTATTCCCTGACGTCAAACAGTCATATATTTAAAGCTAGAGGATTTTCATTATTTCTGTGTTTCAAATGATGCTGCATATTTGAAGTTTGACTAGACCTCTTATTAGCTTTGTTATAATAGCATAAGTTCTCTCTTTTTAAAATGGGAATACAGTCTGTTTCTCCAATTCTTTCCCATCCTCTACTGTCCCCTCTTTCCAATTTTTTTTAAACTCCAGGTATTAAACACTACAAATATATCAATTTTTCAATTTCTCTGGGATTCAGGATTTATGTAGTTGAGTCTTTCAACCTAATGTGATTTTTAAGATTGTTTTATTCTCGCTTTCTCCGCACACCAGCAAGTATGTCTATTTTTCAGCTAATGATACCTACAAAATATGACCAGTTTCAGAACTATTTCCAACTTCTTTGTTTTGTCTTGTATTTCTATTGTGGCACTAATTACTAGCAATATGATTAATGCACTACTTACTGGTGGCTTTGTTCCTTTTGTTTTTCTGATAATGCTAATTAATCCAATTTTGAAAAAAATACTTTCATTTCTGCTCACACATGCCAGATTACAGGTGCTTTTGAAATCACTTTTTCCCTTTTGGGTTTTAAATTAAAGTGAAAAGTAAGAGTTGACCAATTAGTGATATGGCTGGAAATACTCTTATCAAAGTTATTCATCAGGGAAGACCTAGGACTGGTAATTGCTCAGCAGTAGGAAAGTTCCTATTCACTAAAAAGTTATTTTACCCTTTACTTACTTCTTAGTTATTATGGGCGGTGGATAGAGTGGGGCGTGGGGGTTTTATTACTTAGATTTTGGGTACAGCAGTCAATATTTCCAAGTGGAAGTATGGCTTAGGATGATGGTGTGAAATACAAGCACCAATCAGATTTAAACCAGGACCCACTTGCAGGTTCCTATCAAAATGCATGTCTTCTTGCAGTTATGTCATCAAACATTCACCAGCATAGATTTAGGAGGTTCAGTCTAAACATGTAGTTGTTACTTGCTATTCTGTTTAGTTTGTGTCTGCAGCATTATTTTCTTTACTGATTAAAAGCATTCAATGGTACGCCTCCATTAATCTTCTCTCAGCACTTTTTATGGACTCCGATAAAATATACTTACATAAATATTAAAATCTCAGTGGCACCTAGTTTTCCCAGAAATGATATTTGTCTTAAGAAACATTATTTGAAAATTTCATTCCATCTCTCCTTTAAAAAAAACAATCTTATAGGGCTAATATTTAGTTACTTTTTTTTTTATAGAGGAAAACAATCTCTCATAACTTCAGAATTATTGCATAATAGCTACTTTATTATTCATGTTTTTGTATTCAGTTTACAGAATTGTATATTGTGTATATATTTTTAAAAGTTTTAACAGAAAGTTAGAACATTTATGTTCCATGTGGAATAGGGAAAATGAGTGCTGATTTCCTCATTTCAGATTAATCATTTACCACGCATTACATCCATTTTGATCATACATGCTCTAATCTTTAATTTGTGTTTCTTATAGAAGGACAAGGAGGGTTTTCAGAATGCCTCGGAGAACTGCAGCAGAGCAGGTCACTCTTCCCCCACCTTTATTATTTGTTGATTGGCTTTCTCTCTTCTCCCAAATAAAGTGGCAGGCTTGAAATATATATCAACTCTCGCATTCAGCAGAGGTAAGTTAAAAAGGGACACACTGCAAATAGTTAAATATTTCTGTTGAAATTCAAGGTTGTGCTTTTAATTTTTAAAATTAACTTTGAAATTGAATTCATTTCAACAAAAGGCAGGAGACTTGGTGAAGTCCCCACCCCCTTCAAAATTGGATTAAAGTGCTAATTGTTTTATTTGAAATATCACTTTCAACTAATTAATTCATTTTGCCCTTGACTGAATTGATTGGAAACCCCAAAAGATCTTTAGGGAAAGAAAGAGAGAGCTGTGTGCCTTGACCTTCCCTTACTCCCAATCACATCTTTATTTACTATATTAAAACATGAAGCTCTGCTATAAAACAAAAGGTGGAAAAATTATGTAGATTGAGGGAATAGTTTCCCCAAGTGATAAGCAGTCTAATAGGTTTTCTTTTTTAATAAGATAAAGTTTGTGTTTTTGGATGACTCCAAAGAAACCACAATTACTTTAATCTAGACTTTCTTTAACCAAGCACCACTTCTTCACTTGCTTTCCAATCTTCCTTGTCTCAGAATCCATGATGATCAATAGCAGTCAAATAAATTCACCTCTTTATTGTATAATAATTTGGTGTTGTACCATGAAAAATTTGTGTTGTTTTACTTTTTAAAGTCAGGTAGAAAGATATATAGATCCAGGTGAGATACCCTATATTTTTAGCAGCTTTTCTCACTGTAAGTTTAAGTTATAGTGTAGAACTCATCCAATATCAGTTCTCTATTTTCATGAGACTCTTTCAACGAATTTTCAAAAGCAGTTAAATATTTACAGCAGCAGGTGTTATGCCTTTTTTTTCAAAGGTATAAAGGAAATTCTGTTAGGTCAGTAAAATGCCCTTCAAAGCATATTGGAAATCCCAGATGAGATGTTATCATACCAGGGCCAAGAGTATTTGTTAAAGTGTTTTGTTAGTATTTGCATAACTTTCTTTGTCACAGTTCATTTTAATTTTCATTAATATTTGATCAGAACTTTGATTCCTTTTTTAGCTCCTTGCCACATATAACACATAAAATCTGTTTCATAAAATAAGTCTTTTACTAGTATTGCTAGGCGTAATGGTTTGTCTTCCTATTTTACAATTTATATTTAATGGTTAATATCAACAAACATGCCACCTAAGGATTAAATATATTTGCCCTGAGTTCTAGAATAGTCCCTTGCTACTTACAGTAACATAACTGAGCATTTTGGCAGTCGTTCCATGTAGTGTAAATTCAGCACTATTTGTGCTACACACACAAGGAAATGATATCTTTAAAAACTGAAAACTACTGTTTAATGAGCACTTGCTATATGCCAACCTCTTTGCCAAGGGCTATACAAATACAGTTTCACTTCATCAGTATATCAATGATCTAAGGGAGGTATTAAAGCAATCTTATTTTACAGATGAGGAAACTGAGGTTCAGCAAGGTTAAGTCAAGGTTACACATATTTGTCAGATACCAAAATACCTGAAAACTGATTTTTCTCTAATTCTGGAGTAAGGCCACTTACTTTTTAAGGAAGCTATTGGTTTATTACAAATTCAGTTAGAAATGTTCAAACAAGGGGCTTGTCTTGGAATCTCTGTTAAGTATGTTTATAGAAATTTCCAGAAGACAAAAAGGATGAAAAGTATAGATTGTCTATAGTCTGATTACAGTATCCTGGAACAATCAAGAAATTCTATCAACTCAAGTTTTTTAAAAAGGGAGGAAGGAAAAGAAGAAAGAAAGAACCAAGGAATACAGAGAAGAGAAAGAAATCCATCAAACAATATAGTGAACAATATATTCATTAAAACAATGTCTTGAGGATCATCAATGAAAGAGGAGAAATCACAACGGACACAGCAGAAATCAAAAGAATAATCAGTAACTACTATGAACAGTTATATGGAAACAAGTTTAACAATCTAGAGGAGATGGACAAATTCCTACAACTCTACAATCACCCAAAGCTAGATAAAGAAGAAATAGAACACCTAAACAGACCAATTACAATTAGCGAAATTGAAATGGTAATCAAAAACCTCCCCAAAAACAAAAGCCCAGGACCTGATGGATTTACAAATGAATTCTACCAAACATTCAGAGACGAATTAGTGCCTATCCTTCACAAACTCTTCCAAAAAATTGAGAAGGAAGGGACAATACCAAACACGTTTTATGAAGCCAACATTACACTAATACCAAAACCGAACAAGGACAACACAAAAAAGGAAAACTACAGGCCAATCTCCCTAATGAACACTGATGCAAAAATCCTCAATAAAATTTTAGCTTTCAGAATCCAACAATGTATCCATAAGATAATTCACCACGACCAAGTTGGATTCATTCCAGGGGCACAAGGATGGTTTAACATCCGAAAATCAATCAACGTTATCCAACACATCAACAAAAAGAAATATAAAAACCATATGATAATATCAATAGATGCTGAGAAAGCTTTCGACAAAGTGCAACACCCATTCATGATAAAAGCCCTTGAAATTCTGGGGATACAAGGAACATACCTCAACATCATAAAGGCCATCTATGACAAGCCAACAGCCAGTATCATTCTCAATGGTGAAAAGCTGAAAGCAATTCCATTAAGATCTGGAACAAGACAAGGATGTCCACTCTCACCATTGCTTTTCAATATAATACTGGAAGTCCTAGCCAGGGCAATAAGACAAGAGAAAGACATCCAAGGAATCCAAATAGGAAAAGAAGAAGTCAAACTATCACTATTTGCAGACGATATGATATTATACATAGAGAACCCCAAAAACTCCACAGAAAAGCTAATTCAACTCATCAATCAGTTAAGTAAAGTGGCAGGATACAAAATCAACACGCAAAAGTCAGTAGCCTTCCTATACACAAACAATAAATCTGAAGAAGAAGAAATCAAAAAGACCATCCCTTTTGTTATTGAAACAAAAAAAATCAAATATTTGGGAATAAATCTAACAAAAGAGGTAAAGGACCTATACAAAGAAAACTATAAAACACTGTTAAAGGAAATAGAAGAAGACACAAAGAAATGGAGAGACGTCCCCTGCTCATGGATTGGAAGAATAAACATTATTAAAATGGCCATCCTACCAAAAGCAATATACAGATTCAATGCTATTCCAATCAAAATTTCAATGTCATTCTTCAAAGAAATAGAACAATTATTGATGAAATTCATATGGAATCACCAAAAACCCCGAATAGCCAAAGCTCTCCTGAAAAAAAAAGAAGGGAATGGAGGCATCAGACTCCCAGACTTCAAACTATACTACAAAGCCATAATCATCAAAACTGCATGGTATTGGAACAAGAACAGACATACAGACCAATGGAATCGAATAGAAAATCCAGAAATAAACCCACAGATTTATGGTCAACTAATCTTTGACAAAGGAGCAAAGAATATGCATTGGAGCAAAGAAAGTTTGTTCAATAAATGGTGCTGGGAAAACTGGGTCGCTACATGCAAAAGAATGAAGCTTGACCACCACCTCACACCATACACAAAAATCAACTCAAAATGGATTAAAGAACTAGACATAAGACCTGAAACCATAAAATATATAGAAGGAAATATAGGCGAAACACTACGTGATTTGCACATCAAAGACATCTTTACAGACACATCACCCAAAGCAGTGATAGTGAAGGCAAAGATAAACAGCTGGGACTACATCAAATTAAAGAGCTTTTGCACAGCAAAAGAGACAATAACAAAAACAAAGAGAAACCCCACCAACTGGGAGAACATTTTTGCACCCAACACTAATGATAAAGGACTGATCACAAAAATCTGCAAAGAGCTGATGAGACTCAACAACAACAAAGAAAATAATCCAGTCAAAAAAATGGGCAGAAGAGCTTAAAAGAAACTTCTCTGAAGAGGAAATGCAAATGGCCAACAGGCATATGAAAAAATGTTCAACATCACTTGTCATCAGGGAAATGCAAATCAAAACTACCATGAGATACCATCTTACACCAGTGAGAATGGCACATATTAAAAAAACTAGCAACAACAAATGTTGGCGAGGGTGTGGAGAAAAAGGAACTCTTCTGCACTGTTGGTGGGAGTGCAAACTGGTCCAACCACTGTGGAAAGCTGTATGGAGATTTCTGGACCTACTAAACATAGAGCTTCCATATGATCCAGCAATTCCACTCCTAGGTATTTACCCAAAGGACACAGAAACATCAATTCCAAAGAACACCTGCACCCCTATGTTTATAGCAGCACTGTTTACAATAGCTAAGCTTTGGAAACAACCCAAATGCCCAAAAATAGATGACTGGATCAAGAAGATGTGGTACATATATACCATGGAATATTACTCAGCATTCAAAAAAGATAAACACATGCAATTTGCAGCAACATGGATGGCGCTGGAAGGGATCATGCTCAGCGAAATAAGCCAAAAAGAAAAAGAAAAATACCGGATGGTCTCACTCATAGCAGGAATCTAGAAAACTTAAATAAGGGACCAGGAAAATGAATAACTATAAGAAAGTGAAAATCAAAATCAACAAAAAACTATGAACCAGAGACACTTTTAGGGGGGCGGGGTGGGAGGGGAGGGATTGGGGTCAGAATGGGGGGGCTGCAATTGTATGGGGAATATAACAAAAAAATTTATTAAAAAAAAAAAAAAAAAACCTATAAAAAAAAAAAAAAAAAAAAAAAACAATGTCTTGAAGACCGGGGTTAAACAAAACAAGTGTGGGAAGAGCACAAGGGACTATGGTGATGGTACACGGGTGAATTGATAGTGGGAATTTCACGGGGACTATAACCAAGATGAGAAAGCATACATTGTACAAAAATGAAGGATGATGTAAAAATATATAAAATAAAAGTAAAAATAAATAAATAAATCTTATAAAAATAAAGACTGGATTAGAAAGAAAAGCAAAACAGTGGTGAATAAACTGCTTATTTTCTTCCAGTAGTTATGGAAAAATACAGGCTACAGGAAAAGAGAGTTACTATGACCTTCAACGACTTATTTTCCTCATTAATAAAATGATGATAACACTATATATTTTATAAGGTAAACATGCCTTGAGAAACAGTATATGTCATGGTCATCCGAACAAGTGAAAAAAGAAAATTGCCATACTCTTATCATGTGTATATGTATGTGTATATATTCATGCATCATAATTTTATATACAAATATATTTGTGTATATACTACTCTTCTGACATCAATACTTTATGCTTGGATTGATCCTGAGGTATCAGAGGAGTGCAGGTCTCACACAGGTACGGAGTGATCCTGAGGGAGCCGGGAGACAGTATCTTGGGATTGAATAGCCACCATGACCTGTTTGCAAGTTTATCTATCATAAGGCACTGCCGCTTTTTTGTGCTTGGCTTGGGAATCGTGGATTACAGTATTTAGTTTTAGCTACAATATCCTGCACAGGATGAACTAAAGGCTTAAAAAGATTCCTACAATGAAACTACACATTGAAATTAACATTAATAATGGTAATAAATAAAAATTGACAAAACTGACACTTCTTTCCCTAATATGAGCTCATTGATAACCACATTGAGTCAAGAGCTATGACAATCTATTTAAGCTTAAATATCATTACTAGCAAGCATAAAAATAAGATGAATTTAGAGCTAAGATCTTTGAATCTTAATCTGATAAGCTCATATTTTCATAGAACACAAAACATTCAATTATATTTTTCTCATTAAAATGTTATTATTTTAATTTGATTGAGAGAAACAAATTATTGGGGCTGTGAGACTAAAGTAGTTATTTAAAATAATGTTTGTTTCCTATTCATCTGCTTCTTCTAAAGTTCCTAGATTTTTGCACATTTCATAATGTATGTAATATAGTAGATTTGCAGTAAATGTATATAATAAGTGAAAATGTATATTTTGAAAGTACATGTTACAAATTATGATACTTTTGAGGTATATGATCAGAAAGTCTGACAACTACTTGTCTCAAGGATTGAATATAAAAATATGTATAAAGTCCCAGGAACAGCACTTGTCATCAGTTGTTGTCAATCTAACACACCGAGGGGATTCTACTATGATGACTATCATTGGGCACTAAGATATATTTTTAATTCATTTCAATTTATAACAAAACATTATGACAACCCCATTCATTATGGGATATTTACATGAGAACTGAGGGTGCCTAAAGTGGCCCAAGGGCTAACCCAGCTTTTCATTCTTCCCAAGAGAATGGAACAACCCCCAGTAATTCAATACGTTTGAAGCATTTTTTTCTAACTTTGGCAGGGCATTTCTTCTTCAGGGAAGTGATTGCAATCTCATTTTCAGGATCCCAAGAAGTGGATAATATAAAGTAAAAATATAATATAAACATGCTTAGATAAACCAAGGACACTCTAATTCAGAGAAATTTGGCTTTTGGCAATGAAAACATTTAAGTGTATATAGCAATCTGAGTGAAATGACTATCTCAGAATGAATTAAAAATATGATTTATTGATGCTACATTTTCTCAGACTTAGTTGTGAAAAAAAAAGCAATAATAGTTAGTGTGGCCTTCATTTTTTTTAAAGGATTTGTTTATTTATGCATTTAAGAGCTGACGTGCAGGCCAGAGATGCAGGGGGCGGGGGAATGGTCAGAGGATTCACCAGAGACAGAGTGTGGAGCAGAACTGGAGATTTACTGAAATACACTGCTGAAGGGACCAGCGGGTGAGACAAGAGAGGTCTGTTGCTGTGCCATGTTGACCTCCCTGACAGGGGATCAAATTCATGCTGCAGTGGCTGTGGATAGCTTCATAGTGCTGTGTCTTAACCCCTTACACCACCAGGGAGGCCCCGCAGCCTCCATTTTTGGATGGTTGGTATCAATACAGGATTAGAGCAGATATTTACCTTTGACATGGGTTTCGGTAGCTTTGTCAGAGGGACTTTTCATTCAAAGGCCTGGTACCTTGTGGGGGACAGACTGCTGAAGGGAGGTACATTTAGAACTGTGTGCTTCAACTCAAATCTTGAAATGTTATATTGAATTTTTTGTGTTTGCTAGGCATTCAAATCTGTAACCTGTTAAGAAAATCAGCAACCTTGTTTCTTCTCTTTTCCACTGCTTATTTTTTCCTGAACCTATGTGTATTTAGAAGAAAGTCAATAAAAAAAAGAAAAGAAAAGAAAAGAAAAAGAAAAATACCTGCTTGGAAAATTAATTTGACCCTTACACTTACTCTGAGGAATCAAATTATAGATAAGAGTTGGGAGAGACTGGCTAATGTTCCTTCATCTTGCTGTCTGTCTTTCCTGGAATCTCCTTTCCATTTACTGGAATGTTAAAGAAAATACCTAGGCCCATGTGTAGTGAATTCATTGAAATGCCACATGCTTTCAACTGTACAACACGAAGCTAAGACCCTCTATTTTGTTGGTGATTTAAGGAAGCCAAAATGATTTTACCAGTAAAATTCTTGAAGGTGATATTTCAAACAAAGAGCTGAAAAGTTGGTACCTAGAACAAAAGGATTTTATCTTGCGGTTTCTTGAGCAGTATTTATTCAAAATCATAATTCACCCATCGTTTCTAAACACACACACGCACACACACGCGCACACACACACACACACACAGAGAGAGAGAGAGAGAGAGAGACAGCAGCCCCTCTCCCCATCCAAACGCCTGAGCTGCTGTGTGATTAAATTCTGCCTTGCTACTTTTTCAGTTCTGATTTCCTGGCCCTGTGAGAACATCCAGCCATTTAAGGGAGTGTCACTCAAGTTTATCCTTTTAATCGGAGCCCTTAGAAGAAATGCCAGTTTGTTTTTGGAGACAGTTAATCTGACGGAAGTAAATTCAAGTTTTGGCAAAGATCTGTGGTAAGATAGAGTGAAAAGCTGCCAAACAGTATTATTAGAAGAAAAAAAAGGCACGACCTCCCCAAGTCAAATGCCAAGCACACCTACATCAGTTTCAATCAAGCCGTAGAAAAATAAGATATTTTTAGATAGAGTAAGCCTCAGTGCTTCTTTGCCCCAAGGGCTGTTTTATTACAGCAAAAAGAGCTTGTAATCACTTTTCCATGAGATTCATATAATTTAAAATGAAATGAGCTTTTATAAAAATTATGCTTTAAAATAAACCTAAACAGTTAGTCCTCTACCTCGCCCCATTGACCTCGGAAGCTTCTGTCGGTTCTCACTTGGCTTCATTGCTAACTCCTCTTCCTCCACGTGACTCTCCAGACTTGCCCTCAGTTCTGTAGATGTACCTCCATATGGATTTGCTAAACCCGGTTATACTGGTTGGATTATTTTAACACTGTTGAACTGATGGTTGAACTGAGACCCAGCAGGAGCTTGTGGCATCCTAATGCATCTCTGTGGAACAAACCAAAGATGCCATTTTCAGCTTTGTTTATGAATGGTATTGTGGAGATTCTCTCATTTAACATCCCCTTCCTACAGATGAAGAGACTGAGGTTCAGAGTGACCTTGATGGGCCCACATCACACAAACATATTAAATGTTAAGAATAAAGCATGGATTGAAGTCCAAGGCTAGCTCATGGCTTTTTCTAGTTCACCCTTCTGGGCTATCTTTTTGTTTATATAGGAAAAATGGTAGTGCTAGTACAAGGAGTGTAAAGTCCTGTAGCCTCTTCATTATTCTCATCATCCACTGACAAGTCACAGGAGTCCTGATATCATACTGTGACTCATAATTTCTCTCTACCTGGAAAACCAAAGCAAGGTCTGCCATAGGCATCTTATTACCGACTATCATGATTTACCCTGGATCATGGAATGAGGGTGGGGAAGGAAGTTCTCAGTAACACCTTCCCCCTCAAGGAGGTGGAGTGAGATTATAGGACATGGGATTCCTTTAATTCCATGTTATAACTGAATCTATAATTGAAACTATATGAAACTACTATAGTCAATCATTTTTGACCTTCAAAAACATAATAAAAATATAAAAATTATAAAAAATCTCACTTAGTTCAGCTTAATTTTATTGAGCTGCAAATATGTGTAGGAACTCTGCCAAGTGCTAATCAATGGATCAACCCTTCAAATGGCCTGAGTTCAATGTTACAGGTCTTCCTATATTTATTTAATTTTTTAAAAAGATTTCTTTCTTTATTTTTTTATACAAGAACCGGGTACACGCCAGAGGTGTGGAGGGGGATGAGAGGATTCACCAGAGACAGAGCAGGGAACAGAAAAGGCAGATTGATGAAATACACTGCTGAGGGGAGCAGTGGGCAAGACAGGAAAGGTCTGCTTTGCCATGTGGGATTCTCGCAGGCAGGCCGGGATCGAACCCGCGCTGCAGAGGCTGCGGACAGCTTCACAGTGCAGGCACTCAACCACCTGTGCCACCAGGGAGGCCAAGGTCCTCCTATATTTATAAGACAACGAAGGCTCAGAGAAAGGATATGATTTACTTAAGGCCATAGGGCAAAATGTCAAGACTACAGAGGCTGGCCAACTTGATGTTACTACATTTCTACCATGTTTTCTCCTATGGAGAAAAAGGAGCACATTCTGCTGCTTACTTCTTCCCTGTTCTCCATTTCCTTTCTCTGTACTCTTTCCCTCTCTGGGCAACAAGTGCTCTTGTGCAGGATTCTCTCATGGAGTCTATGACGCTCCTCTCGCTCACCCTGTACTACCCCTCAAGCCAACACTGGGAGCCCTGTCTCCCTCTGCTCTTATCACTCTCCCTTGGATCTAGTTCCTGTCCTATCAGCCCTACCTGTGCAGTTACCTGCCTTCCTCCAGAGAGCAGTCCGTTATTCTCTAGCATCATTTCTTCCCAGGAGGAGTTTTAAAGATCCTATACTTACCAATCCAGCAATCAAAAATGATAAACTCATGCAATTTGCAGCAACATGGATAGAGCTGGAAGGGATCATGCTCAGCAAAATAAGCCAGAAAGAAAAAGAAAAGTACCGGATGGTCTCACTCATAGCAGGAATTTAGAAAAGCCAAATAAGGGATCAAGAAAAAGACTAATTATATTAAAGTAAAAATTAAAATCAACAAGCAACTATAAATCAGAGACACACTATGGGGGGAGAAGAGAGTAAGATCAAAACAAGGGGGGATGGGAATTGTATGAGGACTATAACCACGATGAAAATGCATACATTGTGCAAAAATGAAGAATGATGTAAAAAATATATAAAATTTAGGGGAAAAAATTCCAGGCACCTGTGGGAAGGGACTCCAAAGATCAAGGTTTCCAGGACTCACTACCAGTCAAGGTACTGGTCACACCAAGACAGTATAAGCTTGTCTAGGAGTGCCTAAAATAAGATTACTGAAAAGGATCTAGGTGATTTATGAATGTCAATGGAAATGATATTGCATTTATTTATCATAATATTTTTTGAGGTAATCTTGGTTTACAACACTGTATATGATTTGTAGATATAGGCTCATATCTCTTTGGATACATGTTAGCACACCACATCCGTCACCAAAGAATTAACAGTCCTTCACCATAGTCCATTGGGCCCTCCCGACTTTGCTCCCATCCCTTAACTTTCCCCTCTGGTTGTCTCAATTATACAGTCAGATTTTTAGGCCTTGTTTTGGTTTCATTTTGTCTGTTCCATTGCTTTGTTTCTATATATTATACATATAAATGAAATCATCCTGTATTTTTGCCTTTTCTCTTAATTTATTTCACTGGACATAATCCTTTCTGATTCCACCTATGTTGTCCCAAATGGTAAGATTTCATCTTTTTTGTAGCAGTGTAATATTCAATTTTTTTATATATACATTTTCTTTATCCACTCCTTTGTTGTTGAACTTTCACATTGTTTCCGTACTTTTGGCTATTGCAAATGGTGCTGCCACAAACATAGGAGTGCAAATATTCTTTTGAATTAGTGTTTTTGTATTTGTATTTGTCATTTAGATACCTGGGAATGGAATTGATGATCATATAGTGGATCCATTTTTAATACTTTGAAAGATGTCTATATTGTTTTCAGTAGGTGCTGGACCAGTCCATATTCCTATCAACTGTATGTAAGTGTTTCTCTTTTTTTCACCATCATTTGCTGTTTCTTCACCAGATATCCGGAGTTGTCTATGGCATCAAATAGTTGTGAATTCCTGGCCCAGTGGTTAGAGGGGCAGTAAATTGCATTTATATCTAAATGCTGACTCCACCCCTTGCCAGCTAAGGCCCTGGGAAACACTTTCTCCATATTTTAAACCTCAATTTTCCTAATTGCTAAAAGTGGGACAAAAACAAGTCTCATTGGTTTGTGTAAGAATCAAATGAAATTATCCATGTAATGCACAGAGCACTGTGCACATCCCAGACTAAGGGCTCAATTATATAGTCCTTATTATTATTAGGAGTACTTCCTTCCCTTGGGGGTTAACACTGCCCCACATGGCCCTCCATGGCTCAGAGTTGGCCCAGAGAACTTGTATACGTATATGTATATGTACACATTCCTAGTACCTAGTGATCTCTGGGTCCTTCCAGGTACACACAGAGCCTCTTGGAACATGGCCCTCCCAGAAGCACAGGGTTCATCATTTATTTCCATCCAAGCTTTTGGTCATGAATAAGCAAGGACTGATTGATTTCCTCAAAGATCATTTCTTGAACACACCACCTATGGCAGCAATTTTCTCCAGAGAAGGAAAGATTCTTTCTTACAAGCTTTTTTTGGGGAGTTTTTATTTCATAATGAAACTTCTATGTTTCAACTGTTCCAACTATGTACCAGATATTTTCTGTTTATTATCTCATGTAAAGTACTCAATGACCCCATGGAAGATGGGGTTTCCCCCCACATTTTGCAGTGAAGGAGCAAGGTGGAGTTAATAACTTTCTTAAGGTCACACAGTTTTTATAAGTTTCAAAGTTGGGTTTAGATGTCAAAGTCAATGGAGTTTACTTTTTATTTTTTTTTAACCATGTAGTCCTATACCCATGCTTTTTAATAATACATGCCTTTCAGTTAAATTTCAGGGCATAGAGGTGAAGAAGAAAGGTGCTGATCAAGCCTATGCTGGGAAACATAACAGGAACTTAATGTTTTAGAAAGCGATTCAAAAGGGCTAATAATAAATATGATGTAGCCATTATTTTTGGTGAGCAATTAGAATAACATTATCTTGACAGAACTGAATTCCCATTAATGGAAGGAAGAAGAGTACTTCAGAATTTGGCACATCTTTGCCTTCATGTTTGAAATAGGCACTAGAAACAATGGTCTCCTAAAAACTTCTAAAGCTCACTTAATGTTAGAAATTTGTTCATGGATATACACAGCTATTCTTTGGCACTCTTTTTGTAGAATGCTTTAATGTCCAATTTCAGAGCATCCACACACTCATACATTACAAAAAATTGATTCAAGTGAGTGTAAAAGGCCATCTGAAATCCACAAGACTTGTGACTTGGCCCACTGAGCCATGGATTGCCTTTCATAAGGATGTGTTTGTGGAACTGTATGTGTGTGTGCACACACCCATGTAGTGATGCTACAAATACAGATCTATTTGTGCACATGTATGTACACACACACTTTTGCATTTATTGTAAACTTGCTGGTGGAATTGCTTCATGGATTAATTCATTAAACATATGTTGGGTAGCATACCCCATGTGCACCTTTTCTAGACAACTGTATGGGATTCAGAGAATGCTTAGATGCAGTCTATGAAGAGGTAAGTAGTCAGAGAAAAAATGAAATGCTAAACACCAAACTGAAAAGTACATCTAGTTACTCTGTGGCAGATGAGTAGTTAGGTTTAGAGAAAGAAAACTACTAGTACTCATGGCCTCACATGGTCACTTGACAAAAGGCCATGCCTTAAGTTACTATAATTACCACCACCTGCTGAGCTCTCACCATGGTACAGAGAGTTCCTGGGCATTGCCTCTGGCTCACATCGCTATTTCTGAAATGAGAAAATAGACAGCATGGGACTGACCCGAGAATGTGTTGCCGAGAAGGATAGAGGCGCTTGTACACCTAGTTCTGCGGGATGCAAATTCCTCCCATTCCTCATGCCATCCACGGCTTCCTTCCTTCCTCACTTGTGTCAGAGAAAAGACAAAGTTTTTTGTAATGGAACAAGCCCAGACTCACTGCCAGTGCTACACCTGCCTTTCCTGCGGTCCCCACCAGACACACACCAACCACAATGAGACACAACCCAAGCACACAGAGCTGAAAGATGGAGGGGGCTGGGCTGTTGGGGAGGGTGGTAGAACACAGAAATTTCTGACTGGGAATACACTGACCTTGGAGAGGCTGGTGGGCATTGTAGAGCAGCTCCAGCTATGCCAGGGCTTTGCCCTGTACAGGCAAGATTGTTGGGGACCAACTTTACTGTGGATCCACCACACACATGTTCTTATTGTCCCAGAAGAGACTCAGGCTCAATTAAAAGAAAATAAGTGATAGGGTCTTTTTACAGGATCTCCAGGGCTATGATGGAGGACTAGAGACTAGAGACCTGTCTACCAAAAAGGAGCTAGAAAGCTTCTGCTACCTGTTTTCACACACACCTCACAGTATGTGCTCTGTGTTAGGACATATCTGGATATACAGATGTATGTCCTACATGTATTTTAGGGATATGAGTGGTTGGCATTATCAGAGGACTAATTATAAAAAAATTTTGGTAAATTTTTGGTGTTAATTGGTTTTAAGAAATAATTTATGACTTATGTTATCAAAATCAATGTAATGTTAATTTTCCATAGCTAAAATACTTGTTTATGTGCCTTTAATTTATTTTACCAGTCATATGTCACTTTTTTCCTTTTTTAAAGTAGGAGAAGTTGATTTTTTAAAAGTTTTATTTTATTTATTTGTGCATACAAGAACTGGGGTGTAGGGCCTCCTTGGTGGCCACTGCAGCACGAGTTCAATCCCTGGCTAGGGTGGGGACCCATATGGTGCAACAGACCTCTCCTCTCCAGTGTCTTGCCCACTGGTCCCCTCAGCAGTATATTTCAGTAGATCTGCTTGTTCTGCTCCCCACTCTCTGTGGTGAATCCTCTCACCCCTATACCTCTGGCTTACACCCCAGTTCTTGTATGCATAAAAAATTAATCTTTAAAAAAAAAAAAGAGCTGAGGTGTAGGCCAGAGTGGCAGAGTGAGAGGATTCACCAGTGACAGAATAGGGGACACAACAGGCAGATTGACTGAAATACACTGCTGAGGGGAGCAGCAGTTGACACAGGAGAAATCTGCTGTACCATGTGAGTTAGCTCCTTGGTTGGGGATTGAACTCATGCCGCAGTGGCTGGTGATAACTTGATAGTGTTGAGATTCTAAACCCTGGGCCACAAGGGAGACCTGGGAAGTTGACTTTTTAAGAGAAATATAATTGGTGTCCTTCATATTAAATGATTATTGTTTGGTGCTCTGCGGCCTCACAAAACGCTTAGTAATCTACTATAACATTTCACATCATAAAATGAAGATATTCAAGAAATTTGTTTAGGGGGCCAGTCAAGGAGTGGCAGCACCTCCTGACCACCACAATGTGGGGGTGTTAGAGCTGAACAATAGCCATGAGGGGAGCACCAGGTAGTCTCCCTTCTCTACCCCTTCCTCCCTCTGCAACTCCTCCGCAGTCTGATTCCCCGCTAAAATGAAGCACCAGGCTTTTATCTTTTTTTAAAGATTTATTTATTTATGCATACAAGAAGTGGGATACAGGGCAGAGGCATGGGAGGCAGGTGAGAGGATTCACCAAGGACAGAGCAGGGAACAGAACAGGCAGATCGAAGGAAATGCACTGCTGAGGGGGGCAGTGGGTGAGACAGGAGAGGTCTGCTGCATCATGTGGGTCACCTCCCTGGCCGGGGATTGAACTCGTGCTGCAGGGGCTGCAGATAGTTTTACAGTGTTGCTTCTTAACCCCTTGCACCCCTTGCACCCCTTGCATCAGGGAGGCTCCAGGCTTTTACTTTTTAAATAAAATTTTTATATTAGAATGACTTTTAAAAAATTGTGCAGATAGTACCAATTTCCTGTATATTCTGCAACCACTTTCCTGTATTAGTGGCATGTTATATTCTTTCTAATTGTTTATAATTAATGAGCTGAACAGATCCATGATTTTGAAAGATAGTGCAGAGTGTAATCAGATTTCCATCATTTTTACCTAACGAATTTTGACTTCCCAGGATTCCACCCTAGACATGGCACTGTATTTGCTGGTTGTGGCCCTTAGCTGCTCCTGACTGTCAGTTTCTCAGACTTCCTAGTTTTAATACCTGAATAGTTTTGAGTAGTACTGCTTAAACAGTTTGTAAAATTTCCCTCACTAGAGATTTGTTTGATGCTTTACTCATAATTCGACTGCTGTTATGAGTTTGGGGGCGGAAGACCACGGATGTAAAGTGACATTGTCTTCACATAATGCATTGTTTTTCAACTAAGAGAATTATTCTTTATTTTGAAAACAAATAGGTGAAAGCAGGGTTTAACTTTCTTTTTTGTTAGCAGTTTGTTTCTTTTTTCTTTTTCTTTTAACGTGTCATCTTTTCTTTAAACATGCATAAAACAGCTGGAACGTAGTAGGTACCAGTAAAGGACAGATTCTTCCCTTCCTCTCATCCCCACGTCACTTTAGTAATCAGAAAAAAATCTGCATATGAACTATGTTTACTGTTTTCTCCTTCTTCTCTTCTAGGAAAGGAATGATACAGATGGAAAGCAGGTTTGTGAAGAAAGTGGAAACTTAGGTTTTTGCTAATCATATTCAGAGGCAATTTCCTGAATATAAGTGGTCCCTGTGCTGGATGTTTGCTCTTCTGGGACCTCTCTCACCCTGGCTGGTGTCGTCAAAAGTACTCTCATGGCCCATCTACTGGACAGCGTCTTTGTTGATTATGTTCTTTTTTTTCTTAAAGATTTATTTATTTATATAAGCGCTGGGGTGCAGACCAGAGGCACGGGAGGGTGAGAGAATTCACCAGAGACAGAGCGGGGAACAGAACAGGCAGACTGACGAAATACACTGCTGAGGGGAGCAGCGGGCAAGACAGGAGAGATCTGCCACATCGTGTGGGTATTTCTGTGGCCAGCCGGGATCGAACCCACACTACAGAGACTGAAGACAGCTTCACAGCACAGTGCACAACCCGCTGTGCCACCAGGGAGGCCCCTGATTATGTTCTTGTGGGAGTTGGTCAATGGAGTGCCAGGGGGGCCTCAACAGACAGGAAAGTGAGCTGGAAGGATTTGCTCCATGCTGTTGCTCTCCATGCCACTACACTTCCTGGGGCCTTCTAGCCCTCCCCACCTCCCAGTGGGCTCAGGATGTTGACATTCCTCCACCATTCCTTCAAGGATCTGTACTTTCCATTGGCTTCTACAAATTCTAGATATAAACTTGTATTACCCCTTTATTTATGCTTTTGGACTTCCCAGGACTTCCCAAGACCTTGACTGATACATCTGTATAAATTGGATACAGAAGAGAACCAAAGGGCTTCTGACAGGTCAGGGGGCAAAGTGGCATCAAGACCTAATAGTGTGGGGCCTCCCCTGGTGGCGCAGCGGTTGAGCGCTGGGCTGCGAAGCTGCCCGCAGCCTCTGCAGCACCAGTTCGATCCCTGGCTGCCGGGGAAGGGTCCCACATAGCGCGACAGACTTCTCCTGCCGCCCGCTGCTCCCCTCAGCAGTGTATTTTGTTGGTCTGCCTGTTCTGTTCCCTGCTCTGGCTCTGGTGAATCCTCTCACCCTCCTGCGCTTCTGACTGTACCCAGTGCTTGTATAAATAAATAAATAAATCTTAAAAAAAAAAAAAAAGACCAAATAGTGTGGTTTCCTATGTGTAGAGAATGAGTCACCGTATGAGACACATCTACGCCACGGCTCTCTGTCTCTCTAGTGCTCTTCCCAAGACCTTTGCAAGTTTATACATTTATTTTAATGATGCTGCATCACACCAATGCATTTTTGGAATTGTAGAAACTTTATCTGCAAATTATCTTTAGAGACACTTTAACTTATAGTGTTTCCTCCTCTCTTCACCTACCTGGGTTCTGAATTACTTTTGACTATTTCCAAAAGTCAAATTCCATGTCTAAGAGCAAAGATTTTACTAATGATATTTAGAACAACAAACCATAGGCTTTGAGGAAAATTTGGGGGGAAAAAGAATATTAAGATACAGAGAGAGTTCTAGATGTGTCTGGCCATGGCAACAGATTGAATCAGTATAGAGTATAAATAGGTGGGCTGGATTCATTTGCATATAGATTTTGCTGTGTTTGTGTAAAATCTGTCATTAGACTATAATAGCAGGTTCTGGAGTCTGACTAACTATGTTGAAATTCTGGTTACGTGACCTAGTATCTGTGTGACCTTAAGCAAGTTACTTAACCTTCTCTGTTTAGAATTTTTCATTTGGAAATTGTAGTCAGTAATGGTACAAATGCATAAGATTGTTTTCATCATTAGAATAATTAGCAAATATAAAGAAATTTAAATGGTGGTAAACATAGGAAGGAACCAAATATTAATTTTACTATTATGTACTATTTTGTGACATAAAATAGTTTTTAATTAATGGCCATCAATTTTCAGAAAATGTATGCATAGTAGTTTTACTGCACTATTTTTCAATCCTGTTTCCTTATTTAAGTGATGGTTATTACTTTCATTAGGCACTGCTACCATATAAAAGTCAGCTATATTCAGAGATTAGCAAAGTAAAGAAATATATTTTTCTTTATATTTATTTTTTGTTTGTATAGGAAAAAACTATATTTTTCTTTAAAGATTTATTTTATTTATTTATGCATACAAGAACCGGGGTGTAGATCAGAGGTGCAGGGGGTAAAAGGATTCACCAGAGACAGGGTGGGGAGCAGAACAAGCAGAATGACTGAAATACACCACTGAGGGGAGCAGTAGGTGAGACAGGAGAGATCTGCTGGGCCATGTGGGTTAGCTCCCTGGTGGTGGATCAAACTCATGCTACAGTGGGCCGCAGTGGCTGCACAGTGACTGGTGCTCAGACTTTAACCCCTGTGCCACCAGGAAGCCCACTGTATTTTTCTTGAAAGAGAAAGAGTCTCTGATGATAAGTTTCTGAAGATACTAAAATAAATAAGGAAATTTGAGAGCTAATTCGCCAGTTATTAGTGGCCCCTCATCCTCTACATGGCCCCAACAGAGAGAGAAAAGGGAAGAAGACTATCACAGGAGTGTATTTTTCAATAAAATTGGAATAATACATTCAAAATTATTTTTCCTTCTGTTGTCATTTTTGAAGTCTGTGGGTTTGGAGTGCAGGGTCCTTGGGCTCATTCTGGGAATGGTTTTGTTACAGGGCAGGGAGGGGGCAGCCCAGACCCCGCAAACCTGCCTGCTCTAAATAGGTTCTGCATCCGCCGCATCAACACAAAACATATGAGACTTTAATGGGAACGAAGTTTAATACAATTAGAAAAAATACAGGAAAGGCAAAGAATATAGTTTCTAAATCAAGCACCCAAAGTTACCCGTCCCCTCGTGGGTAAAAGTCCACCCAAGCAGGATTGGCCCAGAACAAGGCCCCAAAGCCTGTCACAAGTCTAAAGCACCTTCCAGTGGGGACCCACAGAAAAGGATCAGAAACAACCAGACAAGTCTGGAAGGAAAAGAGCAAAATCAAAATCAAGGCAAAAATTGCCATTGTCACCTCCCCATGGGTCTCTCACCCACATCTGTGTCATCCAGTCCACGACCAAAAGGCAAGTGTAGTTTCACGTGTCTCTCGGCTCCATGTGCCTCCTCCAGGTCTCCTTCTTGCTCCCCATCCTGCTGCCTTCCTTAGTCTTCTCTGCAGCTTCTTCTCCTCTCTGCTCAGCTCCACCCTCCTTTTGGGTGGGGCAGGATATCTGGAACCTCCCCCTTTCCTGGGGACCACCATGTTACAGTTTCACCAGAGCTCCCATTTCAGCAACATGTGGCCGGCAAGATTCCCTGGTGAGTTTCTCCACAAGACATATACATTAGTTATATTTAAAGAGCAGGTTTATTAGGGAAGGGATAAAACAGTTAAAGACACTTGTAGAGACACAAGTGGGCAGGAAGAGCTGCCCCAGAAGGGACAGGTTTGCCAAGAGAGGCCTGCATGGTTGCAAGCGGGCGGCCTTGACAGTCCCGGGCAGGCAGGGAGGCTGCTGCCCTGCAGAGGGAGAGGGTTGGTGAAAAGAGGCACCTGCATAGTCACAGGTGGGCAGTGGGATTCCTGCCCTGAGCCTGTGCAGACACTGAACTGATACAGTCTTCTTCTGTTTGGGAGGGGTCACTCTTTGTGAGCTGTCAGTTGGTTGCTGATTTTGGATAACTATGCAGAATCAGAAAAGGACCAGAGATTCCACAATGGGCTTAATCTCCATATCTTTACCTTCGGATTTGCCCTCTGATACCTGCTTGGATGTTATGCTTTGTAATCTAGGCGTCTGTGCCTAAAGATACTAGTCTGAGCCTCAGGATACTAATTTCCGCAGCTGTGTCGTCTGCACCTAAGGATCTTCGTTTCCATAGCTGTGTCAATGGCTATGTCAATCCCTTCTACCCCCACCTCCTTGTGTGAGCCAGGTGTCTGGTCTTGTGGTGCACTTCCTTCTCAGTTTTGTTTTTTTTTCCTATTCTTGTCTTCCATCACTTCCAAAAAATTGCAAATTAACACATTTTCTAATTACTCAGTGACAACTTTTATGTCTTAATTTCTAAATTGCATTACATTCTTGGAATATAAATTTATTTATGACTTTTCACATAATATATATCTTTATTCTTTCTCATTCATTTATTCATTTTTATTAAAGTTACATTAATTTACAACACTGTGTGTAATTCAGAGGCATAGAGTCGCACCTCCTCAGATCCCTGTTACCACATCACAGTTACACACAGTCTTCCGCCAAAAGGCACCCACAGTCAAAGTCCATTGTGCCCCCTCCCCACTTCGCTTTTCCCTCTTGCTCCCTGTCTTGAAGTTTAATTCCACAGTCAAATTTCTTCTTTAATATATACATACAACTACAAATGTGAATCTTTTAAACTTTTGTACAGTCCAATTAAGTTGGCTGGATCTACTGAGTAACCCCATGAACTAATGAAGTAAGCATTTGCCCCTGCTGGGAAGTGGAAGGCTTCCAGGACTTCCAAGCATACACCTGCAGGATTGGTGATTCACCTCTGAGTCACTCAGCAAGAGTTAGCAGGGAGAAGCCAGTCGAGATGCAAAGGGTGCACTTGGCTGCTGGTTCTCCTCTGTGCTCTCAGAATGATGACATTAATGACACTTCCAAACAGCTCACCCAGTCACAAAGTGGGAGATTTCAAAATCCGTGTGGCAGCTGATTTCCTAATAGGATGCATTAAACAGGACATTGCATGTTTTATGGGCTGGGGTTGATTAGACCATAAGACTTAAAATATGTAGCTAAAGTGGTTGAAAAATAAGCCTTGGAAGTTCAGATCAAAGCATTACAGGGGGGTGATTAGATAAATAAAAAGTTTAAGCCTAACTGAGCAAATAATTGCACATCCCCTGAAAAGCTCGGTTCACAGGGATTGATCAAATGTGAGTCACTCCAGGCACAGATGTCTTTCTAAGAATATTCCTTTTAATTTTTTTTAATATACATCAAAAGAAAAAAAAATCTGGGTACTGACCAGCAAATACTCTTGTTTGTATAAGAAAAGCCTCTTTAAGATACTGACAAAAAATACATCCCTTATTGTTTAAAAAGGCCAGTTTTTTTTTTCCTTTCTCTTCCTTCTCAGTCTGCAGTGAAAGGTTTTTTTGCCTCTTTAACACAGACTAATAAAGCCTCCACTAAAAAAAAGTCTAAAATATTTCTGGTGCCCTATCTTGTCCATTATGACATTGAAGTCAGATGCAGGTTTATTTAAAAGCACGTACTATTATCTTTCTAAAGAAAAATATGTCAGTAGGGAAGAGTCATCCTTGTCTAGTAAGAAAAACTAAAACACTTTTGCAAAATGTACTTGTGCAGAAACAGATTATCTCATTTAATCCTCCTGACAATGCTCAGAAGCAGACTTTCATATTCCTAGTTTGTATGGGAGGAAATGGAGGCATGTGTGGATGAGATAATTTGCCTCAAGTCATAAGGTTGAGGAATGGCATCCTGGAGTGTGAGGCCTGGTCTAACTCCAGACCCTGCACAGCAGGGAGCACTTCTGTCTGATAGTCGTTCTTTAGTGGCCTCAGGACACTGCCACTGCACTTCAATTTTCAGTCATTTCCATCCCCTGGTCGTGTCTGTTTCCTTTGAGAAACTATTAGGTAAAACTCTTTTTGACTACTGTTTATTCTAATGTTTCTGCAGCAGGTTGTGTTCATGTTTCAGTTCCTCTCTGATAGCAAGTGTAGGGAAACAGACTAGCACAAAACAACCGATCCCTCAGGGAGTGAGACTCACTGGGCTATGTGACTTTGAGAAGGTGGCTAGAATCTCTGTGCCTCAGTTTCCTCATGAATATATAGTAGACTCATAGGGGACTAGGTAGCCAGTCAGTATACCCTAACAATATGTCAGAACTAAACAAAACTAAAATGCCTTAGACTGGGTGGCTGAAACAACAAAAATTTATTCCTCACAGTTTTGGAGCCTGGGAAAGATCAAGATGCTGGTCTGTTAAGTTCATAATGAAGGCTTTCTTTTTGGCTTGTAGACAGTCACCTCTTGCATCTTCAGATGGTGGAGAGGGTGAAAGCAAACTTTCTGACTTCTTTTTATCAGTGCATTAATTCCATCATAAGGACTCTACCTCGGAAGTCCATGTCATTATCTCCCCAAAGCCCCCATCTGCAAATACCTTCACCCTGGAGCTTAGGGCTCCTGCATATGAATTTGTGGTGAATGCAAACATTCAGTCTATTATTGGCACTGTCTGTAAAGCAATTGGCAAGCACTTCATAAATGTTAGCCATCGCAATTGCTACTGGGTACCAAAAGTAAGGAAATAGAGGGCATTATATTAAAGTGTCCATGCTGATGAATATAAAGAGACAAACACTGTGCTAGATGCTGGGATACAAATAAAATCAAATAAGGTCTCTTCTTTCAAGAAGCTCTGGGTCTCCTGCACCCTTTGGAAGAATATTCTCCAGAAGATCCCACCCTTGCTTCTCATGCACCATCCTCTGTTTTGCAAGGGAGGTGACCAGCTAGGGGGAAGAATCCATAACAGCACAGTTTTTTTGCACGACTGTGCCAACCTCAGGACAGAAAGCTGCCAAACAATGTCCAAATTCTGTTTTGCTTACTGGCTCCAACTTTGAGCAAGTCATTTAACCTTACTCAATTCAACTTTCTCCTCAATGGAGCACTGCAAACATTCATTCTTTCATTCATTTATCTTATAAATATAAATGTATTTATTATCATTGCAACAAAGAAATGGTGCCCGCCTTACAACTTGGAGTGGTACTCCCGGAGTACACAAGGAAAAGCTATGCAGAGCTTGGGACTGCCATCCTTGGGTCCTTGGGGTAAATAGGTAACATGATTGCGATCATATCAATATATCATAGGATGCAACAACAGTAGCTCTAATGTGAATAAATGCAAAATAAACTAGCTATAGTTACCCCTTGCAAGTACCAGGTAAATGTTCTTAAAACAAACAAAACAAAACCAAGCACAGTTTCTCCTTGCAGCGAGAGTGCTCAAGAAGAAAGGCCTTGTACTATCAACACATTTATCTGCAACAAAAGGTCAGGGCTCCATAAATAGTTATAATACCCTTAGGATGTAAGTATAAACAAACTTACAAACAAAGTGGCTAAGTGCCACAGACATCTGTCATCATCCCCTGGAATCTACCAGCTGTGGGTCCTGCAAGTTTTGGTGTTAAAATGTAATATGTTCTAGCACTAAAGATGAAGCAGACAATAAATGCCAAGTTTTTCCACAGTGCTATTTAGGTTTTCATTGATTAGTTTAGAAATTGCCCACATGTATAAAACAAAACCAGAACAAACTCTACAAGTCTCAGACAGGGCTAGTTGCTTCTCCCCTAGGGCAGTTTTCCATATTGCTTTGTTTCATGGAAATGCAAACTCAAAGGGACCATTTAAGAGTGATATATGCTCTCTTTTTCCCTCTAAATTTACATTTAAACATCAATGAACATTAATGGAGAAAGCAAGCGACTACAGCACAGTATTTTTCAAGGTCGACTATCTGTCTTAGAATCAGGTGAGGTTATTGTTCTAAATGTGGACTCCAAATCAGCCATACCATCCCACTATGGGTGGGGCTCTGGAATCTTTGGTCAGCTCGCTTCCCAGGATGAGGACCTCTGATTAAAGGGGATAAAATTCTCCGGATTTATTTAGCCTTCAAACAATAGTTGTCAATTTTGAAATAAAACAAAACAATAATAGACTGATGTTAAATTGACAGATGAGATATATCCTTTTTTTTTACTTTAAGGAATAGCAAACTCCAATATTAAAACAGAACAAATGAGCCTTTTATGCTAGAAGTTTTCTAAGCTTGGCAAAGTATTAGGGACCACTTAATAATTAAAAAAAGAATAATTGTGTGTCTATATGCTAAAGTCATGTAGACCAAAATGTTAAATATGTCCTTTCACAGAATCACTGATTACCTCTCTTTGATATACAAAAAGTTAGAAAATAACAATCTTCAGTACTCAGAAAGATCCATTGCGCATAACCAGGATTGAGCATCCATAACCAGGATTGAGCACCACAGGGCACTATCTTAGCTCTGGATGTATAAAAATACACCACACCCATTTCCACTCTCCAGCTCACTAGCATAGCGGCCTTTAAACAATTCAGGCTCTCAAATTTCTGTGAGAGTCTGAATCTCTGAAAAATGTCCACATGTACCAACCCTTGATTTTGAGTAAATGAAACAGAATCCCTGAGGCACAAGTCTTGGGGTAAAACCAGCTTTTTCCCATCACCTGAGCAACTGTGCTGGGCACTTTGTTGGTGCCTTCTGTCACACCAGCACATACAGCCTGAGGGCCGACTAGCACAGGTTACTCTAAAGACATGGTGGAATGCCCGTTGCCTCAGGGAATGCATCTCCACTGCAGCTGCAATAACAAGGTCAAGGTTGGAAGTGCCAGAGCAAGCTCCCTGCAGCAGAGGAAAACCCCAAGTCCCTAGACTCCTGGCCTGGTGCTACTAGGAAGAGCTTGAGCCCCCCTGGGGCAGCTCTGATGCTATGGATTTCAGACGCCACAGGCAGAGAGGCCGATGGAGTGCCAGGTCAACATGGCAGCTCCCAGTGGAGCCCACCACAACTGGGACTGTTGTGCCAATGCTGCTTTAGGCTTTACACACACACCCCTTTGCATTGTTACAAACTTAACACAGTGCTATAGGTCAGTACACAAAACAGTGCCAACTTGGGGGACAGGTCACTGTCTGTGTATTCTCACTTGTGAACTAACAACTGTTCAGACCACTCAGATTCAGGGAAAATAATAACGTTGGGGTCTATTTAACAAACAGGAGACTGGGAAAACTAAGCTTCTATGTCTACAAGTGGTCGGCTGTCTCTTTCCAGATAGTTTCCTCATTCTCCACTATTCTCAAATAAAAGGACACTCATGAAAAAAGATACTGTATTGTCAACGAGGACCTGGAGATGGTAACATACCAGCAAGCACTGGGCCAGGTCCCAATTCAGGTGGGGCTGCTGAGGTGATCCCACAGTGGCCCACAGCAATAATCTGAAGGCCAGGATTACACTGAAGGTGGTGTCAGATGATCAAAAGCACAATTCTAAAAGGTGACCAGATACCAAGCGCCGGTCATGTCAACAGTGTTGAGGCAGCACTGGCCAGTACTGCCAGTTATCACCAGTCAGTATCAGACATAACAATGCTAACAACACTTTGTGAGTTACTGGTATGAACCAATCGCACAACACCTATTTGAAACATCAGGCCTAGGCCTATGGTGCTCCTGGCAGGCAGTGCCAGAGGTAAGACAAGAGGCAGGTACTGCTACCTGGTCTCTGCAAAGGTCCTTGACTTCTTTCTTTGGAATTTGGGTGCTGTATGCGTCTCTTCTTTGAAGGATGGCTTCTGATGCTTCTTTCCTCAGAGGCCAAGAAACAAAATCTTCTAGGCTGCCCTACCTTATATCCCCTACCTTATAACCCCTTTCAGGATTTCCTACCCTATAAGGCTGATTGGACTGTTTTCAATCCTAAGTGTCTGATTGGACCATTTAGCATCAGTCAGCTCATTCTTAATTTTTGGACTGAATAATTAATTAGTGAATTGATCTTGAACTCCATCGATCCATTTCGCTCACACCTGATGGCCCATTTTACAATTGAATCACCAAATATAAAAAGGGAAAAGTTGGTGCCTGCACAGATTCTCTCTGTCCTAACCTCAGAGCAGGCAAATAGGCTGGAACCGGCCTCTGCACCCAAAGCCCTTTCATGGAGACCAGGTGCAATAATATATCAAAGAGGGGAGCCTGCAGCAGCACTGAGACAATGGCCCCACCACATTGGCCCAGATTGCCACAGGCCTCTACTGTCAGGCTCCATCTCCTCCCTGCAGCCTTGAACCAGGCACCGTGGGGTATGCTGTTGCCTTCTCTGCAGAAGCTTGCTCCAGAATGGGCTGACTTTGTTGCTGGCCTCAGAGAAGCTGTATGCCCTGGGGCAGTGTAGTGGGGGAGGGGAGCCTCTGCTGCCTGCTGCTGCCTCCTGCTATGGCTACTGCTGTCAAGCAGCCTGGATGCTGCCCCCAAGCAGCGCACTTTGGCAGCAGGCAGGGAAATTCCCAAAGCTGCCCTCCAAGAGGCCACCTCTGAGTGTCAGTAGCTTCAGGGCTCAAACCTGTATGACACTGGGGAAGGGGCTGCCCACAGGCCACAGGTCAGGGAACTTCTGCACTGACAAGACTCTTAGAGCAGTGCTCCAGCTGCTACCTACACTCCTGGGGGAAGGGCCTCAAAGGAAATCACTGCCTTCAGAGGGAAAGCTGCCCTGCAGCTTGTGCAGTGGGAATCTGGTTTATTACTCAATAAAAATGAAATAATTAAAAAAAAGAGATAATATATATTAAGTGCTTAGAAAAATATGTGGCATGTAGTAAATGTTTAATAAGTATTGCCTGGTATCATTTTTTTAATTGTGTATATATATATATACATATATATGTGGTTTTAAATTTATTTTAAATATATATTAACTATGTATTTTTGAATTAAAATTTTTATTTTAAAATATATATTTTAAATATATAAATCATTACATTGTCAAAATTTAAAGAAATCATCAAGTCTAGACACGGAGTATGAGTTAAGTTCTAAATCCTAGAAGGTTCCTACTCACATGTAATTCAAAATAGAACTTAAATTTTTTTTAAAAATATTTATTTATTTATTTATACAAGCACTGGGTACATTCAGAAGCACGGGAGGGTGAGAGAATTCACCAGAGTCAGAGCAGAGAGCAGAGCAGGGAGACTGATGAAGCACACTGCTGAGGGGAGCAGTGGGCGGCAGGAGAGGTCTGCGTGCCATGTGGGGCCCTCACTCAGTGGCTGGGGATCGAATCGGTGCTGCAGAGGCTGCGGGCAGCTTTGCAACCCAGCGCTCAAATGCTTTGCCACCGGGGAGGCCCGAACTTAAATGTTTTAAAGACGCAAAAGTGAAAACACAAAGTGCTTTTTTCCAGAAAAAAATTGTTGATTCTGTATTGTAGTTTTTTGTTTGTTTTTGGAGTTGGCATTTTTAATAGTTTGTAATAGTTTGCTGTGTTTAATGCCTCTGCTTTGCCAGAACCCTAACTGCATATTTAACTAGGCTGTGCATAATCCAGTATTATTGTAGAGGTAGGCACAGCTCCCCAAACACAGTTCCTACAATACAGGAAGATATGAGTGTTGAAAATGATCTAGGAATACAGAGCAGACTGTATGGGGAAGAAAGTTTCATCTCAACAATTTCATCCAAACATAATTTTTGAACTCAAGTAGAATGTTCCTTTAGTGATGCTTAGGAGAAGAAATGACTTTCAGCAGGTAATGTCCTCCAGGGTGCCCTCAACAATCCCTTCCAACTACCTGACTAGAAAGTGCATAGAGATAGTTGTGTGCAAAGCAGGAAACGAAGGCTTTGGGGGTAGCAGCAGATGCTCTGTCCTGTTTTCGAATAAGTGATGCTACTGAACACCTACTAATGGTGCTATCAGGGGCCATGTATTGTGAGAACCAACATGAAGCTGGGGGCAAGAAGAAGGAGGAGAGAGCAAAGATTCTGCAGAAAAAGACTAAGTTAAATGAGACAAAGTCCTGATACACAATAAAGGACTAGAAAGGGAAACAGGGATGTGAAGGGAAAGTGGCCAAATCAGGGGGACTGTGCTTTGCAACTCACCCTAATGTTGATAACGGAACAAAGAGGCACCCAGAGAAAAGCTACCCAGGTGGATGCTGCTCAAGAATGGTCTCCATCTCATGGTTCAAGTTATTTACCTCACAAGATATTTTTTTTAACTCACACACACATTGACCTATGTCTGCTCTATTGCCACCTGCTTCCCCCAAACATCCAGGGGAGAGTTGGCTGTTTATTTATTTATGCTCTCTGCCTCTTTCCAAAATGGATTTAAGGCCATGGAACACAAGAGCTAAGTCAAATTTCAATGTTAAAAAATTCATCACTGTAAGAATTTTCCATATCTTTAGCCAGAGAACACTTGCTCATTAGAATGTTGCAAACGTGCTGCCTGTGCTGTTTATATTTCAGATGTTTCCATTCTGCTCAGGTGAAAGAGAAAAAGACCTCTTGTCCTCAACTCTGTACCAGTTCCTTTTAAATATTTCAGGGCAGGATATCAGGAACCATATTTTCAGATGAAGAGTCTGCCCCTGGGTGTGAAGGTCACAACGATAAATGGTACCAGGTCTAGGGTGCCTGCCGTTTCACATATAACCACATTGAATCCTCACAATCACCTTTTAAGGAATTTATTACTATTCCTCATCTGCAGAAGGGGAAGCTGAGGACCAAAATGGGATTTATTAACTTGGCTGAGGTCACATGGCTAGTGGTGATCATTGTATCAAACACAGTTGTGACTGATATCCGTGTGCTCCTGTTTTCCAGGAGACTGCTCTTTTCGAGACAGGAGGAGTTAGGCAAAGGAGTTTCTCTCATCTGTGAGAGAAACTCTAGAGTGTGGCCCTAGTGTAAAGCTGGATACTTGGCACATAGTATTTGTCCTAGTTTTGAAACACACTTTTGTTATTATTCTGTCCCAAGGGTTTTATTCACGTTTTCCACCTGAATGAGCAGAGTTTGCTTTAGCATCGCTTGTGTAAGTTAAATATCATCTTCCCCATGGGAATCTTTTTCCTGTTTGAGACTGTGGCTTTGGGCCTGAATTTGTGCATGTTTTGCCTGGCTGATCATCGCCATGAGCAACTTAAGTGACTGTTTAAGAGAAAAGGTAAATACACTGTTTTCAAACAGTGCTGCCAAAGATGTAATTAAGACCCTCAGCTACAATTTTTGTTTTTTATACAGCACTTTAAAATTTTTAGGGGGTAGAGGAAAAGACTGGATGTAATTCAAAAGGAAATGGGGATTTAACAGGATCCAATCAGGAGTTAATTAGCCATTTATGTGCCAGAGAGTCTTCAAATATCCTTCTACTAATCCCTGTTCTGTGACTTCTGTCTAGAGGAGGAAGTACTGAGACCAGGGTAAAAGCCATAGATGCCACCAAGATTCTGAGACACATATTCAGACCTGCATTAGTGAGTCAGTTCTTTTGAGGAATATTCTTCTGTGTCCATATGAATTGTTCTGGCCTTGTGTTTCATCCACCTAGGACTGAGTTCTTTTAGAAGATACCGACTAAGCAGTGTTTCTCAAACTATTTCTGAAAAAAATGAAACAGGGGTTCCCATCCCCCCTTAAGCCAGCAGCAAATCTTTTGTTCACTCTGTTTAAGGTCATCTTTATGTCAATAAAAATAGTGGTGTTTCCAACAAAAGATTTATTTTTGTCCCTAACCAACACCAACATCAATTCAAAGTCTACTCCCTACAGCTATGAATCAGGAGTAAAGATGCACTTTTCAAAAACAGATCACCAAAGCTTACAGTAAAGGCTGACAATGCTGTAAACTTAAAGACAAGTGGAACAGCACACATAGAGAGACAATCTATAAATGGTTTTGATGATAAATAAGAGTGATTGAAATATACTGCCATTTCTCTAATACCATTTTTCATTTATTGATTGAAGAGCCTTATTTCAGAAATGATGTTTCTTACAGAAAATTTAGAAAATATAAATAAGAAAATGTGCAAATCAAATGTATCCCTACTACATGAAAAATAACCACAGTTAACATTTTGGTATATAGATTTTTAGCCTTTTAAAAAATACATTGTATGTATTTCATATAAAAATAGCCCATACTGTATGTGATACTTATTTTTCATTTTTTAACTGTATCTTTTTTTTTGAAGATTTATTTATTTATGTATACAAGAGCTGGGGTGTAGTACAGAGGTGCGGGGTGGGGGGTCAAAGGGGTGGGAGGATTCACCAGAGACAGAGTGGGGCACAGAACAAGTGGATTGACTGAAAACACTGCTAAGAGGAGCAGTGGGTGAGATAGGAGAGGTCTCCTGTGCCATGTGGGTCACCTCCCTGAACAGGGATAGAACTGCTGCAGTAGCTGCAGATAGCTTCATAGTGCTGACGCTTAACCACTTGGCCACCAAGGAGGACCTTAACTGTATCATTTTTTTGTTGAGGTAACAACACTGTGTATGGTATAAGGATGTAGTTCATATCGACTGAGATGTTTGTTACCACACCATACCCACCACCAAATATCTATAATCCTCTACTACAGATCATTGGGCCCCTCCTGTTATGTCCCTCAACCCCTTCCCCTCTGGTAGCCTCAATACTGCAGTCAGATTTCTAGGGTGAGTTTCAGTTTAGTTTTGTCTCTGTCTTTGTATTCCATATATGATTGACACTATCTGATAACAGACAATTGAAGAGGTGTGAACCTATACCAGTAACACATATACAGTGTTATCAACTAACATTACCTCAATAAAAATATTTTTCATAAATAATAATAAAAATTAATGAAATTAAGATTGAAAAGCTGCATATTTGAAAATAGATTACTACAAAGACAGAAAAATAGTGTTGGAGAAAAAGGTTTAATGGCACAGAAAGATGCTCATAATATTTTGTGAAGTGAAAATGAAAGGAACTAAGTTCAAACAATCTCCTATACCTAGGTTATCCAACCACATCACATCCACCACCAAAGCCCCACCAAGCACCCTCTCTCTCTCTGGCAGCCTCATTTCTGCAGTCCTGACTGTTCAAGGGTTTGCTTTGGTCTGGTTTTGTCTGTTTCTTTGTTTTGCTAAAGACTTAATTTTGAAGGTACTACATGCTCATTGTTTAAAAAGTCATACACAAATAAAGTGAGACAAAGTAGACTTTCTGCTTCAAAGATCTGTATATTTTAAAAGTTGTCTTTATGTTTTTAAATGATCTATAAAGTTATACCAATTTATATTTTAACAAGATTAGATGAGAGTACCTTTTTGTCACCTCAAAGAAGTATTTTTGAATATAATCTTTTAAAATCTTTACTAATTAGATTGGAAAAAGAGAGGTATGATTTTATTTTTCACATCTTTGATTTTTTTTTTTTTGGTGAGGGTGATAATTCTTATGTCTATTTGTATTTTCTTTCTAGAAATTGCCTGTCTTTCAATGGGTTTGTAAAACTTAGATTTCTTGCCCATATTTCAAAGGGCTGGTGAAAGCCTCTTTATAGTAAGCCCATCAATCATTTTTCTGCCAACTACAGTAAATATTTTCCTTGATTTATTCTTTGCCTTTGAATTTTTTGTTTGTTTGTTTTTAACTTTTTATTTTAAAATAAGTTTAAATTTGTAGAAGGGTTGCAAAGGTAGTATAAAGAGTTCCTATTTATCCTTCATCTAGTTCCTATTTATCCTTCCTATTATATAATCACAGTATAATTATATAAAATAAAGAAATTAACATTGGTACTTAAACTACAGACTTTACTTAGATTTTACCAGTTTTTCCACTACTATTGTTTTTCTGTCCCAGGTTTTAGTCTAGGATCTCACACTGTATTTGGTTGTCACATCTTAATCTCCAATCTGTGACAGTCCAGTCTTTTCTCAATTTTCATGACCTTGACAATTTTGAGCAACATTGGTGAGGTACTTTGTAGAATGTTTCTCAGTTGGGTTTCTCACTCAAAAGTTACCATTTAGGGGCCCATGTGGATAGTTCAGGTTCCTTTCTCCATCTCAATGTCAGCTGAATAGCCAACTTAATTATATCTGCAGCCATATTCTCTTGTGTCATGTAAAATAACATATTCAATTTTAGGTATCAGATTGTGGACATCTTGAAGAGCCATTATCTGCTAATACATAGGGCCATCAGCTTTTTCATCAATAGGCATAGAGAGGAATAATTATATATATGCATATAAATGTATATATAGCTGTTTTTCTTAGGGTTAAGTCCTGAGACATTATTGAGAATGACCAGCCATGCTCAATAATTCAGGGCCTGGGTTTTTAAGTTACAGATAACGCTGAGCCAAAATTGAAGCTGCTACAACTTCAATCTTTATGCTTAAAAATCTACAGACCTTATTAATTTATAGACCAAAGAATTATGGTGTCTTCCCAAAAAGGACTATTAAAAATCATAATTTTGAGAGTAGATCCTACTAATTCACTTGCCTATTCTTGATTGTCATTCCAGAGAGCTCTTGAACCTGAAAGGGGGCAGGGGTTAGAACTGGCTTCCTCTAGTGTTAGTTGTTTTGATCCTGTTAAGAGCTATAAACACTTATTTTTTTTTTTTGGACTCAGGATTCCCCCTTTCTTTGCTAGGTTTAGTGAGCAATGAGATAAAAGTGGTTTGTTTTTCTTTTATATTGTGAGTTTATATTCCCTGTGAAAAGGCCTACTTCTCTTAGGTTCATGTTCTTACTTCTGTAAATACCACTACTGTTAGGGGTTCCTTCTCAACCTAGAACTAAAGGAAATATTCTGTTCCAAAACCAACTGTCCTTACTTTCACTATTTCCTTGAGTCCCCTTGGGTGATAGAATCATCTCAGTATTTGGAAAGGGTGGGTCTTTGGAACCATCTAGATCTGATTTGAAATCTCATTTCTGCTTTTTAACAATTTCATGCCTTTTCAGAAATGAAATCATTTGGAGCTCTTTGTTTTTACATATTCATGGGTTAGAGTGGCAACTGTCTTGGCTGTCACAGCTAGTTATCACCAACAGCGTGTGGTCATTCTTCCCTCCTACTCATCATTGAGCATCTGCTGTGATCTAGGGATGTACATGATATGAAAAACACAGAGATGAACACAACATAGTACATGGTACATGTTGCTTCCAGTCTAGAGGGAATAACATGTTAAAGAGCTAAGGACAGGTGCACGGGTGAATTAAGGATGACAGAGAAGGATTCAAGGTGGGAATCAAAGATCTTTGCAACTGCACTAGAATTTACTTGCAGTTATAGGTGCACAAGTCTGCTTCTGCTGGGTGATAAGTTCTTTAAGAGAAAAAACTGAATCATGTTCACCTGCACACATTTTTAAGCCCATATGAAGAAAGAGCTCATTAAGTTTATTCAAGTCTTCATGGTGGATACTTTTTAATGTTATCACTAAGTGAAATAGACTTAGTTGATCATCATAGAAAGACTAAACAGTGGGCTCTTTCAGAACATCCATGGCTAACATTTATCTAGTTTAGAGTTAGGTGCACAACAAATATGCAAAACTTGGTTGAATAAGTGAACAGATAAACCCATGATCTAAAAGTACCTCTATCCATAGCTAAAATTCTCATTTAATGAAAAGCTAAGAAACCTACTTTATGAATGTTTGTGCTAACTGAACACTTAAACTCATCATGAGTGCAAATAATCTTTACCTAGTATATCATAAATATGCCCTAAATGAAAAAGGTGTGAGTTTTATGATCTCATTTACTCTATCTATGTAAAAGCTTTTTATTTGGCTTCAAAGTCTTCAACTTCACAGCAAAATTTTATTATGTCCCAGCTGAGTTCTGTTTAATGGAATTAAATTTCACCCTTTCTAATTATCTTTTGGAACAGACAATCTTTACAGAATAATTAGTAATAGAAGAACATAATGGATCATTGTCTTTATTACTGCAAAGAAATCCTAGATGTTGCTCTAAATCTTAAAAAAAGATCTCATGAGATATAAAATGTATTGAATTCTTCCTCTTAAATTATGTAACATTTAAACTTTGTCAACATAGCTTAAAGATGATGGGAAGTAATTATTTTCCCGCTACTTTAAATTATTTTATGAAACCACTTTAATGATCCTATTCAAATTAATTATGCTTACATTTCATCTTCAAGATTTTCATTGGTAGAACATTCTATTATCAAACATGATTTAAATGCATATTTTTCTAACTCATCGCAAGATCTATTTAGCTTCCCTGGACATTTATTTTTTCTAGACATAAACCTAAGTTCATTAAATTGTATATACAGAATATAAAGAAAGGCTAGAAATATAGTTACACCAATATAAAAACTGAATGAAATCTAATTAAAAATCATTCCACTCACTCATCTAAAAAAGCATGGTGCTATAGAAAAAAAATTATAATACACAACTATGAAAAAGAAATATTCAAACATGGGTAGTTGAAAAAAGTAGTAACAGAATTTTTTTCTCTCTCTAAACATTCAAGCAATTAAAACTTGCATTTAAAAACTGAAGATGGAAAATGTAGTAGAAAAATGAGTAGGGTCCTTCTTGGACTTCTCGTCTTTATAGTTTAATTTGTTGAGAATTTAAAATTACAGTAATTGCCCTTAAATAACTGACATTATTTGACATTACAACAACAGAGGAGTGAAAATGACTGACAAACACACAAAAGACTTTTGTTATCTTTGTTTGTCTGCCTGAATAAATCTCAACAAGTATTTCAAAGATTTAAATTTATAGCATACTTAATCGCCATTAGATGGCCAATCCTAGTGGCTGTCAGCTAAGTTTCACTGACATTCAACATTTTTGGTATCAACTTCTCCAACACATGTGGTTTGTCTCAACAGCTATCTTTAAACTAAATTATTACCTCTAAATTAAACATTTTGATAAATATATGTGGAATTAAACAAAATTAACTTGAGTTAGGTAAGGTCCCTTCTTTTTCCTTGCCATATTCTGAGTACTGGATAGAGGAGGGGGGTTTTGACATAGTGATTTTGAAAAATGTAACATATTGCCTAGCTTTTATGTATAATAAATTGGTTAATATTTGGTCTGATAATTTCTTTTTTAGCAAATCAAGTTAATTTAAGAAATTGATATCCAAAACCATTTATTGTGACTTAAATGTCAAGCAGAGGTCATGCAAAAAAAAATCAGATCTGCCTTATAGATTAGAATTACTGCAGAGAATTCAGAATTCAGAAGACAAGGGTGAAAGATAGGCTATATTTTCCTTATTTTTTTAATTTAAATATTTAATTCTTATATTTTTCCACTTCTGAAATAATATATGAATGAGCATAAGTTTCCTTTTGAGGTCCCATTTTATTTCCGAGGGAAAATAAACAATTAAAGAATACAATGGATGTGCAATAACCCTTTAGTTGGCATTACATTTTACATTTTACACACTGCTTCCCTTTACATTCACTGGTCAATTACCTGACTTGTGAAAATTCAGTTCTTTTTTTGTGTCTTAATTTTGACATCAAGTTCCATTCATACCAAAACAAGAGACATAACACATGTAGTATAGTGACTTGCTGATGGGTAGTAAAGAAAGGAAATACTAAATACACTATAAAGAAAAAAAAGTTTTCTGGGGTGTGAATATACTAGTAAAATAGGAAATGTATTAGGTTTCTAAGAGGTCAATGGGGTTGGATTATGAGGATAAATGAAGCAAGGGACCTCTAAGCTCAGTAGTGTATGGGTCACTTCAGAAGAAAGATTCTGGTTTTCTTTATAGATGTGTTCCTCCTTGACTTTACTACATTATCTTAATGGATTACAGATTACAGCTTGTTTATTTTTCAGAAAACAAATTTATTGTTTATACTGATTGATAACTACACAAGATTATGAACACTCAGTTTTTCCTTTAGTTTTCTTCTAGTACCTCTGTGAATTCTCCTAGTTCCTCTATGAAGTCAAGGAAAGCACACCCTATATTGTTTCTAATGACTCTTCCCCTGGAGATGTTTGGTTCATACCAAATACTCATACTTATTGCCAAGTTCACTAGTAGACACTAAGACTCATTTTTTTTTGGGGGGGTCAAATAAGGGAATTACCTGCTCTCACTCTCATCTGGCAAGGGTCACATCTCCAGTCGCTTCAGCTCCGATTTTGGTATTATGATGGTACTCTTTACCTTCCTCAGTAAATTAGAAAACTGGGTAATTCTTTTTCTTGATGGCTACTGAAGATTCCATCTAATTTCATAAGAATCATGTCTCTTTTCAAATCTGAAGTCTTATAATAGCTTCTAAGAGTGAAATCATTGATATTCTTTATGTAAAATGGAGTTATCGCAAGCCCATCCTTTGAACTAAGGGTGTTCAAAATTAGGATGTTGAATTCTCAGAGACCAGAAAACTTTAATGTCACCCATAGTTACTCTGATATTTGAGTAAGCACTAAAAAGAGGTGATTAGCACAAGGTGGGCATTATTTTTGGCAACTTGAGGATGAAATGTTAATGGACCTATCAGTTCCCAATATCCAGTTATTTAATCCCAGTCATATACCAAAGACAAGCACGGTGTCTGATGTCTTCAAGCAGTTTTCAGGAAAAGAGAAAATAACCCTTGGTACTAGACCGTGCTGTGAATGTAGCTGTTCCTAAGCTGATAGGATCAGCAAACTTCCTAAAGCCTACAGAGTATATTGATGTTTTTCAAAGAGTTGTTTAGGAAAACAGGGGAAGCAGAAGTTCCTACTCTTTGGGATAGAAGGAAAGAGTAGGAAGAATTTTTTTTTTTAAATGTGACAAGGGATTAGTCTCTTGTTGATCCCATTCTGACATGAAAAAAGAATGTGTTCTGACATTGTTTTTCTCTTTAAAGTTTTATTTAGGGTAAATGTGTGTTCAAAACTGGGCTTGACGAAAGAGGGAGATGTTAGTCATGTGAAAGATAAACAAGAGAAATATCACCTGAAGAATTATAAATTAATTACACAGCAAGCTAACCTAGCATTTAATTTTGGACTTTTTGTAGGCAATTATCACAGATAATTCTTAATTATTATATTAGTGTTTGAGTATGCGTAACAGTGATAGAATAGCTTTTCCTCTTCAAGAAGTTTCTCAAAGCAACATTAATTTGAAAAGTGATGTGCCAATATACACTTTGTTGTGTTTTAACTTATAAAACCTCTACTTATTTGCATTTTATTCATTGTAGGTTATTTGGTTTGGGTCGCTTTGTAGTGATTCAGATTATTTGAAAGCTCACACATTATCAACTTTGAGGAGGTACTAGTGAGTTCACTTTGTTCTTACCACATTTATGAGAAATAAAACCAGTTTTCCTCTATAGTTGTGGGATAAAAAGAATGATCTATACTCATTAATTACTTCCTTTATGTTATTTTACAGTTTCTCCAGGACAAGATAGAAAAGTTGATTCACAGTTTGCTTGATATCAGAGTTAAAGTAATTTGGGTATTCCTTTCTGGTTTAAAACAATTTTTAACCAACAAGTAGGAGAAAAAAGCAACTAGAACTTACATTGTTTTTTGCATTATACAATGCAAGACAAATGAGTGATGTTACTCACATATATGTACACATATATGTACACACACATATTTTATAAGCACACTAATTTTTAGTTAAAGGAATATTTAGCACAACAAAATGTTCTATTTGGAGAATATTTATTTTTTTTTTCAAATTCATCCACTGTTGCCTCCCACTGCTACCAAATAAATTGTGTTGTTAGAGCAACACATTAAGAAATAACCACAACATTTAACAATCAAGTCAAATTTTATAAAATATTTTTATGGTGAAAGTTGAGAGGGGTAAATGCACAAAGAAACACACTCAAGTAAAATTTAAATTGAATTAATATTCTGCCATAGCCTGCCAGGGAGAATAAACATTTTCATATTTATTTCCTCTTTTTATGTATACTTAGTTACTGCATAACATTTCCATCCTCACATCTACTTGATTCTTTAATCAAGTTATTAATTAATTAATGGTATTACCCAGGTAGAGGACTACACAAATATACTAGCATTTTGTTAAGTTGCAAACAGTAGCATTAGAGGGAAATAGTAATTCATCTGCCAACTCCTGGATATCTAGCTGTTGATCTCAGTTATACACAGAGATTCTCAGTCATACCCAGGAAACAAAAGGTCCCGAACAGTAGGGCTTTCTTTTGAAAGTAGCTGTATGCTGGCTATTAAATGCTAAGGCTGGTTCTATGCAAGAAATAGTTTTATTTGTTCCTCCAAGCAATCCCCTTGTATTTGTAGTACTCCTACACTGAGAAAAACATTATGCTGCTTTTTGAGATATTCATATGGTTCTCAGGGGTTGTTATGATTTTGTGTTAATACATACTACACATAATGCTGGTGGGGAGCAACAAGTTGTGATCAACCTTGGCTTAATGAACAATAATATCTAAACCATTTTTAATGCTTCACTGGAGTAATAAGAATGAGAAATATCATTTACTGAAGACCTGCGTATATGGCAGGCATTGCAAATATGTTATATAAAATTATCATTTCATAATAACTTCACGAGATGGATATTAATATTACACTTCCCATTTTACAGATGAGGAAACTGAGACTCAGCAGTAGTAAAATTTTTAAATCAAAGACATTACACAAATCTGATCAATTTCCAATTGACTGAAAAGTGTAACCTTCAGTTGAACATTTTCATTCAGGACTGTTCAACAAACTAGTAAGATTACAGAGTTTTCCAGTTTGAATTAGTCATTTGTTAAAACATGGGGTGACTCTTGACCTTGCTTAAAGAGTTAATAGACTGGCCACCCTGTGGGGCTACAACTAGGTAGACGGAAGGATACTCTCGACTTAGAATGTACATCAGTCTGTTTTTCTCCCACCATACAGTTTAATTTTGAAAACTGTATTTCAGAGCATGAGCAGGACAAAAACATAAGAATGGAAAGATAAAATGACATTTTAAAACATATCTTATTTGTTGAAATTTCAAGAGGTTTTTTTTTTTAGATAGCAAATGCTGCGTGTTTTGCTAACTCTTCAAAAACAATCAAGTATAGGGTTACTTATACATTAAGATTTATTCTATATGAGCATATATTTCTAATTTGATTCATCTATCAGTAGGAAAAACCTTTGTCTCCCATATACACAAATGTCAACTGGTATGCAATTCAGGACAATCTTTACTCTGTTCTGCTCAGATTTTATTCTCCGCCCCCCCCTCCATCAACCAAAGTGTGTAAGATTTAGGAGAGTGCAAATATATGATAAAATTTGGTGATGTAAACAAGCTGCATCAATAATGATAGCATAAAAACATCTAGACTCCTGGAGGCAGGTAAAATTCAGTCTGGGTTTAGGCAAGTAAGCCACTTGTAAATTCTTTGCCACAGTTTTTTTTTTTTTTTTTTCAAGTTTTTACTGCCTTATTGTCTTTTCATGAGACTTTCCTGCACATTAAGGATTCTTCTTCTTATTATTGTTATAATGTAACCTAACTGATAATGATTTTTTTTGGCAAAAAAAAAAAAATAAAACAATAGTGAGATGTATAGTTGATCTCAGACTTTTGGAGGAAGTTATTAATAAATCATTTGAAGCTAATATACTGAAAAATAATGTGTGATATATGTAAGTGACAAACTGTCCTGAATTTGAAGACATTGTTTATAGCAGATAATTGGGAGAATAGAACTTATACTACTTTGATTACCAATAATATTAAGTTCAAATGCAATGGCAACACATGATTTCTTTTATTGTTCTTATAATGATACTAGCTAATATTTACTGAGGGCTACTCTTCTAGGTATTTACATGCATTACTTTGTCAAATCTTCACAACAGTCCCTACTATTCTTGATCCTCTTTTACAGATGATGAAACTGAAGGTTGGGAGACCAGATCACAGGAAGTTGTTGCACTGAGATCAAAACCCAAAACTTGTGGATTTAACATTCAACACACCGCCATTCCAACACTCACATCCCTAAAACATTCAAACTGAAGGCGCAGTCCACAGTCACAGTTTAGCTCCTTTCTTCTACAGATGAGGAAACTGAAATTTAAAAAAGCAACTGTGTCTTGCCCATTCTCCTGACAATAAATCAGGGGCTGAGCAGGACTAGAACTCAGGTTTCTGGTTTTCCATTCCAGACAGGGAACATTCTATCATTTACAGAAACTTGCATGACCCAGGAGACTAGAAGGCTCACTCTGCTGTTTAACACACCAGATAAAATTCCAGGGAGCTCAGTTCAGGCTGCTTCTGTGTTTTCTAATGTGCAGCTGCTTCATTGCAGGATCATGCAACACACGATGCGACAGGGACTTAAAGCCACACATAAAACATATTAAATGTAGTCGGCAGTGATGAGATTTGGTACCAAATAAGAAGCTTTAATTAATTTTAAATGGTGCTTTTCATAGTGTCAAAAGCTCAGTCCACTGAAGTGGAAAAGGGGGTTGGAATGGCGAGATCCTAGCAACCCGGCTAATCTGGGCCCTTCTGAGCAAGCTCATTTGGAATTCTTACATCAGTGCATCGGAACGCCGAGGTGGGGCTCATGGGGACAAACAAAATAGCAACCCCAACTTCGGCACCACTCAGAATTCTGCATCCCGGGGAGGCCTGAGAGCTCAGCTGTATTAAGGGGCCGTTGGAGTTTCCCTGTTATTTGTCTACTTTTTGAGGATTAGAACTTCCGCTGGGCTGTGTTCATCTGTGCTGAGAATTTAAACTCGGTGCATGCAACAACAGGAACAGTGAGACCTGCTAGAAATGTTCAAAAAGAAGTCTGTTTTGACTTTTAAAAGCTTTTAGATGCACAAAGGGAAGTAAATTGAGGGGTTTCCGATTTCTTCTGGGAGTCTACATTGGGTGGTAGTTCCTTTTTTTCCATTTCTTTTCCCCTTTTCGTGAGCCCTGGATTTTAAAACTAAAATCATACAGATAGATATTCAGCATGTAGACCCATTTGAGTGGTCTCATGTTGGAAAGGTTGAGATAGTCACAGTTCTTAAACTTACAGGTATATGAGCATAGTTTTCTCTTCCTGACATATAAGTAGGAAGTCATATTAAGGTCCTTCTGCATAGAGACCACAGACTAGATAGGAAGAACCAAGAGTGAGGACTATCTGAAGTTTTCTATGTAACATAGCTCCCTAAATTTGCAGCTAAGGAAACTGGGGGTCTGTGTGTGTCATGCGACGATAAAGACATATCTCCAGATTTCTCCACTGTCATGTTCTTTACTTAATTATACAGCTCATCATTTATAGATATTGCTTATGATAGTAACAAGCTAAGTGCCACATGAGAGTCTGACATATATTTATTGTTTTTAATGATATTACACTACTCATTTGTATTGATAGTAGTAATAATAACACAAGTCATGATTAGTTCTTAATAAATGAAGCCCTCATTTGGGTCAGCAATCAAAGATCAAAGATATTTAATTGCTCCCTCTCCTTTTACCTTGTCATCTTGAAAAGTAACTAGCTGCACAAAAATTCTAAGTGTCTGATGATCATTCATTTATTGAAATCAATGAGACTTTATTTTTTTCAAACTCCAATTTGGTTTTGTTTTGTCCTCTACAGAGAAAAAGAGTGAACACCACCCATTCCCTACTCACATTCTCTGTTCCTTTTGTACATACGAGGATCTCTAGAATCAGAGGACAGTTCTGCAGCCTAGGTGAGTTGCTATTAGTGGTGGGAATTACAGACAAAACAATTTAGGCAGGCATCCAAAAGTGCATGCCTATCCAGTGGTCTACATACTGAAAGGAACTAGAAATGATCAGATTTCCATCACCGGATTTTTAGAAACTTGATATTTAACAAGATTGAGGATATTTTAAGGAAATCCTTTCTTAAGGTGTTACAGATTTTTTAAATTTCTAGTTTAGATTTTATTAGAGTGAGAAAATGGAGGGAAGAGCAAATATAACAATTGTACTTTGTGTTAAAGAAAGATCATAATATTGATTTTCTAGTGGTAATTTTGAATATTTTATTAATAAAAGTCACAGAAACTCAAGTTAACTATTTATTGGATGTTTCAGCCTTTTTTGGTAAAGATGTTTGAGATATTTTTCAGTTATTTAAGTGATTCCATTTACTCTGCCTTGAGTATCTAAATGTCCCCCCTCCCCTTATACTCCCCTTCCCCGAATTAGATTTTCTTTTAACTTGACCCTCTGCCTTCTTAAACACCAAATATGAGATGCTGGCATTAGTGTGGTTACACTGACTTTTTGCAGTGAACATATTATTATATTGAATTTTATCTGCTTGGTCTGATTGCCAATCACTGAATTCAGCAGGAAAAAATAAAATTCAAGGGAATCTGCTTATTTTGTTTTATTAGTAGCTCTTACCATAGAAATAATTTATATAGTATTCATTCACTATCTATAGTTTTCAAAAATGAGAATGTTCTTGGCATGCATAAAATATAAAACTACCAAATATTAGAATAACTAATCAATAGAATTTATAAATAGATATCTGCTTTGCCCATCTGCACAGCTAAAATGCAAATAATGCATCAGTTACAACTTTGAACAGAAGAAAAATGAAGCTTAAACACTAATCTGAAAATGTTCTTGTTTTGCATGTAGGAATGGACAGTATGAAACTATGTCCCTCAACCCCTTAATAAGTAAGTAATAAGGTAACAAGTACTTAATCTAGTTAGTATAGAAAATGGAGGGAGGTGTGAGGATGAGTGTATGGAGAAGAATCCATAGAGTGTTAGTGGAAAAGCAGTAACTCTGTACACATTTTTAATCATCACTGGAAGAAGGGTAAAGAATTTTTGTTAGCCTTATATAAGTTCAACAACAAGAGAGTAAAGGTTAAGAATCCCACTTTCAGTTCTAGTATGGAATTAGAAGTCCATTCTCCCACGAATACACAGGGGATTTGCACATGAGAATGGGAGTTACATGAGCAAATCCTTCAGGGATCTGTGAGAAAATAAACTCTAACAAGAATATTTGAACTACATTTTACAATGGACTGATCAAAAAGACATATATGGAACTTTAATATTTCAAGAGAAATCTACAAACACATGTTTAAACACATAGGCTGTATTAATATTGCAGATATAAACCATATACTTATATATTTGAAATCCATATGTATTAATGTGATTATATGCTAACTATCGTAAAACTAACTCATTAAGTGCTCGGTTTTTTGCTACTGTGCTTGCTGTTTTTGAGGGCATGATCACAGCATATAAAATTTCACTTCAACAACTGAAATAATATTATGGAAAATGAAAATACTTCATAAAAATTGTTCTTTTACTTTCTTCTTTTCTATTTCTTTACTCGCTTAACCATAAAACAAACAGGTATATACTCAATGCAATTTTTCTCAGTGGAGCCTTTTCAAACAAAAGACATCAGCATCTCCGAAGACCCAAAGAGGCAAATTTCCATTTTTCTTTTGCAGTAACACTTTGGAATGTAACATGTAGGTTTTAGCATAAAACATTTCTTCATTGTGGGAAAAGTGTCCCGCCATAGTAAAATAAAGATAGACAAATCTTATACTAACATATACATTATACTGTTAAAACATAGAAGGACATGAGAGAAAGGCTAGCGTTTATTAGATTATTTCAGTGCTTCACAATCTGTTTGCTTACTCCTATAGCAACTTGTTGATAATAGGAAGTCTTTTGTGAGAAACGGCATGAAAAACAATGAAAAGCATCAGATTTAATAAAGTATCTAAGGAAAGTCTTAAAATGACACCCACACTATGAAGGGAAAGCCAAATTTGCTTTTTCTGAGGGGAATTTGTGTTTGTCAGGAAGGGTTCCTGGAGGCTTTGTTTTGAGGCCTTGATGTGTGACCAGTACGCTATAGGCCGCCCTTCACCCTTGCCCTCCTTCTACCACTGCTCTGCCCACCCATACCGACACCGCAGGGGGAAGGGTTTCAGAGGAGAAAGAATCAAAAGCTGAGGGACGGGAAAAAAAGTGCTTTTCAGGGTCTGATGTGTGGGAATCAAATGAGAGGCCTAGCTCAAATCCGGTCGCCAGGCAACCAAAGTGATATGCTGAGGGAATATCATTAAAGTTGGAAAGTAAGCAGTCTCTCTGAATTAGTAAACCAACCACAGGATCTACGATGCACCCTAACTCCATCAGCACTGGAGTGCAATTTCTCCAAGGAGGACAAGCGGGGGCTTTGCTCAGTTAAAGGGGGAACGGTGAGGGCAAGGGAGAGCGAGAACGCAGCTGATTTGTAGAGTTTTTTCATAAAAAAAAGACAATGGCTGTCCAGACATGGAGTTGGTGGTGAAATATGGTAACTGCCACTGCTGCAGCTGGCTCTCTGACACAAGATTAATAAGTTGCCGTTTCCTAGCCGACCAGAACCTAGTGGGAACTATCCAGCATTTTATCTTGAATTGTGGGTAACAGCCTTACTGCAAGCTGGCCTAGTTTACTGCTCTGTTTTTTCCAGATCTCCCAAAGTGCAGCAAACATCTGTGACTCTAATGAGGTCATCATTGAGGGTGTCCAGAGAGTCGGGCCCTGAGAACTGACCTCACCTCTGCTGAACATAAAGTCCAAGTGCTGTGGGGAAGCAGGACAAATTAAATGGGGGAGCTGGCACTTGGCTGTAAGTTAAGCTCTTAAGAAACTTTTTGCTGTGGTTAAAAAAGAGGGAGCGGGAGAGAGAGAGGAGATTGAGGCTCAGAAATGACAGTACAACAAAGCAGTAGCAAGCCTACAGAATTAGATTTAGGCCTCACTGATGAATATTATCACTGACATGAACAAGCAAAGCTTATCTGGGCCTTCCTTCTTGAAAGGCTGAATAAAATTGAATTGCCAACTTCTGCATTTTACCACATTTTGGTGGACATGGCTGAGAGACCTACATGATTTAAAATGAAGTCGCTATGAATTCAACCACAAAGCATATATATGTGTTTCTGAGAGCAAAATTTCAAACATTATGCAACATGGCATATCATTTATAAGTAATTTGATTATAGACAGAAAACAAATCAAACTTTTCCAGATAGGTCTTTTTTTACACACCCAGTTATTTCAACCAGAATCACAGTTTGTATGCATAATGCTACCAAGCAAACATGCATGCACAGCCCAAAACCTGCTTTGAAATCGGTGAAATATAATTTTGTTTAGTCATCTGAGGCAAGACTATCTAAGAGATGACTGTATCTTCAGCTTCCTTTGAAAACTATTCTTATGGGGTGATAAATGTAAGCTTTGAAAAGAAGGAAAACATTTTAGCTTTAGAAGGAAAAATGTATTTTTCCAATTTTACGGAGATATCATTGACATATAACACTGTATAAATTTAAGGTTATAGTCTAGTGACTTGACTTACATACATTGTGAAATAATTACTGCATAAATTTAGTCAACATTCATCATCTCATATAAATTGAAAATAAAAAAATTTTTCCCCTAGTGATAGGAACTCTAAGCATCGGTTCTCTTAACAGCTTTCTAATATACACACAGCTTTGTTAACCACAGTCATCTTGTTTTATATTACACCTTCAGTTTATTAATCTTATAACTGTAAGTTTGCATTTCTGAACACCTTCATCCAATTCTCCCACTCCTCATCCTCTACCTGTGGTACCCACAAATCTGACCTATTTTTCTATGTGTCTGATTTAAAAATATATTTCTGAAAATGATCCCATCATGTAATTGATAAATACATTGTCCACATGTTGAGTATGTATTATACATTTCAGTCACATCTGCTCACAGAGAACAATCAAGTCATTGGTGTCATCTTTGATGACTAAGGAGATGGTTATGTGGATAAAATCCAGAAGGAGAAAAAAAGTGATGGAGGTCATCTTCAAAACTCATTTAGAAACCTCAGTTCACATATATTAATTTAGGGGGTATAGCTCAGTGGTAGAGCATTTGACTGCACATATATTAATTCATTCTACATGGAGATACATTTTTCCCCCAGATAAAAATCAGTGAGACCTGAAATGCTATACCCTGGTACTTTCATAATTGGCTTAAGTTTGGAAAAGTAGAACTATTGTGATGGGATTAAATTTGCCAAATGTATATTTTATTACTCTCATATCATTGTCAATTTTTTTGACCAGATCTAATGTAAGAGACACAGAAGGCAACCATTTCATCACAAGTCATTAAATGTTATATAAAATTATCATTTGACTCCGCAGTACATAGGTGTCCTGGGAATAAAAGGGCAGGCGCAGAGAGGGTAGGTGAGAGAGAGTGCTAGCTGTTGGATTGTACTGAGCCTTTCCACTGTGATAGCAAAAGAGAAATCCAGTGCTGTCCTAAGTTTAATTTATGAATGATGGACATTATACATTAGAAATGATTGTGAATAGGCTTTTAACATCTGGGACATTCAAGATAGTGTCTAAAACAGTAATGCTGAAGAGAAGTTCTAATACTACCTGAAGTCCCCCGTAATGATAATTTCACCATGGAAGAAGAAAGGCTGAAACTCCTTGTTCAAGGTCTTGAACTAAGTTTAATGGAAAGAGAGACTTAAAAATTAAACAACCTTTGCTTGCATGTGAACTGGGGGAGGACCATTTGGGAAGCAGAGATTTATCCCATTACACTCTTTCTCAATTTTCAGGAAGGGCTTGGCTAGTTCCCATTTCAAGGCTGAGTTTATTTTTTTAAATGCAAATGAAGGAAGTGTTGCATTCAGCTTTGCAAACAGTTTTCAGAAATCCTGTTGGCCTACATTTCACTGGGAAGCAGCACCCGGTACCAAGTGTAGGGGCTCAAACAATCAAGCAGTTGTTTGCCTCACTCACATTCCTGAGTCAATCTGGTTCCAGCTGAACTCCTTGGGAACAGTCTGGGCTATGTACCCCTGGGGCATCTGCCCCAATTAGCACTGACCCTTGGGGGCCTCCTTGCTGGCCCTAGGTCACTTCCAACCTCTTGGACTCTGGGTAGACCAGATTGCTTTAGGAGCTTCTATGCCTTTCATAGCCTCCAGATGAACTAGACATCCAGGCTCATACAAAATTCAGTCACCTTCCAAAGCCACGTCAATGTGACCTCCTTCAAGTTCTCTGAGTCAGAGGGAAGACACATGTGGTGGGCTCTTCACCAATTCTGAAGAGTAAGAGGCAAGAAGGCTCAGAGAGTGCTCAGCCTGTTTAAACTCTGGGGTCCATTGAAAGAGTACAAACTGTAAGTCTTGGGGAACTGGATTTGACTCTTCTCTTGGACAAGTCACCAAAACCTACCAAACTTTGACTTCCTCATGTATAAAACAGGGACAAAGATATCTTTCTGTTAGTGATTTTATGAAAACCCAATGATTTAATATGTGCAACATGTTCACTAAAATGCGTGGTCTCTTAGAAGATCTTCAATAAATGGGAGTTAATTGCAAAAATTGAAACCTATCATGTTTAGCCAGGGCAATGTCAATCCTGAGAAAATCAGAGGCCCCATAATTCTTTTAAGTTCCTCTGTTTTGCTAGAGTTCATGATCAGTTTATGACTAACCTTTCTGTGAACGCAGATAGTCCACAAGTACTTTTTGTGACACTCTATCCTGCACATCTAAGCACTATGGGAGTGAAAGAGGAATATATGATATGATTTCCAATCTTGATGATTTCACTGCAAAAGAGCACTGACAGAGCACAAATCAATTCAAGTTTATGTAACTAACTGCATAATCTTGAGTAGTGTGTGCAATGGAAGTTGAAAAAGTGGAGGCCTCTGATTTTCACGTTTGAATACACTCCTACTTCATAAGAAAACCTCACACACTAGTGAAATCTATCAGAATGGGGTAGAAACCAGTAGTGGTTTTGTGAGTTGGTTCCCTGATCAAGGACTTCTCTTGGAAATTAACCAACAAAGTAGATATCTGGGCCCAAGTTCCCTCAGGTGACTCAACTGACCAAGCTTTGTACCTCAGGTAGAAGCAAAGGGACTGTGAGAATTGTGATGCAGACATTATTTCTAGAGTTGTCTTAGGAAAAAAGAACTAGAATTAGACACTGGTTAACACTCCCTGAAGATCCCTAGTTTCCACTCCAATTACAAGAAGTCCTCTTTACTTCTTTGTCTTAAGCTTCCTATTGTTTTGGCCCATCTCTTGGTTTGGCTGTCTTCCTTGTGTGTGAGGCCCAGGGTAGGAAATTTGTTGAGGTTCTGATTCATTTTTGACTTGGTTATTCAAGTTTTATCTCATGGTATTATCCATATTTATTGGTAATAATCTGAGTCATTGTTCAGCCAAGTTGATCTCCAGTGCAAGAAAAAATGCTCCTTTGAGTGAAATAGTATGAGAAATCATGGGCTTCTTCATTTAGTAATAAAAGACATATATATATATGTATATATGTATTTATATATTTATGCTACAACCACAGAGAATGGATATAACCAAAGAATAATTCTCCTATATGATTATTGAAGGGGCATTGGGAAGATCAAGCTGGTGAAATATAACCACTCTGTACAGCTTAAGGATCATTTGGACTTTTCCCTCCTTCTTTCATTCAGCAAACATGCATTAAGTACCTATTATAAGTTATGCATTTGCTAGGCATAGTTTCACAGTCAAAAGGACTCTAATAGTGAGAAGTACCAATAGACATAAGTACTGGACCCTGAGGAGGGTCATAGGGATAAGTTTGGGAATTGTAAAAGGTTTCTGGTCATTTCTTCTGTGAACTGATTATATGCAGGGCCATAGGGGGATAGAACAATCTGAAGGATGATCAGGGACATGTCAGGGAAGAAGTGTCTTACACAGTTGGCTAAATCAAAGTTGTCGCTTAAAGGTGATAGACTGTCACTGTTAGTCTTAAATAAGGAATTGGTACAAGCAATGATGTGTTTTGAATCAGTCTTCTGAGAGATAACTGAGAGGTAGAACATCTTCAGAGGTGGAGACCAAGAGGATACTAGCAGATGGTGTGGCAGATACTAGCTGTTCTTCTACAGATAAAAATGAAATTTCAGCTGGTTTACTTGATCAAATTTTCATGGTGTCCCGTTTGAAGTTTCTCAAGGACAGGGATCCATGTTTCTTATTTTGACAAGCTTTTCTTTGTGTAGACAACCACCTGGTCCATAACAGTCACTTGGAAAAATGTCTGTTGGATCCATGGCAAATGAAAGACAAGGACCTGAGTTTTCAGTGCTCTGATCTGGAGCTTTTTCTACAACCATACACTGCTTCCATGAGAGAGTTCAACAGTTAAAGTATGTGGCAGAAATTATATGTAATATATCCTGGCAGTATTAGAGCCTTTGTGAATATTGCGCTACTGAGAAAGCTATCCTGGGCAGAGAGGAGCTCTGAGGAGGTGAGAAAAGAAAGCATCTCCTTGAAAGAGGACCTCTCCTTCAGTCTCCAAGGTGATGTTGGAGTGACAGTCATTTTCACAGGAGCCATTAGATTTTACTGCAGCCATGATACTGATGAGATGGGGCTTTGGACATTCTAGAGTCAAAGAAGTTATTAAGCTCCTAGGGGAGGGGAACTGGGAGGTAGAGACATTCCTAAGAGGTAGAAGAGACTCAGGAAGGAGATAAGAGAATCCCTACTTTGACATTTGGTTGTTCTGTCTCTTCTCCACTCTGGCACCCCAAAAACTGAGGAGCTTTTAAGCCATCACTGTTCATCAGGTGGGTTCAATTAGCAATCAAACACCAAGCAGATCCCACCCACACAGTGTAAAAGTGAGGTGTGAACATGAGGGGAGAAATCCTATATTGTAAAAAAAAAAAAAATAAAGATGTAAAATAAAATATAAGTGAGTTATGAGAATGTGGGTGCTGACTGCACAACAGTGTCCACAGGGGCAGTGGGTTCTGTGCTATGGGATCTTTGGCCTCAGTTTTTTTTCTATAAAATGGAGAGAATAATAATTCCCAGTTGTAAAGCTGCTCTGAGCAATGAGTAAATGAGATTTATAAAGAGCTTAGCACAGTGTCTGGCACAAGGCAATTACTGAAAAAAAAGTTAGCCTTGATTATTTTGAGAAACTAGGGAGGTGAAAATGTCATGGAATCTGTAATTGGTGATTCCAAGGATGTATCTAACTCTCATCAAGTACATTAATAGACCACTGGATGGCTCATGGAGACTCCCATTCTGTCCATCTCTGCTCCTTATGGGCCTGAGGGATGGGGTTTCATTGTGGCTTGCACAGACACAGGTTGGAAGGGGATCAGGAAATGTTCGACAAGGCCGAGGAGCCCACTAGAGACTGTTCAGGAAGCCCTGGCCTTGCCAACCAGGAAACCTGAGGTTTGAGGAAGTACTTAGAAATTTGTCTGCATAGTCATTTTTTAAAAATACTAGAGTAGCTAAAATTGGGAAGAAAAAGAAATCTAGTCATTTCTTCAAATGCAACCTATCAAGAGCACCAACCTTCAGACTGGCCCACGAATGTTTGAGAAGTTGAGATACAAAAGAGGCTCTATTTCTTCCATCATCCTAATTATCATGGATGATATAAAAAAAAAGTAAGTAAAGTATTAGAAAAGCATATAAAAAACCAAACTCTTAATAACCCAAAACATCTTTATTCAAGGGGAAAAAATATATCATTTGATTTCATCAGAAAAATTCTGATTGAATGTCTACTATTAGCATTTTCACTGATACATTTTCCCAATGATTATAATAACTGGTATTTCTCACAACACTAACTCAGCAGAGACCAGTAGAGACCTTAGATAAAAAAGTATGAAATGGCATTTATTATATCTAAAAGACTTATGAGAGAACTAAAAATTCCTATGTTCAAAAATAAATTAAATGCTATTTCTACTTTTCAAAAACTAGCCTTGACCAACTAAGCCAATGAACACAAACTAAGTCAATGAATTATGGAGAAACACATTTAATAAAGAATTACTGTAATGATAATAATTGGAAATAAACTGCATGTCCAACAACAGGGGATATGTTAAATTTATGTGATAGATGTGATAGAATATTGTACAGTTATTATGTGAGGCATTTTAAAAATATAGGGAAAAATGCTCAAGATACAATATTAAATAAAAAGGGATATAGAACTGCAAATAAAATATGTCAAATATATATAGCACTGGCATATAGCATATGTACTAAAATGTTAATGATGATTATCCTTAGGTGGTAAGATTGTGAGTGATTTTTACTTCTCTAATATTTTCTAACTTTATAAATTATGTGCACATAATACTTTTATAATTGATTTTAAAAGCACAATGAAATTACCCTGCACAGTTTCAGTTGTTTTAAACCGTATAAAAGAAACTATTTCTGCCCATAACAAATTCTACTTAATTCTATTATAGGAGGATTTGAAATGAGTTCTGAACCATGAGTTTTAAACACTTTCCATTCCCACCCCCAGATCTTTCAGTCCCAAGCTTTTTTTAACTCAGTTTCTGATTTCTGAGGCTATTCACAGATTGCACCCCCCATTGTTCCTTTTCATCCACTGGTGAGTTTCCATCTCATACTCATCTTATTCTCAAATATAATGTGAGGGGGGAAATGAAGATAATAAATAGCCACACTGAACCAGAACTATGTGTGTGCCTTGTTTTTAGTAAAAACAGTATATGAAAGCAAATCTATGGTAAAACAGTGACACCTCACTCTAAAATAGTTCACACTAAAAAATTTACCTTTGGAATCTACTCTAATGCATTTGGAATACAACCTGATGGCTAAAGATGTTTTACGAGCTTCTCAGGCATCTTCTGTTATTCTCTTCATCTCACTTCACTTTATCTCTGGGTTCTCCATGGGCAGGTGTATCCAGTCCTGAGTGGTAAAGAAGTCCAGACAGGGCCGCAGGGGAGCAGCATGGAAGAGCTTGTTACTGTTAACTTTGTGTAAGGTGAGTGATGGATTGGCTCCAGGAACAAAATTTAAGAGAGGGGGCAAAAATCTCACAATCAATACTATGTTAATATATTATTCTTAAAAATAAAAATGCAAAATAATCCATGATGAATAAAATATCAACATTTTGAATAAATCTCAGTACCATATCCACCATTCTGGAACCTGAAATGAGAAAAACATGTGTCCCTAAAATATGTTTATAGGTACTTTTTTATGGTTATTTTTTCCAGAAATTATAGTTGTTTTAAAAGGCTGAACCACTGATTTTTTTTCACTACTGAAGGAATGAAATCACGGAAGAATCTTTCTTTGTATTCTATAATTCCTTAAACTCAGGCATGATGAAAAGGCCCAAAATTCTGGATTAAACATACAACAAATATGGCCTCTCAGATTATTGAACTGTGGGTTTAAATTCCCAGGTAGGCACTGGTGTTCAGGTTCTACAGGTGGATGTACTACACTCGTGGGTTGTCCCTGCCTGCTGGGCCATTCTCTGGGCGCTGATGCTGCCACTGGGGCATCAGACCTGGGCCTGACACAGAATGGTCATTCTACAGAGCCCTTAACATACTGGTTTTGCTTTGTTGTTTGTTTTTAATGGATTCTTTTCTTTTTCAGCTGCTGTCAGTTTACTTTCTGCTAGTCTTCCACACCACTCTTTGAGTCACTGAAATGGGCTGTCTTGCTCTAATTTTCATTTTGCACTGAGCCTCTCTCCTTTAGGTGATGGTTTATTTTCATACATAGAAGTCTTCTCTTCCATAATGTTGCTGCTATTCCTATTTTCTACTTTGCCTAGCCCAGCATTCTGGATATAGGAGATGCTCATTAAATATCTAAGGATCACTTGATTGTGGAATGAATGAAATCAGTAGAAGGATCAACAAAGGAGGGAACTAAACATGGCCTAAAGGACTGAACATGGCCCTTGGAGAGGGAGGGAGGCAGAATCATTGTGTACTACCTTGCTCTTTTTGTGTATTTGTTTTTGAGTATGTGACTGTGTGTGTGCTGTTATATATGGTGAAGAGCAAGCATTACCAGCAGGATAGGAGTGACAGGTTTGTGCTGTTTCAGAAAGAACACTGCCTGGGACATGTGTGTTGTGTTGGGTAGGTCACTCCCTCTTGTTGAAAGAGTCTCTCTCCATCCACAAGGCAAGCGAGCTGAATTCTGAAGTCTCAAGAAATTTTCCACTGATGCAGGTTGCATTTACTCCTTCTAATGCTATAGGTATGGGTGTCAGTGAACACGGTCATGAATCTTTTGTGCTTTTGGTTTTCTTAGAAAAGGAATGCCCTCTAATTCTACAATATAACCATCAGTCAGGAGAAGGGAGGAAACGTGTTTCTTCTTGATGAGGATTCTAGGAAACAGCTGTATGATTCCAAGATGTCTTTCTGCTATGCTAGTAAGTCATACAAATATTAAAGTGTGACAATTTTTAACATTTTAACAAATAATCACCTCAGGTCCCTCCTAGGATTAAATATATCTGATTTAGCATGTACTGCTTTGAGAATTTTTGTGCTCAGTTATGGTGTGTATAGTGGGGAGGAGAACATTATTTTACTTTCAATTTAAACTTTGAAAGCATCAGTACATTAAATGCCACCTCCTGAATATTATTAATAGTAACTTATATTGGTAGAGTGTTCTACCACTTGCAGGGGAATTTTCACATTTCTTTACCCATATAATCCTAGTGACAGTCCCGGAGTATGGGAATTTCTTATTATAATCCTCTTTTTATATGTAAGGAAAATGAACTGAACCTATGATGCCTATCTTTGGACTCCAAACCTCCAGCTGTTTGCAGACATAGATTTCTTGAACCTCTTGCAAGGAAGAAGGGCCCCAAAAGGAACAGGCTTCCTGTAGAATCTGTGCCATTGTCTCTCTGAGATTAGAGGAAAGCTTCCTGCCCTAGAGGATGGGGTGGGATAAATCAGTGATCTGACCCAAACCTGGTCTTAAGCTACACCTGTGGAATCAGAATCTCCAAGGAATGATTTGAATTTTAGTGCTGAAAAAAATCAGAGAATTTCATAATTTTTCGTATTTAAAATCGTATGTATATGATCTTTTAATACATATTAATTCACTATCAACACCTGTCCATTTGCATAAATTTCTCCAGTTGACAAAAGAGAAAGTTGCAACACTCTATTTAGTTCCCCTCCCCCCATCTTCAGTCATGTGTTTGTGTGCACGGCTGATGGTATATGAAATCTCATAACTTTTCACAACATGGTGACATTCAAAAGTCTAGAGAACAGCAATGTATACTCACTACTTTTATCGTATTTCTTCCCTACATAGAAATCTCTAATGGGTCTTCATTACTAACAGATTAAGTTCTAAATCCTAAGTCTAAATTGACGACAAACTGTGATCTCAACTGCCTAGGTTTTCATTTTTTAAGTTGTAAGCTGGAGTTTGACTAAAAGTCTCTAAAATAATTCTCACCCCTTCAATTCTGTAGATTTGTAAGTGTCATTTATGTGAGACCCGGGGTATTCAAAGAGCATTAAGTAAAGCTCAGTGAAGACTCCTGAGAAGGACAGAGCAAGGCTGACGCGGGGAACCCTCACCTTTCCTGAGCGGTGTTGACCCAGTGAGTATGTTTTGGTTGTCAATGTTCAGAAGCAAGAGCTCCATCCACTTGCAGGGAAGTAGAGGCATTCTTACATAGAATTTAACTCTAATGGAAATGATAATGCATGTTTATCAAAATATCATTATTAAGTAAAAATAATGAAGCAAAGGTAAATGAATCATTAAGTATGAACAGTCCAGGTGACAATTTGAAATTAAGTTTCTCTAGTATATCACAGTTAGGTCTTTTAATATTTTTGTCTTATCTAGTGTTAAGGACCTCTTTCTTCTTTTGAGTAAACAAATCAACTTCTTCCTTCCTTCCTGCCTTCCTTCCTTCTTTTTTTTTCCTTCTTTCTTATATCACTGGCACCTTTAACAGAAAACAAACGTCTCGGTAATTCTTTTTAACCCAGATTTCATCACATGCATTGAAAGAAGTAAATCTGAACAATGAAGATGTGTTTAGAAATGTATAATAAAGTGGAGGATAGATGACTGTTATTTTGGTTGTTATGATATTGTCAAACTAAATTTAGATATAATGTGTCCATCCAGAAATCCAGCAAAACACAAAAAATATTTTTCTACCATTTTTTAAGCTTTGTTTTAAAAAAGACACTTTCCTGTCACTGGTGCTTGTAAGTGAATAAAATGAAATTGATGCCTAGCAGGGGGAAAAAAAGGAAAATACTTCTTTACTTTGTATTAAGAATATGTGACATCTTTGCTGTCAGTGATAGTGAAGTGAAATACATACCAAATATGTCTTGACATAACTTGACAGGAATGTATGTCTTCTTTTCTCTCATTTATTTTTGTGATAAGAATATGTGATTTTGCTGCCAAGGAAGCTTGTAATGTTGTAGAGAAATGGAAATGAAATTGTGTTGGGTATGTCCAATTTCCCCTGACAGAGTGGCATAAGCTATAGCACACATGCAGTCTCGGGAAGTTAACAACAGGCCTCAACCAGCAAGACCCAGGCATTGACATTTGTCAAAACAACTCTCCTCAACACATCAAAATGTTCCTTTCTCTTTTGTGTTAGTCAGATGTGTTCGGGTAACTACATTTTAGAAAATGGTGACTGTCAGGGAATCACTGCTATCCACATGTGAGTGATATCAAGAGAGAAAAAAATCTTATCTTTCTTAAGTATGAGCCTATCCTACTTGATTGTTCTAAATCCACAAAGGTCTTTAAAACAAATTGAAGTCTAATATAACTGAAAGTGTTGCTTTTTGTTTGGTGGGGTTCCCCCCCATAACCTTACAAACATGTATGACAGAAGTCGTTTCTTTTTTCTTTTCAAAGCATGACACTGGTGGATGTTGTGTAATGGTGTGAGTTTTTTGTTCTTGAGTTCACTGCTTTTTGTAATCATTACCTTTCTAAGAAGAACTCAACTCATTTAGATATCATTGGCCCTTTAGAAAGTATCCCTTTAGAAGTTTTGCTCTTAATTTCTTACTCTATTGCAATGAAGCAATGGATGTTAGGTATTAAACACAACAAAATAGTATTTTAAGTGAACCTCCAATTCTGTCTTTTGGGGGCTCTTTTAAGGATACACACACAATTTCTAGAACCCTGGCAACAATTTCTACAATAAATGGTTTTTGAAGCAAGAATCCCTTACCTAGGGCAGACAGAAAGAGAATCAGCCCAGCAGTGTAATCATTGCTCTGCTGTTTGAAGGAATATTGAGCTCAGATGCCTCCAGAAAGCCCACCAGGCCCAGAGGCACTGGACAATAAAAGGGGAAAAATAATAGACGCCAATGCTTTATTAAGTATATTTTTTTCTCACTTAGGTGCCCATTCCCTGGTCAGACAATTAGTTGAGGTTCTTTCCAGAGAAAGTGTTACCCACCAAGAAAAACTCTTTTAACCTTTCAAAATAACAAATATCTTTAATGACTTTTATCCCCTTTCCATTGACATCACAGATACAATGTGGCCTGTCTTGAAGTCAAGCCCAAATTGAAATCACTGCTGGCAGGGACAGGAAAAATAGAACATTTGACAATAAGAGTGACAGATGAAGCTTTGGAGACCTTGAAAGGGAGAATAACTCAAGCTATGACCTGGGACAGAAATACTGCACCTTAGTAAAATACCTGCCCAATCTGTAAGTTAATAGGCAGGTACATTTGCACATGATAATGGCCTAAATCTAACGCTTTATAGAAGTTGGTATTATTTTCCATGTACATGTTTAAAAGGAAAGCTGGATGTGCTTTCTAGCAAGAACCTTTTGATTATAGACCAACCGTTCATCACCATACTCCCTGGGGAAAACATTTTTATTTGGTTGTATGAAAGGATAACATTCACTAGAAATCTATCTGAAGATAGGATTTCCTAAACTTCCTTAATCCTGCTATAAAATGATTATCAAACACCTGATAGAATATATATAGATTCATATAATTTTTCCAAAGATAAAGGCAATTTATTATCACATCCCCTGATTTATTTGTAAGAATGAAAAATTTATATTTCAGGGCTTAGAAAATATGTTAGTTGTATCCCAACTTTCATTTTACTTTATTTTTATTTTTGCTACTCTTCTAAACAACTGAAGGGAAAAATTGAGTGAGATTCAACAATTCCTAATGATGTTGCTCTTCAATTCCTATTTACCTGTGCTTGCTTTGCTGCGTGCCTTCGATTTCCTTAATACATGATTTATTTAAGTCTTAGTTACTCTTGGTTGGCTTGGTGATTGGTAGTAAAGCTGTAATGGTATCATCCAGTGAGAATATTCCCCAGTGATGGCCATAGAAGATCTTTTATGTCAGGTATATTTTACTTCCAAAGCTCTAAGTCAGAGAAGAATTTAATTCCAGTAATTAATTATTTGAGATAAATTTCCCAAGGAGTCCTTAACTTAGATTTCAGGGGTATGGCCCTCTATTCAAAGAATATGAAGCCTTTAGGACCTATGAATAATTAAGTTTGCATCATTGTGAAACAAATGCATAAGCCTACATTGCCATTGAAGTTTGTAAATCCAGGGTTGAGAAGCAAACGTGTCTCCCTCTGTGGATAATAACAGCCAAAAGTCATAATGTTTATTTTGGCTTTGATATAAATTTAAATCAAATAAGGATGGCTCAAATGGACACAGAATATCTGGTTGCATCCCTGAGCTCACCAGCATCTTCACTCACTTTTCAAATGTTTTGGGGCTTTCCAAAGCCTGAAACATATTTTGCTATGCTCCTGTCCCCTTATTTCTTAAACCAATGTAATTTTAAAGAAAAATTTTAATCCATATGTTTCTGATTAATCTTTACTAAACTCATCAAAATGGTGTTTTGTAAGAGAGATTTGGTGTCCAAGAAGGCTTTTGAATCTCTCTGTAACAGGCCTTCTTAATGCCATTTCTCTTTGAAGCAGGAAGTTGTGTTTTGCCAACAGTAAAGAAATTCAAACCCCCAAAGGGTTGAGATAAGTTTAAGACTTGAAGCCTGAGGGCTCTGTGGGGTTCTATACTTGGCAAATAGGCTACTTTCCTCCTAACTTTGAAATACCTTATTTTCCTCCCTCAAGAAGTTCTATTTATTGTTTTGCTAAAATATGTGTTTAAAACAACCTTCAGATTCTTTGATACATAAAGCTGTATGAACTAGGAGGCAGAGCCTTATGTTTAATATTCTCTGAAACAATTTCATGTGATTGTCCATTTGGATCATTCTCTAATTCCTCTATTTCCTGACCCCACGCATCTTTGTAATTTGGGCTTACCCAAAGATTTACCAGAAAAGGTGATTATGAAGATCTCACAAGGTGGCCATTGGCTTGCCTTCCCACGTTTACCCAATAAGAATATGTTTCTTGATATACTAAGCTAACATCTCATGCTATATTTTGTACTCTTGTTTATGTTGACAATGAAAAATTCAATGCAGAAGATTTTGAATAATGTGCTCTATGTCACAAGGTGAACCATAATTCATAGTTGTAGATGTTTGCTAGTTTTTCAATGTAGTTCATTTCTATTCATATGTTTAAAGGAAGACCTGTATAATTTCACTTTGTTTTTTATACAATGAGTAAAAAGAGGAGGAGAGAGTGAGAAAGAAAACAAAATATGTACAACGAATTAAGCATCCAGACCACTAAGGTCCTTTGTCCTTGCTGCCTCCTGGCCATGAAGTGGGAGTGCCCTCTAGTGAAACTTTAAAATCACTGGAAGCTTTTGGGTGTAAAGTGGTTAAGATTTCCTCCTAAATTCTTGTTTCAAAAATCTGTGGGCATCACCAATTTGCATACATTTTTAATGAGTCAGAGAAAAATACAAAATACTATCAATTAAAACTCTTTCTGTAGGAAACATAGAAATGAATATATTGCTGTCAATACCGAAAAAATATCTATATATCTCTACTTGACATCTATGTACCTACCCATCAATCTATCTAGTCATCATCTGTCAAGAGATCCCGAAGGACACGTAAGTAGCATAAAACTGGAGCTATGATTATCTAACTGAAAACTTATATAAAAACATAATTACCTACCTCTCAAGAAGATGGATAGTTAATAAATCACTTTGAAATGTGCAAGTAAAGCAGGAGTAGCAATACACACAAGTAAACAAGAACTGAAAAACATACTTAGTCATCTATATTATTCCAAAGCTCTTTGTAGAAAGCAGCATGTGCTTATTGTGATGAAATGTGAAAAAGTACAAGGCTGAGAGTCTGTGTTCTTGCTTGGATCTTCACTTACCAGCTGTGTGAGCTTGAGCAAAGCACTTAACATCTCTGAGCCTGAGTCATCATCTGCAAAATGAGTTTAAGAACGCCTGCCTGCCACCTCTCAGGGTAATACAGGCTGAGAACAATTATGGGGGAGGATTCTGAAGGTAAAGCACTCTATGGCAAAGTTATTATTATTTTTCTGACTTCTCTATCTCCCAACTTGGGCGATTTCAAGCAAATTTCCCTTTCAAGATGAGGAGGGAGAGAAAGAAGACCCTTCTAAAATTTTATGGATCAGAATCTTTGACAAAACAGCTTTTAAGCCAGTAGAAGGGTCACGGAGAAAAGAAACAAGTGTTGCCTGGGGAAGGATGCGGGGTTAGAATTTACCACCAGGACCCTGGGGCTCTTCTGGGCGAGGCTGAGTCTGGGCGGTGAGGGCACTTGGCCAGGAAGCCTGGGCTGGGAGGCCTGTGTGAAGCAGGCTGGGCAGCAGCTGGTGGAGCGTCAGCAAACGCGTCTCCTTGGGTTTGCAGGCGCAAGTGTCAGTGCGTGTAATCTCCACCTCGCAGAGAGGAGCCCCACAGCGCCGATGCTCCGTGCTTCTGTGTTGTTAATCCCATGTTGATTACCATCCACACAACACAGTTCCCAGTTTTTGTTGTCTTAAAAAAGGAAAATATTTTAGCTTTGTTTATGCCCACAGTAATAAACTCTTCATTTGAGCAAACAATCTGGTTCTTCCTTTTTGTTGCAGTTAGTTTAATTTGGGGGTTGTGCTTTTCAGATTCTTCACTCTTTTTCACAGGAAGCCCGTTTGGAGTGGGACATGGTTTCTCACTGGTTATGTTTACTTTAAAGAGAGTTTCATTTCTTTCCCTAAATTAACATGTATGGGTACTTTGAACCATGTATTTCAAATCCCAGATCTCCTGATCTTTCTGTTTGACACAGGTATCTTCTGTGTGCTTATTGCCTGGATTTTCACCATTTATCTTCTGGATGAATGTCTTCTTTCTTTTGTCCAGAGTGAGAAACTGTTTCTAGTTTCTTTACTCAGAGGTGCTTCACATTGTCAGATATGCACAATCAATCTTGTACTTAAACCTTTGTGAGAAACGCAGCAGATGGATAGTGGGAACACGCTGCCATTTGGGTTCTGGTCAATTCAAGAGCTGCCTCCACAGTCATGAGTGTGATGGTAAAGGAGCGAAACCATAAAGCTAATCTCCGAGGCCGCCTGATGGGTTCTGTGCCTGCTGGTTATGTCTTCCCTCCCCATTTGACCTAACAGTTGGCATGGGGGCGGAGGCCTGTTACTTCTTCCCTAGAATAAAATTAAACAAGACTCTCAGCACGTCTTCAACTACTCAGGGGTTTATCCAAATTAAGGAACTAGTTCCAGTTGAATGATTGGGGCTTCCATGTCATAAAACAGCTCTTGGTTAAGCCTAGAGTTCACTTTCTCTAGGCTATAAACTCACATATTAGTGGAACACCACGACTCCTCATTGAAACTTTGGGTTCCTTCTGTATTAGAACCTTCCCTGACCTTTGCTGCACACCACAAAGAAACCAAATGCTAACCTCTGTTTGTCTCAAATTTTCCCCTATTAATGCTTGGTCCAAGTCTACATTTCCAGCCAGTCTTTCATTTAAAAACACAATCTCATTCAAAACCTGCCTGGTAACTTTATCACTGGGGTAACTGTTACCTATGATGCAGGGCTGACCTGGGTCCTTGTAGCACTTGACATCATCTTTTGGACGGGTTACAGAGCCTTTTGAGGGAGTTGTTAGAAGCAGGCTCACCCTGCAATGCAGAACCGGTCACAGAAGAAAATTAGTGCATTTATCTGTCAGCATTAGACTAGATTTTCAATCCAGTTCACTAGTCACAGGGTCTGGTTTTCTCTTCCTCTGGGAGATGAAACCGATATGCTGGTAGGTAGTAAAGGTGTCAGTTATAAATTGGACCGTTGGAGCACGGACACACAAAAAATAGACGAGAAGACTTTAAGGCCATAAATTTAGTTCAAGGTAAAGAATTTCCCTAAAAATAGTCCAGCTTGTTAAAACACCATAGGAAGAATGTATGTCAGGTAACCGTTGGCATTTTCAGAACCAGTTCACATATTCTTTCACAGGAACCAATGTTTGTAATTCTTTCTCCAGTGTGCTATTTGTTTTAACTGCCTAAAAGAAAATAGGATCTTAATGACTTGGGCAGTGAATTAATGAATGAATGAATGACTCAATTCATGTCCTCTTCATTGTTTTATACATGTGTGAAGTTGCAGCAAATATGAGTTGCTCACAGAAAGGGCAAGCTTGCCAGACACCATAAAATTTTCCTTTGGTTCCACCCACTCTTTACTTACCATTTAACTAAATGGGGCTCCAATACTGACTCAAAAGAAGCACTGGCCTTTTTCTCAGAAGTGATCCTGTCCTGACCTAGTTGTCTCCTAACCTTAATCCTATAAAAAAATAACCCAGGTGGAAAACCCTGAAGACCAACCTCACATTAGTGAACCACCACTGAGACATAGCACAGACTAGAAGTTAAAGTAAAAACGCTCAGAGTGACACCCATACTTTCTGCCAATAGGTTTCTTTTGCTCACTCTGTTCAATGACCATTGAGTGTCTTCACCTTGAAGACTATGCTAAACTGTGTGAGTTCATAGATCCAGCCCTTTGACCAGAGACTTTATAATTGAGATTGAGAATTGATATACAAATTCCATCATAAAATAAACCAGAGACAAATAAGAATTAGGTGGAAGAAAGCATCATTACCATAGTATGAGAAACACAAAGGAAGGAATCCACAGTTTACCATATAGATAGTAGTTTCATTCATTTATTATTAAACCTTTGTGTGTGGTACAATGCTAGACATTGTAGATGATTTTTTTTTTTAAATCCTGCTTTCATGGAGCTATATTCTCTAAGAGTAATAGAAATAAAAAAATATAATCCATCTTTACATCCACCTTTTCTTTTCTTACCATGTCATCTTAGAGAATAGTCTCATTTTATTCATAGCTGTGTACCTAGAAAAGCACCTCAGTAGAGCAGGTGCTCAATATATATATTTTAAAGAAAAGAGTGATTATTCAGATGTGACATTTGTGAATACTTTTCTTAAAGTCTGAAGAGTGTTGAAAATAGAGATATAGAATGTGACTCCCAAGGGCATAGGGTGAATATGGATGGCATAAACTGGGACAGAGAACACCAAAGAGAACTACTCTGGGAAAAGGAAATAGTAATGATAATAAGCTGAATTTGAGACAAGTGGCACCAGGTACACGATATTCAATTTGAGATGTCCAGTAAGCAACTTAGAGAATTAGTTGGGAGTGCAAGAGAAAACCTATAGCTACTTCAACAGTATATCTAGAATATGTAATTTATGAAGAGTATTAAGGATGGATTTCAATTTAATAATAATTTATTGAGCACCTACTATAATTGAAGTACTATGGAGATTACCCATTTGATTAAGGAAATAATCCTTACTCTCAAATATTTAAAATCTAGCAGAAAACACAGATCTATTAACACCTAATAGTGTTGATATGTAATGGCCTGTTGGAGAGTAAGGAACCAGCACAAAGCACTGGCATAACAATGCATCTAGGCACAGGAGCTCTGGAACCAGTCTGGGCTGGAATCTTGGACATGTCACTTATGATCTGTTAGCTCGGGTAATTCACTTTGTTTATCTAGGTTATCTGTTAAATTAAAAATAATTATCTCTTAATAGAGATTAATATCCAATCTTTAGTTATAGGGAGAAATCACATTATTGCATGGTGAATAAGTTTTCTATCTTTCAGCTTCACATCTTCTCGACTAACATTAAGACTTTCTACAGTACTCAAGAGATAAAGGGATAGTGATGTCAAAACTGAAGAAATACCACGCATGTTGGAGGATTTTATGACATAAGCAGTATTACTCTAAATTGATTCCAGTTTCTGAGCTATAATTTAGTAAATAAGTAGTGGAAATGTACAATGGTCTAGCCCCTATAGAAAACAGTATGGCAACTTCTCAAAATATTAAAAAATGGGTCAACCATATGATCTAGCAATTCTACTCCAGGTACCTTTCCTAAAATACAAAAGCACTATGTTTTTTTAAAGATTGATTTATTTATGCATACAAGAACCAGAATACAGGCCAGACGTGTGGGGGGTGAGAGGATTCACCAGAGACAGAGTGGGGAGCAGAACAGGCAGACTGACTGAAATATACTGCTAAGGGGAGTAGCGAGAGAGTCAAGAGAGGTCTGCTGTGCCACATGGTTATCTCCCTGGCTGGGGATCGAACTCGTGCTGCAGAGGCTGTGGACAGCTTTGTAGGTTGCATCTTAACCCCTTGTGCTATCAGGGAGGCCCCAAAAGCACTATTCTAAGGGGTATGTGTACTATTGTGCATATTGCAATACTATTTAAAATAGCCATAAGATGGAAATAAACTAAGTACCCAAAGACAGGTGTATAGATGAGGAAGATGTGGCATAGATTAATATATACAATGGAATACTACTCAGATATAAGAAAAAGATAAACTCTTTCCATTTGCAACAACATGGATAGGATTGGAGAGGATTATGTTAAGCAAAATAAGTCCAAAGGAGGAAAAAAAATCACTGGATGATGTCACTTGTATGGGGAGTATAGACAAACGAAACAAAGTGTCAAAACCAAATCTTTTGTACAATAAACACTAGAGATCTGACTGAAGCTACCAGAGGGGTTGGGAGAGGGAAGAGATGAAGGGGTTGAGATGAGGGAACTTAATGGACTATGGTGGAAGACCATGTGTGTTTGGTGTTGGGTGTGATCCTGTACCTCTAAACTATGTACGACATTGTAAGTACATAAATGTTACCATAAATGTTAAAAATACATGCATACATACATACATACATACATGCATACATAAATTTAGTGAACTAAAACAACCAATGGCACTCTAAAGTTGATATAGTTTATAAACCATTAGTAATTGCATTAAAAAAGGGAAAACATTGCAAGGCACCTCCACGATTATAATGTTGCCACGAAAGAAACAGCCTTAACAACCACCATAAAGTCATAAAAACATTAGCACCTATAGATTTAAATGGATGATCAGTGTGCACGCCACCTCATTACCTTTTTGTTTTGTATCACTTTTGCCTTGAACTGACCTGAATCTCATTCCCCTATTATGTGTAAATTCAATTTTTATTAAACAAGCCAAAATTAAGAAGTGGAATCAGAACAAAGTGTCCTTGGGAACAGTTTCTCCTGCAGGAGGGAGTATTGAAAGGTCTTTGGCACAGAGAACAAGGACTGGAAAGCTTGTAGGTACATGTGTATGTGCAAAAAGATGAAGTTGGCCAAAGTTGCCTAATTTCAATGGGTACTACCTCCCTGCTGTGTACGAGCTGGCAGGCAAGTAATGGGGCTCTTCTGCCTGGTAACCATTATATCAGCCAACTTGGACAAACTCATTCCAAGTGTAGATAGAATGAAGACGTGGCATCCAGAGAGAAGCATGAACTACAGACTTCCATTGAAGGAGAGGAGATATCTTTTCTTAGGAGTGAATCAAAACTCTTTAGGAGGAATAAGCAGAAGGGAGAGGGGCATGGGATTCTGGAACAATGAGGGATTTTTGTGGAGACGGTTTGTCTTTTTCTTATTTCAGTTATGGTTTTCATTTGAATTACTATCTGAACCAGGCAGTAAAGAGTTAAATGAGGTGCTGAGTCTTTGAAAGATATTCTTTTTTTTTTCTGGTTTTCTTTTCCAAGGTTGAGTCCACAGTAGCATTCTTCCTCTCAATTCTAACTGACAGAGATCAAAGAATTAATTTGTTGGTAAATTAATATAGAAACTATACTTTTGGCATGGATTTGCCTAGCTATTACAAAAGTAAGTGGTCTATTCATACATATTTTCACTCGATAATAACTGCATTAAAAATAAAATCTGATTATTCTATTTTGTGTAATTTTTAAAAAATTTTATTCTTCCTTTAAGAATGTGTACATTCTTACTAAGAATGGGACATTCTTACTTTTCCGTCCTCCTGAAATTTAGAGTTTAGATTGGGTGACTAGCCTTCCAGGAGACTCTCCAGAAGTGACATAATGGTCAAGCTCCTTTGTTTAATTCAGTCACCTCTTACACGAATTCTTTCAGGATATTTTAGAGATTTTCCATCTGCCAACATTGTGTACCTATCCTGTTGTCTCACCTGATTTATCCAGTTTCATGTCTCCACCATCTAGTATTTTTCAACTCTATGACTGGTACAAGGAAGGGGACAGTTCAGACTGGTCCTTAAGAAGCTGAAGAATAAACAGTCTCCACACCATTTACTGCTTTTCCTCCTAGTTCAGAAATTTCTTCAGTCTAAAACTTGGCATAATAAACACAACCCCTAAAAGAGATCCAGAGGCTCTCAATTATATAGTGTAACTCTCTTATGGTTGACCCATTTGGCCTAACATTATTTTGTTTGCTCATATATGTATCTACTTTGGCGGAATTGCATTAGATTACTAACTTGCAGAGACAAAGATGAGTTCCAGGAGATTTTCAATGTCTGTTTGGACAGATTCTTAGTGTGCCTCTATACGCAACTTGTTTCTTGATAAATAATTCATGATGCTGATAAAAATGCAGATGAGATGCTGCTCTTTGGAAAAATGGTGGGGACAGTTTTTTTTACTTATACCTCTTTAGTAGGATTTCAGATCACTTAAGAGTGAAATTATCCTTAAGAGAACAAGTTGCTACCAAAGAATGAAAATTGTGTTTTTCCAAATAATTGTTCATTAAATGTCTACAGGTCCAAGATCATTGACTTTATGTGGGCATCAAAACTAACTTTTGCTTCGTCTGATAGTGAATTACACCAGATTTCCCAGATTTTCCCCCCATTTCCTTTACTCAGAAAATTTTATGTTTCCTCTCCATTTTGTGTTGTCCCTGTGAGCATGAAACATGAAGTATTTCTAACAAGAAAAACTGAGGTTAAGTCTCAGTCACATCACACACCACACTGTATGTCAAAGGAAGCCAGTGACCATTCTGGGCCTGAGTCCCAGCCTGGGAGGTGAGAGCGGTGTAGGTGTCACTGCTGCCTGTCTTCAGTCACTGCTGGGAGTAAACCACAGTGCTAACGCAGGCATGGCTTATTATTATTATTGTTATCGGAGCTAAACTTTAAGTGATTTTTTTTGAAGAACACATTATAAAGAAGCAGACAATACACAGAATGAAAAGTAGTATGTTCCAAGGCCCCTTTAAAACTCATTTCTGTTTCTACATATAAAACACCCACAACATTATTTGGAGTTGCAGAAGTAATGATTATTAACAATAGCAATCATTTTTTAGGCTTTAATTATGAGGAGATATAAAACTATGTTCTCTGCAAGGATTATCTCATTTAAGTTTTACTGCTTAGCACTGCTATTATCTGTATTTTATATTGGTGAAAACTATGAGGTTGAATAATTTGTTCATGGACACACAGGGGGGTGTCAGTCTCCAGAGGCTACAGTCTTAATCACATTTTTAGGTTCTGAGGAGGCTGTAAAACAGAGTTTTATCCTCAATCCAAACTTGATATTCCAAACACTAGGTTAAACATAGAGCATTGAGAACCTAAATGCCAGAGTTTGTATCTTTAAGGCTGATTTCATTGTCAACACTTAACAGCACATGAAAAAAAACATGAAGACAAATGATTCTCAGACCAGCATGAATAGAAGGCAAGACATGTGACAGTGGCCAAGGACAGAAAAACCTGTCAGCTGAGACGCGGTATCAGGCCCCCCAACCACATTTCAACATCATGAAGAGAAAATCCAGTCATCAACTTGTTGTCACACTTAAATCAGGCCAATCTGAAAGAAATTATTAACCTAAAGAAACTATAAATTTTAGAGAAAAATAGGTAACAGCTCAGACTCTTTAGCAATAATCTTGGGACAATTTTGAGTCATGTATCAAGATGAGATTATCTCCCTTCTCTGGACTGTCCCATGAGTGAGCACTTGACCAGTTGTGTCCCCCCAGGACTGGGTCCCACTGTGTCCTGAACTCCCAGAGTGGCTGTAGGGTCTCTCCAACTACTGGGGATTCACCCTCTTTCTCTTATTCCTGTAATGCACATGACAAAAATCACCTTTCAATATGAATTTATTTCTATATTGAGAACAACATCCAGGTTTTCCTTGGCTTTATTTAAACCAATATAACTTCAAATAAAACCTCACTAAATCCACTAAACACTCCCCTTTCTTCAACAAAAAAAGACACCTCTGGGCCTCCACTTCTACATGGGTTTAAGACTCAGCGTTGACTTCAGGCCACCCCTAACAAGCCTGCAAACATCCTCAGAGCTGAACAGAGGAAGACACAGGTGAAACAAATCAAACAGAACAATCAGGGGTGAATTTTCAGTGTGGCCCAGCATGGGGATTTCCTGGCGGGATTTCCATTAACGTGAATGGGAGTCGTACCACAAATCCCTACACACTGTGCGGAAAATGTGCCTCTAAGTGCTCGGCAGCATTATGCCTAATGGAACAAAAACACAAACTACCCAGACCAGGCGAAGTGCTCCTGAGGCCGAGGTCCAAAGAGTCACATCAGAAGAGGTCTCAAGTCCTAGGTGAGGACAGGGTGAGACAAAAGGGAACCCCACTCAGCTTGAGGCATTGCACCGGAAATAGGAGGGCTCTCCATGACCTGCTAGGTGATGTTTCTCTCTCCTTGACACTGACTTTGATGGTGAGTTGATCCTGTGTTCCACACAAATGGTCTGTGTTTGCTAAAATGATTTCCCTCCCATCCTGATTACCTGAAATTTCAGTAAGCCTTAGCATTGCATCAGGCCCACTGGAACCAGAAACTTAGAGGATGATAGTGCGTGATTCATTTTGATGTAGTTTTATGGCCTCTGCAAAGTAAATGTTGCAAAGGACTCTTACCCTAGGATCAAAGAAAATAGTCAAGAAATCACTTAGCCTGTCTGCTTTCACAGAGCAATTTACTTTCCATAACATCTATAAGATGGCTCTGAAACACACGCCTGACCACATCACTTTCCTCCTTAAAAATCTTCACTGGTTCCCTTCTTCTTATAAAATAAGGTCTGAGGCATTCCATAAATAGGTCGCTCTTGCATCTGCTACTATCTCTCCATGTATTTGATGCTCCAAGTATATTTTTTTATTTGCTACTTGCTAAACAAAGTCACTTCTGATTGATCTTTCTTGTATAATCAGAATAGCATCAATGATCCTTGTCCTCTACTTATCCTTCAGAGTCAAGGTGACAATGTCATTTTCTCCACTAAACGTTTCTCATATTGACTTAACCATTTACTTTATGATGCTACATTGAATCTGCATTGTAGAATGTACTGAATTCTGCCCCTGAATACTTTAATTTCTAATATACTTTGTTCCTTGATTTTTCTGTTTCCTCAGAAACAGAAATGCTGTAAAGCCACCAAAGAATTTTCCAAATTCTCATATTTCCCACAATATCTTGTTCATGGTAGACAGATAGGTGAATAAAAGAGGGATACTACTACTCCTTCTTGCCTCGGCATCAAATTTTCTATCACCTGTAGGCCATGGTGATAAAGACACCAAGTAAAATGAAGTCATTACCAACACTCTTCTAATTGTTGTTTTATACAAACACTTATGGAACATCTTGTGTGTCAGAATACTTCTGGTGGACAGGTCCTAAACAAGACATAGGCCTTGTCCTGGGGCAACTCTCCATCTCCATAGCAATGGAATGATGGCTAATGTTAAAGAGCTCTACTGTGTGTGATAAAGTTTGTGACAATCATGTCCATCTGCACAGAACGGCTGTAGCTGGGAGATATGACATTTGAGGGGTTCTCTCCTGAATGTGCAGGTGCCTGAAAAGCTGAGTTTCATCACTGGCCCATGGCATGATTATCTAGAAATAAACCTGGTGGGGGCCAAGCAAAAATGTGGATGAGGGAAAGTGTGATTTCCAGCTTAGAGCTCCTTTCCTCTCTTTTTACCACCCAGTCCACCAAAACTCACCACTTGCCTCTCTCCTCTCAATCTCCCTCCAATTTCAAGGTGATCGGTCTGTGGAACTTTGATAAACTTATCAAATAAAAGTGCAACTGGAATCAATTTCCCCTATAAAAGGTTAGAAGAGGAAGCATGGTTCCTTGGAAAAAGCACAGGCTTTAGACCCTTACATGCCTCAATTTTGGGTTCAGCACTTCTTATCTGTGTGACCTGGAGCAAGTTACTTAAATTCTTTGAGCTTCATTTTCTTCTTTGGGCAAATTCCTTTAACTCTGATGGCTCTCTGTTGCTCCTTCTATCAAATTTTAGAATTTCTATAGAATTTTAGCTATTAAAACTTACTTGACATGACTCTTCTAAGGATTATATATATTGCATGTAAGGTGCTTAGGTCACACATAGTAGACACTCAAAGTGTGGTAGTTATTAATAGGTTCTTTAAAGGGAGTTCTTGCAGAGATACAATAACTTATTCAAACACTTGTCTTGCTAATGGTAGAAATTCAAGGCATACTAAGAAGCAGAGTGGAAATGTCTGAGGACTGGGAGACATGAGCCCTCAGAGTTTCCCACAAATGCCTATGAGGTGGCCATCCATCCACCCACAGGTCATGGAATAAATGGGGCGTTGTGAGTTCCCAGCTCTGCCAATGGTATTAGCATAGCAATCTGGGTAAGTTGCTAATCTTCTTGCCTCAATTTCCTGCTGCTTAGTGTGTATCCTGAGATCGCCTCCCCTGACAGGGCGATTTTGACTAATACACAATTGAGTTTCAATCTCCTTGGTTATAGGGAAGCAAGCTATAAAAGGGGAGGTATTACTATTCACTTCAAGGCTCCTGTATCTGCTGTGAAACTCAAAGAAGTGGAGTTTCTTCCCCCACTCTCCTTGTAATATTTAGTTTCTTTGAGTTGCTTCATCAGAAGAAATACCGAGTTCTCCATTTCCCTGGCTCACTTTCCCACTGACGAGGGTGATGTTAACATCGAATCCTGAATCACAGCTAGATCAATATTAGAGCAGCTGTGAGAGAAGGGCACTAGCCCTAGAACACAAACACACTTTCTTTTCCAAGAAAGACTGTAGTTCCCCTAGTGTTAACTTCCCTTGTTCCCCTCCATGCCTCCCCCCCCCTCCCCTCCTGCCACCAGCACGACCCAGATCACATTAGAGTCCCAGAGCACAGGGAACAGTTCTCGTCTATCCGTCACCAAGGAGGCAGACGGGACAAGGGGAACAACAAGTCATTTGTACCCGATGAGGAGGACACTCCTGGGAAACAAACAGATGAGCCACTCCATGAATCTGAGCCATTCTCCGTGGTAAACAGAACTGCATGAGAAACCACCAATTATCTCCAGCATCGCCCTTACCTCTCCCACTGCCCTCTGGCAGCCGGGTGGGGGACATGAAACTGTAGCTTGGACCAATATCTGATTCTGAGAAAGTTAACCCTCGAAAAGGTGATTTTCTTTTCCTTCAGTCTCTTGGAATTGAATAGCCATCCATTTCTATGGCTTTGTCAATTATATTTCTGAGGAGTATATTTTCATAGGAAAGTGACAAAACTTAACTTCCATATTTTGACCTAGTGTTTGGGCAGGGAGTGTCAACTTTTAAAAAATCAAATTAGTGCATGGTGCAGTGAAAGCAGAACCTATACTTCAAAAACACTTCAGGACACTTTTCTTCATAACAGCACAAAACAAAAGCAGCTGCCTCCACAAAGGCAGGTGGAAGTACTGACTCCATTCTCCGAAGCATTCTTGGACACCCAGTGGGGGAGAGGGAGTATTCTACTACAAAACACTGTAGTTTGTTGTGAATATTATTATCTCCTAAGTCCACAGACTGTAACAATGAATATTAGGTAATGATGATAGCGAAGTCAGGTTTGCAAGTCAGACAGCCTGCCCTGGGGTTAGGGAACACACTGGGCAGTGTTGTTTTAGAGAAATATGACATCTGTGTTAGCAGTAAAAGAAAAATTCGGAAGGTAAGTGAAATGGTAGTTAAGAATTTATAGATGGACTTTTAAGAAAGGCACACTTAGCACACCAAAGTACATAAAGCCCAATTTTTACAGTTTTAAAATATGTATCACATTGTGCTTATATAGCCACATTGTGCCTTTCAGATATTAATATCAACACTAGGGGAAAAAAGGAAGGAGAACAAACTAACAGCTATTCTATTTAAACATATGAAATTCGTTCTTGAACTCTGCAGAACTTAAACAACTATAACACCATTCAAGGGCTATTTTAATCCCATATGTCAGTAGTCCTCACCCAAAACAGGCCATAGGAAAATCATATTTGATAATTGTTTTTGATTTGATGTGAACCTGAATTACTGATCTAAAAATGACTGATTTTTTTTTGTTTTTTGTTTTTTTTGGTGTTTTTTTGGTTTCCCAAGCCCATGGCATTGAGCTGGTCTCTATATCCATTCTCCTGAGGTCAAAAAGGTGATCTATTTCTCTTTGGTGAGTATGTTCTCCGATTTTCCCTATCCTGTGAAGGAAGATGATGAAGAAAAAGTTATGATATATGAGTCCAATTAATACAAAACTGAGCATTCCCTGAGGACAACCACAGGGAAAAATTAAAAAGGAGACATCATTTAGCAGCTCCTTCCGGAGCAAGATGAGCTGCTTCTATGTCAGTTTTCAAAGTCATTAACAATCACATTGATTTTCTGATCACCTATCAGATATTAATATCAACAAGATGAGGGAAAAAGGAGGAAAATGAACTAGCAGCTATTTGGCATCTATTTCATGTGACACACTGGGTTTTGCATGTATCTTTTTACCTAATTTGCATAACATTTCATTAAGCTAGGCATTATTTTAGATACAGGAAAGTTAAGTAACCTGTCTTCTCAAGTTTCTACTTGTTTAAAAGTACCGGAGAATCTAGAAAGCTAGAAACTCTAACTAAAAGGCATCATTTAGAAATTTTGCTTTCCCTCATGATCCCTATAACTAATGATTTGAAAGCTCATCCTTTATTTCCCCAGAGAATGGAATGTAAGTTCTTCTACAAGCTCTCAGAAAATTGAATGTTAGTTCTGAAGAGTGTTCACCAGGTTGGGGCATTTTCAATGTATGAAGAGCGGGATTACATGAGCGTGAGTCACCCACAGAAGTACCTTTGCATTCACCCTTTTTGGCAGAGCCTAGGTCACAAGAAGATACTTGGGGAAGTGAAGGCACAACCACTTTTATAAGACACTGACTCATAAAGACTTTAATAAGACTCATAGAGACACTGCAAAAAGAAGAGAGGACACTTGCCATTGAAGGAAACACATCTTAGAAGACAGATAAAAACTGGTGCCAGAGGAAAAATCAAAAACTCATATTTAGAGGCAGGAAAATTGATTTCAAGCCCATTTCAGCTACAATTGTATGACCTCAGGCACTGACTCCACAGCCCTGAGCCTCAGTTTTCTCATCTGTGAAAAAGGAAATTGGGCTCTTGGAGGTCATTGCCAAGGTCCCTTCTAATTCCAACATGCTATAAAAGCTTAAAATGCACAAAGTCATGGTATACCTGAAATCTTTATGCCCCTGGTTTAGGGCAGCGATTCTCAAACCAGGGTTTCCTGGAATCACTAGAGGACATGTTCAAACTCACATTGCTGGGCCCCAAGCCCAGAGTTTCTGAAGCAGTAAGTCTGAAGTGGAGCCCTTGAATTTACCTTTCCCCACTAATTTTTCAGGCAATGTGGGTGCTACTACACTTTGAGTACCTTTTGGTTTAGGATTTTAAGACTTTTCAGTGAACTAAAGATATGTGCAAACACTTATCAAGGTCCATTCATTTTATTTAATGATTTTTTTTGCAGTAGCATTGGTGGACAGCACTGTATATAATCCAGAGGTATAGGTTCACACCTTCTCAGATGCTCTAAAATATATGAGACTCTCCTCTGATTGGTGGGGGTGAGAGGGGAATTGGGCAGGAAGGGGGTACATGTTTTCCATACCCTAGAAATGTATCCTATAAATGGTGAGTAGCTCTCTTTCCCTTGTACATCTTTCTGAATCTATTCTACCAGATATTTTTTATTAAAAAATGGGCAAAATCACATTCCTGCAGATATGGGATGGGCACATTTAGGAACTCAATTTCTGAGTCCAGGGAGGCACAGGCCAAATCTTTTCTGGTCCAGTCTCTGATTTACTCCAGCAACCTACCAGAGCTATATGCCTGAATTCAATATAATATAGTAGAGTCATTGACTACCTTGACTTCCTTATATTTATTAATATATTAGTTATAATATTGGTACTGTAGTTATACCAAAAATATTCATATTTTATAGCTGCATATTATTTAGAAGAGAAATGTCATGAAATCTGTAATTTACTTTGAAAGAATTCCTCAAAAACAAAATATATGAAGCAAACATGGTAAATGATTCTTATTTCACTACATATTTGAAAATCATCATAATAGAAGGACAAGATTATCTTTGATGACTTCAGTGATTTTTTATGCCATTTTCATTATGAGTATAAAGTATTATCAACAGTTTAAAAAGTTGATTTAACCTTGGTTTACAATACGATGTAAGTTCATGAGTATAGCTTTGTACATTGGTAAATGTATATTTTATTTGTTTTTTATTGAGGTAACATCAATTCACAACACCATATGAATCACATGATATTTTTACATGTATATTTTCAAATTTCACATGGATATTTTTAAATTCATAGAAAATAAGCCCTTTTAGTTTTTTTATCTATGTGCCTCAGTGGATGGTAAAATAGCCACTGGAGCTGCAGTAACTTCTTAAAATAAGTTTGCATTTAATGAGTGCAGAATTTATAATATTATCCACATACTTGACAATTTTTAGATTAGATTATTAACCAGTAAAGGATAGCAAGTCGTGAAGCTGAGATAAGATGAGATATTTAGATTTCCTTTTATAGAGCCCTTTGCAATAGCTGCAGGAATTTCAACCATTAAGAATTTTCAAGCCATCTCTACCTGTCTCTTCAACATGTCATAACAAAATGCAAAGTTTACTTTACACGAGCAATTTCTGTTCATAATTTTCTAATTGTGAGTATCAAATGGAGTTTCACCTTCCACCACACCAGTGATTCATAGCTTTCCTGTCAGCTAAGTTCAACTCTGTTTTGTCTTGTTAAATGATTTGAAATTTTGCACACACAGATCACAACTGCTTCCATCCCTATTCATTAAGGAAGTCTTTTTTGCTTTCCCCCAGAGTGGTATTAAAGCAGGTCCATGCTTCTGCTCTCTTTACCAGTTTCTCCTCTTTTCCTCAAATATATTATCACTCTTTCACCACATTTTTGTCATTTTAAATCAAGAGAGTCTATGGTCAAAGGCAGTATGATTCTTAACGTACAGTGCCTTCCTAATATTGGTTGAAAAAGACACTTAAGAAAATGCATACATTGTGAAAAAATGAAAAATGACGTAAAAATGTATAAAATGAAAAAGAGTGGTTAAAACAATAGGAATATGGAGGAAGAGTATGTTTTCAAACAAGAATTTCTTAGGGTTCAAACCATGGCCCTAGATCTCTGCTATGGACCATAGAATGGAAAAGAGTGTGTAGTAGAAAGGATGATGCCTAAATTCAGAAAACATGAACTAGCTTTTGAGCTTTTCCACCAGCTATTGTGTGACTTTAGGTGAGCCAGTTCACAGTTTTGAGCCTTAGTTTCTATAACAGCTCTGTGGCATTTTCAGAGCAAATGATCTCCAAGATGATATAAGTTCTAATATTTAGTATTTAATAACTCAAGGTGAGAAACTCTGTTAGAGTTCTCTGAACAACAAAATATCACTAACAATTTGGGGAATTTAACCAGTGGTCAACACCTATCAAGTCAAATGTATTTTTGCTGAAGCACAAATGACGAAAATGGATCAGCCAAATTCACAGTCAGCTGTATCATCATAGCCAAGGTGGCATTCCCTTCACAGGACTGCTTTCATCTCTCATCTATTTGTATTCACTAATACTCTCTGATTGTCCTTAATTTCCCCCCAATTATTATTTTTTTTATTAGAAACAGACACAACAGATTAAGGATGTAAAGTTGAATAGCACAGAGCATTAGTCAAAACAGACTTTTGAAATGGCACACAATAGTCCCCCCAAGGTGGTTTGTTTTATTCCCTTTCAGAGCTGGGCTTCTCCCTCGCTCCACCTTTCCTGTCTTAGTCAGGTTTTGTACCAACCAACTCCCCGCAGCCCGGACCTGGTAAGGTCAGCTGGAGGTGAAGTCCTAGTGAGGTGATGGGAAAGGAAGGTGCCGCCCAGCAATCTGATGGGCTCTCTTGTGGTATCATTTAGAGGTCACGGTTTTTACTCCAGCAGATTTTCATAGGTTGCCCTTCATTAAAAATTAAGATTCAACTACATTACAAAACAGATTGGCAGGCTGCTGGAAATCACTATAAATGATTTATTAGTTTGTCCATTCTGATATATTCCAAATACTATCTTTGTTATTTTTAGCACACAAAAAAAATCATATCTATTGAACTCAGTGGAGATGGAAGAAAAATGCTACCAAGTATATTACTTAACCAACTCAAGGGAAAACATGTTAATTATCTATCTTATTGTATCAATGAATGATAGACAATTCATGATTGAATTTAGTGGTTAAGACCATGTACTTAAGAGGAAAATGTCACTTGAATGAGGAGAAAGCAAACTATTGAAGACTTGAGACTGACATAAGGTGTTTCCTATCTTAAAACTATATTGGCTGAAATAGATAATTCCTAATTATATGACCTTAACTCAATCAACAGAAAGTGAGTCCTTCTTATGGAGTATAAAATAAATGAATCAAGTTCTTCTATATATCAAATGTTCAGCTGGCAGATAATGGGAAAGAAACTGGTTGGTTGGAATATGATTTGCATAGTCCCAATGATATAATTAATATAATAACAACAACGAACCCATTTAACCTATACTGCAACTTGGCTGGAGTTCTCAGAGTTGTTTGGAAGGCAGCACTCTGAACAACTTTATTTCCATGGGAAAGGGGATTTCTTGTTCCAAATCAGTAAAAATACTTCTTCTTGAGGTTTTTTCACCTCCTTTCCTAGCACAGGAACACAGACGGATGAACAATAGTTGAGACTAGAACCAAAGAGAGAGAGAGAGAAAAAAGGGGGACTTGGGATCAGCTCACATTCCTAGTGATCCTAGCGGCAAAGGTGAGTGGGTGAGATCAGATCATAAAGAGGAGAAAATTAGTAGGAACTTATGGCTCCCCAACCCTGGAAAGGAATTTGAGGGGGGTTACATGAAAAAATATTTTGTCTGGCATGGGCCTTACCCACAAAATTGTGACAACTCCGTTCTCTATCAAATTCAAGGTGCTTTCAGATATGTCTTCTACAGATCTTTCTGCCACCACAAGGTGGCTCATCTCGGAGGTCATGTCCCAGGTGCTAATTCAAACCGTTGCCATCATAGTCCACTTCTCTTTCTAACACTGGCCATGTGGATCCCACCCACACCAGAGTAAACACTGGTTCCTTCTGATATGTAGCGAAAATTCTAATCCTTGCTTTAATCTGCCTTCTAGTAGTCTCTAAACTATAGAGGAAATGATAACTAACCTCCTCCTCCCTCATCTCCTTCTGTTGGTAGGCTCACAATTAGTGCTGACTTGCCTTTCTTAGTATTTTTCTGTAAGCAATTCAACTATTTCAATATACTTTCTCTATTAGCATGCCATTCTTGGGGCGCAAGTGAGAGAACTGTCTGAATAAGGCATGGAGTGATAGACTTGTCTGTCAAGGCTATTTTCTTGGCAAGTGAAATTTCTTCCTATGAGGTTCTTAATTCTCTCCTTGTTGGAGATTGCCAATGGCCTGGCCTGCCTACCTTTTGAATTTATAGTGGTGTACAGCTGAAACTCTTATTTATTCTAGGACTCTTTAAAAATGGACTATTCATGAGTTGGAGTTTATAAGTCAGTGGCTTTCTTCATACAAATATTTCAACAAGAATATCAATGTGCACAACGCAAATTGAATAACAAATGTTTTTGACTATTAACATCTACTCATGCAGTTATAAATGCTCTGCATTGTGAGGGTGTTTCAATGCTCTAGTCTTCCAACTATTTCTCTTTAAGCCTCACTCAAGAAGACAGGATGGGTCACTTAGGGGATTGTCAGAAAGGAAGGAAATGCTTCCAGAATGTTATAAACTTGACAAAGTGGTAGAAAAGGGTGCCAAGCTAAAACTGCCTTAGAATTATGCCACCTACAATCTACTGGTACCAAAAGCAGCTCCAATGGTTGTACATGTACAGTTTTATCACTAATCATAATGACTAGTAGCATCAGAGTGCTTACAGCTAATGAACTACTAGCTCATCAATTATCTCATTTAATCCTCACAATAACCCAATGAAGCAACTTACTATAATTGCCAATTAACAGATGAAAAATGGAGGCTTAGAAAAACTAAGTGACTCACCAAATAGGAGCAACAGACCCAAACCCAAACCCAGGTTTTCTCAGCTTAAATTCTGTTCTCCACCCAATCACATGAACTGTCTGAATGTTCATCAAGGAAAGTCACTTCATAGCTCTTATCAAGGACCTATTACTTAGTATCAGTCACTGCTCTAGATATTTGGGGAAGAAATTCACACAGATGAATAGCCTCAGGAATTCTTTTTCCAACGTAACTTTTTATTTTTAAATAATTAAAGATTCAGGGGCCTCCCTGGTGCCACAAGGGGTTAAAATGCAACCTACGAAGCTATCCACAGCCACTGCAGCACGAGTTCTATCCCCAACCAGGGAGCTAAGCACATGGTGCTGCAGACGTCTCCTGTCTCGCCCACTCCTCCCCTCAGCAGTGTTTTCAGTCAGTCTGCCTGTTCTGTTCCCCACTCTGTCTCTGGTGAATCCTCTCACACTTCCACACCTCTGGCCTATAACCCAGTTCTTGTATGCATAAATAAATAAATCTTTTTTAAAAAATTAAAGATTCACAAGGAGCTGCAAAAAAAAAAAAAAGCTAAGTGGATTTTTTTTTAACTAATTTGGAAAATGATGCTTATCCATAGGTGTTTGCAAAGCAATGCAAAGTGTGTTCTCATTCTATCCTAATTGAGTGACTCAGAGATTTGCGCAGGAGTGGGCAAGGCTTTCTGGAAGAAAAGGCATTTGGATTGGACTAGAAAAAAAAATGTGTATGATTTCTATAAATGGACAAGACACAGAGCCAGGAAGAGAAAAGCCTTTTAGAGACAGACACTAACTTGGGTAAAGATGCAGAAATGGGGAAGTATAAGACAGGTTTGGGAAAATAGCAAATGTCCAAGGGGAAGGAAAAGCATATTTTTTAATAAGCTCAAGTGCCAAATTCTTCTCTGTGGTGTGTTCTGTTTAAAGGTCAACATGAATGGAGAAAGATGGACTTAGCTCCTTTTCTTGAACATCCACAGGGCGGGCCCAGAACTGTCAGGACTGTAAAAGTCACAGCTTTTTATTTCTCTGGTACAGTAAACCAAAAGGATTTTTATTTGTAAAGTGAAGATGATATTTTCAAAGTTTTTCTCAGAAAAGTAATACAGTGAGCCCAAAAAGACACTGAGAAAATTAAATAAAAAATAGGGCTCTGGAAGGATAGGTGTCCATTTCCTAATATACACCTGTATATTTTTCTTTCTCTCCAATTATCCCACCTGTTCCAAGCAGAATTAAGTTCTTACAATAATACAACTCAGCAAGAAAATTTAAATTAAAAATATAAAGTGAGGCAAAAGATATTTATCATAAGGATGTTGTGCAAATACTTTTCTTGCATTGCTCAAAAATCCTTTCCAAGAGCAACTATGGGACACATTTTTCTCTGGGCTCAAAATTCGTATACTTGTCCTTTGTTTGAGAAATGGTTTGTCTTTGCTTTCATGAATATATTTGATCTTGTAACTGGCAGTATTTCCCCCTTCTTATTGGCTGCTAAAAATCACAGAGCCAAATCTATGGTTCACTTTTTTGGAAATACATAAGATTTCATGGCTTAAATATTGTGCCTCAGTCTAATTTTTGGTTATAAAGCCATGAAAAATATTTCCCCTTCTGGTCAATCTAAAGTTAAGAAATGCAGAAATATTCTAATTTATGTTTGAAGTTTTTTCTTCCTTTAAGAAAATGTACAATGCATTTTCAAGCAGGACAAATATAATTTTACTAAGAAAATAGAATTTAGGTATTTCCACTATGGAAAGATGTGCATGAGTCAGGAAATGGCAAATTCATTGTGTCCCTTTTTAAAAAGAATCTTTTTGAATATTCTCCACCAAATCCCCACCCATACCTCTACCCCACCCTGAATAGTCTTCAAATGAGCACTTGGGGAACAAATGTTAATAAAACCAGCCTTATTCGGCGATTATAAACATGTATCATTACAGTCAGGTTGGTTGTCTTAAATGAAATATATCTCCTATGTACACTTTGTAGCACTGATTCTATAGAGGACCAAAACACCATATCTTGCTCAAAGTAAGTGCTCAATAAATATTTGCTAATTGTCTTTAATGTATTTGTGTCCATTTACATTAGAGTCCCCTGAAGAAAGGTATTTGCAAACACATAATATTTATTTATTATCACTCTTAACTGCCATCCTCACCCTAAAGATGGTTATAGTTGAGCCTAGTTACACATCAAACAGCAGCTTTCCTTTAATACAGTGAGCAGTACAGCTTTGATGGCTTTCATGTCTTCCTTCCTACTACTTGTTTGCTGAAACCACTGCCCTTTCTATGGGCTCTTGGTAATAAAGGATTTATGGGTCTTCCATTAAGGAAAAAGAGCTCAGAGACAGAGATACAGTTCTCCTGGTTGCTCCACCACCCTACTTATTTTAGGGTGTGGAGGAGAGGAAACTGAGACCCACAAAAGACTCCATCCCCAGCCCTTTCCCTCCACCTGTTCAGCAGGTGGGCCCCAGCTGAGCACCAGGCTCCTGGGTTGGGCAGAGTCACTGTGCTCCTTTGTTTGATCACCAGTTGCTTTCTCTGCCTATTTGTTTTTCTGGTTTGGTTTCCTGTACTGTTCATTAGTGAGTTAGTTCTTCCTTGTTTGTTCTGTGTCTTTTGTGTGTTTCTGCAGGTTGCCTCGCTCAGCAGCCCCGGAAGGCTAATGTCCTTTGTTCCTCGTAATTTGCTTTCCTGTGGTGGCAGGGAGCTGCTAGACATATGTGCACATGTTTGGTGTACAGGGGGAAGGTCACTCACCTGGTGTGTATGTCAGTTCGTGAGAATGGCCAATCTTTGGGAAAAGAGCCATTTTTACCTTCTTCCTGGATTCCGAAGTCTTCAGTGTTCTAACAAGAAATCTTGGGGATAGGAGGTTGACATTCCCAAGTGCTCGCCTGACCATGCTATGCTTTATTGTTGATTTTAATTTGTTAGTATCCTTACCAGGTAAATGTATACTTGTACCATTTAGAAAGTCACTCATGACAACAATGCAGTAGACAAAACTGATACAAACAATTTTCATAACTAACTGCAAAAAAGAGATTTGTCACAAATAGAATCATCGGTCACTGATGAGAACCATCACTGAATTTGTGATCAATTAGAAAGTGTTGGAACGAAAGAAAAGAATTAGATGCTTCTAAAGTTTCACTGTGTCTTTTTGATCTTGTTTTTAAATGTAATTTGAACAGACCCAGGATGTACAAATTAGAAAATGTGGATTGCAAAAGAATCCTGATTTTTATGGACCCCACTATTTGGAATTTTTTGGTATTTGGAATCATTCTGATGCACTTACCTAGAATGTACTTTGTGTAACCTGAGGGAAAGGAACATTCATAACTTTGATTATAAAATGTAGCTATCCAAGTGCTTAAGTAAAACTACTTTTCAGTCATTTGAGTAGGATTCCAAACCTCCTGAATCATAGGAAAATTACCTCAGAAAAAAATGTAAAAGCCCCCACTCATGGAGATTTAATGCAATAGGTTTAAAGTGGGAACAGGAGAGCTATATTTTTAGCTAATTCAGATAATTCTCACTATCAGACAAACCTTGGAGCCACTGCTCTAAAATCATTGACTGACTGAAATTCACAAAATTACAAAGTAGTATTCTCTGTTGAGAAAACCAATTTCCCTTACCCAACTTTTGCTAGTTAGAAAATATCAAGGACCTTATTATAATTGTTGATTATACTTGAAAGTAGCAATTCACTCCCCATCGCAAGCATTTCTTTAAACACCACAGTATGCAAAAGATTGCTCTAGGCACTGAGAATTAATAAACGAGTCAGAGTCTATTCTCATCCTGGAAGAATTAATAATCTAATAATAAAACTGCATTGGTTGATTGATTATTCAGTAATCCTGAAGAATCTTGGATAAAATTTTACTGACTTATCTATTCATTAAACCAATATATACTGAGTTTATCCTCAAGGGCAGGCACTGAATTAGATGTTAACACTGTGTGTAAATTAAAAATACCGGTCTTCAAGGAACATGTGTAGAAAAAACCAAGGCAGCTGACAAGTGAGCGTACAGGCGTCACCTACTTTGACAGAGACAAGTTCAGAGTGCTGTGAGAACACTAGGATAAAAAGGGTCCCTGACTTAGACAAGGGAGTGTGTATACATGTCTGTGTGTGTGTACATGTATGTGTATGTGCATATTGGAGTACATGGGAGTTTATTAGCGGCTACTGGATGAATAGAATTTACCAAAGTAAGATGGGCAAAGAAGGTTGTTTCTAGCAATAAGGCATGACATGTGCAAAAACAAGAGGTGATACGGTGGTGGCAGAACTAAAGGGACTCGAAGGATATAAGAGAAAAAAAAATTAATTGAATAAAAAAATAAAAGATACACGTACACTGGGTGGCTTCTTGAATAAACCAGAGCCACCAATATTCCTCCCACTTAGGAATATTGATATACAATCATTCTAGTACTTAGGTACTTAGTATTTAGGGGAAGGGCCTAAAACAAAACTGTCAGCTCATTAAAAAAAGTTACCTGCACACTTGTATGACAGGATGTAATTCCAGTTTTAATTTGCTTATGAAGCTGTTTATTTTTTTATGAAGTTTTTTTTTTTTAATTGGAAACTAGCTCTAATAGACTCAGATGAACTCAGGAGTGAGGGGGAGATGGGGCAGTGGTAGAAAAACAGAGAGAGAGAACATGTCATATTTTCAAAACCCCAGAATTCAAATCATTTTACCACTTCCGTGATTTACTAAGTGAAAATTTTCCCCACAATAAGCAATCATATTATAGAATGACATTTCTAAACCTGGTATTAATTGATGCTAAACAAAGTTGTCTTCTTTCATTTTGAATAAGTCTTATATAAATTTGTTTACACTAATAAAATTAGTATCACTTTAACTTTATCCATGTTCAGTTTTTCTCAATTTCCCCCCTTCAAATCATTTATGATTTTAGGGAGAACAAAAGATTAAAAAAATGTTTGGGTTGGAAATGACTCATATAATTTAAATCCATAGTCCAAAGAGAGAGAAGTAAGCCAGCTTTATTATAACCATTTTACTGTTTTACAACATATTGGTAATAGAATTTTTCAATATCGAGGGAAAGTATTTATGATTATGATAATAATCAAATATTTTAACATATTAAAGTTTGACAGTTTATGCTTGTGATTATTAATTGTAGTTTATTGCTATAAAATATAAAAAATATATATCTAGAGATATGTGCCCAGAGTTTCCCTGTTCTCATTAGTTGTACATGTTATACCTTAAATTACCCTTCAGAAATTAGAGTCAGTCAGGTTTCTCCCCAAAAGCTGCCTTAGGGAAGCTATTAGAAGAAAGATGTATTTTTATTTCAATGTCAGTCAATCCCTTTTGAAGACAGCATTCTGATACTTCCTTTATGCAAATCAGATAAATCTCCACTACAATAACTTTCTAACAGAAAATAATAGTAATTTTTCACTTTGGGTTTTCTTTTCAATAAGGGATTCAATCACATTTCTTGAAATACTGCAACCCAGAAACAAAATCAACAATATTGAGTAAGCTCAGTAACTGTTAAAAAGGCCCTCCCTCAAGGATCTCAGTATCTTGTGCCTACCTAGAACTGCAATCCATGCATTAAGAAGTTAGGAAGATATGTAAGATGTTGCCTTGTTTTTTAAATGCAAGTAATCTGTGAGGTTTGTGAGAAGACCAAATCAACACATCTGGCACTATACTTGAAAAGAATAAACTAGACACTGTGTAGTTTTGAGATGCTCTAGAATATTGCTGTCACTGAGTTGTAAAAACTGAGTAGAATCATAGGATGTGGAACCAGAATATAGAACATCTTGAAAGTCAAAGAGATGCTTATGAAGAGTAGGGAATCACTACTCCTGAGTAGGAAGTGACAGAGTGAAATGCACTTTTGGAAGATTTTTAGGTCTCTATTTCCTCTTAGCTTTCACTCATTTGGGGAGCTAAGTAATAGTACACAGCTCAAAAGCTGTCATCTGAATCTAAATAACAGCAAAATGTAAAATACTGTCCCTGCCTTCAAGCGGTGAAGGATGTTATACCTTGGACTCATTTACAGGTGGTGAAGTCAATGACTCTTGGGCTCACAGTTCAAATAAAGAAGGTCTGAGGTGATATTAGGACTTGGATAGACTTTAATCTACTTATTATAGCTACAATTGACAATATTAGCCAAATTTGAGAAACCTTCTCATTTCTGTAATCAACCTGTTCTTTAAAAATGCTTGATAAATATGTAAATGTATGCTCATCCTCCCCAATTTCCATGCCCTTACCTGGCATCACGAATTGTACAGACTTCTTCATTGCTGTGTTCTGTTAGATCTTGTAGTACTTCCCAAAGACTACCAGTTGATTGTAGATGGTCCTGGAAATAAAAACTATTTCTACCCATGCTAGTAGGTAACTCTATCTAAGATAATGTTAATAAATTCACCCAATTACTATGGGGATGGTTCACAGGTGAATTGGTGGTGTGAATTTTATGGGGACCACATCTGAGAGAAGAAAGTATACGTTGTACAAAAATGAACAATGATGTATAACTATTTATATTTATATAAACAAACACAAATTCATCCAATTAGCTGTGCCCACTTACTATCTTTTTTAAAGCCACACTACCTTTATGTCCCTTGGTTACCATTAAACATTGAAAGAAAGACTTGGGTGGATCTTAAAATTCCCCAATATTTAGATGCAGTCTAATATAGTGAGTGAGTTGACAGTTCATCATTCAACTAAGCAAGCATAGAGGTTTAAAAGCATCTCACTGGAGAACTCTAGAAGGGAATCAGAGTGACAAGGAGACCACAGCAAAGACTTAACTTCTTCTGTCCTTACATGGTCTAGTGAATGAAAATTAAATAAGTCTCCCTGGTGGCACAAGGGTTAGCTCTTAGCACTGTCAAGCTATAGGCAGCCACTGCATCACAGGTTTGAGCCCTGGCCAGGGAGCTGACACACATGGTGCAACAGACCTCTCCTGTCTCACCCACTGCTCCCTTCAGCAGTGTATTTCAGTCATTCTGCCTGTTCTGCTCCCCACTGTCTCCGGTGAATCCACTCACCCCCCACACCTCTGGCCTACACCCCAGCTCGTTTATGCATAAATAAAATAAATCTTTAAAAAAGATGCTTTATTAAAGAGTCATGAAATGACCCTAATATCAACAAAGTGTTCAGTACTAAAACTGGTGATGATAGTTTGGAATGTTTGAGTATTTTCCATGTGCGAGATATGTACCTAAAAACCTTCCCAACATTAACTCCTGGAATCTTCACTATAACTCTGTGCACAGCTATTATATCCCTATTGAACAAATCAGGAAATTGAACTTCAGAGAATTAAGTAAATTTTCCAAAGTCATATAAATATTAAGCATTGAAACCATGATTTAGGGCCTCCCCTGGTGGCGCAGCGGTTGAGCGCTGGGCTGCGAAGCTGCCCACAGCCTCTGCAGCACCGATTCGATCCCCAGCCACCGGTGAGGGCCCCACATGGCACGACAGACCTCTCCTGTCTCACCCGCTGCTCCCCTCAGCAGTGTATTTTGTCAGTCTGCCTGTTCTGTTCCCCGCTGTGGCTCTTGGTGAATTCTCTCACCCTCCCGCGCTTCTGACTGTACCCAGTGCAGTGCTTGTATAAATAAATAAATCAATCTTAAAAAAAAAAAAGAAAGAAAGAAACTGTGATTTAAATTGAAGTCTAGGTGGCGCAGCGGTTGAGCGCTGGGTTGCGAAGCTGCCCACAGAACCGGAGTCCCACATGGCGCGCAGACCTCTCCTGCTCCCCTCAGCAGTGTACTAATTCTCTCACCACTGTACCCAGTGCATGTATAAACAAAAACAAAGAAAGAAAACATGCCTCTATAAAAAAAAAAGAATATTTAAATTGAAGTCTATTTGATTCTACCACCAGCATTGTCCAGTGGAATTTTCTGTGATGGAAATAGTCTATATCTGTGCTGTCCAATCCAAGATCTACCAGCCACATGTAGCTGCTAAGAATTTGAAATGTGGCTACTGCAGCTGAATATTTTGATTTTACTTAATTACATTTTACAAATTAAGTGTGTTTAATTTAAAATTAAATGACCATATGTGGCCAGTGGCCACCATATTAGATAGCACAGCAGAACACTACCAGCTCCAAGAAGGCAGCTATCAAATATGCCATATTAATGATTATACCCTCAAACTCAACATAGTAGTCTAGTATACAGTAGTTGAAAAATAATATGTTTTTAAATTTAATAGAATTTTACTGATTTACAACACTATGTAAGTATTGGGGATACAGCTGCGCTTCTATATATACAAGCTTCACCTCACCCACCACTGTAGTTTTAGGATCTTTCCCACTAATACATTGATGCCTTCAACCCTTCCCTCCTGAACCCCCACTATAAAAATATAGTAATTCTGATATTTTTCATAGAGTCCAAGAGTTGTTTTGCTCTGATTTGCTAGTTTATTTGTTTTGGCAAATGAATTACAAAAATACTTACTGAAAATGCACATTACTAGATGCCACTCACAGAAATTATGATTAAGAAGGTCTTGGGAAGGACCCAGGAATCGGCATTGAAACAACACTTATAATTTTAGTCCATGAACTACACTTTGAGGAATGCTATAAATTCTTCTAGGATACTTCTCTTAAGGAAGCAGGGGAAACATGTACTTTATATATGCCTATTCTTGGAACCATAGAGAATTTGTATGCCTGAGTCATGGCATACACTGGTAATTGCTTTGCCACATCTGTTCCATCCCTTTTTGCAGCACCACTGCCATTTTACAGTTTGAGAGTCATTGATGGCCCCAATTCCAGATGTGAGCACTGAATTGCATATTAGTTTAAATTTATTCCCATTGGCAAAATAACCTAAATTTGTCCTATCAGAGTGAAATCCAAGACTTTGGTTTGGTTGGAAGAAAGATTTTCTCCCTTTGACTCTCCATCTTCCTCTTCCCACTTTCTGTCCATGTAAGAGAAAGAATGCAATTCCAGAAACTATTGGCAGTCATCTTATAACCATGTGTAAAATCTGTTGGATAAACTGATACTGTGAACATAAGGCAGGGCAAAGAGACAAAGTCTTTAGGGATGTTATTGAACTAGATCAAACCAATCCTGAAGCCTGCCTGATCTATCTTTAAACTTCCCAGTTAAGTAAATCAATAAATTCTCCATTGTTAAATTTTTCCATTATTTGGAATGTTAAAAGACCTAATTGATATAGCTGCTGCTTTAGATTTCATATACTTATTTTTCTTTCTTATCTTTGATATCTGTCTCCAAGATGCTGTTTTGCTATTTCTCCCTTCATTGCCACTTTTATGAAGGGCATGCATAAATGTCCAAATTCTTACTACTCATTCAAGCTCCCCACACTCGACAATTGCTACTAATGTCTCTGCTATTCCTCTTTACCTGCCACTTTCTCTTCTAACTAGAACTGAACCATCAGATATACAAATACTTCTACCTCCTGGCAAAAGAGAGCTATTAAAAGAGCCTTTGACTGTTTTAATGAAGTCCATATCTTTACAAGAAACTGCCTTTCCAAAGGCTTGATGAATGCATTAGCTCCCTCTCAGAACCCTCTATGCACTTTTATTCTGAGTGCTCTAGGAGTTTTAGGTGCATTTCAAAAGCATATAGATATTCTTCACCATTTGCCTCTTTCATGCAATATCTTTTCATATATTGTCTTGTTGCAGTAGAAAAAGATGAAGATGCAGAGGAAACCACAGTGGAAGTCCAACAGAAGTCAGATAGCCCCTTTCCAGGACCTCAGGGGTAACTGAATAGATAAGCCCACCAAAGAAAAACCTTGGCTCTCAATCCATCTGTACAAGAAGTAGCAACTGTAGGGTTCTGTGCTCTGAAGACAAAAAGCAGAAAAATCCAACCTTTTTTTTTCCTCTCTTCACTGAAGGAAATGAGAGCATATGAAATTAAAAAAGTTAATAAAAATTTAAAATCCTGGAAGTTTGCAAGGCAGAAAGAAAAAAGTCAAAAAGAATTTCAAACTATTTTTTCTCACTTTGGTGATAAATGAAGGAATGTTTTCTAAAAACCTCCTTCAAATTACTTCATGGGCCAAAGTAGGATTGAAAAACTATGGGTTACAGAATTATTTTCATTAATCTCCTGTTTCCAAGGAAAAGGCCCGAGAAATCAACTGTTCATCTAGAGAAATGTTATCACCAAATTTATTTGTTTATCTGTTTATTTAGTTGTTGCTGTTTGCTTTATCATTATATAATGTTAACATTCTTTTTAAATGGGCAGATGGACTTTATTCAAGTTTTGACAGTAACTCTTTGTTGTTGGTACAAATGGCTTCAGAGGTATTTAATTACCATTAGTAGTCATCCGTTTGCTCCTAGCTGGTGACATTTGGAATAGTAAGCAGGCAGCATTCTTTGTGTCCAGTGAGTTCATAGAAAGTTAAACCTACTTTTGACAACAGACTCAAGCTTAGCTACCATTAACCCCTCTTCAGTTACTGGATGATGTGTTTGCACAGTATGAATGATTAATGGAGGCTAAATAGTTCAGTTTCTATCTTAAAAACCTTTTGTAAACTGCCAAAGAACTGAGTGATTGGCAAGGTGAGTTTAGCTCAAGCAAATATTCATACTATCCATTGCTTGTACTCTGGGAGGAAAAAAAAATACATTAGTTTGTCAACTATTTAATTTTAAAATTTTTTAATATTCTATTTTATATAATTCTTACATCATTTTTCATTTTTGCACAATGTATGCATTTTCATTTTGGAAAGATTAACTCATGCAATTTGTAGCAACATGGATGGAGCTGGAAGAGATCATGCTCAGCGAAATAAGCCAGAAAGAAAAATCAACTATTTATTTTTAAGAGCTGCAATAAATAAGTAATTCTCACCCTGATGCCTTTTCTCTTTTACAGACTAGTACCAGGGACCGTGATTTTTGTCAGGGTGATATTGGAAAGCAAACTTGCCTGGTATATCTAAGGGCATGATTGTTTCCTTCCAAGGAAACCAAGATAAAATGTTGTCAGTTGGTAAGAAACGATTACAAAGCTCTTAAAAGCAGCCTATGAATTTTCCTGCATCAAATTCAAAGATTGTTCTTAGGAAAAGGGCAACATGTCATCCATTAAGTTGAGAAAACCACGAATGTGTGGCATCTTATTAGAGGTAGGTAGACGTGTAAAAATACTCAGGGCATTTACTGGTTGATCTGTAAAAGAGATCCCTACAGTTAACTCCTCTGAAAACTTCTTTTGCAAAAAAGATTATGAAGAGGCCAGGCAGAGTTGGAAGATAGAAGGAGTCAGAGATTTAAAATGTGTGCTGAGAACCAAAAAGATGAAGATGGCAAATGACTGCAGAAAGAAAAGCACACAGGATAAGGAAGCAAGATTTATACGAAGATAGCATAGTCAGAAGTTTCTTTGGCAATGCATTTAATTTCCTCTTCTCTACTGTTATAACTTTACAGCATTTAGGGCATCACTTAAGATATACCTGATAACTGACACAACCCAAAACTTGAAATCCATAGCAGATGACATGATAAATCAATCCAACAGTTTTTGCTAAAAATAAAACACAGTTATCATTTTGTTTCATAGCTTATTTGGCATGTATCCCTTTAATGGTTTTTAAATGAAGTGTCTTGGGACATTTTAATTAATTATTTCTATGTAATTTATTTTTGGAATGTGCTTTGTTCATCATTTTAATCAAATATGCATTGATACAATCAGGGCATTTCCTCCCAAAGAGAAGACTGTGATATGAGATCTGAACTAGTGTTTTCCAGAGAGAATTCACAGGTCCACCCCATTCATTTATTGACTAAACAACATTTTATTGGCAATTTATTATGTGCCAGACAATGTGTTAGACACTAGGGACACTGGGATCGTTTAATATCCAGCCTTTACCCACAGTGATGTCACTGTCTGTCTGGAGAGGCTGACAAGTAAAGTGACAGCAGTACAAAGGGGCCATCAGAGGGTAGAGAAGGGATTCTTAAGGTAGGCTGGCACAAGGGCTGTGGGTTTGGAGAAGGCTTTCCAGAGGAATCAACACTGAGCTGGATTTCGTGCATGACCCTCTTCTAGATGTGTGCCACAATTTCTGGGAGTCCCTGAGCTGCACCCATTTATCCAAGAATCAGTCTTTCTTGGAAGACCTTATTCTGTATCTGACACAGGAATGAGTCATCGAAGGAGACCAGCATACAGAATCATGCCCAGGACCAATAGAAACCATATTCTGATGTCAGCTTATCTTTAAATGCCTTGCATGACACCTATGGAATCCAGCAACAGTTTAAGATTAGGACAGACAAAATGCAAGGAAGGAAAGGAGAGAGGAAGGGAGGGAGGGAAGAAAGGAGGGAAAATAACAAAGTAAAAAATGTCAGTCAGGAAGGAATGAAGTGACAAAGAAAACTGCACCACCCTGATGATCTAAAATGTCAATCTTGAGCAAAGCTTATAGATGTTAATATTGCTTGACACAGCTTAGGGCGTGCAGACAGTGTCCAGGAACAGCATATTGTAAATGTGTGGTCAGTTAGAAAGAGGATTTTGCAGAAGCAGCAAGTCGTATAAATTCTGATGAAGGCATGATTAGCCTTCAGTGTGGGAATCTTCACCCAGAATGGATTTGTGGCTGGCTAGCAGAGCTCATACATAAGGTAAGCCAGAGGGAAGGAATTCCCTGGCCCAATTCTCTTAAATCTGGCCCCACACAGCCAGTCAAGGGGATGTCAAGATCCAACCCAGACCTCCTCCAGGCAGGTTCTCCTCAGCACATGCCTAGCTAAGATGTCCCACCACACTCACAAAGTGTCCCAGGAGAGAGCGAAAGCTTTCTATCTGTCCTGTATGTAGCAGGTCACAGTAAGCAGCACTTGCTTGCTTCCTGCTGCATCACCAAGTCAAGAGGAGCAGGTCGTCTTAATTCTAATTCCTCCCATGATCTCTCAGCCTAAGAGATTTGCCACAGGACGCTGGTTGGAGTTTGTCAAGATCTGGGGTAGAATAAGGGTGTGCTAGGGGTGGTAGCAAAGGGACAAGCTTTTCCCTGGAGGCCACTAACTGAAGATGGAGGCAGGAGGAAATAAAAAAGGCGGGGTGAGTCTGTGAAGCAGCAGAGAGGGTGCGTAGGCCACCCAGAAAGCACAAAAGGCACACCCACCCCAGTACACTGTTGACCTCTAATTGGACAATTTTGCTTTGGGCAGAGGCCTTTGTCTCAGTGGCTTCTCCTATTAGAGGCTTCAACATCAGCTCTTAAAATAACCGATGATCTCACCAGAAAAATAAAGAAATCCCTGTAAAATCAAGGGAGGCTTAAATTTGGATGCAAAAGCTTACCCAATACCACCAACTTCAGTTTGAGGGCAGATTATGAAAAGGAAAAATGTTCTAACAGGAATAAGTGAGTGGGTGATGACTAGAATGGGTCAGTGCTCAGAAATTTTACAAGCAAGGCAGGCAGCGAGGCTCAGGAAAGAAGTTTCCCTGGGTGGGTAGCAAAAGGAGAATCTGGACTGAGTAGGTGGTATAGCTCTGTACCCCAAGACTAGCTCAGTGCCTGTATGGATGGAACCAGCGGCCCTGTATTCAACCTTCTGTCCCCAGCTGTGTGACTTCCAGAATATTTGTCCCTTTCTAGGCTCAATTTCCACATCTTCAAATATTTTTTTTTATTTTTTTCTTTTAATAGAGGCATGTTATTTATTTATTTATTTATTGTTTGTTTGTTTGTTTGTTTTTGTTTATACATGCACTGGGTACAGTCAGAAGCGCGGGAGGGTGAGAGAATTCACCAGAGCCAGAGCGGGGAGCAGAGCAGGCAGAAGGACCGAAGTACACTGCTGAGGGGAGCAGCGGGCGGCAGGAGAGGTCTGCACGCCATGTGGGACCCTCCTCTGGTGGCCGGGGAGCAGCCGGGGATCGAACCGGCGCCGCAGAGGCCGCGGGCAGCTTCGCAACCCAGCGCTCAACCGCTGCGCCACCGGGGAGCCCAAAATGGGCAAATATTTACCACAAAAGATTGTGAGAATTAATGGAGATAGTCCACTTCAAGTGTTAGGGCAGAAAGTATTATGCAAGTGTTCAAGAAATATGTAACTATGCCTTCAAAACCCTCCTGCAACATCAAATAACAGTGACGAGCATGTTTCCTCCAAATAACAGTTATCTCCAAATATCAGATGAGGAATCTGGAAGGCAGGAGGTCTGGATAATACCCAGAGCACAGAGAAGCACAATGGCAGTTGGGATTTGTACCCACATTTAAATGTCTCTGTCTCAGGCCTCCTCTGGTGGTGCAGGCAGTTGAGCGCCACACTGTGAAACTGTCTGCAGCCTCTGCAGCGCGGGTTCGATCCCAGCAGGCCGGTGAGGGTCCCACATGGCGCAGCAGACCTCTCCTTTCTCTACCGCTGCTCCCCTCAGCAGTGTGTTTTGTCAGTCTGCCTGTTCTGTTCCCCACTCTGTCTCCGGTGAATCCTCTCACCCTCCTGCGCATCTGGTCTGTACCCCAGATCTTCTATAAACAAACAAACAAATAAATAAATAAATGTCTCTGTCTCTCCCATCATTTCCACAGCTTTTTTTTTTTTTGACCTTCTTGATTTGTTTATTTATAGATGTACTTATATCTGTATATCCTCTTATTTTCAGAAATTCTGCTTTTTTCTTCAACCATAAGGATTCATACTATGAGGCAACTCTAACTTTTGCCCTTTTCCCCCCTGTGAACTTGTCCAGAGCTCCTCAGTAACAGGGTCAGAGACACCTCCCTTTATTAAAATGCAATAACCTGGACTGGTCTTGCCAAGTATCAGGGACCCACAAAACTGTTTTCAAGAAACCAATTCTAAGTAATAGTAATCTTCTTTACTCTGTGATCTGGGTAATATAGACAGGCCAGGGAACGTGCAGCCCGGAAGGGATGGCAAGATGCATTTCCGGCTCGAATAATTTGTACTGCCTTGTGCAGGTTGGACCCATTCCAAAAAGCTGCCTTCTGTGAGGAGAACTAAAAGACCAAAGAGAATACATTGGTCATAACCACCCCGCCCCAAACAAAGAGCTCCCTCTGCCCTCAGGCCCTTAAGTTTCGCTGAGGAAAGGTCATTACAGGTGAGACGTGGGGTTATGTCTAAGCTTGGATCTCTCAGCCAAGAGAGAGGTTGTGCACCACAGCCACCACAGACATGCTCATCACTTTCTTGTTCAACTGTCTTTTGCTGTTTTCTGTGAGATACTTGCTTCCTCACATGCCTTGGACAATTTCAGCTAGCCCATACAAACCCTCTCATGCAGAAGTGTTTTGTTTTGATTCTAATTCAATTTCATTTTGTTAAAAGGACATGAAATTTGTATCTGGGAAGATGCTTGGGGCTGCAAAACTAACAGTTGCCTAAGCAAAAAGAAAAATGTGTTTTCACATAACAAGAAGCCTGGAGCCCGGCAGTCGAAGGCCAGTGAATTCAACAATTCAAGCACTTTCCATCTTTTCTCCCGCTTGCTGTCAGCAGGTCAATTATATCTCTTTGATTACAGGTGACAACAGTATTCAAAGTCCAAAGAGTGTTTCTCTTCTGTGGGTTATTTTTAAAAACAAAAAAACCCATCTAGAGTAGCTTCCAGAGCAGCTTCCAGAGCAGACTCCTGCTTGTGTTTCTTTGGCCAGGTGGGGGTTATGGTCAACATCTCAATACATCACTGGCAAGATCTCAATAGACAAGTCAAGATGAACTGCCTGGGGCTGGAGAAAAGTCCAGCTGCCACTGGAACACAAAGCTGCTCAATACCCTTGTCCTGTGACCAAAGAAGTGTGGTAATGGATGGTAAGTAGGATGCCAGCAATGTCTACATGAGTTTGATGGCATACAGATTTGGGTTTGAACCCATACTCAACATTTACAAACAGACAATTTTACTTGTTGAAAATTTAGCATGCTTACCTGGAAAATAGGGTTAAAATTATCAAAAGCAAGGGTATTTGGTGAAGTTTAACCAAGGTCATGTCAGTGAAGAATATAGGACAGAGCCTGGCACATTATTATTATTATTTAATATCTGTTGATTTCTCCTATTTTCCTTTTGGCCTCACCTTTGGAAAGCTGCCAGCCTACATGTGCCCATTAGAACTACAGGACTTTCTCTGGTCCCTTCATGTCTGTATGGCCTCTCACTCAATCTCCTGCCTCTTCTTAGGATTTCTCATTTTATAACACTGTTAATAATTCTTTTAAGAATGTGATTATTACTTGTTATTAATACTACTCTTGGAATAATTGGTAAATATACAGTATGAAAATGATACTCACCCAAGTTCATATCTGTTGTCATGTTTGTCCTGATAGTATGTGAATTGGGATGTTCCGATTAAAGATAATCAACCAATTTATTTTCTTATGATTTGTTGTGTTTACTGAATATGAGCTTCCCATGCACTTTGTCTAGTATATATACCCACACATTAATCTTGATCAATTGCCAGTAAGTACTTAATGAGGTCTTTAATGGTATGGTTTAAGCCACTTCTTTGCTCTATTTACCATTTGTGGAGAAGCTGAAGAAGGAAAAATTCACATGTTTGGTCACTAGATAAGTTACCTGTTGCCCTGGGAAAGACACAAGTATTCTGTTTGCTTAGCAGAACACAAAAGAGCTAATGAGGATGCATTGGTTTACATTATTATTAAATGTTAAAATTATTTTAAAATTTGAAGATAATCTCTAATATGTATGGATTATGTTTGTTCCTAGGTGAATTTTAAAAAAGTATATGTCCTGCCTTAGAGCAAAGATGAAGGTCTCTTTTTTTAAAATTTTCTTTACTATTTCTGAACAGTTTGTTGGCATCTAAAGAGAAAATTCATTAGTTTGTATTCAGTGCTATATTTAATGAGCACCTACTATGTATACCCCTGTGCCAGGTGAAGCAGAGGACACAAAGTTAAAAAAAAGACCTGGTTCTGACTCTTGAGTGTAGCCCTGCATTTAGAGAGAAAAGACACATACAATCAACTATACATTGTAGACAGTAAAGTGGTTTGGAGCAGAGAACTGAAATAGTTCCCAGCACTATCACCTCTAGCTGGTGACCATGTTCAAGCTGTCAATATATATCTTCTACAGGTCTTAATTTCCCTTCTTTATAAAATGAGCAATTTGATAAAGAGCTTCTGCACAGCAAAAGAGACAATAACAAAAACAAAGAGAAACCCTTCTGACTGGGAGAACATTTTTGCACAAAACACTAATAATAAAGGACTGATCACAAAAATCTACAAAGAGCTGATGAGACTCAACAAAAACAAAGAAAAGAATCCAGTCAAAAAATGGGCAGAAGAGCTAAAAAGAAACTTCTCTGAAGAGGAAATGCAAATGGCCAACAGGCATATGAAAAAAATGTTCAACATCACTTGTAATCAGGGAAATGCAAATCAAAACTACCATGAGATACTATCTCACACCAGTGAGAATGGCACATATTAAAAAAACTAGCAACAACAAATGTTGGCGAGGTTGTGGAGAAAAAGGAACTCTCCTGCACTGCTGGTGGGAGTGCAAACTGGTCCAACCACTATGGAGAGCTGTGTGGAGATTTCTGGACCTACTAAACATAGAGCTTCCATATGATCCAGCCATTCCACTCCTAGGTATTTACCCAAAGGACACAGAAACATCAATTCCAAAGAACACCTGCACCCCTATGTTTATAGCAGCACTATTTACAATAGCTAAGCTTTGGAAACAACCCAAATGCCCAAAATAGATGACTGGATCAAGAAGACGTGGTACATATACACCATGGAATATTACTCAGCATTCAAAAAAGATAAACACATGCAATTTGCAGCAACATGGATGGAGCTGGAAGGGATCATGCTCAGCGAAATACGCCAGAAAGAAAAAGAAAAATACCGGATGGTCTCACTCATAGCAGGAATCTAGAAAACTTAAATAAGGGACCAGGAAAAAAGAATAACTATAAGAAAGAAAATATCAAAATCAGAAACAACTATGAACCAGAGACACTCTATGGAGGGTGAGGGGAGGGGAAAGGAGTGATTGGGGTCAAAATAAGGGATTTGTAATTGTATGGGGAATATAAAAATAAAATTTAAATAAAAAAAGAAAAGTAAATATATAAAAGGGAGAAAATACTAAATTCAAATAGCCTTTCCTTTGCTATAGATTTAGGATTTGCTTTTTATGAAAATTCATTCAAAAGACAGTTTTATTTACATCTTATCTCTCTTAGTGCCAAAAATGTAATTTGATATCAAACTTGATATATATAATTATGCATTGTATATACATATGTGTGTGTGTGTATAACATAAATAGTGCATGCAGGATTAAATTGGAACTGATGAAAATGAGGAGGAAAATTGATAATAGGACAGATTGCAATGACATGAAAATAGTGTATTTTACATTCTGCGTCAGTTAACAAATAAACTACAGCCATAAGCCTAAAAAAATAAATAAATAAATAAATAAAATGAACAATTTGAGCCAAGTAATGCCTAAAGTTGGCCAAGTTTTAAAATTTGATGGTGCTCAACAGTCACTGAAAGCTAGAGTACTTATAGTAACTTAGCCAGGAGAGTTAGACTTGAGGTAGATTTCCGAGAATGGAGATGTTGAGAATGTGTCCCTTGACACATTATCTGAGAGAGGGAGGAAAACACATACAAGGCAGCAGGAATTAGAGGGAATAAGCAATGATTCTGGGCTCACAAGTGTCATCCTCTCCAGGTGATGTGTTGAGCTATCATGGGTACTCTAACTGGGCAATGAGCCCAGAGCCAGACTTGGGGCTTAGTGGGTTAGCCTTGAGGTTACTAGTACATGCCAGGCATCGACATTTTATCCATTTTTTTATTTTGATTGATTTTCTCTTCCTTCTGTTAATTCTCTTCTACTTAGTCTTTTTCTACTTCTTCTTTCTTATATTGTTTCCTCCTACTCTCCTCTTCTTTATGTTTGTGTTTACCTACTCTAATGGTGCTTATAGGTTACAAAGGACTTTCCCTGTATGATGCTTTTTTTAAAAAAAGATTTATTTATTTATTTATTTATGCATACAAGAACTGGGGTACAGGACATCCCCTGGTGGTGAAGGTAGTTGAGCACTGCATCGTGAAGCTGTCCGCAGCCTCTGGGGTGCCGGTTCAATCCCAGCCAGCAGGCGAGGATCCCACATGGCACTGCAGACTTCTCCTGTCGAGCCCACTGCTCCCCTCAGCAGTGTATTTCATCAGTCTGCCTGTTCTGTTCCCCTCTCTGGCTCTGGTGAATCCTCTCACCATCCCGCGCATCTGGCCTGTACCCCGGTTCTTGTATAAATAAATAAATTTTTTAAAAAAAAGAACTGGGGTACAGGCCACAGGTGTGTGTGGTGAGAGGATTCACAAGAGTGGGGAACAGAACAGGCAGACTGATTGAAATACACTGCTGAGGGGAGCAGTGGGCGAGACAGGAGAGGTCTGCTTCACCACATGGGTATCTCCCTGGCCAGTGATCGAACTCATCCTGCAGAGGCTGCAGACAGCTTCACAGTGTTATGTTTAACCCCTTGTGCCACCAAGGAGGCCCTGTATGATGCTTTTTAATCAGAATTAACACATTCCATCCTCAGACTTCTCAAAACTTAGATTTGACAGTTAGAGAGCCTGGTTTTGAGTCCCTAGGTTCATATGGCTTAGTGACTATAATATTTTGCAAAATGAAAATGATAAAAATGATACCCACCTCAAAGAGTTGCTGTAAGAATTAAATGATTAACTAAAGCAAAGCACTTAGAGCAATGAAGGGCCCACGATAGGTTCTGTGTGTGTATTAACTGTTACTTAGAAAAGATCTATCAGGGCAGGTCATTTTTTGTTCTGCCTATGCAGTCATCATGTCTATGTTTTTCTAAGTTTTGTGCCATGCATCCACAATTTGTGACCTAGTGACAGTTTTTATTTGAACGAGTTGAAGTACCATCTGAGTTAATCATTTGAATGTGCTAACTAAAATTTCAAGAACATTTTAAAGTCTTCTGAGCAAGGCCATGGCCTGAAGTTGCAGCCGTTTTAATTAGTTTCACCTTCTCTGCCCCATGATCCAGAAATCTCTAATTGCACTGTGGCAGCCTCCTGCTCCCTGTCACAGATCTGACTTTACCTGCTACTATTTAAATTTTATGAATCATGCTCCCTCTGTTTGAACTCCTGAAACCTCTGAAATTAAATGAATAATTATCAAGATGCAATTGTCACAGTTTATAAAGGATGCTGCAAAAAATTTTTTTTTTCTATGAACCTTTTTTTCCCAGATGTCTCCAATTTGCAGCCATTAGATGAAGAAATGTCAGCTATTCCTCCAATGAACAGAGATTTTTAGAATTAAGAAGCCTGACATCCTGTAAGCAAACACTCCCTTCTTCCAAAGGCAGTGGGAGTATGCCATGGCAACTCCTCCTGGGTACTAAGTTAAGGCTTGTCTTAGTGCTCTCCCCCATACATTGAATCAGTGGGAGCCCCTGGCATGAATGTCAATGAGAAAACAGCTAGTGCCAGAAGTCCCCAATAACACAGTGAGACTGTTCCTCAATGCAAAAGCATCACGCTCTTAGTAATGAGCTCTTTCCTTGAATATTCTGGGCATATTCTTATTATTTCTACTCGGGCAAATATTAAGTCTAATTCTACAGGCTGTAGACCCATTAGACTTGGTAGATTAAAAAAATGAGGAAACACCAAAATAGGAGCAGATCAGCCTTAATCATTTATAATTTTCTCTGTCATTTTTATTCACCACTGCATTTTTAAATTTCAGAGAGGGGCAATCCGTACCCTACTTTCAAAATTATTTCCTTTTCTTAAAGTGTGCAGTCCTGATTTCTAATTCACTCATCCATTCATTTATTCAAAATGTACAAGAATAGCCCTTCTGATATTTTGGATGTTGACTCTCATTTCCTTTCCTATATCATTGACTCCTCCTCTTCTTCCTCCTCATTAAATATTGATGTTTCCCAGGGAGGGCTTATGCTTCATCCACTTTTCTTCTAAGTCTTAAAGTTCTCCTGTGGATGATCTCACCCAACCTATTAGGGTTTTAATTACACTCTACATTTTCAAGACTTCCTGAAATTGTATCTCTGGTTGCTAAGATACTCTAAGTTCTCTAAGATGCTCTAAGTACTCTAAGATACCCAGAGCAATAGTTGCTTCTTAAACATCACTTCTTCTACATCCCACAAATTAATATGTACAAAAGAGGACCTGCAATCTTCTCCCCCAGACCTGTTCTTCCTCTTAGGATCTTTTTTTTAATGTATTTATTCATGCAAACAAGAACTGGGGTACAGGTCAGAGGTGTGGGGGATGAGAGCATTCACCTGAGACTGAGTGGGGAGCAGAACAGATAGATTGACTGAAATACACTGTTGAGGGGAGCAGTGGGCAAGACAGGAGAGGTCTGCTGCGCCATGTGGGTAGCTCCCTGGCTGGGGATTAAACTCATGTTGCAGTGGCTGTGGATAGCTTTGTAGGTTGCATCTTAACCCCTTGCACCACCAGGGAGGCCCTCTCTTAGGATCTTGATGTTAATTGAGGCCATCAATATCTTCCTGGAAATTCAAGCTACAAATCTTATAGTCAATCTCTGTTCTCTCTACTCCAGTGGAAAGTACCAAAGTCCCTGTCTCCCAAAGACAGCATTATTTCTGGACCACACCATTGAACTTGGACTCTCATTCCTGTAAACCACTCTCCTTGGCTCTGATTTATCATCCACACAGACACTACAGTTAGTGTCCTAAAGAATCAGATAATTATGCTCTCCTTTGCCTAAACCAATATAAAACAACATGCAAAGAAGAAGAAAAAAACTTTCTATCCATTTTCCACTACCTTTAGGATTATCCAAACTTCTTAGTCTGGTATATCAAGCCCTACACAATTCCACCAGCCTCATATCTTGTCACTGCCTCTAATATACCCACCTTTTGTCAGGGTGATGTTTCTTAGCTGGTCCCAGAAGTAATGAACATTTTCAGGGAATATGATATACATTTGTTCACATATTTTGGCTTCTTTTTCAAAACCATTCTTTGCCCATATATCCTACTTATTACTGTCCAACTTTCTGTGATTTCCCAGACAGATGTAACTGATCCTGCATATCTATATGTCTATACTTACACTGGTATTTTTAACTCCTCAATTTATTATGAATGATCCATTCAAATCTCTCTTTCCTCCTCTAGATTGCAAACTCTTTGAGGGTTGGGATCATGTCTTAGTTATCTTTGCACAGAACCTGGAACAAAATAAGCTCTTATTAGATATTCATTGCATGGACGGATGGATGGATGGATGGATGGATGGATGGATGGATGGATGGATGGATGGGTGGTTTCTATTGCTTCTTTACTAGAGATGAGAGTAACAATATAAAATTTTAACCTTTTGTATAAGGCTATATTATTTCATTTCATAGATAAAAAGCAATCCAAATCAAACAAGCTTAGGCAAATAATTAGTTCCCAAGATTGAAAATTTCAAGCATGCAGCTGGGCTCAGAAACTGCAAGAAAGTCAGAGTGTCATCCATGAGTGTTTTTGCCCTCACACGCATGAATGTTCACACTCACTCACTTTTTTCATCATCTCTTGTCTCTACCCTCCCTCCTCTTGTCTATTTATGATTGACCTTGTTCTTTCCTGTAGCCTGATGAGCATCTTTCTGCAACCAGAACCAGGAAGACTGACACCCTCAAGTTTATATCATCAGACTTTAATAACCCCTGGAGAAAAAGAGTCATCTTCTTTTCCCAGAATTTATCTATAAAATCCCATGGAAGAATTCTAATTGGACATTTAATGTGACCAGCACAATGGGAACTCTGGTGGGCCCGGCTTGGGATACTTTCTCACTATTTGGCTCAGGGAGGAAGAGGTAATGCCCATTGACCAGAGGCGCCAAAGAACCACATGCAATAAGGGTAGGACATGTCCTCAGAGAGTAGTAATATGATTTTATGCAGGAAAAAAGTGATGCTGAGAAGACAAAAGGGACAGATTTCCACCACACCCTGGAATTTCTTTATGCATGTAAGTTGCAGTTTAATACACTCCAAAGTGTGATAAAGATGTTTAATTTTTAAAAGATGAGTATTTAATGTCTGCCAAATGAATTATATAAGGAAAAAGATAAGTGCTAAAAAATCTTTTAATTTTTTTTCTCTAAAGATTGTAAACTTGAATTCATGCTTTTGTTTTAAAACACTTCAGATAGGAGAGTCAAACAGAAGAGAATTTCTCAGTTTTCTTGGTCTCATCAGCAATTAAGTAGACCCAGGAATATCACCAGGATTCTTGCACCCTCTGCATTTCAGGCTTGTTTTCTGCTGTGACATGTTATTGGGAGCATCTGAAATCAGAGCTGCTTCATCATTCTCTTACAAACTTAGCAATTGAAAAATGTCATCTTCAAGTGCATTTTCCTCAACCTAATTCTCCCATACTACATGCATGGTGACCCTTGCCTTAGTCTGTTTTGGACAGAACAGTTCATGATCTTCTTGTCAAGAATTTTGTTGAAGACCCAGATTCTTGCTATTCCACAGCAGGGGGTGGGGGCCTGGATCAAAATGGAGCCACAAATTCCATTTGGCATCACTCAGTCCACCCCTTGTGAGCAGGGATGTTCTTATCTGAAACCATGGCTGTTGTCAAGACTACAGAACACAAGTGAATTCCACAGTCTATATTTGCAACAGCTATGAGCTGGAAACCAAGCCCAGGTAGACATGAAGTTTGACCAGAACCAAAACCTTCTGCTTAAGATATGTCTTAATCTCCCAAATTGGTTTCTTTCACTTGACATATTGTTTATGATCAAATTGCACCATCCATGTTAGTCCCTAAGTTGCCTTAGAGCAGCAATGTCTTTCTGTGTCCTGCAGTATTCATGGGTCCTCAGACAACTCCTATTGAATGAACTTGGGTCTCTTCACATCTTTTCAATTCTGTCAAGCCACACAAGATAATCTAATTATCTTGTGGGGGAAAATATTCAGCCTATGTTCTTTATTCCAGAATCCTTGAATGTAGCTAACATGGTTCAGGACTAATGAAAACACCAAACAGTTCTCTGGAGTAGCACCGTATTAATCTAATGTTTTTATTTTGAGATCCTTTTTTTCCCCAAATTCTGTTTATGGAGGTAAAGTTGGTTGACATCATTGTCTCTTTGGAGGTTATAGGTTTAAACATTTACAAATGTGTATTTTCACACCATTCCCCCTACTAGTGATCTTGACTTCCTAACATTAACAGAGCTTGGGTAGTGACCTAATTGCTGAAAATATATCCCTTTGGAATAATAGGTAAATGACAACCAATCATCCTTGCAATGTCTCTGGATAATTAGTATCTGCCCTGTCCAATTATTCCCATGAATGGTGAGTTGTCTTTCTTAAATTTCTGAAATATGGCCCGAGATATCTCAAGTAACAGTAGTTAGCCATTAGCTGGTCAACTGTGATATATAAAGTATATTTGGCTATATTTCAGTGAGGCAATGAAAGGCAGTATTTAGTTTCAAACGTCTTATTAATTATATCTTATCAGTCCTCTTCTCAAGAATACACCAATAAGATTCTTCAATTTAGATTCCCTAACTTTGGTCAGGGAATGTTATATTAAATTGGACATTTTTAACATATAAGCTTTGGAAATAATTAGAATTCATACCCAGCTTTTTTTGGTAATCAGAATTTAAAAATTTGCACTATATAATTACAATGTTCTATAAGAAACTGTCGAGTGGATAACCTTGTTGCACTGAAATGTTTTTGCAATAAACAAGTCTATCCTTTAATGAAATATTTGTCAGTGCATGTATTAAAAGAAGCACTCTCAAGGCATGTGCTCAGAAGTTAGGAAATAATTATATTTCCAAACATAATCTTTTCTAATCATCCCATTTTGTTTTATTTTAAAATAACCTGGGGGTATCTAAGACAGGCACAATTATCTTTGATCTTGGCACTGAAGTATCATCCTTCCAGAAAATGATTTGGGTGGGGGAGGAACAAATACATTCATGGGTCGACTTTTCTTTTTCTTTCCCCATGAATCCTATATCTAATTGCAAATAAATAGACTAGTATGGAACTGTCTAAATTTAGCTTCTTTTTTTTAGGGAAACTAAGATGGATAGTACTGAATTCATAGTAATATTCAACACTTAATTCAGGCAGTTTTAATACACGAAAATGTTCACAATTATGTAACCAAAACACTGATCAGAACAATTTTTCATTAAGTTCCTAAATTAGAACCAAGCACTCTGAGGCTTTTGGCAGGGGCATATCAAGGTGAAGATGGCAAAATTTTTGGCTTATTATTTGGGGAACGCAAAAAAGAAAATACTATGCAATTGCAATACAAGGGCATAAAATTTTTTCCCAACTTGATATGGGAACACAGAATGGGTTAAGTGGTGATGGAGTTATTAGGGAGGCTTATGCCATTCACATGCCAGGCTGAGTCTTGAAGGAGAAGTGTGTGTTTTGTAGGTGAGAAAGGTGATAGGGCAAAGGGAACAACAAATTCAGTCTGATGGCATGGAGAACAGAGTGGTGTTTCTGCAATAAAATGTCTTGGATCCAGGTGTGGTGGGAGGAAAGGCCAGCAGGTGTCAGGTCTCAAGGAATCTCTATGGCACAGTAAAATAAGAATCTTGCTTTACCCTGAAGAGGAGCTAGTCTCTGGCTAGACCATGGTCCTCCCAGATGTTACCATCATGGGGCCAATTCCATGCTAAATATTGCACATTCATTGAGAACTCCTTTATAAAACCATTGCTAGCATTTCAAATCCTATTCGATGCTATGTCTAAAATCCAGAATGTGCACGAAATCATGCACATTTTCTGACACTCTCCTGATGACGGAAGATAGTGAATGCCCATCACATTTCAGTTACTGCAGAGACAAATGATAAATGATCAGATCCTGGCCTCAAGGAACTCATGACCATGTATTTATCCTGGGTCTCATCCCCTCAGGACTCCAAGGGCATTCCAGCATGGCAATTGACCAAGATGGCAAACAAAGCCCTGCAGTGTTAAAGAGAGAAGAAGATGTTTTTACTCCTCCTTCCCTTTCCAAGTGACATAAAAATTGGCGCCATCAATAAACAATTATTGAATATCTTCCAGGGGCAGGCTTCTGGGAAACAAAGCATTGTGATAAGTTATGTCTACCTCAGTGAGTTGACCATCTTGCTGAGAGACAGATAAGCCTGTGGGCAGGAACATGGGAGTTTGGGCAGAAAAGAGCAAGCCCAGAGCTGGGAGTGATGAGAGAAGACTTAGATCACAAAAGAACTGGCATCCAGCACAGTGAGCAGCAACAACAGCCTTAGAGATTAAGTGGGGTGAAAAGGATGCAATGTCACCCCAAGAATGAGCCTCACCCTGTTGGTTATAGTGAAGAACCCAAGACCTTTCAAAAAAGAAGTGTGAGCCTTCAATGTAGAGACAGACTGTCTTCTGTGGAAGGAGTCCACTGCTCTCTGGTTGGCTTCTTCCAGAGTGAGGAGGAGCTTCTGTATTACAGTCCTAGTGGGCTTTCCTTTACAGAGAGGCTATGACCTGGAGCTGGAAGCCAGTGTCCACTAGTTTGATGCTTGGTGTCCAGGCCCTGAAGACCTCTCATGACTCACATTCTACAAAATCATATTTTCTATGGTTAGAGTGGTCATGTAATTTATTGAGCAAACTGAAAATCTGAAGGGGAACAAAGTCATCCTTAATGACTCAGCATAGATGAAGGACTTAAGTGGGAATCTAACTGGCTATGATGCAGAGTCATTCTAGTCATAACCATGAAACTCCCTAATGCAAGGCTGTGCATGACACCTGATGCTGTTCTAGCATTTTTCTGTCAAACACTCCTTAATAATTAGAAAAATCAGAGTGGTTTAAGGGAATGAGCAGTAAGCTCTGAGATAGGGTTTTGCAACTAGAGAGAACCCAAATGGTGTTGTTAATTGAATAATCCAAGATAATGTAGAGTTACATTAATGTAATTCCCAGCTGCAACTGATCCCAGACCACATCACACAGAGCTGCCCATCCGAGGAGCAGCTCAACTACAAGACACACTTGTATAGGGGAGTGTTCCTTTGTGACTTCCAGATGGGGCTCCCACAGGACACCTGCTCTGTCTTCTTTGTCCTCTGTGTTTCCTCTGTTCTTGATCTCTGCCAGCTGGCAGTCACATAGGCTTTTCTTGGGTACCCCACTTTCAATTATGCAGATGATCTCTGTCTTTATCTATATCAAAGTAAATTTCATATGTACCATTAGCCTGTGAATCAATTCAGATAATCTCAAAACACTTTCCTTAAGTTTGATAAAAATCTTCAATGCATTTTCAGCTGATGTGATAATCAATAAATAGGTTTGTTGATTTATAATATATTTATAGAGATTATTGGTATGTAAATAAAATGGTTCTTTCCCTAAAATCACTGATTGGTAACTAAAATGTTGGCTTTGAGAGTAGAGCTTTAAGTATTAAAAAAATGAAAACTCTACATATAAGTCAGTCAGTTGTTTTATTTTATTGATGATCTAGTGTGATAGAAAAACTTAAACTTTGGAATTTGACAAATTTGAGTTTGGCCTAACTGTGTGACCTTGGAAATCTTTCTAAACTTCCCTGAGGTTCCATCTATTCACCTATACAGGAGAATAATAATCCCCACTATTCAGAATTATGTAACTCAGAGATAATGCACATGAAGAGTTTGACACTTCATAAATACTCAATATATTATAGCAAATTTTTATCATATAATGCAATGTAGGTCAATACATTGTCACTATTTATTAAGGCAAACAAAATATTCTAGAGGAAGAAGGATGTCATTTTCCGTTTTTATTTTATAATTACAAAATAAAGAATCCTTATAGAAAAATTTGATTTGAAGACACGACTTAAATTTACGACAATTGCAAAGTTTGTTCAGATGAGCTTCTCAGAGGATGAATGAGTCATCTTCATTGTGACATGAGTTCCCATAACCTTCCTCGTGTTATTGAGTTAGAATCTTGGTATTACTCAACTGAACACAAATAAGGAATATTCTTAAAACCACTGTGCCATGTCACTTCCTGCATGGTGGAACCCATTCACAGAAAAGGCAGATACAATGAAGATTTAGAGAAATAGAGGAATGAAAGGCACACATTGTTTCCCCAAGTCCATGGCAGCAATGGAATAATGGTGGTATTTTTTTTTTTTTAAATGGGTAGGAACAGGTTTGCTTTCAGAACATTTCTCTGTATTTTCCTTGGATCCAGAACTTGTCAGCAAGGACACAGTAAAATCCAAGGATAAAACTCAATCAGCAATAACTCAACACTCATAGGAAGGGTGGTTTTCAAAGACAATTAGGAAGCTGTTTGTAATTTGAGCTTCTAAAACCACTTTGGGAAGTACACCAAGTTTGAGAAAAACAAGAGCTCTCCCTTTGTGACCGGGTTGCATTATGCTGGGGAAGGCCCCTCAGGGGAGCACCTCACTCATGTTCCCATATGTTAGGTCCATATTTTTAAGTTCCAGCATAATTTTAATTAAAGTACCCTAGATAGGCTTTAAAGTTTATAAGATTAGCACTCACTGAGTAGATGTCTACACATGTGGAATGATTTCAGAAAAACCCAAGACCTCCCTGATGGTTTAGTCCCGTCAAACTCCTAAGAGTTAAGACCTTTCACTTGATCATAAGTGATAACATTTATTACCACACATCCTGACTATTTTAATTTATATGTATCAAGTTTTATATAAATATTTTAAAGTTAATATAGGTTTATCACCAACCACATTTGTTCTTCACACCACCGAGAAATGATAGAAAGATGTTAGTGTTATTGTTAGAATTCTATCAAATTATTATTATAAATGGTTTAGATTAACTCTCCTGACACAGGGGTAGGGAGATTAGTGATGGAACTGGAGCTGGTGCAGGATACAGAGAAAAGATTCAAAGTAAAATAAATATACCCTCCAACCCAATACTTGTGGGAATGTACCCAACATGAGTACTACTTAGATTGATAAGGATATACATATAATGATGTTCACTGCTGCAGTGTTTGGGGATAACAAAAAAATGCAAACCAAAAAAAAAATCAGTTTAATAAATTGCCTAGCATCCATGAAATAGAATGGAGTGGAGCAGTTACAATGAATCAGAAAACTTTTGTACTGTAGGATACTAGCTAAAGATATTAAAAAGAAATTGCATATCAGCATTATCTCATTTATGAACATAAAAAATGAAAGCTTATTAAATAGACAGACCCTTACATATACTAGGAATATTTCAGAAAGCTGTTCTATGATTAGCTAGGGAATAGGCCTAAAGTTGGGAAGCAGAGTAGGAAGGTCATGGACAGACTGGTACACTTTTTTAACAAATTTAAAAAAAATATTTTTAATTCTTAATTTGGCAAGAACTTTGCTCTTAAAAAAATAAAAGAAGCTAACACTGAAGCATATAAAAGTTTATATAGAAGGGAAAAGGAAAAATAGTCACAGAGTATTACAAGTGCCAAATACCCAACTCCACACATGTTCTCCAATCTTTATGACAACTCCATAAGCTAGGGCTTATCCTTATTTTGCAAACAAGAATTAAATGTTTTAAGAGACTGATAATTACCCTCATAAGCTACATGAACAGATTCAACCCAATTGTTGCATACCCCAAAATTCTCATGTATGCATCTCCATTGATCACATCGACATGATTGTGGATGAAGGCGTGAGATAACCCTAAACAAAAGCAAAAATATTTTAACTTCCAGCACTGGAATCTGAAACATAAGGCTTGTCCCAGGGTCAACAGGTGATTGTGTAAGGCCGTACCTTGATCTTTAATGCTAGCAAGTAATCATTATGTATGGTATACTTGTCCTTATTACTGGTCTTGCAAATATTTTCCTATGGTTATTGCATGAAAAAAAATATATATATATGGCAAATCAGTGTAGAAACAGATCCAAGGACCAAAGTGGGAGGACAGACTGATTAGAGGAAACAGCGAGATCTAGCTATGCCAAATTTCAAAGATCTTCTGTTGTTCCAATCTGGATTCTAAAATGAAAGCAAATGTTTTCTTTTTCAAGGCTAAATGGTAAAATGGAAAATTAATTTAATGCTGCTTTTGTATTACCTTCAAAATAAAAGTAAAATCACCCTTTTATAGAAATGGTTTACCTTACCAAGGTTAAGAAATAATCAAACAAAATCCTATGAAATTATTCGTTTCTCTCTGTTTCTTTTCTCTTTTGTTCTTCTACAGCTCAGAAAGCTTATTGACTTGTAAGTGACTCTTCATGCTAATATGCACAATATTTATACATCTATAAGTAATACCCACTTGCCCAGTGGCATTCCACACAGAAAAAATAGAATTTTATGTATCATTAAGCAGTTTCCAAGGTGTCAGCAATTTCATGCAAAGCATCAGTGTAATGACTAGTAGCACTACCTGCTAAATAGCAGTGTTTGAAAATTTTTAAACCACTACACTGGATACACCTGGACCCCCTGATTGGACTAAATTCGCCATCCACATGTGTTCGGCAAAGCCAAGCACCACCCAGCCCCTTTACAAGAGTTTCTTTCTAGGGAAAAGGGCCGGGGGGGGGCAAAGGTTTCAGCAGTACTAGTGATTGTCAGCAGAGAGACCCAAAGATGAGGGTCAGCTGCATATTCCCAGGCCTCAATGTAAATAAAAAGATGGTGACTTTGTTTTAAGAAAGAAAAATGTATCCTTAAGGGTATTAAAACAATTTTTTTCCATCATTTCTGTGGTCACTTTCTCTTGACTCAGTGTTTTCTTTTGTTATTTAATGCCTTTCCAAGGGCCTCCCCCGTGGCATAGCGGGTTGAGTGCCGCACTGTGGAGCTGTCTGCAGCCTCTGCAATGGGGGTTCGATCCCAGCTGGCCAGCAAGAATCCCATATGGTACAGCAGACCTCTCCTGTCGCGCCCGCTGCTCCCCTCAGCAGTGTATTTCTGTCATCTGCCTGTTCTGCTCCCTGCTCTGTCTCTGGTGAATCCTCTTACCCTCCTGCTTCTGGCCTGTTCTCCAGCTCTTGTATAAAAATAAATAAATCTTTAAAAAAAATAAAAAATAAAGCCTTTCCAAGTCAAAAACAAATTAAAAATTAAAATTACTAGTATGAATTTTACCATTCATCTTTTTATTTGCAATGTCATTTTTTTATAAAACAGCATTTAATTCAAATGCAGAATCATTGAAATTATATAATTTGTTTTTCATAGCTTATATCAATGTATCTTGTTCTTATCAGAACAGTGAAAATATTGTACAAATATACAAAATTGTTTTTATTTAAAATCTTGATACATGCACATTCATCCTATACTTTCTTCCTTTGGCTTAATGATAAATAAAGACAGAACTATGGGTTACCTTGTCTTTCCCTAACCTTCTATCCTGTGCCATAACTTTCAGCATTTATATGGCTAATTGAAGGAAATAACAGGAATAAGAAAGGATTTGGTGGAATTCCTTGTTTTTTCTTGTGATTCTTAAAAGACAGTTGCTTTGTTTCTGCATTAAAATCATTGAGTCTCACTGCAATCCCAAACATAATGGGCCCAACAGAATTCTGTGCTTACAGAGCATCACAAATACTACATGCAAATGAAGAGACAAAAATGTTAACATTATATTGTGTGTATTTCTTTTGCTCAAGTTTATGCTGCATTACCCCATTGGACATAAGTCAGAAAACAAAAGTTCAAAGATTAAATTATTAACAATTGAAAAGCATCAGCAACAGAATATTAAACCAAGCATTGGCACTTGTTGAGTGGGGAATCCTATGTGACTATCCAGATGAAGTATCCATATCCCTGGCCCGGATTTTGAATCACCAAAGATAAGATTATGTCCCTTCCCATGACAAGTCTATGCTCTTTTCCGTGACAGCAACATCTGGAGTGCTAGTTCTGAAAGAGGAGGGGCAGTGGGCAGAGTGAGCAAAGAGAAGAATCCCCACTCCAGGAATAATTAGTAATGATACAGAAAAAAAAAACAACCTTTTGGTTCATAGTCAAATTAAGATGGCCAAGTTAGCCAATATTTTGCCAGAACATTCAAAATGTTTTCTGATCCTTCACGAAACAATAGATTGTTGTCACTAGTATTTCCAACCAATACATATATATATATATATATATATATATATATAAATTTTTTTTTTGTGGGACCCTCGCCTGCGGCCGGGGAACGAACTGGCACTGCAGAGGTTGTGGGCAGCCTCTCAGCCCAGCACTCAACCGCTGCGCCACCAGGGGAGGCCCCAAGCAATACATATTTAAATGTATTTTTCAAGCATAGAAACAGGTTTGGATTTATTACATAATCCATGGCAACAGTTCTCTTCTATCCTGGGATGACAGTTACACTGTGATAAAAAGTATATGTGAGACCCTTAATCTTTATGAGGGATACCTCCCAACTTCCTAACACTCCCAAATTAGTGAAAGTGGAAATGTTTTTACATGATCTTAAATGTCTCGTGAATTGTTTTCTGTGCACATCTTCACACTACAAATTCATCACCTCTTCGATTTTCAATATTTATTCCTCATTCATTGGCTATTGTTGCACAAATAGATTTTATTTTTAATTATTTATTAAGAGTGACTAAATTAAATGAGTAGAAAATGATTTACTTTCACAGTCCAAATACACAGATCATCTGATTAATTTTGTGCCTCAGAAAACTGCAAAATTCTACATACCCTAGGCTGACAAACTGAATGGCAAGCGTTAAATTTTCAGATGCCCAGAATATGTCCTTTATTTTGCTATGTCCATAACCTAAATGCACACTAACTCTTCCAAAGGAGCTTGCAAAAAGTAAAGAATGTTTGCTGCTGACAGAGCTTCAGAATTTTATAAAAATTCTTCTAGACCTTAAATTCTTTTCAGGCCTGAGATATTGGACTCTGTGGGAATCCTACCTGATATTTATAAACTTTTTTTAATCTTATTTTAGCTCTATTAACTTTTAACTTAGGTAGAGAAAAGTTCCATAATAAAGCTATCAAGAAAGTCACTAAGTTATGAGCACTGTAAATATAATATTCTCTATTTATTCATTCAATTATTCCTTAATTGGACAATTATTTTTCTGACACCATGGTAAGTGAGAGAGAAGCAAAAATAAATAGGAGAGTTGTGGCATTTGTCATAAGGATCTTAGGGATTGGTAGGCAAGAAAAAATTTTAGCAGTGTGTGTGTGTGTGTGTGTCTGTGCGCGTGTGCGTGCGCGCGCGTATGTATACATGTGTGCTGTGCATGCACACACATGTCTTTGTGCATCAGATAAATACAGAATGGTACAAAAGGTGTCAGGGAAGGTCCCCTGGAAAGACCTAGAAAAGAGAGGAATCCCTAGGTTGGGTTAAGGAATGGGGAGTCGGTTTCTCCCCTCAACAAGGTAACAGTGTGTGAAGGTTTATGCAGATGGTCCTATATACCACATTAAGAATGTTCGCCATCTCCTCAGGCAGCAGGAACTCAGAAAAACATGATGGTAACTTTGACACATGAAGTCGTGCAAAATAGGGACATCACAAGCATTTTCTTTTTTTTTTTTTTTAGGTTTTATTTTTTTTAAATAATAAATTTTACTTTTATATTCCCCATGCAATTGCAACCCCCCCATTCTGACCCCAATCCCTCCCCTCCCGCCCCTCACCCCCAAAAAGTGTCTCTGGTTCATAGTTTTTTGTTGATTTTGATTTTCACTTTCTTATAGTTATTCATTTTCCTGGTCCCTTATTTAAGTTTTCTAGATTCCTGCTATGAGTGAGACCATCGGTATTTTTCTTTTTCTTTTTGGCTTATTTCGCTGAGCATGATCCCTTCCAGCGCCATCCATGTTGCTGCAAATTGCATGTGTTTATCTTTTTTGAATGCTGAGTAATATTCCATGGTGTATATGTACCACATCTTCTTGATCCAGTCATCTATTTTTGGGCATTTGGGCTGTTTCCAAAGCTTAGCTATTTTAAATAGTGCTGCTATAAACATAGGGGTGCATTTTCTAATTCAATATAAGAATTGCACCAAAGCTCACAAAACCAGGGATCTACGAATTTCCACAACCTCTGCCTGACATCTTGTTTTTTTCTCTTTCTGAAAAGGAGCAAATATCAACTGCTTTTTCCTTCTGAAGCAAGCACTTCGTGACCCATGAAAAATTTCATTACTAAGAGATACAGTGCTATACAAATGGAAAGAAAAATGTAATCAGAATTCATTGCTAATATCTTCTGCATTGTAAACTACAGATGTAATGTTGAACAGCAACTTAGCTCACATAACATTCTCCCACATAATACAAAATAAAATTAACAGAATAAATATTCTGTCAAATTGCAAGCCACAATTCTTAAGATCTTACTTGTTTGTAATGGGGCTGCTTTGGAAGTAAGATCAGGATCTGCCAAAGAAGATTCACTGTGACCTAAAATAAGTCTGCTTTCTGGCTCCTTGGGGTTGGTGTGGGGGTTGAGCAGGCAATACCATCTTTCATAGGGTTTCTTGAGTTCTTTCAGTGTATACTCTTTTTCAGCATATTTGTTATTCATATTTGCCATTCTCAACCAGGTTCTACCAGATGCCAGTTCAAACCACTGGGATCTTTAAGTTATAACATGTGCTCAGTACTACTCTGTTCAGTACCTAATTACTATCTAGATGCTCTGTTTGTGTTGCTTTTGACTTCTTAAGCAGGTCATTCTCATAAATGAGTCAGGCTCAATACCTCACTATGCTCAGCATGATACTCATAGATTAAATTCAAAAGACCCCAGCCAGACCACTGCAGCCACTTCTGGACAACGTAGTAAGCTCACATCTGCTTCTGACATGACCATGAAAGGCAAAAGAACTGAATCAGATTCAGTATTTCTAGGTCCAGGGGAAATCATGGAAATACTGCATTGACCACGGTGGTAGCTCTGAGAAATCATTTCAAGCAACAAACTTTGGTACAGGTTTTAGTAGGTTTCATCACTGAAAAAAGGACTGGTAAAATAAATTCTGTTTTGAGGAATCCAACAAGTCAATTGATTATTTAACAGTAGATTCTGGTATAAAAGTGTAAATTGAGTGAATTCTGTAGTTCACAGGAGGATGATAAGCTCAGTCAACTTCTTGATAAAGATGAGGTTGGAAAGAATGCTAAAATACTGACTTTCCATTTTGATCAGTTTGAAAAAAAAACAATTCTAGTATTTGCTAATTGTTGTTCCTTACTATAAACTTTGGTCTTTCTAATAGAGTTGGAAGAAAAGCCTACCCGATTACTATGTGTCATCTTTTGCAGAGTATGTCCTTTTATAACACCAGTCTCAGGAAATGCTCTCTAAAAAACAGTCCTGGAAAAAAAGAACTTTGTGGTCAAATAAGCTAGAAAAACATTCCAAATCATGTCACTCTTCAGATCTTCACAATAGACATTAACATAGTAACTTCACTAGAAGTCCTACATTGAAGAAACTTGTGTAATTTCATTTTTACCATAAACATGCCAAACTGCCTCCTCATGACAAAACTGTTTTCAGATAATACCTACCAATATCCCTTGGAACAGTAATCCATAGAATGTTCTTTGGAAAGGATGCATTAGAGGAGGGAGACAACCAAAAAAGTCAAGGTATTTTATAACCCTCATCTTTACTAAATAAATGCCGCACTTCAAGTGCAACCAACTACCTGAATACTAATTCTTTCTAAAGGCACACATTGTTAACCTATACTATATAACACTAAGTGTCTAGTCATTGAATACAAGAACTTTATCAACACAATGTCTGCTTTTAGAAACTTCTGATATTCTTGGAAAGAAGAGATTTCTCTCCTTAAAGGATATACCACATGTGATTACATAAAAGTAGTGGGGCAGAAATAAGCACTATGGAAGTTAAAAGGCAAAGGGTAATTAAATGCACATTATCCACTTTTAGAGACAATAGCAAACACATACACACTCTTTGTTCCTTTCTGCCTGTCATTTTTTTCCTTTCTTTCCCAGAGACACTTAGAATACAAAATGTTTTATATGTTCGCTGCCCACAGCTTTAGCAGGTTGGGGTCCCTAATTTGTTAAAGTCAAAATACATTTGATATTAGAGTTTATTGTCAGGAGGACATAGATCTTAGAGTCAGGAGGAAGGATACCCTAATCTAAGCTGCTAGGATCCCTTGACTGCCCCCTGCTCCTGTCCCCACACCCCATAGTCTCCCTGATTTTGCCCGTCTCCACACAGTTCCCTAGGAAGCAGCAAGAGAGAGGCTGTTCCAATGTAAATCTGATCAGATCTTTTCTAGTGACCACCTATCACACTTAAAGTAAAACCCAAATTCCTTTCATTTTTACAAATTTAAGAAAATGCTTATTTTTTAATTGAAGTAACAGCACATTATAATACTATATAAGTATCAAGTGTGCAACCTTATATATCACCATTTGTATACATAATATTAAGCTCACCACTAAAAGTCCAGTTCTCGCCTTCATCATAAAACTGCTCCCTTTTACCCAAATTACCTAGGTCCCTTCCCCCTTCCTTCTGGTAACTACTAATTTGATTTTATAATCTAAAAGTTTATTTTTGGTTGATTTTTTTTGTTCATATGTTTGGTGAGATCATCCGTCATTTGTCTTTCGCCACTGATTTGTATAATACTTTCTCAATCTATTCATGTTATTGCAAATGCCAACATTTTATCCTTTTTTATAGCTGAGTAGTATTCCCTTTTGTATGTATACCATGCCTTCCTTATCAGCATATAGGAAGCAATATTTAGGTTGTTTCCAAATGTGGCTAATGTAAATAATGCTGCAATAAACATAGGATGCGTGTATCTCTTCAAATTTGTTAAATCCCAAATTCTTTATGAAAAGCAACAAAATCCTTTGGTGATGAAAACTGGCAACCTCGTCCATGTCATCCGCCAAGGTCCATATTTTTGCTGCTCATTTTATCAGGTCTCTCTTTGCTCAACTGCTGCCTCCTCAGAGAGACTTTACCCAGACTCCTTATCTAAAAGTGTAATCTCACCCCCACCTCACCCTTGCAGTGCCCTATATTCTCCTCTCTCTCCTTTTTTCTTCCCTAATGCATTTATTGATATTTTTTTTTGTGTGTGTGTGGGACCCTCGCCAGTGGCCGGGGAACGAACCGGCACTGCAGAGGCTGTGGGCAGCCTCGCAGCCCAGTGCTCAACCGCTGCGCCACTAGGGGAGGCCCAATTTATTGCTATTTTTAAAACATTTATGTATCTACTCTACCTCTGAGGACAGAGGCATTGTTCTATATTTCAGTTTTGCTGTTGTCTGTATAATTGGCAAATTTTAGGCCCTTCGTAAATATTTAATGACCAAGTCAATCAATGAATGAGTAAATGATAAATATATGGGGAATAAACATGTATGGCAAATCAGGATGCAAGTCAAACAAAGTTGAATAAGTTAAAAAATATAACCCTTCTCATCAAAGTTCAGTAAGTGACTAAAGTGACTGGTGGCACAGGAATTTAAAGAACTTATTCCAGAGAAAGTCTGGCATGAGAGCTAGACCGCCTTGCTCATGTAGTTACTCTGTCTCATTCACTTATTTGTAAAAAGGAAACAATAATAACTACCTTACAGGGTAGTGATAATTAGAATTAAATGAGATAATATATATAAAACCCATAGGCTAAATATGTGCCTTCCACAATGAATAGTAACTATAGTAACTAATAGAGAAAATCTCTATTATAGAATTTCCTTATAGAAAAAAAGTACCTTTTATTAGTACTAAGTAAACTATTATTAATCTTTTGGTCTACCAACACATGAGAAAGATAACCAGCTACTCATAAAACATGGTAATAACTAGGTAAAGAAATTTTTTTTTAAGATTTATTTATTTATACAAGAACTGGGGTACAGGCCAGTTGTGCTGGAAGGTGAGAGAATTCATCAGAGACAGAGCAGGGAACAGAACAAGCAGACTGATGAAATACACCGCTGAGGGGAGCAGCAAGCAAAACAGGAGAGGTCTGCCATGCCATGTGGGACTCTTGCCAGCTGGCCAGGATTGAACCCGTGTTGTAGAGGCTACAGACAGCTACAGACAGTGCGGCGCTCAACTGCCTGTGCCACCAGGGAGGCCCTAAAGAAACTTTTTGGCTACAGTCCTCCACCATATTCCCCTGCACATTTTCCCCCAGCCCCCTTTTCTACTATCCCTGAGTCAGAGATCTACAGTCGGCTTTCAGGTGTCAAACTTACAGTTTATCTTTGTCTGATCATTTAGTTGTTCTAAATTCCACATATAACTGAAACCATCTGCTATTTATCTTTCTCCTTCTGCCTCACTTTGCTTACAATAATTCCTTCCAGTTCCATTCATGTTGTTGCAATGATCTTTTTTGATCACTGAGTAGTATTTCATTGTGTATATGCAATACATCTTGATCCATTCATCTGCTTTGAGGCATTTAGGTTGTTTCCATATTGCAGCTATTGTAAATAGCACTGTTTTAAACATAGGAGTGCAGGTTTCCTTTCAAATTAGTATTTTTGCGCACTTTGGATCAGTACCTAGGAGTGGAACTGCTGGTTATATAGTCAGTCCATTTGCAGTCTTTTGAGGAATCTTCACACTTATTTCCATAGAGGCTGAACCAATCTACATTCCCAATAGTGTCACAGTGTACTATTTTCTCCACGTCATCAACCCTTGTAATTTGTGGGGTTTTTTTTTTATTAATATGGGCTATTCTCAAAAGTGTGAGGAGGTATCTCATTGTCATTTTTTTTTTTTTTTTTGGTTCTGATGTTTTTATTCCCACCTCTAAGTCTTTTTTTTAATTAATATTTTATTTTATATAATTCTTACATCATTTTTCATTTTTGCTCAATGCATGCATTTTCATTTTGGTTATATTCCCCATACAATTGCACCCCCCCCCCTTATTTTGTTTTTGATTTGCATTTCCCTGATGATAAGTGATGATGAGCATGTTTTCATGTTTGTTGGTTATCTGCATGACTTCTTTGGAGAAGTGCCTATTTAGCTTGTCTGGCCATGTTTTTTATTAGGTTGTTTTCATTGAGTTGTATAAGCTATTTGTAGATTTTTTATATTAATCCATTATCAGATGTATAGTATGCAAATATTTTCTCCCATTCAGTAGGGTGTCTCTGTTTTGGCCACTGTCTCTTTTTGCTATGCGGAGGTTTTTAGGTTAATATAGTTCCAGTTGTTAATGTTCTCCTTTATTTTCCTTGCTGCTGAAGATGAGCATGCAAATATATTTCTGAGGTTTATGTCATGGAGGGTTTTGGTTTCTCGTCTTACATCCAAATCTTCTGTCCATTTTGAGTTGATTTTCATGAGAGGTGTGTTTCATTCTTTTGCATGTGGCAGTCCAATTTTCCTAGTACCATTGATTGAAGAGTCTTTCCTTGTTCCAGTGTACTTTGTTCCTTTGTCATATATCAGTTTTACACACACACACATGTGTGTGTGTGTAGATTGATTTCTGAGATATCAATTGTATTCCATTGGTCTGTGTGTCTGTGTTTTTTTTTCCAGTACCATGCTGTTTTAATTATTATGATTTTATAGTATAGTTTGAAATCTGCCATGTGACCCCTCCATTTTTTCCCTTATAGTCAGGAGAGCTTTGGCTAGTCAGGGTTTTGTAGCTTCTTATGAATTTCAGCAATCCTTCTTCTACTTCTTTGAAGAAAGCCATTGGGATTTTTATTGGGATTGCATTGAATTTATACATGCTTTGAGTAGGATGGCCATTTTGACAATGCTGATTCTTCAAATCTATGAGAAGGTGATGGGAAAACTGTGGTGACCACACCTCGGGGAAGAAATGTTATATTTTGAAAAACTAAACAAGGATGTATAAAAACTTTTTAAAGGGAAACTCTTTGTATTATTGTATTGGCCTATTTAGACAAAAAGTCCTCAGCATTCAGAGGGTATGATATGTGATACATCACATTTCCACTAATGTTTTTTACTTCTTGGAGACTTCATTGCTTTCCAGGAAAAAGTTATATGAAGAGCTTCTGCTATTAGTCTTCTTTTTTTTTCTCATGACTTTGATTTTAAAATAGTTTAAGACTCTTGAGAAGTTGCAAAAATTGTACAGTTTTCATTGTAACCTTCACCCAGTTTTCACTAATGATTATATTATACATAGCCATAGGAGAGTTCTAAAACAATGAAATTAATGCCAGTACAATTTTATTCACTCAGACACTGACTACTTGAATTTAAATAAAGGATTTTTTAATCTAGAGTTTGGGACTAAATTGGATAATACCTTAACTCCATTCAACAGTCAAATGAGACTCACATATACATTAGTGTATAAAAATGTCTTCACAAAGTTTGTAAAGTTCATGAAGCCCCTAGTGGTATTTTTTTCCTGATGAATATTCTTTACAAAACTTTTCCCTAGGTCTTGCCATTGTAGAAAATCTGGAGAGAAAACCTAAACCCAGTCTATAAGAGAGTTTTCATAAGTCCTCATGGTAATGAGAAAATAACCACAACTTGGTGAACTAAATTAATTAAATTTACATGACTGTCATTTACCCTGAGATTATGTCCTTCTTGCATTATTCAGTGTAAAATTTCCCTTTCTCTTGTGAAATGATGGTGATAGTGGATGGCAACTGTTTTGTTTGTTTTCAATGTCCTTATTCTGCAAAATAAAAAGTTGGCTACCCTATGTCAGGCCCCAATTGTTTTGTGAAATTGCACTGACCCCTGACATGCCAGTCTCTGGGAACCCTTGGTCTGGAGGGTTAATTGGAGATAGCAGGAATGGCAATGGGGGAAGCCAGTTCAGCTGCCTGTGTTTTACTCCCCTCACAGATCCTGCAGGGCCTACAACCCCATAGAGAGGCTGTCACCAGTGTCTCTGGCTATGTATCTGTACCCCAGCCTCCCTGGCTCCTCATCCCTGTTCGCTTCACTCTCCCAGTCTCTCCTGGCTGGCGTCATCCTTCCAGACACAGCTCCCTAAGTTTGCTGTGTGCAGTGACCCTGTGTTGACCCTGAGCCATGATACAAACTATGGGATTGTAATGAATCTCTAATTATGCACAGTATCTCCTTGCATCATCAGCCCTGCTGCTCAGCTATATTCCTCACCAATTTGGTCATCATCAGCCATTCAGACTGCAGCCCAACTCCATGCCCGGAAGCTGGGAGCCCCCAGGGTCTCTGCCAAATGAGGTTGGCTCTGCAGGCTTCTGGGAATGACAGGATGATTTCCTTCCTTGTTATGAATCAGAGAGGGCATTTGCACATGAATCATTCAGCTCTGTGTGGGGACCTTGTCTGATTTTATTCATCCCAGTAGGTCAGGCTGAGTGGATGCTCAGGAAGTGTCTTGGGTGATTACCCTTTGGAGAGGGAGGGGTGGGGGTAGTAACACTTTTAATTTCTTGTGATACTTCTGAAATTACATATTTATCCTTAAACCAAAAAGACATAAGGTGTCTTAGCCAGTTTTAATAACACAACAAGTAGCAGTTTTTCATCTTCCAGCAGAAAATGTATTATCTTACCAGAGAGGAAAACAGCTTTATAATGAGAATTATAGTAGCTCCCCACATGCCAGATACTGTGCTAGAGGCTTTATGTACCTTGCCTAATGTTGACTAAAACAAAACCAGACAATAGCAAAGACATTTTACAGACAAGGAAACTGAGGTTTGAGTAGTTCAGTAATAGTTAAATTTCCAACTCACACAGCCAGGAAGCAACAATTTGCTCTGGCCCTAAGTGCTTGCTCTTTAGTATTTGGAATTTAGCATTTAATAGTTGGAACTGGAGAAAGATGACTGGCTCATGGGGTACATGGACTTTTTATTCACTATCAAATTGCAGGTAAAGAATTACTACAAATTTTCAAAATAACTCAAAGAATTTTTTTTAGTTAAATGAGATAATCAGCATGAAAGTAATTACTTGAGATAAAATAGTAAAACAGTTGAGAAAGTGTTCCAAGTCAAGGAATAAATTCAGGTCAAACATCCCTGGCACAAATAATAAGTATTCCCTTCAATAGTTAAATGTCCTCTTGCCTGTGACGGGCACTGGTAAATAAAGATGAATAAGATGGTCCCCGGGAGCATTATTGTTGTTGTTCTTATTTCCTACTTAATACAGTGTTAACAGTTATATTTATAAAGCTTTAAAAGTTACATTTATATTCAAATATTTTAGAGTAGATTACTAATATTTCTCTGGCTTTCTAAAAGCAGGTTTGTCTTTGCATGAATGATGTCACACTGTTCAAATTGTGTGAGTGGAGAATGTTTATTGCCACTTGATACCCAGGTTATGCTCAAGCAGTGTGAACATTTTTTTTTCAAGGAATAAATGTATGTATTCAGTGTTTGTATCTTAAAGCAGAAATGAATTAGTCACAGGAAATAGTCATAGGCAGTGTTTCTGAAACCAGTCTGCTTCCCTAGCGTTAAATGCTTTTAGTCCATAGACATATTATTGGAGTTTGATTAATTCCTTGAATTTGCAGGTAATTTGCACTTTTATTGTATAACATAGCTTTGTGGTTAAATAGTAATGCTCAGTTCTTGGACTTAGAAATAACCTTCTCCCACTCTTAGAAGAGATTATCGAAGTAAATTATTTCTTAAGGAGCAATTTCGTAATTAAAATCCATAGTTCCTAAACCCGGAGTCTCTAAATCATATCTCTCACCCCTTCAGTAAATTCATAGGAGTTGGAGTTAGAAGGATATTTGGAGAATAGCTAGCACTTTTAATTTACAGGTGAAGAAAATGACACATGACGCACAAACAAGTTAATGGCTTCAAGGACACATTGGCATAGAAGATGTGGATGGAATACAAACACATTCTATCTGGGATGAGAAGCTTGCTTAATATATATAGATGTATTTTCTTTTTGAAGTTTTGTTCCTGTTGTAGTATTTCCTATATGTCTCTGCAAAGTTGATGACAGTCTCATTATCCATCCAAAAGAAAACCTCTTCCCAGAAAGTTGGTAATGTTTAGAAATAGTGGTCCAACAAAACAATAATTTAGATATGTCTACATATATTGAAGGATTCCTAAGACCTTTTAAGCATTACAGCTGATGATAATAGCTACGTTTACTGGGTGTTTTTTATATGGTATGTGGTGTATATGTACAGTAGTATATCAATCATCATCACAGAACCCCAGAATGTGTTATCCAACTTTACAAATAAAGAATATACCAAGAGTCACATAGCTTGCAAGTAAAATGAATTTCCACTTGCCCCGAAAACTCATGCAAATCCCCAACCCCACAAAGAACCCAAGAACCCAAGAACCAAGTCTCTCTCCATTTTCAAAGCATTGATGAAATGTGTGTATCATGAATTTAACATTGAGAGGTGTTTAGACAAAACATCCTTAGTTAAGTCTTCACTTGCAAGGGACCTCACCCTGGATCATGGCCCCTCTGTCTCATGGAAGCCCCTGAGTCAACAAAGTATTGCTGTACAACTTAAGAAGGACAAAAAAATACAAGTTACCCCTCTAATCCCACTTGCAAGTCTGTTGTAAAGGTATAAAGATTAAGCACTGGGTAAGGATATTCCTCCAGGCAAGTATTTGCCTTTTGTAATATTCTCTTGCCTACTATATTGTGTTTCAATTTGACAGTTGGAGCCTAACTTCAGAAAGTACTTATTAAAATTCACACATACAGCAAAGAGAGCTAAAGAGGATTGGCTGTTCCATTTTTAGTCCCTCTAGCACTCACCTGGAGCTGAAGAAAAGAGACAACGGACCTTCCTACAACTGCAGGAAGAACATAAAAATACAACCACAGTGTTAAAGAAGCCAGCTAACTAAAACAAGGCAGTGCAGGAACAAGCTATGAGAATAGATGTGGGGGGACTTTGTGCCAATCAAACAGTAGTGTGTGAAGGTTTAAAAGGCTTTTACTTCTCACTCATCTTTAAATAGCTCTTAAAGGAGAAATAGATGTTCCCATAGGTAAGGGAGACCTGTTGGGGATAATAAGGAAAGTAGTGATAACCAAGCCATGCATAATAACTGCATGCAGAAGGTTTCCTAAACCATATCACAGCATCCTTACACTCTGGGCTATGGAGTCAGATGCCAGTCCTGAATCCCAACTCCATCACTTCCAACTGTGTGACTAAGGGTACATTTTTAAAACTCTTGGGGTTTTCTCGGCTTCTTTTATAAAATTGGCATATAATACTACTAAAATCAATTTCATAAAGCCATTGTGAGGATTAAATGAATTAATACAGGTCAAACACTTATAAAGGTTCATAGTACATAGTGGGTGTGCAATAGATGTTCTACCCATGGATTTTGTGGGGGGTTGTTTAATTGTCCTTCAACAAAGTTAGTACACAGTAGAATCAGGAATTGACCATTTTTGCACTGACTGTTTACTTTTTTATGCTTTTTTTTAAATTGAGGTAACATTGGTTACAAGATTCTGTGTGACTAGGGGAAGAGGTGCACACCTCCACAGATGCATTTCACCATCCTCCGCCCACCACTAAAACACCCACACCCCTTGGCCATAGATAATTGGGCTCCCCCCTCCTCTTTGCTGCCAATCTCCCTCCTTCCCCTTCAAGCAGCTTCAATTCTTTGGTCATATTACTAGGGTTGGTTTTGGTTTTGTTACTTCCTTTGTTTTTGTTTTGCTATATTCCACATATGAACAAAACCATCCAGGATTTTTCTTTTCATTCTGACTTATTTCGCTTAGCATAAGCCCCTCCCATTCCATCCATGTTGTTGCAAATGGTAAGATTTCATGGTCTTATTTTTTTTTAAAGATTTATTTTTATTTATGTATATAAGCACTGGGTACAGTCAGAAGCGCAGGAGGGTGAGAGAATTCACCAGAGCCAGAGTGGGGAGCAGAACAGGCAGAAGGACCAAAGTACACTGCTGAGGGGAGCAGCGGGCGGCAGGAGAGGTCTGCGTGCCATGTGGGACCCTCTTCCGGTGGCCGGGGAGCAACTGGGGATCGAACTGGTGCTGCAAAAGCTGCGGGCAGCTTCGCCGGGGAGACCCCTTAGTTTTTTTTTTATATAGCTGAGTAGTATTCTATCATGTGTATATACCACATCTTCTTAATTCACTCCTGCTATTGGGCACTTAAGTTGTTTCCATAACTTGGCTATTGTAATTAGTACTGCAATAAAAACAAGAGTGCATATATCCCTTTGAATGAGTGGTTTGCTTTAAAAAAATACCCTTATGCTCTCTCCTGTTTCCTGGTATTAGTCTGAGTGTGAATATGGAAGACACTTTGTTTAGCTGGAGGCCATGGTTAAATTGGTGATGCCCTCATTAACTCCAGTGTTTAGGAGTTGAGTCGTCAGCTGAGACCTCTTCAGTGAGGTCTCAATGCAGCCATCAGTCACAATTAGAAGGAATTACTTTTGGCATTCTTCCTGCCATTTGATATTTGCAAAGTGTTTTGTAATCTCCTGGTTATCCTTCAAACACCTGCTGGTACCTAGATAGATGACAAAACCTTCTTTCCACTTAACAAGTTCTCCCAAATTAAAGGAGTAACTTGAGCCTGTGATGAGAACAAAACTCAGAAGATTTTTTGCCTTTTTTCCTCATATCCAACCCTATAAAGAAACAAACCTGTAAGTTGATTTGATCTTTGAAATACTCACAAATAATTATTGCTGTTACATGTTGAGTGCATATAATAATGTAGTAGACACTATTCTAAGTCTTGTGTATGTGCTAACAACCATCCTAGGATGGAAATATTCTTCTTCCTCTTACTTTACAGATGAGGAAGCCAGGTACAGAGAGATTAAATAGTTTGTCCCAAATTGCATGGTTGCTAAGTGACACGGGATTCAAACACAGTGTTTTGCCAGTAGACATTATGGATTTAAAGATTTCAAATTAAATTTGAAGGCTTTATTTGTCTATCTATATTCATAATGCATAATGAAGAACTAAAAAAATAGGAGGTTAATTATTGCTCATAAACTACAGCTGGTAACTCAAGATCTTACGAATATAGAACATTTGGTAACATATAGTGGCCACCACAGAGGAAACAGTATATAACAACCAGATCATATTTTATTTTCCTCTTTCTTGTGTGCCCAGAAAACTACACTTCCCAATTCATTTGAAGGTAAGAGGTTCCATTTGCCCAGTGATGGTCTATGAAATGTGTGCAGAAGTAATGTGAGGGAGTTAAATGCCCTTTGTGGTTTTCTATCTTCCATTTTTTAGCTCTAGTAAAAGCTAAAATCACAAGCTGAGATGGTGGAACTTACAGTAGCCTAGGTCCCTTGAAGTTTCTTCAGAGCAGAAATTCCCACTAGCCCACTTAAGACAAGTAGCATAGCACAAAATAACAAGTGAAGCATTTAAAGTTAATTTGTTATTGCAATATCACTTAACCTAACTAGTACTACCTACAATAAAATGAGATATTGCAACCAATTATATTAAGGTAGAGCAAACGGAAGTTCTAAGAATCTGGACAAGGACAAGGGCCAATTATCTCTCAACATGAAAATTCAAATAAGGACGTCTAGACAATGATCACGCCTATAGAAAGTTGACCCCTTTAGTCATTGAACTAAAAAAAGACTGTGTCACTCAGAAATAGATAAAGAGGATACATCGTTATCATGGATTTGGTTCCTCTTGGGAAAACAATACAAATAGTGATCTGAGTTTTCCCCATCAGGCTGCTTTCATATAAGTTTAGGACTGGAATATTTACCATCTGTGTAGTCAAATAAAACTTCCCAGCTGAAAATGCAGTTAAAGGGTCCCTGGGTTGGTAATTACTTCAGACACCTGGCAGAAACAAAAGCAAATCCTCTTTGAAGGAGTTAACTATAAAACCAACTATCTGAACTCTACCAGATAAAGTGAAAAACACATACATGAGGAAATGAGAATGCATTTGTGACAGTGATCAGATATTTGAATTAACAAAAAAAAAACTATAGAGAAATATACTTCAAACTAGAGAATAAAATATGCTTTTAAGCAAACATGGAAAATTTTCAAAGTTGTCTGTATTCTAATCTAGACCATAAAAATAATATTGAACATACTTCTAAAAATCATTAAGAAATCAAGAAACCTTTGAAATATACATCTAGCAAGTTTCAGTTTGGCTTCATTTCTTAAATTTTGGTTGATATTAATTTCATTGTTTTAATTTCCATTACATTTTTATTTGGGTTATCAGCCAAAACTTAGAAGATGCAGCTATTATAGCACTTGCAAGGAAATTTATAATCTGAATCTCATTAAATAGGGAAAAAACCTGAAAATAAACTATCTAATTTAGTGTATTAAAGTAACAGCATAATATATATAATTATATTTGTAAAAGCAAAATAAATCCAAAGTCAAGGAATAATAAAAATAATAACAAAGACAAGCCACCACAGACTGTAAGAAACTATTTGCAAACAACATAGATGAAAAAGAACTGCTATTCAAAATGCACAAAAATTTCTTAATTTTTATTCAGCAAACCGAATTTAAAAAAGTTGCCTGACCCAAACAGATATCTCACCAAAGAAGACAAATAAGACAGATAACAAATAAGCATATAAAAATATGTTCTGCGTTATATATCATGAATTAAATGCAAACTAGAACAACAATGATACTACTACACACTACTATTTCAGATTGATGAAATTCAAAAATGCTGACAATACCAAAAGCTGACAAGGATGTGGGACAGCAAAAATGTCCAGTCATTGCTGATGAGAATGCAAAATGGCATCCTTAACTTTGGAAGACAATTTAACAGTTTCTTCCAAAACTCGACACTCTCTAACCATATGCTACAGCAGTTGTGCTCCTTGGTATTTACTCTTATGTCCACACAAAACCTGTACAAAGATATAGATAGATAGATAGATAGATAGATAGATAGATAGATAGATAGATAGATAGATAGATAGATAGAGAGATAGATAGAGAGATAGATAGATAGATAGATAGATAGATAGATAGATAGATAGATAGATAGATAGCAGCTTATTCATAATTGCCAAAACTTGGCAGAAACCAAGACGCACTTCTTCAAGTTAATGGATAAACTGATACATCCAGACAATGGAATATTATTTAGAGCTAAAAAGAAAGGCACTATCAAAGCATAAAAAAAGAGGTAAAATAAAATGTATATTACCATACAAAAGAATTTAACTTCATGACAAAAGGCAAAACTATGGAGTTAATAAATAGTTCAATGGTTGCCAGAAAGGAACAGGAGGGATAAATATGGAGAGACAGGATTTGGGGGGCACTGAAATTGTACTGTATGATAGTATAATGATTGATCAAGTCATAATACATTTGTCAAAACCCACAGGATGTTCCATACCCAGAGTAACCATTAATGCAAATTGTGGACTTTGGGTTATAATGGTATATCAGTGTAGGTACAACAATTATAACAAATGTATCCTGTGGTGTAGGATGTGAAATAGTGAGAGAAGATGCAAGTGTAGAGAGAAAAAGAGTATATAGGAACTCTGTATTTTCTATTTCATTTTGCTGTGAACCTGAAGGTGCTATTTTTAAAAAATGAGATGTAAACAGGAAAAAAAATCATCAGGGCTGAAAATTTGTCCTTGAAAAAAATAAAATTAATAAAACACTGGCAAAGCTGACCAAGACAGAGAAAAGGCAAAAGTGAATAACATAGGGAAAAATATATAAAGATATATAGCAGGAATTAGGTTAAAAATAAATTTAAAATAAAAATATAATAGTAGGCAATGGTATAGTAAAGGATAAATTGGACTTTCAGTGGTGAACTTTAGATGTGTACGTATATAAACATACACATATATATGTTCATGTTGACTCTCAATAATGAATAACTGAAACTTATATAATACTGTAATGTTACTTCCATAAAAACAATTTTAAAATAAAATGAATTTTTAAAAAATTAAAAATAGATATCGATATGTGAAAATCATCAGTATAGTTATGTTTAAAATGTGAAAAATTAGAATAGCTTCTCAAGTATCTGGAAATTGCACTTCTATTTATTTATTTTTTAAAGATTTATTTTTTATTTATGCATACAAGAACTGGGGTGTAGGTCAGAGGTGTGGGGGGTGGGGGTGTGTGACAATATCCTCCTGTAAGCAAGAAAAATCTATGTGGTAATTTCAAAAGACAGAGATAAACAGCAGGATCATGGAACAAATGAAAGTATTAATTTTACCAATAACAGGGAAATGTAAGTTTAAACCATAATGATGTATCATTTTACAGACACAGATTTAACAAAAATTAAAAATGTCAAGGGTTATTGTTAGAATGTGGAACAAAGGGGCACATATGCACTGATGGACAGAGCTTAAACTGATACACTCATTTTGGAAAACACTTTGACATTACAAAAATGTATTGATTCTCTGACTCAGTAATTCCACTCAGTCTATACCGAGAGAGGAAAGAATTAATGTGACAATTGGGTGTGTGTATATGTGTGTATGTGTGTTTGTGTATTTAAATGAGTGGGAAATGAGATGTTTCAGTCATTAGTGGTATCTACCATGTTTATTCATTGGAAGAGCAATGTAATTTATAAGATTTGGGAATATTTTTGGCTCCTAGTTTAGAAAGGAATGTAAGTGTTCAATGCATTTCCAAGATAATTGCTTGTATTGAATAGATAGCTCAAGCTTTTTTACCCCTGATTCTTATAAATGTGCCAGTAGTATCATATACCTAGTTTTAATTCTATGTTCATCAAGTAATTCTCTATTTCCCAAATATACCTGCTCAAGTGAGTGGAATATATCACCTAGGTTTTAACTATTTCTAATTTTGGAGGATAATTTCTAGATGAATTAAAAAAAAAAAACCCTGTCCGTTGATTATGACTTGTCTCCTCATATACTTTGATGATAGAGAATTTTATGCCAACCTGAATTCATACAATAGGCATTTTGATTTATATGACTTTTGTCACATAATTAGTGCAAGTTTCTCCCTCTAGGGCTGATCAACCTGGGATTGATTCAAAAGCTGCATTTCCAGATCTTCAACAGAGTCCAGATATAGCTGTTCTCATATTAGGTGGAATTCACTCTCAAATCCATTTTTCAACCCTTTATGTTGATTCCTGCACTGATTACATCAGTATTCAGCTGGGAATGAAAATTAAAAGCTACAAGGTAAAACTATAGTGTATGAAGTCATTCCTAAACGCCACAATTTTGAAAAGTCAACTAGTACTACTTAACTTCTATGTAACTATAGAAGTTCAGGATGTAAAGAGCTTAGTAAATGAAACCCAGAACTCTAGAGAAAAACAGAATAAATCATAGGGAGGATCAAATCAGTGATCTCAAAGGTAGTAATGGACAAGGGATCTAGGATGAGAAAAGAAATAAGATGTAAAAATAAAGAAGCACCTTTAGAATTACCTGACTCCATTAGAAAATGTAATACAATAGTTAAGGGTATCCAAGAAGAGGAACAGAGAACTTAGTCAAAGAAATAATTAAGAAAGACTAAATGGGGGGAAGAAATATACAAGTCCATGAAGCAGAAAGAATACCTGCATATCTAGATGCAATGAAACCTACACCAAAGCACATAGTAGTGACCTACCAAGAATTTAAGGAAAGAAGGAATATTGATAGTAAACACACAACCTTCTTAACACTGCCGGTGGGAATGTAAACTGGTTCAGCCACTATGGAAAGATTTGTGAAAGTGCCTCAAAACACTAAAAATGGATCTACCATATGATCCAGCAATTCCACTCCTAGGAATCTACCAAAAGAACACAAAACACTAATCTGAAAGGAAACTTGCATTCCTATGTTTATTGTAGCATTATTTATAATAGCTAAGATATGAAAAAAGATGGATAAAAAAGTGGCATATGTACACAAAGGAATACTACTCAGCTATAATAAAAACATGCATTTTTGCCATTTACAACAACATGACTGGAACCAGAGGGGATTATGCTAAGACAAGTAAGCCAGAAAGAGAATGCCAGATTATTTTGCTTATACATGGAATAAAAAAAAAAAAAAACAGAGGAACATATTAAATTAAATCTAGGGAAACCCTAGAGATATGACTGAAGAATTGAGGCTAACAGGAAGGGAGGGTAGTTGGTGGAGAGGAAGAGGAAAAGGGGGCCCAATGGACCTAATATGGTAGGAGGATTATTAGTGTTTTGATGGTGTGGTAACATTCATCAGCAGAGGTGGGAACCTATAGTTCTAAATCATATACAGGGCTGCAAATCAATATTACCTCAATAAAAAAGAATAAAAGAAAAACCAATATTACCACAATAAATTCAATACAATTAAAAGTGATATGAAAAAATTTTGAACACAAGCATAAGCCTGTGTATCCATAAACACTTTTGTTTTGCAGCACTATTTAGTTTTATGAGAAATCTATGATTTATTGAGAAAGTTTTAAATCTAAGGAAGGTAGATATATCATGACTAAGCACTGACCAGTGGGTGAGCCAGATAAAAACAGATTTACCTAGTGATGGCTTTAATGAGGTAGTAAGTGGCTAGGTAAATAGCCATATAAAACCAGTTGAACCTGTTAGGACTTGAACATGATTAGTATGTTTCTCAATATCCATACCTCACACCCTCTTTGGTTGACCTTCTATTTTTTCATCTGACATTTTTTTTAACTGTCAAAGAATAATACCTACTCAGTACTGAGTCTGGTCCATTAATTCTGCTTGACTCTCTTTGAAATTTTGGACAACATACTTCTCAGGTGATTGCAATATGAGTCAAGTAGAAAAAGAGGTTGTCAACAGTCCCAGTGAAGTCCTAAGCCTCAGCAGTGGGTTTCTGCAAGCCTGGTGCTGTCACCGCATCAATCAGCCCTGGAACACACTGTTATTATCACAACCAGTTATTCCCCAACTGCAATCATAACAGTAGAGAGGACAGCCTTCTCTTCACAACTGATTGCAAGCAGCTTGATCCCTGTAACCTTGAGAAGTACTGGAATGTCACAGGTAGGAGTTTCCCAGTGGCACATCCACCCATCCCTTCCTCCCATTGAACTTACCCCTCCTTCTTCCAAATATTCATTCTTCTCAAACTGGAAGATAGTCACAAATGAGACTATCTGAGCACAAGGATTTGGCTGCAAGCCAGAAGGACAAACTAAAAGTCCCAGAGAGGTAAAGGAAAGGTATAATTTCGGACTGCCATGGAAAAGAATGCAGAGCAGAGACTTCAGTGTCTGAAGGTGTCTGACAGTGCTTTTTGGAATGAAAATTGATCACTATCTTCAACTAGTGATTCTCAGCTGGGAACATTTTTGGGCAAAATAATGAAGAAAGTAAAGTTTCTCATTTTTGTTTGCCACTTCTATTTTCTGCCCTTCTCTATTATAAGAATCTTCCTTCCATAAATCTAGTAGATTCTACCTTTTCTAGTAATCAATCTGGCGTTTAACTCTTGATGTTGGAAAGACTGTCCATATTCTAATGCACACAAATGTTTAAGGGCTGCTATACTTTACTATGATTTTTTTTCCTAGAGAATATGGATATGAATGAAGTATATGTCATTCAGGGAAATAGGCTTGATAATGAATGTTTGTACCTCTCAATCCAAGTTCATTGTTTACTTAGTCATTCTAGAACTGGAGAGATGTTATTCTTCTGCATTGATTAGAACAGCAATGCAGATTAAGCTTATTGAAGCCAATAACAATCATAACTGAAGCTGCTGTCTGTAAGTGCCTACCTATTCCACTTACTAGATATTTTACATATTTCACACAGTCATCATGAAAACACTATCAAAGGATATCACTCTTGCTACTTTTTGGATAAAGAAATTGATATAAGTAATTCTGAGCAACTAAACAATAGAATTTGTGAAGGACAGAACTGAACTGAACTTTGAAAACCCTTGCCTTTCCAGTATATGACAGCATCTCAGAACGCAAAAGCTTTAGTTAAATTATAAAATCAAAACATTTCAATGTCACTATTTCAATCCTTTTTAAAAAAATTATAGTCAGGGCCTTCTTGGTGGCGCAAGGGGTTTAGTCTCAGCACTATGAAGCAATCCATAGCCACTGCAGCACAAGTTTGATCCCCAGCCAGGGAGCCAACCCACATGGCACAGCAGACCTCTTCTGACTCCCCCTCTGCTCCCCTCAGCAGTGTATTTCAGTCAATCCACCTGTTCTGCTCCCCACTCTGTCTCTGGTGAATCCTCTCACACCCCCACACCTCTGGCCTACACCCCAGCTGTTGTATGCATAAATAAATCTTTTAAATATATATATATTAATTCCTAGACATAACTCATGACAAAAATCCTTAATGCATTCTAAAAAAGAAGAAATAATGTAAATAACATTCTCTAAGATGCAATGCAACTAAAATTAACAGAAAAATCAAAAACTAAAAGGAAATTTCTGCTTAGAAATTAAAACATATCTTGTTAAATAACAAGTCCAAAAGATAATACAATTGACCTTTGAACAACATGAGTTTGAACTGTGAGGGTCTACTTAAACATGTATTTTCTCATAGATAATGTATACCTATAACAGATAACTAGAAAGATAATGTATTGATAGACATAATACATTATACTGTAATGTATTTTTCCTTATGATATCTTCCTAGTCACATTTTCATTTCTCTAATTTAATTGCATGAATACAATATATAACACACATAACACTCAAAATGTTATATGCGTTACTATGTTATCAGGCTTTTTGTCAACAGCAGGCTATTAGTGGTTAAGTTTTGAGAGAGTCAATAGTTATACAGGAACTTGACAATACAGAGTGGATATGAGGAGGGTGGTCCCCCTCACACCTGTGCTGTTCAATAGTCAATTTTACTGACTGGAAAACAACTCTATGGTATTGGATTCAACTGTATCAAGTGGAAGAAGCTAGACACCAAAAGTACACACACCATATTGGTTCATTATCTGAAGTTAACAGGCAAAACTAATTCTGGATGATAAAAATTAGAATAGTGGTTACCTCTGAACGTTGATTGAGAATGCACATAAAGGAATTTTCTGATGGAGGAAGATACTCTAAATCTTAATCTAAATTGTAGTTATGTGGGTGTATATGTACCCACATATGGATATATGCAAAAATTCACCAAGTAATATACTTAAGATTTGTGCATTTTAATGCATGCAAATTATACCTCAAGTCAAATAAATCAATTAATGCAATTCACCACATGAAAAATTAGAATAAATTTATATTATCACTCTGTAGTTACAGAAAAAGAATTTGATAACAGAATCATTTATTCATTAAAAAAGAATGTTAGAAAAGTAAGAATAGTACCAAGCTTCCCTAATCTGATTTTTAAAAGTGTCAAAAAATTCTGCTGCACCTCATGCCTAATGTTAAAGCACTAACACTTTCTGTTAAGATCATAAATGAAGCAAAAATAACTATTATCACCACTTTCATTCAATGTGGTGGTGGAGGTGTCCCCATTAATTGCAAATTGGGGAAGTCCAAAATAAGTTAGAGGTAAATTACTATATTTAATAACTTAATTTAGGAAGTTCTTAATATCAATAAATTTACAAAAATCAATTCTATTTTCATAAATAGAAACTATTAAAAATTAAAACTATTAAAAATAGAATTTATAGCATTAATTTTAAATACATTAAAATAAATATAATAAAATAGGCATAAAATCTCAAAACAGAGTTTAAATATATTATTGAGAGAAATTGTAAAATTCCTAAATAAATAAAAATGTATACTTTGTTCATAAATTGAGAGATTTAATGTTATAAACATGTCAATTCTCTGCAAATCAAATGATAGACTACAATCAAAATCACAAGTGTGTTTAGGGGGAGAAATTAAGATCATATTTTTAAAAATGCAAACAACCAAGAAGAGACAAGTAGATTTGAAAAGGAAAAAAAAAAAATGGAGAATCCACACCACTGTATGGCAACCCACATTAATTAAAATATCAAGGTACCAGTTCAAGTTTAAGCAAATGAACCACTGAAATAGAAGAGGGAATACAGAAATAGACTAACATTAACACTGACATCTGGTTTTTGTTAAAGGTCACATTACAGAGTCACAAGCAGATAATTGTCAAAAAATTCTGGTAGCTCAATTGGCTATCCATGCAGAAAAAAATAATCTTGATTCCTGCATTGTGCCACATAAAAATTCAACCCTAGGTGCACTATAGATTTAAATGTGAAAGGCAAAACAATTAAGTTTTTAAATATTATGTAGTAGAATACCTTCATGATCTTGTCATGGAAAAGAGTTCTCAAAAAGGGGGAAAAAAGCACTAACTAAAAAGAGAAAAGTAAGTTGGACTACATAAAAATTAAGAAATTCTGCTCATCCAAAGACTCATTTAATACTTAAAAGGTAAGATGTAAAATTGAAATCCATCTTTGCAATAATTACATCTGACAAAGGATTTTTATCAAAAACATATAAAGAGCATCTCTAAATTAAAAACATGTACAGCCCAATAGAAACATGGAAAAATGATTTTAAGAAGCATTTCATAAATGATCATATCCAAATAAATAATAAAGTATGTAAAAAGATACTCATTAGTCTTTAGGAAAATGCAAATCCAACCACAATTGTTAATGTCTGAAGACTGATAATAACTAGTTTATTAAGAGTGTGGAACAACTTGAACTGACTTATTTCAAAAAGCATAATACTCTCTAGGTCCATCCTGTTCTTGCAAATGCCAGGATATAAAGATTTTATAGCTGAATAGCTTTCTACAGTGTGTGTGTTTGTATCATATCATTTCTTCTTTATCTAATAGTTAGTGGGCTCTTAGGTTGTTTCCTTTTTTGATATTGTCAGGGACTATGCTGGCATGTTCTCCTTGTGAAAATTCATTTTGATATATACTTATGATTTATTCTCTTTTTATATATTATACTTCAGTGAAACAATAATTTATTTAAGAGAAAAAATGAAACACAAAACTAAAAGGACAAGTGAGAGACAGTTATCAAAATGAAACAAAAAACAACACTACTTAGCACAACAATACAAATAAATTTGAAAACCTAGATTAAAAAAATGCATTATTTTCTAGAAAAATACAATACACCCTAATAAAGACAGAAAACTTAAAGAATATAGTTACCATAAAGGAAATAAATAGTTAAAAGGGAATGATATGAAAACTGCAAGAGAACACAAATGCCTATGTTGGAAAATGCAGAACAAATGAAAAAGCTTTGTTGGAATAACAACAGAATTTAATAAATTAGAAGTTCAGAAAATAATCATGCAAAAATCAACAGCCTCCATCTAGGCAAAAAATAAAAATTACCCAGAATTAAACATGATTAGAAGTATCCAAAATCTATGTGAGGAGAAAACTATGTAAGATCCTGAAAGATCATATATATAAGTATATATATTTATTTGAATAAATGGAAAGATGTACTATGTTTTTAGATTATTAAACTCCCCAGTATTTGAAAGGTTTTGATTCTCAGTTCAACAATTAAATGCAATGCAATATTAATTTTTAACCAGAGACACACTATGGGGGAGGGGGAGTGGAGAGGAGGGTTGGGATCAAAATAAGGGGGGTGCAATTGTATGGAGAATATAACCAAGATGAAAATGCATACATGGTGCAATAATGAAAAATGATGTAAGAAATATTTTTAAAAAATAATAATAAATACCATCAGATCTTTTTCTGAAATAAATAAAATAATTATAAATTTTATATGGAAGAAAAATAACCAAGAAACTCCTGGAAAAGAAGAGCAATTGGTGTTGAGGGGAAACAGTGCGGGCAGCAGTATAGCCTTCCTGGACATTATAACACAGTTATAGCTTCTATTAGTAAACTGGTCTGGTAAGAATTAACAAACTGGCCCATGAAACAGAACAAACAATTGAGAAATAGATCCAATGCATTTGGAAAAGCAGTACATTAAAATGGTAGCATCTCAAACCAATGTGGAAAGATGCACTTTCTCATAAAGGTCATCAGGATAACTAGACAGCCATATGAAAAGAGATGAATATTAATCCATTCTTCATCCTACACACAAAAATAAATTCAAATAAAGCAGAGTTAAAGTCTAAGGAAATCATGCAAGTCCTAGATACAAGGACTGGAAAAACACAGAATTTTTCTTTAACCTGAGGAGAGGTCCTTTCCAAACAATGTTTTAAAATCCAGAAGAAAAAGGAAGAAATGTGATATATATAAAAATACACAAATTTTTCTTTATTGAGTAGCAAAAATGAACACCATTAGCAAAATAAAAAGTCAAATGGCAAACTGGATTAGATAGTTATAATTTCTAACACACAGAATTAACAGCCCAATATATTAAATCCTTTTAAAAATTGAGAGACACAAAATCCTATATAAAAATGGACTAGAGATAAGGGCAGACACTGTATTCAAAGAGAAATACAAATGACCTTTAGTCATATGAAAAAAATATTCAACCTCTTTCATAATAAGAGAAATGTCAATTAAATCTGTTCCGAGATGTTTGACAACATAATCTTTGGTGGAGGTGTGGTAAGTCACTTTCATATTTTACTTATGGAAATTAAAAATAGTACAAACCCTATGGAAAGAATTTTGATGATAATATTCTAAGACACTACTCTTTCACACAAAAATTCCACTTTTAAAAATCTATCACAAATATACATTGGCAAAATACTAAAAGACATTCAAATACGTCAGTTACACAAAATCATGCATTAAAACACTGTCAAAGCAAACTACTATAAACAACTCAGATCAATAGGAAAGAACTAAATCAATTTTGAGACACACACATGAGTACAATGCTACTGTAAAAAGGAATGCAGAGTATCTCCTCTCACTACTACACAATGCTAGGTGAAAAAGCACAGAAGAAAATAGTGTATTAGAGTGGGTTGTAATATAATTGTGTGTGTGTGTGAGTGTGTAAAATACTAACTTTATACCTACTTTGGCAGCATAATAACCCAGAAGGGAAGTATCCTGTGTCACTTTAAAATGCAGCATTTTGAATTTTCATCCTTAGTGGGAAGCAAATACAACTTAAACTGATTTTAGTAATCAAATTATTGGTAGTAGACTTAATGTTATTATTTTGATTCTGTTATATGTTTATTGTGAGGTAAAGAAAATAATTATTTTAGTACCAGTCACAATCAAGAATTTTAGTATAGAACAAAGGAATGTGATGTAAGGAGGGTTTAAGTGGAAATCCTATCATTTCATAGTTGAATATATCTGTGTGAAATTATGATGTATTTTGCCTTAAAAATATTTATTTCTTAGCTCCATCCACTGAAAAAAGCATAGAAGCAACTCCCAATCCAGAAGCAAATGTCCCATTATCCAAATTGTGAAATTTAGATCCTATTACCCATTAAAAGAAACCAGGGATCTTTGGGGGGGAAATGACTGATTCCAAGTATGGGACAGTCAATATACAGCATCCTGTCATACCAGAAAGCAAGAAAAATATTATGAGGGCTATGAAGTTTTTTATCAGCTGGACTCTGCCCAACCTCAAAAGGACTCCCTGGGCCTCCCCGGTGGCGCAGCGGTTGAGCGCTGGGTTGCGAAGCTGCCCGCGGCCTCTGAGGCGCCGGTTCAATCCCCGGCTGCTCCCCGGCTACCGGAGGGGGGTCCCACATGGCGCACAGACCTCTCCTGCCGCCCGCTGCTCCCCTCAGCAGTGTACTTCGGTCCTTCTGCCTGCTCTGCTCCCCGCTCTGGCTCTGGTGAATTCTCTCACCCTCCCGTGCTTCTGACTATACCCAGTGCATGAATAAACAAAACAAACAAATAAATAAATAAAACATGCCTCTATTAAAAAAAAAAAAAAAAAAAAAGGACTCCCTGGCTAAAGATAGAAAAATTTGAGCAGCACTAACAATATTATCTAACATGGGTTGAAACGTATTATGTATGTTTAACTTCATGAGTTCATAAGTACATATTTTAAAATATATTGACTACTGTTAGTAATGTTAGAGATTTTACTCGTTATTTTGAAAACTAATTAATATAGGAAAGATTAAGCATCCATTCTACCTTTATTAAATGAACTATACCTCAAGATAGTTGATAAAGAACACTTTTCTAAAGAAGTATCTGAAATAGTGAATGAAGAAGTGTGGTTTAATGAATTAATGGACCTAGGCAAAGATCATTAATGGCTATTAACCTCTCAAAAAGAAACAACCAGACATTGTCTGTCTTTTGATGGATGTACACAATACTACTTATGAACTTTTTGCTAGAAATGTTATAATAAAAACATTTTATTTTTATCAGAGTGAAGATAAACCCCCTTGGAATGGCCACTTGTCATTTCCTCATTAAAAAACAAAAACAAAGATACTCTTAGATGAGTCTCTAGAAGGTACACCTCACTCCACACTTGGGTAAATTAATGAAGTCAGTGACTTTCATTAGTCTCAGGTACCACTTTCAGGGCCTTTCTGTACCCCAATGCAGATATGTTTCTGATATACTGCAATCCTGCATGCTCCCATTTAACAAACTTGCCTGTCAATGGAATGTGTCATTTTTATAGGGTTATTTGATTAAGATATACAATGCTCTAAATTAAATTCCATGTCAAGTATTCAAGATAAGTAGCTTGAAATACACATAGCTGGGCCTCCCCTGGTGGTGCAGCAGTTGAGCACTGGGCTGCAAGGCTGCCCGCAGGCTCTGCAGCGCCGTTCACTCCCTGGCCGCCGGCAAGGGTCCCACAAAAAAAAAAAAAAGAAAGAAATACACATAGCTATGTGATAACTATGCAAAATATCAAGTACAATAGATTTTTTTTTTAAGATTTATTTATTATTTATGCATACAAGAGCTTGGGTGTAGACCAGAGGTGTAAGGGCTAGGGGGGCATGAGAGGATTCACCAGAGACAGAGTGGGTAGCAGAAAAGATGGATTGACTGAAATAACATGGCTGAGGAGAGGAGCAGGAGAGACAGGAGAGTTCTGCTGCACCATGTGGGTTAGCTCCCTGGTGGGGGATAGAACTCATGCTATAATGGCTGTGGATTGCTTCATAAGGCTGAGACTTAACCCCTTGTGCCACCAGGGAGGCCCTACTATAGATTTTAAATAAAAATTCTTTCTGAGGCATCTTATAAAATTATAGACACTCTGAGCAACATTTCAATTAATCCTAGTTATGATTTATCTTTCATAATCTAAAAGAATGTTATTTCGGGCCTCACCAGTGGTGCAGCGGTTGAGCGCTCGGTTGCAGAGCTGCCCGCAGCCTCTGCAGCACCAGTTCCATCCCCGGCCCCCCGGGCGAGGGTCCCACATAGCGTGCAGACCTCTCCTGCGGCCTGCTGCTCCCCTCAGCAGTGTATTTCGTCAGTCTGCCTGCTCTGCTCCCCGCTCTGACTCTGGTGAATTCTCTCACCCTCCCGTGCTTCTAACTGTAGCCAGTGCTTGTATAAATAATAAATAAATCTTAAAAAAAAAAATTAAAAAAAAATAAAAGAATGTTACTTCTTTCCAAAGAAATCATTTTGAATTAATCATTCATATATCATCTCACTTTTTGGGTATTATTACTCCTTTTCTTTTAACTAAACACCAGTTCAAGCAAACAATGCACACATTGAAGAAACAGATTTAAAAGAGAATTTTTATAATTTCAGATGAAGACATAATGATGTGAACTAAGTTAAATTTCATAAAGAGACAGGATCATTCATGAATAAAATATTATATACATATGAAAGGTGGCTTTGGTCTGCTTTACATGATAGAGAAAATTCTATATAAAATTGGACACCATATGTGAAATACTTGGTTAAACTGAAGAAAAAGAAATGTGCATATTGTATATGTATACATGTAAAAATTTACATGGGTATGTAAAAAAAATTTACACTTACATGTGTTTCATTTTAAATTTGGTTTTATTAATGCAACATTGGATTATAGCAGTATATACATTTCAGGTGTACAGCAGTATATATAGATCAATATCTGTATGCACTCCACTATGTTCACCACTGTAAGTCTAGTTTCCATCCTTCATTGAACAATTGGCTCCTTTTACCTGATTTACCCACTTTCTTCCCCCTCCCTGTCAGCAGCCATTATTTTGTTTGTTTAATCCAAACCTTGTTTTTGTCCAACTGAACAACATAAGAAAATAATTCTTAGATTTGTGAAAATATGGCCACCTGAGGGAATGGGCAGGAAGGAAGAAGAGAAAAGGGAAAGAAGGAGGTAGGACATTGGTCCTGGAGTTGTGGCAGAGGGTGATGTATGTGCACAAATGGAAGTGTGAAAATGCACCCCCAGGGCTATGTAAAAATGTATATGACTGATGAATTAATAAAATTTATGAAAAAAATAAATAAAATTTTATTCTTCTTTTTTGTACATTCTGTATGCTTGTTTCTTTATCTTCCATCTATGAGTTAAAGTATATGGTGTTTGTCTGGTCTTCAACTGACTTAACTTCTTCGGCATAACACCCTCTCAGTTGACCCAGGTTATTACAAGTAACAGGATGTCATGTTCTGAAGTAATTACTTTGATTATTTAGCACTAAGGTTGTGATACAGGGCAACAAGGGGCACTAAACTGGCCAAGGACACTGCTCAAATAGTTTACCAGTCACTGTCTGAGTTCTTTACCTGCACGCAAAATTGTAAGACTACTTAGGCTCAGAGAACAACAATGGGATTTATTTAGCAAACCAGGGAAAAACAAAGAGTACTGAGGCCAAAAATGGCCTTACCCTCACCCAAAGCAGTGTCCAGTGTTTTCAAGTCCTAAACAAAAGCAGCTAAGATGGCATCTTCCCACGAAGCAGAGCTCCTCTCCTGAACAATAGGCCACGTGCCCAAGATGTTATCTTTCTGCTGCTGCAGACACACAGCAGCCAGACTGTAGGCTGGGTTCCAACTTACAAAGACAGCAGAATACACAGCAGGAGATGCTCCCTGAGTTGCTGAGATGCCCCAGAACATCACTAGACAAGCAACACTAAAAACAATAGCTGCAGTGGTCAAATGACCAAATATACAGACACACACACATCTCAGCAAGGCAGCCTGCTTGGGCACCCAGCTCCCAGTCTTTGCCTTCTCTGCCAGGCTGTAACAACAGCAAAACCGAGAACAGTTTTAGTCACTCAGCTTTTCCTCTATGAGGTTGGCTGCTTGAGGCTTCCACCTTTAGAGGACCACAATAGCCTTCTAAATTTGAAACACTGAATCCTCAAAAGCTGAATCCAGAACACTGAATCCTCAAAAGCTAAATCCGGAACACTAAATCCTGAAGAGTGAATCATCCTTGGCTGTTTTTGCATTCCCTTATATTTTTTATCTGTTGCTCCACCCAAAAATGTGATACTTTTTAGCATTTTCCCTGGGGCTATCCTCACCAGCAACCCCCTCCAGGGGGCACCACCTGTAACAGTCTTTTGGCTTCAGCCACTGGCTATAGTTGGAGAGATAGGTAAGCATGTGATCCATATCCACTGAATGGTCCTTTGGCCCAGATGGAGTAGGATCAGCAATGCAATCACACTGAAACACACATAACAAACCAGCATGTGAAAAAGCAGAAAAGACTCTCAGCACATATGTTTAAAATGTATGAGTGAGAGCTTTATGGTAAATTATAAAATATTTATTGCAGTTGTTTCAAGACTTAGGTCTCAGAAACACAGACATTGTTTAAAAAATATTTTAAACAATGACATTGGCATGGTATTACCAGATTCCTCTTTTTCCAAGTAAACGTATTTTAAATTACCATCTGATATCTTTGTTATGTTATTCAAAATGATAGTTTAATGAAAAAAAAGAGGAAAGACATAAAGAAAATAGTCCCTCTCAAATCACATAGACAGATTAATGATAGGTATCAGCCTGAATACCATTTTAGCAGAGCTGGGTTTTCTTTTATTAAACTTGTTTAAAGCTCACATTATATAAATAATCTATACACACAATACAGCAAACTTGAAAAAGCACAGAAAATCACCAAGAAAAAAAAGGTATGAATCTTCTCATCCGAATATAACCACAAATGTTTTGCACACACTTAGAATTTTTAATAACCAATAATTTTCATTAACCAAGCTAGTATTCTGTATATATTATACTTGTCTGTTTTTGTTTATTACCATACATTTTTCCACATGATTTTTAATAACTGAAAAATATTACAACTGTATGATTTCAGAATAATTTTCTTAACCAATCCTCTTATTCTAGAGTAAGCAATACTTGAATTTCCTCAGTCCTCCTCAGCTTGTGAGTACAGACAGGGTCCACCTAACAGAAGTAATATACTTTCCACCAACTTTTGTCCCCACCCCATTCATGTAGACTCTCAATCTGGAACATTCATAGGAGACCAAGAGACAGAAGTTTCCTGAGTTCACAGTTTAGTTCCTGTCAGGGTTATAGCTCTTCTTGTCAAAATTCTCTGGCGCAATGATATATCCTCTGGAAACCACCCAATAAGCTTTACATGATCCATATTCTGTTAGATAATCAGAGAAAGATTAGTATCTTACTGCTTGTGTTATTTTATGTTAGAGAGATCCAAATCACACATTGTTACTTAACCCATGAGGGCCCCCATGTAAACAGTTCCTTTGGTTTCTGCATGCTGACTCTCTTTCTACAGACCTCAGGGAACAGACAAAAGAAATCAGGGGGCCCCTGCTTCTTCATGCTCACCAAAGGTGTGAACATCCTTTTGGCACAGAGAGTATACCTTCTGTGAAGAACTCTTTGAGCATTTCTGGTTCCCTGGAATAGATTTCTAGAAGTAAATCTCTATGTGCATGTTGTAAGACTTTTAATGTTATTATGGCCTGAAGTATATTCCCCCTTCCCACAAATTCATGTGTGGAAGCTCCAGGCCCCCAGTGCATTAGAATATGACTATATTTGGAGATTGATGTCCTTACATGAAAAGTAAATTTGGATACACATATCTACCAGTGAGCACACAGAAAGAAAAGACCTTCTGGACATAGCTAGAAAATAGCCACCTGAAAGCCAGGGAGAGGACTCAGGGAAAATCAAACCTTTGGATTTTAACATCCAAAACTGTCAGAAATAAGTTTCTGCTAAGTCCCTCAGTTTGTGATAATTTGCTATAGCAATGCTAGCAAGTTGATACAAATGTTTATTCTAGAATTGTGCATATCAATTTTGTTTCCCAAATTTTTTTTCATATTTGCCATGAAATCACATAATGTCAAATTAGGACTCAGAGATCCATCCATGAGCCATAACAAGCAGTTATCACTGGTTAGCACAGAACTCTTTAACATAAAATTGCCAATGCCCCACCCAGACTTCACAAATTTGGAACACAAATTTGTGTATTTATAAAACCCTCCCCCAGTATTACCCTTCAAATAAAAATACAACTAGCAACTCTCACTAGGTAATAAGAATAGAGGGGAGAAAGTTATCATCCTTTAGTTTACATAACCAAACAGTAAATTGTTACTGAGCAGGCAAAACATAGGCCCATTGAGAGTTCTTTCCAGTAATATACATCACCTCCTTCTCTAATAATGGGAGGTACAGTTCCTGCCTCCAGTTCACATCAATAAAATTTCTTCTCAATTCACCCCTAAGATGGTGTTTGCCTTGAAGCAACAATTACAATAATGAAGATGCTGATGATAATAGAAGCTAGCATTTAATAAGCACTTTCATATTATGCACTCTGAGAAGGGATTTGCGTCAATTAACTCACTTACTCCTAATTAAAACCCAAAGTGACTTGTTATTATTTCCATTTTTCAGATGAGGAAATGAAGGTTCAGCCTGAGTTCATGTCTTAAAATCAGAAACAAAGTATAAATCCTGACTTGGAAGTCCATTGAAATAACTCAAGGAGAGAACTTTTAAGGAATTCTGAAGATGGAAAACAATATCTCAAAATACAAGTAGAATGTCTGTGTTTTCCACATCAAAATCAACTGAGAGAGACCAGGATAGATTTAGACACACCCATTGGAGTGGGTGGGTATGGAGAGTGGGTCTTGAGGAGCAACCCAGGCCATAGTGTACCCATGATACCCTAAGTGCTTGACAGCACATGAAAGACCATGGTCCTTGAAAGTTGGGTCTTGTAGTCTGCCAAGAGTAATAAGGAGACTTTAAAAACTAAGAGAAAAATAAAATAAAATAAAATAAAATAAAATAAAATAAAATAAAAACTAAGAGATACTTGAAGTGATATTTGGAAATATGTTACCACAGGTATGGCTCAGGTGAAGAATTTTGAGGAAGTGACACAAATAAAGAAAAGAGGATATAGAAAGCTAGATTGGAATTTTCATTCCATCCTTTTCAACTACCTGAATTTGGATAAGTTCCTTAGCTCCATTGAGAATCCATTTCCTATTTCATAAAATGAAGAGAAATATATCAGTCTTGCAAGTAGTAGGAAAAAATAGATTGATACATGTGAAAGGCTTAGCCTTTTCTGGTCAATGAAGATGGCAGATAATTATTCTTGCAGGTAGAACTGCCCAATGCAATGCACTCTCATTCAGGAAAAAAGTGGGAACAAATTGTTTGTTGACAGTGAAATTTCATGCAGGGTAAAAGAGAGAGGCCACCACCAAAGGCACAAGGTAAAACTACATTAGCTGCAAGAATGATCTCTTGCAGCATCACTAAGTGCTTGGATTAGGACTGTTTAAAATCTCTTTTTTGGTAGTCTACAGGTTAGTGAGTTTGTGTGTATAAGGCAAAATGGAGTGGGACAACTATACAGGAGGGAAAAAAACCAACTATATGGTAAAACAGTGCACAGAGGACAGTACCAAAGAACAGTGCCAAGCCTGGAGACAGGTCGCTCTCAATGGGTTCACACATGTGCACTCTATTGCAAGATGCCACTCAGGCTCAGGGTCCAAAAACAACAGGGTTTATTTCACAAACCGAAGATTGGGGAAAAGGAAAGCTTCTAAAACTTCAAGTGGCTGGCTGTTTTACCCCAGATAGTATCTGCAGTTTCCAAAAGTCCCAAACAAAGGCAACTCATGGAAGATGAGGTGACATTACAGCACTTCACAGTTGAAGTCTGAAGGATGCACCAGATGCTGGACTGGACGGCAACGGACTCGACAGCACCAGGAGGGGGAACTGGAGTACCAGAGGCTGCGGACAGCTCTTTGTGAGTTGTTGGCATATACCAACAATGGACAGCTCATAGAAACAACAAGCCAAAGCCCACGGTGTTCCTTGCAGGCAATGTCAGAGGCAAATGAAGCATATGGGTCTCTACAAAGTTCTAGAAATCCATAGAGGTCTGGTGAATCCCATCTGCTAGATGCTTCTCTCTCTTCTGTTGACTCCTTCTTTGAAGGTGTTCCAATGAATGCTTCTCCTCTATTTAGAGGCCAACTGCTGACTGACTTAAGCTGGCTCTTCCTCTGCCTTCTATCCTTTTCTGGGTTCCCTACTTTACAAACCTAATTGGACCATTTTCAGTCCCAAGCATCTGATTGGATTGTTTAGCACCAATCAGCTCATTTTCCATTTTCAATCCATATTATTAAACCAAGGCTGAGTGACAGCTTGAACCTCATTGGTCCATTTAGGTCAAACCTGATTGTTCTATTTAGCGTGAACCTGATTGGTCCATTTAGGATCCTGGAGCCAGATATAAAAGGGAAAGGTCAACTCCTGCCTAGACCAGCCTGCACTCAGTCAGCACATACTCATGGGCCTGTGGGGCTCCAGGGAGCCATGGCCAGAGATGGGCTTGCTGGGTCCAAAGTAGGGGGGACCCCACAGGCACAAGTGGGTACACCTCAGCCCCAAGAAAGTTGCCTTGTTCTGTGGCCTCTGGGCTCTGGAGGATCCAGTTACATATAGGAGGGAATAAAGAACAAGATTGTAACCTATAACACCTATATTATCCCATCATTCTTAATTGGGCATATTTGGCTCCAGGAACTCATTGATTAATCAATCCAAGATTGTCCACAATGGAGCGAAAACCACCTCCACTGGAATCAGACTGAGCCAAGTGTAAATTTTAGCCCTTTCACTTACTAGTTTTAGAATTCTCAGAAGTTAATTAACCCTTCTGGGCCCAGGGTCACAGGATTCTATAAAGTTTCACATTGAGCTGTCACCAAAATACACGAGTAATTTTTTTTCTTCTAACTAAAGAATATTCATAATTTTCATAGCCAGATTTTAGTTTTGAAAACTTATCATTAGTAAAAGATTACCTGTGACCCATGGGGACTCAGGAAAAAACAGAATGGACTACTAAATCAAAGCATGATTAGACGAATACAGCATCAGATACCTGGCAGGGAGGGTAATATTTATTTCTTTGAATATTTTGAAATCTAACTCTGCAAACTCTAGAATTCTATTCCTTCCCGTGACTAGTAGGAATACACGCTACCCATTTCTCTGTCACTCCATTATATCAATTCTTTCCCTATTTCTTCCTTTACCTGCTCATCGAAATTAGAAGAAAAGTTGGCCTGCAGAAGGCTTGTAGTGAGTTCCACATCTTATGATTATTTTACAAATTATTACAAATTATTTTACAAATTGTTTAAAGCTATATTAGAGAAAAAATTTATGTTATTGGAAAAAGATGACTATGTTGTCTGAGTTCAGACAAAGAAACGAGTTCAGTGAAAGAAATTCTCAGCCTGCAGATAATGTAGAGCTGATCACAGGAAAGGTACTCAGAGTATTGTGCTTCATTTATCCACAGCACCCAGCAAGCACTAGTGTTACTCTAATCTCGACTTTCTCAAAATATTCCTCAAGTGAATTTCTTGTTATCATAGGCCATCTTTTATGCAATTCATGTTTCTATATATCACACACCAGACTGAAACAAAGACCACTCAAATGACATAAGCCACCCTGAAGTCTTTTTCCTCCTTTAAGGACACCAACAAATCTATTCTTATTGGTATTCCTGTTAAACCCTTATAAACACTGGTTAGTCTTCCATGGCCATTTAAGAGACTTTTATATGGTTTTTGAAATGCTCTCCCAACCATATTGCTTTTATCTTTTTTTTTTTTCCTTTATTGATTTTTCTCCTTAAGACTTTAATTCACTCTTCTGAGGTTGCCACAGTCAAGAGAGAAATTCTGCAGATCACATAGAGATAACATTCTAACCCAGACTGGGTCGCATGCATCTCGCATAAGAATACTAGCTTCCTGCAGATAACTGGTCCTTTCCTGCGTTTCAAGCCCTTTCGGTCCCTCTTTTCATTTTTTTTTTCTGTCCCTTAGTATTTGAGACTTAATCTTTCTTCAGTCTTATTCTTCATGCTGAGCTCATCTGAAATGTACCAATAATTGCTACCAGCTAAATCTGGTTTCATCATTCTGAAAATTCGTCATTGAAACTAGCTCTGTAGAATAGGAATCTGATGGTTTCTGCTTTTAAAGTGACATTTGGGTTGTAGCCTTCCCAACACATTATAGTCTAAGCATATATAATTCCTTGGTGAATTCACTTGCTTTTCTAAGAGGTACAAGTATATAACATTCAGTTAAATGCTTCAACAAAATACATTTTGATTAAAGCATCATCTAATGGAAGTATTACCTTAAAATCATCTGGTGACTAAACCTTTACAATGTTTGATATTCAGCTAAAAAAAAAAATATCTTCAGCTTTGATTGTTGGGTAGACCAAGTTCTAGGTGCACTGGGAGAATGAACTTTAACATACTTTATCTTCCAGACATTGCAGATATTAAATTCAACAAATATTTTCCTGAGTGCCTAGGAAAGTACTAGGCATTGTGTGAAGTATTGAATACAGGGGTAAAAGAGTCTCAATTCACAGTAAATGTGTGTCTATCACAAATATACAAATAAAGTATTTGAGTCTATCTGCAGAGTAGGGCAGATATCCTACAGGTGGCGACGGACATTTGATATTTTAGAATGAAATATCTTCAAGGAAGACCACTAATTTATGGTTTTACAAATTCTATTTTATCTCTTAGACTGAGGCTATCATCCTTGTTAATGCTACTTTATTTGGAAGGTACTGGCAACATTTTTTAACTTATTTCACTTTTCTCCCAAAATCACCGCATATTAGAATAAGAGAGAGATAAGGCATATCTGCAAAGAAAGTGAAATTAATTTCAGGGCTTCCTTCCTTTCTTCCTGGTATCCTATTTCTTCCCAAGAAAACTGGTCTTAACCCAGTTTTACCCTATTAAAGTGTTTATTGCTAAATAAAGTGCTAACTTCTATCCTTCCACATGTTTACATTTTAATTGGGCAATAGGAAGAAACCAAACACCTGGAAAATGGAAAACAGTAAATTGTAAAGGTGGAATTTTGGCAGTAACATCGACATTTGGAGAGTAGAATGCTGTCTAGGTCACTTCCATAGATTAAATAATACAGGAAGCCATGACAAAGTATACTTATAAAATTCTGGAACAAACATCTCTTTTCCAGCTTAAGGGGTACATTGATTTTTCTTAAGGTCACAGACAATAAATAGACTTGACAAGAATCTGAATCTCATTACTTCTCTAGTTCTACTTACTAGACCATTCTATAATACCACTTAATACTTACTAATTTTATTAGTTAAAAATAGGTCAATTAATAATGACATCTTCTTATATAGTTATTTATAACTTATACTCTCATCCTCATATTGTTTCATTTAATCCCCAAAACAAACAAGTGAGAAGACTGAGGCAAGAGAGGGATTTAGAGACTTGCCCAAGGTCATATCACATGGCCAGTGGAAGATTTGGTACTATACAGTCAGTCTGTCTGGTATGTGAGGGCCCAGGGCCTGTGTCACTGCCATCTTTCCTCTGCGGGGGTAGATGTTGCTGATCTATTTGGCCTCAGTCTACTCTTATCACTGTCCACTCTATGCCTAATTGAAGAAACCAATCTTTCAATCAGGGCAGCTCTCCTGTGGTAAAGGATATAAAGATAACTGTGTTCTGAGACCAGAACTTACCCCCAAATCCCCTCAAGGTCCTTTCAAAGAACAGGCCTTACTGAAACTAGGCAGTCTAACTTTTAGTTCTTCGTATTCATTTACTTATAAGTAAATAAATAAGAGTACAGACAATTGGATTTTATGACCCTAAAATAGAAAGCAAGCAATGCCCACTCCAATCAGTAAGTTCCAAGGCAGGAAAGCTCCAGAAACCCTGGATACCACAAATCCTCATCCTGCCATCCCTTCTCAAGTGGAATTAGTGGACTTCCTGTGTGATTCTAAGGTGGAGTCAGCTAAAGTTGTAAGAGTTGGCAACCAGATCGCCTCCATAGATGGCATTCATTTAGGAAGCATAACTGGTGGCTTCATATGATTGGACAAAGGTGGGGGGGAGGGGGAACTGAAGAGAGGAGGAGGAGCCCTCGGCAGAATTCCAAGTTCTGTGGCACTGGCCCCACAGAACTTTGGAAACAAGAATCAGGCTTGGGCTGCACAGGTTCCAAGTCACAGGGCTTCCATGGCTGGCAAGCGTCGAGCCGGAAATTCAGTTGAATAGAGCCCTAAATGTTTTTTTGTTTGACATTCATGCTTAACAGAAAATGATGAATCCATTAGCAACTCCTTCCGTTGCCAAAAGAAACAGACTTGCACTTGTAGATTGCTTTCATTCTGCGCTATCAAGCCACTGCATGTGCCGCTTTCACAAAGCTGACAGTCATCTATCATTTTTAAATGGGTTTAGAGGTACAGTCGTCTTTGTCTGAAGTGTGTGGATGTGTCAGCGTGAATGCGACTCATTAAAACAGACTGACCCAAACAGTTTAAATAGGATTCACAGTAGGGGGAAAATGTTTTATTTGAGGTTTGTTTGGAATTATTTTCAAGTTTGTCACTAATTTCAAAAAACAATGGGCTCATTTTCTCAACTTCTTTTTCTTCCCTGAGATGTGTTCAAGAGAACAAAGAGCTATATTATACACTGTCTCAAAAACATGCTCTTTTGGAAATGAAGAAAGATTTTATGATTATGAAATTTCAAGAGTTCCCTTGTACTTAAGAACATTTCATGTACTTAAATGACTTCATGCAACTCCCCCAAGTGTCTATCTCTCCTCAGCCCTGACCCCCAATCCATAAATGACATCTTTGAACATAATCCTCAGGCCCGTTTTTCATCATTTCGATTAGCTTCTCAAGGAATACCTTTTGAAGTCAATGATTTAACATATGGATTAAATCTTCCATAAAATGGGTTTAAATATTAAGAGAAAAGCACCTGGCTATATGCATCTGGGTTCCATAGGGGATTGTTTTGTTTTAAATGCTTCAAGATGTTCAAGAAAATTGAATATGGTCAAACTCATCCCCAATGTATGTCTGTGGGCCTTCAATTAATTTCCCAATGGGAAGCTCTCTGTCTCTTCTGTTATCCTATCATCCTGTACTGATATTAATTTCCTAAAGCAATAATAGAAGTGCAAATTGCAGAAATTGAGATCCAAGATCTGCATATTTCAATGAAGAGGAAAGTATTTTGCTAAGTTTCAATGCAGCTGGGATAGTTAATCTTTTGAGTTTTATATATGGTGCACAGGTATGTATTCAAAATACTTCTGTATACCTTGGGCAGGAACAACCAATCAGAACACATACCAGAAAAGGGTCCTGCAAACCCCTTGTTTAGGCAAATGTTAATCTTTTGGTTGCTGGATGCAGGAAGTTCAAGGAATCCCTACCTTGACACCAGAGAGGCTGAACAGTAGTGGGAGGTTGGTGGGGGCTAATGGTAGTGGTTATTTATTTCAATATTTTACTATAGCACTACATGAGTATGTATCATCTGAATTACCATTTTTTTTACTATCTTTTATTATTTATTGCATATTCTTAGGGCTTGAGAAAAGAAAAGCAGGAATACCCCATTATGTTCGGCATTGTTCTATAATCTATCATTTGTTTCTGTGCAGCCTGAAATCAAATGAGCACCTACAAAGGCACAAAACACTATTCAAGCTGCTCCCAAGAGTGAATAGTTGTTAAAAGTGAGGGATGAGGAATAAGCCATAAGAAATTGATGGAGGATTATTGGGATGTGGTGCTAGGCATGGTGTGAAAACATACATTTGTAGAGGTGTGAATCTATAACTTGAAACAAATACAGCACTACCTCAATAAATATAATTGGAACAAAAAGAAGAAAATAAAAAGAAGAAAAGCATGCCTTTGTAGTTATGCTATTATGAAGAATCATTTTAAGGTAAGAATATTTTCTTAGTCTTCACCTCATTTTACCCCAAAAACTTCTATATTTTTAACACTGCAAGGGTCACTTTTAGAACAAAATATGTAGAAAATATATTTAAATTACATCATATATTTCCTTTAAGGAGCTTAAAAAAAATTGACATAAGCTAATGAGTTGAGTCATTTGTTTTCACCACCTCTCCGAACAAATTCAGGATGAAAATTATGATACCCATTTTTCAGGTGTAGAAATTAAGTTAATTTCCAAGTCCCTGAAGTTCAGCTCAAACAAAGTTCAGTTCAAGTCTCTTAAATCCAAAACTATTTGATCAAGTTGCCAAGTAGACTGACAAGTGACATTCATGTAGGGAAAAGGGCAATGGGACAATGCAGAGATCTCACCTTTACAGAGGTATAATTGGATGTCTCTAGTGTAAATTAAGACACTTCAGAACTTGAAACACACACACAAAATATAAAGAGGAAAAAGAAGAATTTGTATTATTTTTATGGAAAAAACACTAACACGCAAATATAACTAAAAGCATTTGATAAAGCATGGAAATATGAAAAGAGATAGACAAAACACTTACATTCCTTGTAAGTTGCTGTGAGCCAAAATGCTGCATTACACATCCTGTTTTCCCAGACAACATGCACTAACTATGGAGGAGATTGAATTTCTAATTAAAACTTCATACGGGAGTCTAAGATAATTCATTTAAACTATGAATTTACATGCTACATACAATTATAAGCTCAAGAATATTTATGAAAGCAAATATATTCTTTATAAAGATTCCAAAAGGTTGAAACTGTAAAATTTAATGCATTTTACTTAATAACAGAAGATTAAATACAGGCTACGGAGTCAGATTGCCTGACTTTGTATTCCAGGGTAACCACTTTGTGTCTGTATAACCTTGGACAATTACTCTCTCTGACCTCTGCTAATAAAATGGAGACAATTGGACCACATGTGAGGTGCGGAGGATTAAATGTTTGTCTAGTTCCAACAGAACGACTGGCAGAGAGCAGATAGTTGGTGACCCCCCTCCCACTGACAAATCCTTCCTTTTTAGTGAACATTTCCCTTTAGCAATCAAAGATGTTAATGACTGAATTACTGGTCCTTCTGTTGCAAGGTTGGAATCTCCTCAAAAACAATACCACTATAGCTTCAGGAATAGTGGACCCTGCTCTCAGCCTTAACCACGTCAAGTCCTTGTCCAACTGGCTGTCTGCCTAGTTCGAACTGCCATCTTTTTTGATGCCCACGCCCACCCCCCAACTTGAGGTTGCATTCCCTGACACTCTGCTGACCCTTATGGATGACTTGGGTTCTCTTTCAGAGATGGACCCAAGACCTCTCCAGAAGCAGATATCCACTACCAAAATCTCCCTTTATTCAAGTCTCTAAGAAAGTATAAAACATATTTTTAGTATATAGTAAGCAACTACAAGGAGGGAAATTGTCATATAAAGTAAAACTCTATAACATCCAATTAAGGAAGTTCTATGGCAACTACACCTGAAGGTGGGAGAAGCAAATATTGTTTAAAAATGAACAATGATGTAAAATATATATAAAAAATAAAAATAAAATGTATTCAATCAAATTTACCTTACATAATTCCTAAATAAAAACTTAAATTGCCCTGGAGGTGGGGGAGGAAGAAGAATCAATTCTGCTCTTGACTGAATTGCAAATGAAACTGAAGCTTCTCGTGGTTCCCATATTGTGTTTTTTTCTTTATTAATTTAGGCTCTCATCTCTGACAATATGTATTCAGCAAATATGTATTGAGTACCCACTATGAGTCAGTAGTAATTTAGATCCTGAACTTGAGATACTTTAAGTCTAGTCTTCCTGCCTCCAATCTACTGGTGTTCAAAATTCAGTGTGAAGCAGAATCACCTGAAGGAACTGTTAACCCAAATCACTGGGCTACTTCGTTGGGCTCTGATTCAGGAGGTCTGGGTAGTAGTCAGAGAATTTATGTTTCTAACCTGTGTATTCTGGTCCAGAAAACATTCTGAGACAACTTCTCTAGGCAATGACATTAATCTCTTGTCTTCTCCACCACACAAACCTTAAACTCCTAAAATATAACAAATTACTAAAATATAAAAAACACCCTATTTTGGTTCTCCAATAGAGCCATATCTTCACTCCTAAAATCTGCTACTTTTTCATTCTATGCTGCTACTTTTCCATCTTCTTTATGGAGGAATTATACCTTCTTTATGGAGGAATTACACCCTCTAAAGGAATTACTTTAACTCCCCTGGTATAGTACAACTCTACTCCTATCAACATTAAATACATCGTTTTGAATAACTTCTTTGGAAACTAGAAGTCTTATACTTTCCATTTATTAAAAAGGGGAAAGAGAAGTCTTCCATTTGAAGTATATTCACTGATGGACACACAAAACAGACCTTTAGGGATGTAAGTAGAAAAGGAAGTAATGGCACTGTGGGATGGAACCCACCACAGAGGCCCAAACCTTGAAAAAAAGGTAGTTTAAAAAAATTAGAATTTAAGAAATATTAGATGACGCTAATCATTTTAAAGTACTCAAATGCATTACTTTTCATTCTACAATTAATTATGTGTCTGAAAATAGTAACAGGATAAAAGACATCTCTGTGTAAACATTAATATAGCACACGACTGCTTCAAAGGAATCAAAGGAGGAAAGGGAACATAACTTTCATTTTCATACAGTGAGAAGAAGCTCAAAGAACTTAGTGGTGGCTGTCTTTGAATCTACCAGGCAAAGTTTCAGTATGTAGGAATAAAAAAAGTATATTTTTATTAGAGTTCAACCTTTCTATATTGATATACTCTATGAGAAATGTTTGTGTTAGAAACATGGACCAAAATAAGACTTACTAAACACTCAAGTATCACAAAAAGATGGAATATACTATTGGATTGCTAAAATGATCTGATTGTGGAAATTAAAGGTGGGAGAGAGAGTGGGGAGAGAGTAACTACGGTGAGACTATATACAATAATTACCATTTTCTTCCTTTCTCTGAAAACTATTGTGTTCATAAATATTATTTTTTAAAACATCTTGTTGGTAGGCAAGCTTCTAATTTACCTGTAGAGGTGGAAGAAAATACATCAATAATAAAGACAAACAACAAAAATGTCCTGAAATGCATAGGGTGTGTATGTGTGTAGGAGGCTGGGATGGGGGTGGGTATGCCTAAGCCTCTGTATTCAGCACACTTGGAGGATTGATGTGATACCTGTGTTTTTTATTGTGCCCCTACATTTGTAATTAAAGAGTTATATGAAGGTCAGATGGGATTTCTAATCACCTCCAGTGTCAGTCAGTCAATTGGTGATAGGAGGAATAAATCATTACACCAAGATTAAGAAGCAATGTCTAAGAGAAAGGTGGGCAGACAACATGAATATAGGTTAATGATAACACATTGATATGGAATATCAGTGGAGAAATATAATGGGATTTAAAAAGCATCTAGCTCACACGTGCACACACACACACACACACACACACACAGGTTTATCAGACAGTAGTTGGTATTGGAACAAAACCTTCAAAGATGCTACATTCATATATTCAGGTGGAACAGACAGGCAGGAGTCCCATGTCCAAGGGATGCAAAATGTTCTGTGAAAGACGGGAGAAGCATGTGTGATGTTTTGTGAACATAAAGAATGATGATACTCTCAGTCATATTTTTGAACATTTAGATTTCAACAAAAAAAATTCCCCTTTTGATTTCAGTTTTGCAACTATTTACATTATCCTAATTGTGATTATATTTTAATCCTAAAATCTTTAAATTTTTCTTTATATCTCAACTTCAAAATACATGATAAGTTATTTCAACAACTCTCAAATATTTTTATTTTTATTGTAAGTAGAAATTACTCTTCATATTCCTACAAAGGAATCGAGGTAACTTACAATTCTATAGAATTTTTAAGTTAGCGGTTTTATTTAAAGCAGAACAGAAATCACCCATGAAGATATAATTGTACTAGGAAGCTAGAATGACACTGTCTCTGAAATCTAAGTACTAAATACAGTTCTGAGATTCCTGGTAGTCAATGCAACAAGGAATGTCTGACAAAAAAAAAAGGCATGTAGTTTATTTGAAAAGGCTAATATAATCTTATTTCTAAAGTCTGGGAGGAATGTGTTCCATATGGAAAGCACATTTTATAACATAAAGAGAAATACCTCTAACTCGCTTGTTTGTCCATAACTCGTCCTTAACTACTTAGAGAACTTTGCTGACTTCAACTCACTCTATGACTAAGGTCTTCTTACCCATTTTTAATTCACCTCTATTTGCTAAGATTAGTCAGACCAGATTGATGTGCCCATTCTATTTAAAGAAATGCATCCTCTTTACAATTGCTTGACATGTGAGAAAATACCTGCACAGATCTTTCCGCTTTCTAGCTTTGTTGATGTATCAGCACACACAATCTGTAAACCTTGTATTTTAATTCCTCTATGGTGCCAACTGTAATGCTTAAAGAATCATTTGCCCACCTATATTGTTCCAAATGCATCACGTTCTTAAAAGAAAACATAGGTAGTAAAACCCTCTTGAAATTTAAGGCATTTGAAGGAGTTATATTCTTAAGGCATTAAGTCACTATATTAAGTTTTATAAGTAAATTCTTATAAGCTTTCACACGCCCAATTTGGCAAGGGATCATCCATATGAATAGTCCTTTGTTTTCTCTCCCAAGATATGTACAGGTTTTTACAGAACTCAAACTGATTCTAGCAATTATTTAAAATTCCTCAGAAATACCTTAAATCTCATATCTTCATTTCTGAGTAGGGACAATGCCAAAATGCCAACAACTGAGTACTTTTAGATTAAAGGCAACATCCCTTTGACAGCCTTTTACACAGACACCGGCAAACAGCAATTCATATATATCACACACATCTACTGTCTCACTTTATGTATCTTAAAGGGGGGAATCCTGTGGTTGACTAATCTCAGATGAGAACTTGGGCCATAATTTCTTGAAAATGATTTAAAGCCAGACCTACTCAAAAAACTCTGCTATACTCAACAGGTCATGTTTTAAATGGAGGGTTGTACATTTAGGTCTATTATTTCATTGCCTTGCAAGATCACATATCAACTCTTTTGTCACTTTTAATTATAGTTATAGCAGCAAATTATCTCATACCAATCTAAATGTCTACATCTTTAAAGCATTGCCCTTTATTTAAGAGATGCTGATGACAAATATAACTGAGTTATTTTCTAAGACCATATCTTATGCTGAACCATGCACTCTTGTTCTCTCTTTCGTCAGACTAACAGCCTGTCATGCATAATAGCCAGACAGATTCAAGATTTAGTCTGTGAACATGAACAGCACATTGTGGAAATAGTTTCACATGGAAATGCAGGTCAAAATCTTGAGTTTTCCAAGACAACAATGGCAAGCAGTCAAATACACTAACTCTCCCTTCTAGAAAGAATACTAATTGACTAATTGGAGACTAATTGACTAAGGAAGACATTGACTAGTGGGTCATGAACATTTTTCTGAAGATCTTGGAAGTGGTCTCAGAATTCTTTTCAACCATGGACTTTTATGTAGACATTATTAATGAGTCAAAGGAGCACTTTGCTGAAACTCATTTGCCATCCGTCTCTTAGGACTTCAGATTCATGCTAATCTTAAAAGCAATCTAACTCAATCCAACATTTGTTGCTTAAACCCTCCATAGCAAATGACCATTCAGCTTCTTTTTTAATGCTTTTATCAACAGACTGAGTGAAACATGCAAAAGGGCCCACAAACTCAAGTGCAAAAACACTGAACAAATAACTCATAAATAAGCAAAAACAGATAAGTTGTTCACGAATTGTCTCTGAGGTAGTCTCCCATTATCATGGCCACTATTTTCTCTTACCATAGCTTTTTGAAAATAAAAGGGAAAATATTAATTTCTTGTGTGCTTTATATCTTAAGAAGAACATTTCCTTTATTTATACCTCCTTTATTTCTTAAGGAGTAAACTCTCAATTCTTTGGCCTATAGGAGACTACATTCCAAGAAGAATTTGTAGAGCTTCCAAGAAAAGGGTAGTCTGAAAATTCTCATAAGAAAGGGCAAGTGAAATGAGTTGGGGAAGAACCAGTAATAGAATGTGAAGAAGGGACAGAAATCTAATCCCTTGTAGCCCATATCTCTCAAGAGATATGATATTGATATTGATCATCTTAATTTCCTAATTTTGATTTACCTAATTTGCATGTAGTCAAAATCCCCTCTCCCTTCCCTCCCCTTTCAAAACACCCAATTAGCTTGAACAAATCACTGAAATTTGCGTTAAAACATTACAAGCTCTTTTAGAAGATATTTTTATTCAAAAGAAAGACTTTTGGTGAAAATAAATGGCTAATTTTTAAAACTTCTTATTATATAAATTATTATGCCTTTCTTCTCCCATTAAATTAGAGTTTCAAGAAATAAAATCTATGGTATTTGTCATCACTTTATAAATTATAATCAATTGAAGGACTTTTCTCAAACTTTAAGTTATTGTGCTTTCCAGCATTCTGGTGTTCAAAATCACCTGAAAACATTTTAAATGCTATGTTAAAAATATTCAGCCAAGAAACTATAAATGCCAACAAATCATTATCTTGTGGGGTGGGAGTAGTTAAAGAGCAACTTGCTGAAAGAAATTTCTAACTATTCTTCATTCACTTTAGATTGTAACCGAAAGTTAGTCTTTAGCTATAACACATACTCACAGGAAAGCAAACACACAATTAAAAAAAAAAAATACCTTCTAAGGTCTAAATGATAACACATAGATCTTTTTAATTACAGGTGGTCCAAGAAGACCACAACAATTAATTTAGTGCTCAATATGGATTTTATTGGCTGAATCATGATCTTTGTGTCAGGGGATATTTGAAAGTTATTGCTGTGAAGCTATACTAAGGTTTATCATAAATGTGGTATATATATTATCTCATGTGGTAGCTGTTCCACATATTTATTTATAGGTGATTTGGTGAGTAATAATCATTGAGGTCCTTTAAAACTAATATAAAGCCAGCAAAATGAAACACAAGTAAACTTGCATACCTAATATTAAATCTGGAGTTGAACTGTTTTAGGTCTGTGATTTCATTCAGTTCCTAGATAAATAATAATAATTAATGGCATCAGGCTCAAAAGATTAGAAAACCAGCCTTTTTGTACTTCAGATAAGCCAAATTTTTACAGACATACAAACTACGAACAGGTCATTTTCATCATGAAAACATTCATATTTTCTCTTTTGCACAAATGCAAAATTATCACATTTCATGTTGAGTTGATTAGAACACATCTATCTCTGATAAGCTGGTACTTTAAGAGCAGATTCTAGAGGACTTGTGCAGTTGACAAGTTTGTACGTATAACATAATTTATAATTTTATTTTTCCCCTTCACACTGGGGCAAAATGTCACCTGCTACTATGCTAATTCAAAAGTAAGAAGTGGATGGTTGTCCCTATGGAAACAGAGGCTCATTTTACCCTTGCCCATTTCCAACCTGTTACTAAATTACTAAGCACTGGAGCAGATGCATGGAAGAGCACAGGGAGATGCTAACATAACATAATGAAACCAAACACCATGTTGCGTCAGCTTGGAAATAAGGATGGGATAAGTCCCTCACTTCCCACTCTTGCCCCTCTGAGCTGACCAGGTAGCAACTGTTATATTTCCTAAATCACAAAACCAGGACCTCAATCTCCACTGCAAAATTTACTTCTCAGTGGCAGAACTGACTTTATAGACTTCTGGTGGTTTGGGCACAAGAATATTTTCTACGCTCAAAAACATGTATTTTGACTTTTTCACATCTCCATTATTTTACATTAATGATAAACAACTATATTTTCTTTGAGAACAATTTTTAAGTGCCTATTAGCTGCAAAAAGCAATTACATTTCTTTAGAGATCCAAAAGTCCAGGAGGCCAAGAAAGAGATTTTACCTCAATGTTTTCAAAGCGTAGACCAAGAAAATTGGAAGAGACTACATTCTGCACTAATGGTGTACCATGACACTCTTTAATATCCTGCAGAGAAGAATCTTTTACTTTCAAACTTTCATCTGAGAGAAACCATGCCTGCAGGAGCCTTAATTTATCTCCTCTAAAGGAAGAACATTGAAATCCAATCTGAGGGAATCCAAACCTTTGTTTCCATGGTGAGGCTTCCAAAAAGCTAGTGAAGATTCAATTCTGTCCACTATAGTTATGGGGTGTGGGTGTATTTAAGAATCTACCTTAACACAAAGGAACTCAAAACTTCAGTTCATTTCTACATCTGAAAGCAAGGTCATTGTAGGAAGACATTGTAGGTATTTACCTTGAAAGGCAATGGGATTGTGTGCACCTGTTAAGTTACTTATCTGCAAAATGAAGGGGTTGAGTTAGACGATCTCTAGGGTCCATGGTAGGTCTACACTTAAAGAGGTTAGCTAACTCTGTGACCTTGATGAAGCCACTCAACTTCATGAATGAGTTTCCTTCCACTTCTAAAACAGGTCTATAAAACTCTATGTATTTTCACAGGTTATAATTTTCCCTTTAAATTAACAGATAATTTTAGAAATAAAATTAGTGTTCCACATACTATCTGAGATCGAGATGAATAGTAGAGCATAAATTTTTTTGCCCTAGGAATCAATTTTATTGATCAAACAGATGGACAAGTAATTCACCAAAAAAAAAAGTGTTTAATCAAAAAGCACTAAAGAATACAGAATTAAGGTGATGAAATCAAAGAAAATCAATTAATAAAAAGCCATATTTGTCACTGAAACTAATGTCAATAGGTCTTCACCTCTTTACCTTTTTGATGTCAATAGTAGTTTCTTCCCCACTAGTCTTAAGTTTGTCAATAAATATACAACAGACTTTTTTCAAATGTAGTTTCTTGAAAGTCTCCTCCAAGTTCATGCAGACTTGGGTCTAATATGAGGTTTTGCTATCAACTTGGAGATATACTGATCTAAGACCCACACAACAAAATTAAATTCCTAAAAGCAAGGCAGTATATTACATGAAAAAGTTTGGGATTTAGGTTTGAGGACCCAAATGAAATGAACTTTGTATCCCATCTCTGCCTTTCTAGATTTGAAGCTGGATAATGTCATATGTAAAATCATGATAATATTACTGTCTTCAAATGATTGCCATAGGATTAAATGATATAAAGGGGGGGAGTGGTAGACTTGAATAAACTCTTGAACTAGCTCACAAATTTATTCAATTTCAACTCACTTACTGATGAAAATCACTTACTGATGGCCTACTACGTGCCAGATATTGTGTAAGGTGCTATATATTAAAAGATGGAAGAAAATCTTTCTTAATTTGCTGATGCACTTAGAAAAAAATAATTCAATATGGCCATTGGAGTCTGAGGAGCTGTCTTGCCTTGAGAATAAAGATCAGAAGCTGCGCTGCTCACCTTTTCCATGGTAAAATCTTTGAGAAGAAACTTGTTTAATCTAAAGAATCACAACATTTTTATAGACATGATACTCTCATCTGTTCAAGAAATATTAATTGATCAGTTGCTCATGTAAAACTCAAAAGTCCTAACTATACTTTTTGCTAAGATGTTTATAAGCCCTCAGGGAAGAAGATATAAACCTATGGCAAGTTAAACGTCAAGACAAAGGGACAATTGATTAAATTCAGAAAATACCCACAATGGCCTCAAAATCTTGCTTTGACTTCTGGGGTGTGTGGGGGGTTTGGGGAGGGGGATGATGCCCTCAACTTATTTGCAATCTATTGAGGGAAAGAAAACTAAGGAAGATAAATTGCTAGTCCCAAGTAGTACATGATTATATGTTAACAGAATCAACTGAGATGTCTGAGCAGATGTCTATTGTAACTCTGTAGGAACTGTGAGCTGCTGTCCTCAAGGAATAATCTCAGGAAAAGGTGAGGTTCAGCTTAACTTTAAACAATAGGTAAGATTTAAAGAAGTGGCTATGAGAGGGAGGAAAGTCCATATAATGGTAAATAATATTTAAAAATCTTAGTATTAAAAGAAAAGTGAGCACATGCTTAGGGGTCAAGAAGCAATGTGAGATCAGGATGGAAAGACAGGCACCTTGAGCAGCTATACAAACAGCTGTTTTCCCTCGACCTGATAGCAGATGGTAAAGAAATTTCCTGGTACTTCTTATCCCTATGTATTATACTCTTAGACTATGACTGTAGAATTTTACCAAAATGCATCAGATTTTCTGATACTGAGAATACAGTCAAAGTCACAACTACTGAGCTTATCAGAGAAGCACTATTGTATGGTGCAGCTATCATTTGTCATTGAGTAAAGTAGGATATATTCAGAAGAGGTCCTGTCTAGAAATTAGATAAGGTGTAAGATATCTGGGTCCCAAAAGTGAAGTTTTTTTTCCATTACTCATTCCATTTTCAAAATAGAAAATAATGGAGACGTGTTAGAGTCAGGTGCAAGAGAACAGAAGTAGAGCTGGAAATACAAGTGCTTTTTCTGAACACCCTAGTTTAGTCCAGCAAATATTCTATCCCCTTAAAGGTCATTTCTTTAGAGATTATCAATTTCCCAACACATGCCTTTACAAATGACTTCTAAGTACATATTAATTGAAAATAAGTATAGCCTCTTTTAAAAAGAATCATGATATATTTGTGGAACAATGAACGCAGTTTGGATTAAGATAGATGGGTGAATTTATTAATTATTGAGTCATTGAGGACCTCAAATTCATCTTGTGTGGTAGCAAGGACCCAAGAATTTTTGACTAAGTGCTCCACTTTGACCAAGGAATATCAGAGAGATAGAAAGAAAATACAGAGAAAGTAGAATTTCTAAATGCAAATAATACTCTTTCCCTCTCAGTGTCTAAATTAGCATCTCAACTTTGTTGAAGTCACCACTAATATTACAAAGCTGTTTAGACTCAACTTGATTCAAGAAGTAGAGTCTAATAAACATATCTATCCTGGAAACTTCAAGGTAACTGTTCCTGAAAAAAAGTTAATGTAAAAGAAAAACTTGATTTCTGTGTTCATATAATAAGACCTTTATTCCTAGGCCTTTTTCTCTGATTGGCTACCTAAAAGCATCAGAGGATAGGAGTAAAGAACGAATACTTTCAGTTAGTGAGTGTACAGGTATTAGGCTTCTTCCTGCAATAAAACTTAGCTATTAAATGGAATATATTGGGCCTTCCCAGTGGTGCAGCGGTTGAATGCTGAATTGCGAAGCTGCCCGCAGCCTCGGCAGCACCGGTTCTATCCCCAGCCAGCCAGGGAGCTCCCCACATGGTGCAGCAGCCCTCTCCTGCCACCCACTGCTCCCCTCAGCAGTGTACTTGGTCAATCTGCCTGCTCTGCTCTCCCCTCTGGCTCTAGTGGATTCTCTCACCCTCCCGCGCTTCTGACTGTACCCAGTGCTTGTATAAATAAATAAACAAACAAACAAACAAATAAATAAATGGAATATATTGTATTTTTCTCCCACTCATCTTCCCAAACTGACTTTGCTGTTACTAAGCTAGTCCTTCAATTGATATTTTTTTAATGTAATCTTACAGGTTCCTTGCCTATATTTCCAATTCATTTGAGCTAGTTTTTCTCTCTGTCATTTTAAAGGTGAAAATGTTTTAGCCATTTTGTCATTACCGTTGTCAAAAGATTGAGGGGAGGGATAAAGAGCACATGTACCACATTACAAAGGAAGAATATGTCATATATAATTTCCATATTGGATACCCAGATCAGAGAGCTGAGCATATGTCCCAGATGCATGCTACAGAGTGCATGTTCATATTGTATTTTGAGACTTATTAAAGGGTTTTAAATTATTACAGAGGAACTCAAAATTATGATATACCTCTTTTATGTTAAAAAGTTCTGCTCTACTGGCAATATATAATAACATTAAAGACTGCTTATTTTCAACCAGTAATTTTATTCTTGGTGTATTCCTAGACAAACTTTCTTACCTATGAACAAAGAGATGGGCAAAAGATTTTAAACTACTATAAACAGCTCTGTGATGAACAATTAGAAACACTATAAGTGCTCATCCTGAACAGAGGAATAGATATATGTCATATTCATAACACAGATGGGGTAAAATTAATTAACTAGAGCTGTGTGAATCGATGTAGAAAAAAGAATCTTACAAATAGGGCCTCCCTGGTGGCCTAGGGGTTAAGTCTTAGAGCTATCACACTATCACACTATTGCCACTGTGGCCTAAGTCTGATGCCTGGTGAGGGAGCTAACCCACATGGCACAGCAGACCTCTCCTGTCTCGCCCGCCACTCCTCTTAGCAATGTATTTCAGTAGCTCCGCCTGTTGTGCTCCCCACTCTGTCTCTGGTGAATTCTTTCACCCCTGCACCTTTGGCCTACACCCCAGTTCTTCTATGAAAAAAAAATCTGACAAATACAATTTAGAGCAAAAGAAATAACAGTTGTGCAGGATTTACTTAGCATATTATCATATAAAAACTTGAAAATCAGACAAAATAATATTATAATATGATTATTGATATAAACTTATTTAGTAAAAGCATACAATCATTATCAGGTAGTGAACACAAAAGCAGATGGGTACATCATGGACTTCACCCATATCTTTAAAAAATGTAAATCAAATATGGTAAAATGTTTCGAAGGCTAAACTGAGTACTTGGGCAGTGGTGATATTGTATTTTTCTAGACACCTACAATATTTCATTTTAATAGAAAATTGAACAATAAAGCCTTCCTGCTTCAATGGATTTTTTTTTTAGTTTTGAGAAATATTATGTACTATCTTTCTTTCTCTATTTTTTTCTTGTATTCAGGTTTTGACTTCCGTACAAGAATATGCAGAAGCTTTAGAAAAGGATTCCATAACAATTCTTCAAAGAAATTGTTAAGTAGTGAAGCACAAACTAGCCAGATTACTTTCTCTGGACTGAATTTTTAAAATGAGAAGTCACTTATCACAAACGTTGGAGTTGGAGAATTTGCAGTCTCCACAAAATATCAGAGCTCAGAAGTCTGAGACTGCATTTGAAAGTGTTTGTCTATTATCTCCCCAATCATTCCTAGGGGCCGATTCTTGAGCTTAGCTTAAACCCATGCAATATTGCATCTCCCCTAGTGTCACTCTGGATCAACATAATATTCTCTTTGGGCATATATGCACTGTTAGTTTTTATCTGCGTCTAATCTTGAGAGCTTTCAATAATTGCTCCTGGGCCTGAAAAGTAAAGCTTGTCATTCTTGTGGAAATATGAACGGAAACTTACCTGTAGGGTAAACTGCACCCAAGTAAAACAACCTACAAATGGTCATCTGAAGCCTCTCTCCACCATGCAATTTCCACTGCACTTGAATATTTTCTACCTCATCAATGTAAAGTTTGGAGATAATCGAAGAAAGATATCAGTCTAGAGATTCCTCTTGTTAAATGTGTATTTTCCACGGTTACACTTTTCTATTCTCTTATTTTTATTTCTGAGGAGTTTGGGACATATAATCGTTAATAGAACTGAAAATTCTCCAACCAGCAATAATCCAGGAAGACATCAAAAACACCCAGACAGAATAAGGCTAATATTTCCTCACCAGGTGTCTAGCCTCTTAATCTAGTGATAATATCACATTCCAAAGGGAAAGGCCCGGAGACCCTCCCAACCAGCGCTCTAAGCACTTACTTCTCCACCTAGGATTACCAGCTTGTTGAGCAGCAAACATTCTCACCTGCATCAGAGGTGGGGGCTGATCTCCAGTTGCTGAGAACAGCAGCATTTGAGGAGTAAATAGAGCCCAGGCAAAACTTTTCTTTAGAAACTAAAACCCGGCAGCAAACTTGCAGGTTTCAGGTGCAGGTGCCAAATTATCTGGGGTTTCATTTATGCTTCCTGAGCCAGTGGCCCTTCTTTGGAATTTGGAATTAAAAAAGGTGATCTTCGCTGACAAGGCATGTTTTTAGGAGGCTGAGTCCCAAATGTATGTTTCAGGCTCGGTGATGAGGAGGGCATGGCCCATCTTCTGGTCAGAGAATAAATCTGGAGACTTAGAGGGTGATTTGACTACAAACACTGAGCAGCAGCAAGGATCTCACCTGACACAATGTTTGGCAGTGCAGGAAAACGAAAGCAAAGGACATTTTTTCTGTCTGATTTATTGTCCTGCTGACATGAACCCATCTTACACAATTCACTTGTCTCTCAGAAAAATGGGGTGTTGCTGTTAGAAAATCCGTTATAGGATTTCTGAGTGGTATAAGGAAACATGATTCTAATCACAATTCACCCACTAAATTGTTCCCTGCAGGATCCTTATCAATACCATCAGAAGAGGTAGGGTGAAAGGAGGCATTTTTGACCCTACATTGTATACTTTAGCTTCACACAGGAAGCTCAAAGGCCGTAACCACAGTGTCTTGCCTGGCTGTTCCCTTAGGCCAACAGAACCAGAAACTCTGGGAGGTGGAGGCTGTCATTGGTATTTGCAAAAAGCTCTGAAGATGAGTTAACATAAAGCCAGGTTGAGAACTACAGTAATGTTTCTCATATTTGACTATTTAAGCAAGTCGCAGGGGAGCTTATAAAAACACAGACTCTGTCTCAGTAGACTAGGGATGACACACTTCTGACAAGCTCCCAAGTGATGCAAGCCCGCATCTCTGAGTAGCAAGAAAGTGGAAAATTTCCAAGTCCCTTGCAGCAATGTGATTCTGTGAATCTGAGACAACTTTCACTTAAAAGAGAATCATCTATTTCCCATCAAAAACCAACTATTGCACAGAAATGCCGTTTCTGAATCCATGCACTGTGCTATGCCCTGTGAAATAATTTAATGTTCTTTAGGAGTTAGGAGATATTTTAGATTACGGTGCCTGATGCATCACCGTGAACATAAGTTATCTTTGAATGGTATAAAATCTGCAAAAGCTACAGGGGGTTTGTGGGAGACTCACATAAGTTAAGAGGCAAACACGCCATGGGGAATCGAGGTTGAGGAGAGGACATGTAGGGTAAGTGATCATCAGGCTTTTCTGCCCTCCCGCCATTAGGATTGATGATGGATCCCTGAGGTCCTGAATGCATGCCTGATGGCGGGCACCTGGAGTGGGGTGTGGGCATACATAGGTGGGTACACCTGGGCTGAGACTGTGCTTATAAGGACGGCGTCACGGGGAACAGAACAAAAGAGGAAGACAGCAGAGACCACAAGAAAATGCCAGAGAGCCCAGAAAGTGAAGATTCATCAGAGGCTGGGAGGCCTGTCAGCCTCCTGGACCCCCTGCACCCTCCAGCACCCCTGCCTGCCATGTACCTGATTGCCGCACTACATGTAAAATCCCAGTAAAAGACTTAAAAAGCCACCGAGGGCTCCAGGACTCCCCTTTACCCAACTGCCCAGACCATAGAGATCCTGCACTGTGCCCTGCTGGCACTACAGGACATGTACAAGGACATCTGTGTGACTGTGCATACCGGGGTTGGGTGGAGGCCAGAGACTGGAATAGTTGAGGGAAGCTTCCTGGAGAAAATTACTTTCAGGTTGAGATCTAAAGATGTGTAAGATTTAGGAGTTGGAAGGGGTTATTGTATTACAAATACCTATATGTGTGTGAAAGGAAACTGAGGAAATCAGAAGACTATATGTAACTAGAGTTTAAACACATATGAGAAATGAGGTGAGGGCTAAGCACTAGCCAGAGACAGGACTTGATGAATTAATGGGTTGTCAAAAAAGTCATGACATATATTTTCTATGTTTTCTATGCAAAAAATGTGTCATGACTTTTCTGGCAACCCAGTATAATCAAGGAGTTACGTCAGTATCCTGAAATAATAGGAAGACTTCCAAGCATATAAGCGGAAGAGCAACATTTTGGACATCTTCAGAATAACTTTCTGTGTGCTGTATGGGCAATGGATCACAGAGCAGACATATGTCAGGGGGAGTGTTTCAGTATGCCAAGAGTAGCTGAACCTAATGAGACTAGCAACTCCACTTCCAGGAAATTCTTTTACAAATACTTACTCATTGGTACAATGAACATATGCACTCTGGCTTGTAGTAATAAAAATGTGTAAACATTATTTTTGTCTATCAACTGGACCCTACTTGTATAGTTTCTAGTACAAACATGCTATAAAATATTGTATGACCATTAAAAATAATAGAGTAGATTTATCTGTATCAACTTTCAAGATATTGTAAAGCAAAAAAAAAAAAAAGTCACAATATAAATCATGTAATATGGGCCCCACTATATAGAGACAAGTATATTCTCTCACCTGTATAGACTATATGCATGTAAAATAATAAAGTCTAGAAGGATACATCTAAAACATTGCAATGGTTTCCTTTCAGGAAAGAAAAGGAAGGTGAAGTGCAACTTTGAATCTATATGCTTCTGTTTTAAAACATTTTCTAAGAGTATTTGCATGTCACTTGGTAACAGAAAAAACAAAGAAATGAATGGTACACTGAACACTCTTTTATTTATCAACAGTATGAGTTTTGCCTTTCCACAGGCTGATGATTTCTACAATTTCAAATAGTTTCCAAAAAAAAAGAAGAAATTAAAACAAAACAAAAAAAACTCTTAGGAATTTAAAATTGTAAGGGTTTTTCCTCTCCCCCCTCCAAGTCTGTGCCCTAAGGTCACCTTTTCTTTCCCCTAACGACTCCCCTCACTCTATACTTTCCTCTGGTTCTCATTATACAGCTACCCTAAACCTAAAATAATTCAGGGCACAATCTAAACTTCTAGCAGTTGAAAATCACTAAAAAGATTAAGTAACAAGTAGAAATCAACAGGATTTGAAAAGAAGTTTTTCTCTTTACCCTTTTGGGTGCTGAGAATTTTCAGTACTGGCATAATTTTCTAGAAAGATCTTCTGATGACCTCTGAAAACAATCCAGGACCCCCCACAGCTGCTCTTGGATCCCAGTATAACCAATTCAGCTGTGCACTGAAGGGAAAGTTATAAATTGCTTAGAGGAGGAGGCTACAAAAGGGAGCGACCAGCCTAGCTTTTGTTAGGGTAAATCTGGGCTCCCCAACCTGTTAAGATGCTTTGAAAGAGGTAACAAAATGATCTATAAAGGCGAACCAGTGGGTGTCATTTCTTCAGATAATCAAAAACCTTTTGATTGGGGAATACACAAAAGGCTGAGGAAGGTTAGTAACCCTGGGATAAAAGAAAAATTTCCTTCATCAATTAAAAAACAGTTATGGAAAAATGGAGACTGGAACTCCAATTTCCCAAATGCAGAAAGATTAAAATATTGGCATCATTGAACATTTATTATAGTCAATGTGCAATTAAATGGGGATCTCCTGTAACAAATCAATGATCTAAAATTGATTAAAGTGTTATAAAAACATGAAATATAAAAACTTCCATTTTATGTTATTAATAAACATAACACATATTTTATATCCATTCTAGTATGTGCTTTTTCCAAGGTACCCTAAGAAGCATTCACCAGCAATGATATATCCCATTCTAATATTACTTCCTTTCTCACCAATCCTTAATTTTTTTATCAGTTTTATTTTCAATACTATGGAGACTTCTCTACTGAACCTACTTGTTTTCTGTTTTACCTACTCAAAGTTATTAGGTATAAGTCCAATAACATAGTTAATACCAAAATATTAGCAACATTAGGCTTACTGAAGCTTAATTTTTAGTTTTCCCAGAAACTAAAAGTTCTGGAGAAACTAAAAATTCTTTGAAGATATTTGCTATTTAATAATTAAATATGGATGATGCACTGACATGTAGTAGGACGAAAACAACAACATCTGTATCATACCAACTTAATTCTACAATCTCTAGGGAACCCCAAATTGATGAAGCATCAAGCCACAGAGATACTGTATTTGCATTGGGAGCTTAGAATTATCTGGCTGGCACAGGAGAGAAAGAAGATGCCAACTGTATATAAGAGTTTACAGGGCCTTCCCTGGTGGTGCAGCAGTTGAGCGCTGGGCTGAGAGGCTGCCCGCAGCCTCTGCAGCGCCGGTTCGTTCCCCGGCCGCCAGCGAGGGTCCCACAAAAAAAAAAAAAAAGAATAGTTTACATAGTGATGGCAAAGCAGCATGTCCATATCATCAGCCTGCTTCAAAATACAAAGCAGTGCTATGAAGACAGCTTCTTGAAGGCCAAGGACTTTACCTTGAAGCAAAAGCTTGAATGATAAATAAATGTCCTTCTCCAAGCTCCAATGCTACCCCAAACAGATCAGGTATAAAGTGCCCGTGGAGTAGAAGATGGTACACTAAGCAAGACAATGTGACAAGGGCTGACACTTCTTTTCAGCCTAGTAAAAATGGTGTGGAGAATCACAACAATTTGCACCTGGTCATGGTCCAGCAGTTGACTTTGCCTGTACTGGGTTCTTCCCTCTGTCCTATCCCAAGCAGTTTGATAATACCAGCCCCACCCAGCACCCATTTCTGTCCCAGATTTTGCTGCTCTATGATAAAATCTGCAAAATATGGGAGATGAAGTGAGGTTTTATTTTTTTAATAAAATTTCATTTACTCAATATTTATATTTTTAATAATCTCACCTACTTATGGTCATTATAAATACTGGTAGGCTCAATAGTAATATTTGCTATTTTATTGCTAAAAAATGTTTTCCTTAGAAAAAAGCACTAGTGGGCCTCCCCATGGCACAGCGGGTTGAGCACAGCACTGTGAAGTTTGTGAAGCTATCCGCAGGCTCTGTAGTGCAGGTTCAATTCCTGGCCAGCTGGGGAGATATCCACATGGCACAGCAGACCTCTCCTGCCTCGCCCGCTGCTCCCCTCAGCAGTGTTTTCAGTCAGTCTGCCTGTTCTGTTCCCCACTCTTTCTCTGGTGAATCCTCTCACCCTCCCGCACCTCTGGCCTGTACCCCAGTTCTTATATCAATAAAAACAAATCTTTAAAAAAAGAAAAAGAAAAAAGCACTAGTTTGCTAAATCTGAAAATCTGGAGACTGCTGGTGACTGCTATAATTTTCCAGCTAAAATAAAAAAGATTTGGTTCAAGTCCCAGCAGTGTAACCTCCTCAGTTTCCTCATTTGTTGAGTAAAAATAAGTGAGCACCAGAAACTTAAATAATGTTATAATGCAGTTACTTCACTATAAAAAGTAAAAATAAAAATAAAATAGTAATAGTGTCTATTATATAGATTGTCATAAAGCTTATGTAGATAGTGCAGAAGCAGTTTAACACAGTGCGTAGAGTCTAAGGTCAGGCTCAAGTGCGAGTTTTCAAAAGGGTCAAGGCTTGCAAAGTGGGAGGGGCTGGGAAGGTGGAGAGTAAAGTAGGGAAGGGGCCCCCTGGACTGTAGTGTGGGCGCTTTGGTGATGGATCAGGTGTGTTAACATATTCTGAAGGAGTATGAGCCTTTACCTCTGAATCATATACAGTGTTGTATATCAGTGTTACCTCAATACAAAAAAAAAAAAAAAGAATCTGGCAAAAATGATCAACTCTGATTAATTTTGGTAAAACACCTTGGAAATTTCACTGACTTGTAACTTTGTGCTGCATTTTGATCATGCATTTTTATGTTTGAACATTTCTGAAATGGAATTATCTGATAACTTGTATAAATATCTTTACAAAATGACAGTTTATTCTTTTCAATTGACAAGACTTAGCTGTTATTAAAATTACATTTTCTAAAAAAAGGAAGATAAAGGTCATTATCATGTCTGACCCCGAAGTATTTGATTTCAGAGACTTCTACATCTCCTCTAATTGTGCTATTTTACATTCTACCCTAAGGTTCTACTCTGTCTACCCCTTGTAGGCTATTCAACACCACAACTGTTCACAGGTCCCTGCTAAATAAATTATGATCCATCTATTTAATGAATCATCATTTGGTCATGGAATGACATGCATATATATTATTGAATGGAAAAAACACAGTTACAAATCAGTTATTAACAGCATGATTCAATTTTTGTAAAATGAAATACATACAAATGGCAATTTCTGACTCATCCTCCAAAACCCTCCCCAATTACTGTAGGCCAACACTGTCCAACAAAAATATAATATGAGCCGCAATGTAAGCCATGTGTAGAATATTAAATTTTCTAGTAGCCACATTAAAAGAAATAGATGAAATGTGTTTTAATGATATATTTTATTTAATCCAATATAAACAAACAAGTTTCATTTCCACATGTAAATTTTACAAAAATTATTAATGAGAAATTTTACATTATTTTCTCAAAATGTCTTTGAAATCTACTGTGTATTTTATACTTACAGCATATCTTAATATAGATCTGCTGTGTTTCAAGTGCTCAGTAGCCACATGAAACTCATGGCTACATTTCAGATGGTACAAATCTTGGCAGTTGGTCCCCTTCCTTATGTTTAATTAGAATTATGAGACCGAAGGTGACTCTTCTTATATGCCCATTGTCTAAAACAGTTTCTTATATGCCCATTGTCTAAAACAGTTTCTAATACCCTTTGGGTATTCTCCAACTGTTAATTTGAGTGATTGTACTTAATTCAAAGTATTTTGGGGGGATTTTGCATTTTTAAGCAAAATCATAGAATAAAAAGCATGCACCACTCCTAAGACAGAGCATAGGAATTTTGGAAATGATGTCCTGAAAATCACAACTCACAAGTAGTCTCCTATTTTGTCCAGAGATAAAGACAGCCATACAAGGGGCCTCCACAGTGGTGCAAGGGGTTAAGTCTCAGCACTATGAAGCTATCAGCAGCTACTGCAGCATAAGTTCTATCCCCAGGCAGGGAGCTAACCCTTATGGCACAGCATACCTCTCCTGTCTCACCTGCTGCTCCCCTCAGCAGTGTATTTCAGTCGATCAATCCATCTGCTCTGTATCTGATGAATCCTCTCAACACCCCCTCCACACACACACACACACACACACACACACACACACACAGCTCTTGTATACATAAATAAATAAAACAAATCTTTAAAGATAGTCATACAAAATGTAAGTTGCACCCATGAATTAACTAAAAACTATTTCCAAAACTAAAACTAATAGTAAAATGTGTATTATAGACAATCAAATGTTAAAAGATAGCAGGACTGAGAGAAATGGATAATAAAAACTTTATTACATGTCTGTTATGTTCTAAGTACTTTCCATGCATCATTTATACTATTTACTAAAACTTTATAAGGTGGGGGACTGAAAAGTATATTGAATTTTTAATGGAATTGCTTAAAAAAAGTAAACCATCTTTAGATTTGAGTGCTATCTCAGCTGATTATTAGCTCTGTGACCTAAATTTAGTTTCTTAATCTCACTGAGCCTCAATTGTCTCATCTTGATAAGGGCATTAAATTAACTTCCTCTGATAATTGTGAGAATTAGATTGACACTTGAACTTTCAATAAATGACACCAAGTGTTATTATAGTGGCTCAATTAAAACAGGAGCAATCAGTGTTATCATTCTTGGTTTACAGAAGACCAAGATTCAGAGGAATTAAATGGCCCTGATATCATGTATGAAATAAATAGATAAGTCAGGTTGGTCCAAACCAATGCACTTTGTATCATTTTAGTTCTGCTAACGCCTCAAGGCAGAAGGTACAGTATTTGGATGCAGAAAAGTATTCTGCAAGAGTCTCGACATGGCAAAGGACGCAGATGAGTACAACTTGAGGAGAAAGGCATCTCACTTCACTGGCTCAAAACAAATTAGGAAGCTGAAGGAACTAAAGTTGAGTCAACCCAGGGAGTTTGACTTATGGGAAAGCCTTGAATAATTGGAGGAGTTGTGATTTGATTAGTGCCTAAAACCTAGCATAGATCGATTAAACAGTTGATCAATCTCTGGGCAATTAGAAAGCTCTTTTTTTTTTTTTAACTTAATTCTGTAGGTTGATAGGAAAATTTCTTTGTGCAACTAAAGGATGAACATATGCTTTTCTACACTCTTTGAATCCTACCCTAAATTTGTCTTAATCTTTTGAGTTTGCAAAGGAGTGTGTTCATATTCCCATATATTAACTGGGTTGTGAAAGCAAAACCAACCCAACTCTGTGGTTAGAGCACTGCAACAACTTTACTCAAGTTAGACCCTCCAGCAGGACCATTAAACCAACACAGCTGCTCACCATTAGTTGCCCTTTCTCATTTGGCTGTTTGCCTGAACCACCTCATCAGTGAGCTATGACCCACCACACCTGGCATGCTCATGTTTGAACTGAGTCATTTGAAAAACATTATCAAAAACATTTTGTAAAAAAATGAACAGTGTATGTGTGTATATTAGAATCACTATATAATATACATGTTCATAGATACATATGATTAACATGTATGTTTAAGAAACACATGCGACTAGGGATGCTCTCTAATTGAAGATGGAAACAAAAGATTATTTACAAAAATAATTTCTTTGAATTGTGTTTTCATAAGGACTGTACTCTAAAAAATGTATACTTTTTCTCAAATTATTTACTGTGGCATGTATTATTAACATTACACACAAGATGAAACAAATTCTATGAGCAAAAATTACCAGTAAAAGGATATAGGATGAAAAAAATGACAGAAGATACAATTTTGGAGAATTAATATTAAAATTGAAAATGAATAATTATTCCCTATGGTAAGTTTATCAGAAATTATTTCCCAAACTTTCACAAAATAGAAAAAATATATATACCTTACAAATTTGAAAGAGACTCTATGGAAGATTTTAAAAGGCATCTTGAAAATATTTTGAAAGTTTTCCATCTTCTCAATAAGAAAACAAACCAGAAATTACTGATAAACGGAATCATCGATTGAAAACAGAAAAGTATTGTAAATTACTCAAGACATGTTCTCCTTCTCTGGCCTGTTAGTGTCCCAGCAGTTTCATTAAATGACACTTTTCAGCACTTTTAGCTGGTTTGTGGCACAACGTCCCCAAAGAAATATGAAGTGTAATTTTCAAAAGGAACTTTTATTTTTAATATGAATTGATTTTTTTTACAGGCAGCTCCAAGCAGCCCAGTATATCAAACAGGAACCATCACCCCAATCCCAACACATCAAGGAGCAGTTTTAGCACGTGAGGTTTGTTGTTTCTAGCAGGTAGCCAGGTAGCCAGAGAGGTCACCACTCAGCAAGGTGCTTTCTTTCTGGTGTATAAGAAAAGAAATCACCAGGAATAAGGGGGGAAATGGGCTCGGGAAACAGGAGGGGACCTTGTCAATCTCCAAGATGCTACAAAATGATTGTGGAAGCCTTTTGTTAGGGAATCCTATAATGGTATTGCTGCTCATCTCTTGTGGACACGAACAGCAACTAGCCTAAGATGGTGAGGGTGATAGAGGATTAGACAAACTGAGAAAAAGCCCTGGAAAGGACATTAGTGGTGTTTGGAATCATAAGGGCCTAAATTGTATGATTATTTGCCTTCAGTGGCAATGTCTTTATAAGCAAGATTTCTTTGAGAAAAAAAATGAAGGCACATATAAAATTTTTATTATGAATGAATGTGTATTAATGATTTTACAAATGGGAAAAAGGGTCCTACAGAACTATTTTTATATATTCTATACATCATACACTTTTTTAATATTAAGAATTTATACTACTTACAAGAAGTAAGTAGTACATTCAACTGTTCTCTATTCTTTTTAAATATATGGATCACTGGGAAGGTTAGCATTGTGCTAGAAATGATTTTGATGCACATGGCCAAACTATAAAAAGAACAACAGGAAGAGATGGATAAATCTGTGAGGTTTGAAGAGAGCTAGTTAGATTGAAGATGACATGGCAGGGTCCTTGGCATTATCCACGAGGCTGAATAATAAAATATTCCTGAATCTTGGAATTTACAAAACTACATTCCAAAGAGCTAAAGTTTTCAAATACACAAGTGAATCTCAGCGTCGATCTTTGTTAATCCTACCATAGACACTTTATTGAAAAGGAGACTCTCATCAATATTTATCTAGGTGTTAGAATCTAAGTCTTATTATTTAATAAAAGCAAGCATATTTTTGAGTAAGATCAAATAATATTTCATTAGCTAATTATAGCCCTTTTACCCTTGGGATTTTCTCTGAAATGGTTGTTATGGGGCAATTAACATTCATGACTTGCCAGTAAGTTGGATAATTGTTCCTTCAGATAATAATAGTAGACAAAAGCAGCAATAGTTGCAACAATAATTGTGAGCACTTGTCTAATAATGCATATAGTCACCTATGATGTGACAGGCACTATAATCAAACAGGGGTCAGGAGACCAAGTAGGGAGTTTCAGAGTGGAAAGAGTTCCTGTCCCCATGGATTCCAGACTAGTAGGGGAGATAAACATGTATATAAATGATTTATGATACAAACAGATAAGCAGTAAAGGCCACGGTCACCTGGAATGTTAAACATGCAGTAAATGCTCAGTAAGTGCTTATTGAATGAACAAAATGGTCTTCTACCTGTCTGTCCTGCAGCCTGCACACTATTCTATCATTCTCTTCCTTTCTTGATTGGACTCAGCTTATAGCCCACTTGACCTGTGGCTCTAGCCAGTCTCTTGTCTGATCTCCCAGACCTAACCCATTCTGGCCATTGATTATGTTGTATCAAAGTGTCCTGAATTTTCTCCCTAGGAGAGCGAAACCAAAGCTATCCCTAATAGCAATGAACTGTTTCAGAAAGCACATCAATGCTTTTCCATATATTGGGAAGTGGTAAAATCTTACTGTGAGATTATGAAAAGTGTCCTCAGCTTGGATAAGGAAATCAAACATTGGTGTGACTATAGGCAAGACATTTCACAAAACTGTAGCTGAGATTTCTCTCAGAGTCCAGATTTCAGTCTGGACTTATCTACTTTTACAAGTTTCTTTCCTCCCATGCATTTATTTTGCATTCAGAATAAGAAACCACAAGGCAAACGCATAAGCCTTTGTTATAACCTCCTGTTCCATACAACTAGGCTTCCTACAGGTATAAATCAAATAGAAATGTATATTTTCCACATGAAAAGAAAATTTTTATTAAAACAGTTTAGTGAAATATTAAAAATATCAAAACTCTATGTCTAAAAAGGATGCAAAGCATAGAGCAAGTCTTGGAAAATAGCAACAACATAGATTTTCAGGTCTGGAAAATCTTTTCTTTTCCAATTCAAGTGAGAAACATGATGGTCCATTGTGGCTTAGTGACTTCATGATGCCACTGGGAAGAGCTAGGAGAAACTCTAACTCACACTCCACCTCAGAGTCTTCTTCCTCTGAACATATTGTACTTATCTTATGCTAGGGATTCTTGAATCAACAGAGATTCCCCTTTATACTGGAATAATATAGTAGATGATTCCTTAAATTCACCGTGAATCTCTTCCCTCTGTCTGTACACAACATTGGGACTTGTCAGGAATTCAGAGTCCTTGGACATAGGCCATAGTTTAACTATCTCACAGGACAGTCTGTTTCCACTTCTAACTCCTTCAGAACCACTCCAGTAACTTGCAAAGCCTCCACTTTGTATCCTTGTTTCCTTTCTCAGACAGTGGCAAAGTCAGAAAAGAAAATAATAGTCATAATAATATTTGTTCATGTAACTGTAATAGTTTCAAGCAAATTACTTTTCTGCTTGAATTAATTCACTCCCCCAAATTCTTCTTGTTCTTATCTTTTGATAAAGGTGAACACTATGTTTACCTTCATTCAGTAAGCATTTGTTCCTTGAAGAGAACTTTATCAAGTACCTATTATGTGCCAAGCAGGGATGGGGGTACTTGATATATGGTAAAAACACAACCGTAGTTGACTTCAAGGAGCTGACAGTCTGAAGGAACTACAAATCTCACCAAAATATGTATGTCTGCATTGTACTAAGTGATAAAGGAAAACAACTAGGGGTTATGAGAACAAATATTGTGGTGATCAAATTTCTACTGAAGTGGAAGAAAAATTGCAGCTTCCTTCCTGTGGTTTAAAAATTTATCTTTTGTTAGAAGCTGTATTCTTTCAACAGGATATTTGATTTCTTGGAATCAAACTTTCATCCGAAGAAATGTAAGATCATTTTTCCCTATTACCTCAACATCCTCCTCTATAAAACAGGTAATCAAAATGATTCTCGCCCACTTGCCCCATCCAAGCACTTTGTGTATAAAATAAGACCAGAGAAATGAGAAGGTGCCTCCAATATTACACCTATTTGTTTAGAATCACACTAATAGAGTTTATATTTAACCACCTTTTTCCAAAAAGGCAAGAACAACAGCAATACACCTAGAAACATCTTGACAAACTGAAACTTAAAACATCATTTCTCGCCCCAAGTTTAACGAAAATAAAAGATGCCTACTTTCTAAGAATGTAATATAACTTAGGGTTCCAAGTGCCCAGCAAATGTGCCCGTTAGTACCTATTCCAATCTTACAGAATCTGCCTTTAATTTTGCTTAACAGTAATAAAAGCTTATCAAGCAGCCAAATCCCTACAGCAATGTACTCAAAGGTTTTGCATGTGGAAGCCTGCTGCCTCTCAGCTTCCCCATTAAACACCTGTTCTGGGCTTGGGCCATGCTTCTGGTTTCTTACTCAGGTGGAGAGTCTTGCTTAAGGGGACAGGCAGGTATTTTTGCTGTCACCAAAGACAGCTAATTTGGGAAGCCTAATCTTGCAAAGGGGCCAAGTTTCAGTTCTCAGAGTGTTGGGTTTAGGGTAGAAGGGACTCCGCCCAGAAATGCAACTTGAATACTTCCCCCTTTGCCCCTCTCTTGTCTTTGCTGAGAATCCCCTAAATAACTGCATGTTTTATAGATTTCAGGCAACCAGGTCTGCAGTGTGTAGCTCCCATTCTTTCCTGTCACCTGGCTAATTTAATACTTTCTGCGCCCATGGATATAGCAACTCCTGACAAGCAGTTGCCTTGTGGTTTATTTCAGTTAATTCAAACACAATTATAAGTTGAGAAATTAGTTATGGGGATTGAAGGAAGGAGGAATTTTACAGGTGTGAATTCATAGCCATCTCCGATCCAAATATTTCCGAATGAATCGTTTGCTTAGCAAACACCATCTTCTAATTTCTAAGGCCCCTGCAGCCCTTAATGTATAGGCCATAATTTTGCAGTTTCTTAACTCTAAGGATCAATATTTGCTTGTCCTTCTTTTAAAAGGACTACACTTGAATAAAAGAACAACTTTCATTAATAGTTTTTCAAATAAGGACTGGTGATGCCGATGAGTCATTTCATTTTGAAACTCTGACTTTAAGTGCAGAGAGGTGCTGGTAGCTGCTGAACAGTTTAACACTGGTCAAAAATTAGCTATTCTCTTCCCCAGAAGCATTTTGAATTTATAATGGGGAATTCCACATATAGAACATTAGCTTGAAGGATTTTGCCACTAAAGTTTTGGACAAAGAGCAAATAATTTATATTTACTTGATCATAATCACTATATCACAAATGGGGAAATGAAGGGTCAAGAGGTTACATGTGATTCTTACAGTTCCAAAGGAACTCTACTGGAGGTTTAGCTCTGAGAACAATCACAATTGACAACACAATCAGTCAGACTCCTGGCCATTCATTCATTTAACCAGTATTAGTTGATTATCTACTATGTTCCAGGAACTCTGATATCAGCAGGAAAAAAAAAATCTCTGCCTTCATAAACCCAACATTCTAGTGGTTATCAGGAAAGATGTACATATGATTTTGGTTATATATTAGTCCATTAAATATTTCCCTGTTTGCTTTGCTTCTATTGTCCTGGAAGATAAAACCAACATACCTGAATCTAAATGAAAATATTTACATGGGCGCATTTATAGGGATTGGATTACAACTGGGGGGTAGAGAGGATCTCCCAAGATTAATCAAGAAAAGGTACTGGGCTTAACAAGTCTTGAACTTATTTTAAAGAAGTGCTGACACTAAAATGTGACAGAAAGAGAAAAAAATTATCCTGAGTGCCAAACATAAGAGGAAGGACATATAGATTAGAAAGAGCACACAACTCCAAGAAACAAAGGCAACTACTTACAGATAAAGCCATAAATCAAAAACAATCTGTGGACCTTAATTTTCCCTGCCCTGCTACTTTACAGATGAATTAATGGAAATAACATGATATAATAAAATATATTGACATATCATAGGGTGATATACATAATACGATTTCATATAATATATATATATCTGTCATTATATAAAAATAGTCCTATATAGTACCATCCTAGAAGGTCAATATATCATTATGTATTACATTGTTATATTATGTATTATTTATACACATACATGCACACATAATATACAGAGAAAGATAATATTATTGGAAGACTTTTCAAGAAAAAATATGCTTTTCAAAAGAGCAGCCATGGATAAAACCATAGATTAAGATCTAATCCAACAAGTCAATAGGTTATTGTACAATTAAAGAAGATTTTTAAAAAGAGTTACCAAATCTTTGTTGTTTTCTCTGGCAATTACAATTTGTCTTTTGACCTCCCTGGTGGTACAAGGAGTTAAGACACAACCTATGAAACAATCTGAAGCCACTGCAGCACGAGTTCGATCCCCAGCCAGGAAGCTACCCACATGGCTCAGCAGACCTCTCATGTCTTGCCCTCTGCTCCCCTCAGCAGTGTATTTCTGTCGATCTGACTGTTCTGTTCCCCACTCTGTCTCTAATGGATCCTCTCACCCCCCACACCTCTGGGCTGTATCCCAGTTCTTGTATGCATAAATAAATAAATCTTTAAAAAAAAAAAGATTTCAATCTTGGTGAATCTGTTGATGTTTGTCTTGGGTCCCAGTATGTGATCGATCCTGGAGAATGATCCGTGTGCACTTGAGAAAAATGTGTACTCAGATTTTTTGGGGTTTAGTGTTCTATAGATGTCTGTTAAGCCCAGGCACTCTAGATCCTTATTTAGAGCTTTAGTATCTTTACTTATTTTTTTGTCTCATTGATCTATCCATTGTTGATAATGGTGTGTTAGTAAGGCAAATATAAACAGCTGGGTATACATCAAATTAAAGAGCTTCTGCACAGCAAAAGAGACAATAAAAAAAAAAAAGAGAGAGAAACCCCACCGACTGGGAGAACATTTTTGCACACAACACTAATGATAAAGGACTGATCACAAAAATCTACAAAGAGCTGATGAGACTCAACAAAAACGAAGAAAAGAATCCAGTCAAAAAATGGGCAGAAGACCTAAAAAGAAATTTCTCTGAAGAGGAAATGCAAATGGCCAACAGGCATATGAAAAAATGTTCAACATCACTTGTAATCTGGGAAATGCAAATCAAAACTACCATGAGATACCATCTTACACCGGTGAGAATGGCACATATTAAAAAAACTAGCAACAACAAATGTTGGCGAGGTTGTGGAGAAAAAGGAACTCTCCTGCACTGCTGGTGGGAGTGCAAACTGGTCCAACCACTATGGAGAGCTGTGTGGAGATTTCTGGACCTACTAAACATAGAGCTTCCATATGATCCAGCAATTCCACTCCTAGGTATTTACCCAAAGGACACAGAAACATCAATTCCAAAGAACACCTGCACCCCTATGTTTATAGCAGCACTGTTTACAATAGCTAAGCTTTGGAAACAACCCAAATGCCCTAAAATAGATGACTGGATCAAGAAGATGTGGTACATATATACCATGGAATATTACTCAGCATTCAAAAAAGATAAACACATGCAATTTGCAGCAACATGGATGGCACTGGAAGGGATCATGCTCAGCGAAATAAGCCAAAATGAAAAAGAAAAATACCAGATGGTCTCACTCATAGCAGGAATTTAGAAAACTTAAATAAGGGACCAGGAAAACGAATAACTATAAGAAAGTGAAAATCAAAATCAACAAAAAACTACGAACCAGAGACACTTTTAGGGGGGCGGGGGTGGGAGGGGAGGGACTGGGGTCAGAATGGGGGGGGCTGCAATTGTATGGGGAATATAAAAATAAAATTTATTATTAAAAAGGAAAAAAAATAAATAAATTTGAAAAAAAAATAAAATAAAAAAAAGAATTTGTCTTTTATTTACCTCAACCATTTGTTAAGTTTTAAAGGATGGAATGTGCAATATAAATGTCCAAGATGTGAAATACACGTATTGTAAGATCAATACAAAGGCTTTTTTGATAAAATATATTTGGGAGTAATGTCACCAATAACTAGGGACACTTTAAAAATGGTGGCCTGTAAATCCCCTGCCTTGCCTGCTGCTCCCTCACCAGTGTATCTCAGTAGACCCACCTGTTCTGCATCCCAACTCTGTCCCTGGTGAATCCTTTTACCCCCTGAACCTTTTACATCCCAGTTCTTTTATGCATAAATCAATACAAAATAAATCTTTGAAACTGTAAATGAAAACTTTAAAAAAAATGGTGGTCTGTAAAAAGTGTCTCTAGAGCCCACTGTGGCTTATTTCAGTTGCTCCATTAGCCCTAGTCATTATAATCAAGCAAGCAGATATTGAAAATGTTACTAGTGATTCCCAATGTTTCCAATCTGCAAATCTTTAATACTAAAACAGGAAAACCGCTCAAGGAGTTGTCATTCTTTCAGTCTTCACGGTAAAGACAATCCTTGGTGCTTGTGCATGCTCCAGGGATTCCAAGACTCTGAATTAGAATGTGGAACCCCACTTTTCTGATGGTGGCCTCCTTCCAAGTCCACTTTTCTGATTATCACAATACGAGGACAATACCATGTTCAGCTTAAACTCTTCGGCATTGATTCTGCTCACTCACAATATTTGAGGTACTCAAAAGTTCACTGACTTTGATTTTCTTATCCCCAATTATATAAACATTTGTTGAATAAAATGCAAGAGAATTTATTCCTGATCCAGGTTTGACTTCAAAAATAATGTTAAACAAATACACAGAATAATGGATTATTCATTCTAAAAAAAAAATATATATATATATAAAGGATATTTCCTGGGCATATGTATATCCAACTGGTTTTACAAGGATATCTGGGTTGTAGAAAGATTCATGTCTTTGCAGAATCTTCAGAAAGGCTTCAACATCATTCTATCAGACTTTCTATTGACATTTCCAGTGGCTTTCTAGAAGGGCAAGTAACCTATGGATGTCTATGAGAGATTAAAAGAATATGTTTAATTCTGCAACTCTGCCTCTCTCACAAACATTTTCCATTCTGCTTATTGTCTTCATGTGGGGAAAGAAGGCCCTAGCACAGAGGGAGGCAAAGACTTTGGTCTGACTCACAGGGCTCACTCTACTGTTTACATTGGTAATGTTCTTTTTCTCTCTAATCAATGTTTCAAACAGTACCATAGTGAACTGAATTTGAAGTTCTTTCCATTCCTTCTGCATAGGTCTGGGAGTGCATCTTCCCCAAGATACAAGAATGGAGGCTAGAGATGTCTACCTCTGGCCATATCATTCCTTGTTCTGCATCTGAGAAGCAGAAGAAACCCCTTAAGGTAGGGTGAGAGATTTATCTGCTTAATCCCTCCATTGCCAATATTTTCCTCAATAATTTGAAAAAGTCTAGTAGAAAATAAAAATAAATAATTGATGACCCATCTCATCAGCATTGCGTTGTCAGTGGAAGGTAAGCTGCATTGCTCTGAATGCTCAGATGACTTTCCTGATTTTTTACTTTGCGCTGGGTTGCCAGTAGGCTGTAGTCCATATATTTATGCACCTTCCACATTAGCTTTTAGGTTCATATGGGCACAAGGGGATACATGAACATCTGGGCTGGGCCATTTCCAGTGGGAAACCTTTTTTAGATCCCCATAGATTGTTGTGACCATGACACCTCAGCTCATTACAAAACTGTCAGCTCACAGAGGTGTCACTAAAGAAAGGTTATGATGCAGTATCCCCAGCCAAGTAAAACAATTCTTCAAAACTTTAAAATCCAAGTGAAGGAAAGCAATGGAACCCCACTTCCTTAAAAGGGGAGATTCAGCCACTTCCCTGTCATAGCTTTGGCACCTGGGTGTGGGACAAGCTGTGATTTAAAACAATGCCCAGCCAAGTCCTCATATTTATGTTAAGTTCAACTGCCAACATTTTTAAAATTTGTTTGCCCCAATCCCTTTCATGTTGGTGATAAAAACTCACCATGACCAGGTAAGGCTCTGTGGTGCTGTTCAGATATCTTTCTAGAAAGATCTGGAAATTATATTTAATTGCGCTCTTCCTCCTCCTCACATATTAATTAAGTTTTCATTTTCAGCAAGTCACATCCCTGACTTTTTCCTCCTGCCTCAGGACATCCTTGAAAAAAGTGGGTACAAACCAGAAGAAACTCCTTGCAAAGCATTAACCCAGAAAGCAGCATTTCACTTTCCTTTCTTCACAAGTTCCTTGGGGACAGGGGTAGTTTTTGGGTCTACCACCAACAACTGCCAAGGGACTTCAGCCTACCTCCGTGATTTGGAGTGGACCTACTTCCTGTGACAGAACCTCAAGCCACGGGTTGGATATTGTGGTTGCAACAGGAGTTGTCAAGAGGAAAGAGCACCACAGCCTCAGACAGAGTTGCTACCCTGTCTAACCTCTGTAAGACAGAGACACACAGCCCATGGGTAGAAAATGGGGGCTACAGAAAGGATATCTCACCCTGCCCACCAGGGTTCCAACAAGAGTGCCCAGGATTGTACATCCCTTCTCAGGCCAAATGTTCAGGCTGGTGTGTTTCTTCCTTTGCCTGAATCAAGACTTCCTGTTTCCAAGGGAAAAAATGGCTGAAAAATACCAAAGACACAACAAGCACTTACAAAACAACCGTCTTATGTGTAAATTAAATAATAAAACATGTGGGTTGAATTTTCCTTAAAATGCACAGGGGTTTTACAATTAAGTGGAAAATTCTCCTGCAAAATGCATTTTGAATTTGGGTTTTTGCCATGGTTCAGATATTTGAAACAGAGCAAAGGTCTCAAAACACAGCTTAATGCTCTCAAGAAACTCAAAATTGGACTTGGTTCTGCCATCCTGGTATTACTAATTCTGCTACCACTCCATAGCAGGGCACTGAGGCAACATTCAAAAGAGTGTTATTAGAGTTTTTATGTAATTGAATTCATTCACTCATTTAATAAACTGATCACTTTATAACTGATCACCTACTATGAGGCAAGTTCCATACTAAGCTTTTTCTTTCCAAATCTATGAGCTGACATTGCATTCTGACAATACTTTGGTACTGGAATTATACCTGAAAAGGATGAGTCCAAAGTACGTGCACTAAGTACTAGACTAAATATCAGTGGGGTAGATGTTATTATGAAAAACTTTCAGAATTTAGTCAAAAATCTACCAGCTCTATAAAAACAAAGTACTAAGTTAGAGGTAAGGAAACAGCTAGCATTCATTTCCTTGCTTTTTAACTGTAATTGACCATGTGCACTATGACAAATGAACAGATAACTTGTGCAATAAACACAAAAAGGCACCACTCAGAAACCCCTTCAAGATAATGGGCAGTGGAGCCTCCCTGGTGATGCAAGGGGTTAAGACATAACCTATGGAACTATCCACAGCCACTGCAGCACGAGATCGATACCCAGCCAGGAAGCTACAAACATGGAGCAGCAGACATCTCCTGACTCGCCCGCTGCTCCCCTTTGCAGTGTATTTCAGCCGTTGTTCTGTTCTGTTTCCTACTCTGTCTCTGGTGAATCCTCTCACCCCCACACCTCTGGGCTGTATCCCAGTTCTTGTGTGCATAAATAAATAAATAAATCTTTTTAAAAAAAAAAAAAAAGATAATGGCCATTACCTAGTTCCCAATTATAGGCTTTTTTAGTACCAACCTCAGTGTTGGAGCCTAGACACAATTTTATTTCATCACCCTTGGGCCAATATCTGAACAAGGCCATGATACAAGGGTCTGGACTACTGGGTAAAGGCCAATGCAGGGCGCCTGTAATCAGTAGCCTTTGCTCCAGAGCTCACCATTGGGTTAGCAGAGACATGTCAGCCTTACAGCACAGCCTGATGGGTCCCTTTGCCCATTTCTGCTTCTGCTCCTTCTTTTCCAAGGTGTTACTCATGACCTCCTGCAGACCCCAACCTGTACTTTCTGACAACAAAATTTTAAAGTTAAGATTGATATTCTAATGACACTGTTTTCATTCAAGAAAATGTCATTCCCTGCACTGTAAGTACTATTTTTCAATGTGGAAAAAATGAACAATAGATATCAAGACATCTGGTACCTGTTTGACGGGTTTCTTTTTCATTTCTCAGACATGGAAATTTCAGGACAGGCATTCCAAGAATTCAACATTAAAATAAGCCAACAATGACCACATGGGGCATCTTAATAGAGCATAAGAATCAGATAAACCACTGTATTACTTTCCATGTATTATTGTTTACAGAAGAAAGGGAAAGAGAAGGAAGGGGGGGGGAAGGGAGGGGAGCAGAGGGGAGACAAGAGGAGACAAGAGAAATAACTAAATTGTATTTTTTTTCCTCAATCCAACAGCCAACTATGGCACGCCAACCAATTATTTTCCTTTTATTATCATAATTTCTTAAAAGTGAAAAAATCTGCTGGAGAACAGGGGCATCTTGGTGGTAGGTGCAGTGTGGTGGCATACACTAGAAGAGGAGGGACCTGATATTTCTCAATCACATACAGTGTTCAGTGTTGTAAACCAGTTATATCCATTAAAAAAATTTTTTTTAAAGATTTATTTATTTATTTATACAGGCACTGGGTGCAGTCAGAAGCACGGGAGGGTGAGAGAATTTACCAGAGCCGAGAGGGGAACAGAACAGGCAGACTGATGAAACACACTGCTGAGGGGAGCAGGGGGTGCGTCAGGAGAGGTCTGCGCGCCATGTGGGACCTTCGCCCAGAGGCCATGGATTGAAAAGGTGCTATAGAGGCTGTGGGCAGCTTCGCAGCCCTGTGCTCAAAACCACCTTGCCACCTTGGGAGGCCCAAAAAAAAAAAAAATTTAAGTAAAAAAAAAAATGCACCTTAATTAAAAAATGTAACAAGAGGATTATTGGTGCTCTGGTGTAGGAATGGTGTGATAGCACACATCTGAAAAGGGGTGACCCTGTACCCCTAAATAATATGCAGTGTTAAAAACCAATGTTACTTCAATAAAAATAATATAATTTAAATAAATTAATATGTAAATAAAAGATAAAATAAAATGTAACAAGAGAGTTAAACCTTTTGGCTTCCCTGAGGCATGTACTCCATACTTGTAAGATATTTTATTTAAATATTAAACATGAGTTTAGACCTTTGAAAATTGCACTTTAATACCACTTCAAAGTCATAGAACCTACACTGATCACTTTTACACGATTTTGTACTTTTTGTTTGAAGTTTTCTGATGTAGTTGGAGATTATAAAAGACCATTTGACTGATAGCATTACCCTCATACTTGCTATTCACACGCAAATGACAAAGATAATAGGTAGCTCATAGTTCTTTCTCATTTTCTCTTCAATCCCCTAGTATCAGTGACTCTTCTCAACCTTTACACATTAGAATCAGCTTTAGAGGAGGGGAGGCATCTTTAAAAACATAAATGCCTGACAAAACACTTGAATAGACATTTCTCCAGGAAAAATATACAACATAGGAAAGCACAAGCAGAAGAAAAGATGCTCATTAGTCATTAAGAAAATACAAGTCAAAACCACAATGAAATGCCACTGTACAACCACATATCCACCAGGATATCTATAACAAAATTTAAAAAGAGGAAAATAAGAAGTGTTGGAAAAGATGTGGAGAAATTGCTACCTTTGCCCATTGCTAGTGGCAATGGAAAATGGTTCAATGCTATGAAAACAGTTCTCAAGTTCCTCAAAAATGTAAGCATGAAATTACTACATGATATGCAATTCCACTAAGTATATATGCCAAAGAATTAAAAACAGGTACTCAAACAAATGTGTGTACATGTATGTCATAGAAGCACTATTCACCATAACCAACAGATGGAAACAATCCACCTGTCCATTAACAGGTAAATGATTAAATAAACTATATCATATCTATACAATGGGATATTATGTAGCCATGAAAAGGGATGGCATAATGATACATGATATAGAAGAAACTAGACACAAAGTCTATAGATTATATGATTTTTTAATATAAAATATCCACAAAATAAGTAAATCCATAGAAGCTGAGCATATATTGATGGTTGCCAGGGCCTAAGGAGAGAAATAATACCTATATAATCAGTATAGGATTTTCTTTTCAGGTGATAAAAGCATTTTAGAACTACATGGAGGTGGTGGTTTTACAACATTATAAATACACAGCGAAGTGGTCATTTCAAAAGGGTTAATATTATGGTATGTGAATGTTACCTTGATAAAATAGGTTAAAATATATATTTACATATTATATATACTTATATGTTATGCCATACATTTGAATATGATATAATTACATATTATTGTGTATAATATTTTAAGTACAAATATATATCTTTACATATATCTATATGTGATATAAATCTGTGTATATATACCTGGTCTGGTCCCTTACCTAGCTCAAGTGAATTGAAATCTCTTACAGTCCAGGTGTCAGTAGTTCTGAAATTTCCCCCCAGTGATTTTCATGTTCCTCAAGGTTGAACTTGAACCTGTAGTTGTGTCTTTAGTACAATGACTATCTAAATAGTCAAAATTTTAATAATACAGACTTTGAAAATTATGGGGGGTAGTTTGTTCAAAAAGTAAACAGAATGTCTGCAACATGTATTGTAACTTTTGGCAGATATTTTAAAAGAAAGAAAGGAGAGAAAGCTCATTTTTATTGAGAATCCTTACTAAGCATAAGAGCTTATCAAGCATTATATCAGTAACATTTTTTTAATTTAATTTTATTTTTATATTCCCCATACAATTACAACCTCCTTATTTTTACCCCAAGCCCTCCTTTCCCCGCCCCCCAACCCCCATAGAGTGTCTCTGGTTCATGGTTTTTTGTTGATTTTGATTTTCACTTTCTTATAGTTATTCATTTTCCTGGTCCCTTATTTAAGTTTTCTAGATTCCTGCTATGAGTGAGACCATCTGGTATTTTTCTTTTTCTTTCTGGCTTATTTCGCTGAGCATGATCCCTTCCAGAGCCATCCATGTTGCTGCAAATTGCATGTGTTTATCTTTTTTGAATGCTGAGTAATATTCCATGGTATATATGTACCACATCTTCTTGATCCAGTCATCTATTTTTGGGCATTTGGGCTGTTTCCAAAGCTTAGCTATTGTAAACAGTGCTGCTATAAACATAGGCATGCAGGTGCTCTTTGGAATTGATGTTTCTGTGTCCTTTGGGTAAATACCTAGGAGTGGAATTGCTGGATCATATGGAAGCTCTATGTTTAGTAGGTCCAGAAATCTCCACACAGCTCTCCATAGTGGTTGGACCAGTTTGCACTCCCACCAACAGTGCAGAAGAGTTCCTTTTTCTCCACAACCTCGCCAACATTTGTTGTTGCTAGTTTTTTTAATATGTGCCATTCTCACTGGTGTAAGATGGTATCTCATTGTGGTTTTGATTTTCATTTCCCTGATTACAAGTGATGTTGAACATTTTTTCATATGCCTGTTGGCCATTTGCATTTCCTCTTCAGAGAAGTTTCTTTTCAGCTCTTCTGCCCATTTTTTGACTGGATTATTTTCTTTGTGTTGAGTCTTGTCAGCTCTTTGTAGATTTTTGTGATCAGTCCTTTATCATTAGTGTTGTGTGCAAAAATGTTCTCCCAGTCGGTGGGGTTTCTCTTTGTTTCTGTTATTGTCTCTTTTGCTGTGCAGAAGCTCTTTAATTTGATGTAGTCCCAGCTGTTGATCTTTGCCTTCACTATACTGCTTTGGGTGATGTGTCTGTAAAGATGTCTTTGATGTGCATATCACGTAGTGTTTTGCCTATATTTCCTTCTATGTATTTTATGTTTTCAGGTCTTATGTCTAGTTCTTTAATCCATTTTGAGTTGATTTTTGTGTATGGTGTGAGGTAGTGGTCAAGCTTCATTCTTTTGCATGTAGCGACCCAGTTTTCCCAGCACCATTTATTGAACAATCTTTCTTTTCTCCAAAGCATAGTCTTTGCTCCTTTGTCAAAGATTAGTTGACCATAAATCTGTGGAGAAAAGAATTTTCTTTTATTTCTGGATTTTCTATTTAATTCCATTGGCCTGTGTGTCTGTTCTTGTTTCAGTACCATGCAGTTTTGATGATTATGGCTTTGTAGTACAGTTTGAAGTCTGGGAGTGTGATGCCTCCGTTCCCTTCTTTTTTTTTCAGGAGAGCTTTGGCTATTCAGGGTTTTTGGTGATTCCGTATGAATTTCATCAATAATTGTTCTATTTCTTTGAAGAATGACATTGAAATATTTATTGGAATAGCTTTGAATCTGTATATTGCTTTTGGTAGGATGGCCATTTTAATAATGTTTATTTTTCCAATCCATAAGCAGGGGATGTCTTTCCATTTCTTTGTGTCTTCTTCTATTTCTTTTAACAGTGTTTTATAGTTTTCTTTGTATAGGTCCTTTACCTCTTTTGTTAGATTTATTCCCAAGTATTTGATTTTTTTGTTTCGATAGTAAAAGGGATGCTTTTTTTTTTTTATTTCTTCATCTTCAGAATTATTGTTGGTGTATAAGATGGCTACTGATTTTTGTGTGTTGATTTTGTATCCTGCCACTTTACTGAACTGATTGATTAGTTGAATTAGTTTTTCTGTGGAGTTTTTGGGGTTCTCTATGTATATTATCATATCATCTGCAAATAGTGATAGTTTGACTTCTTTTCCTATTTGGATTCCTTGTATGTCTTTCTCTTGTCTTATTACTCTGGCTAGGACTTCCAGTATTATATTGAAAAGCAGTGGTGAGAGTGGACATCCTTGTCTTATCCCAGATCTTAATGGGAATGCTTTCAGCTTTTCGCTGTTGAGAATGATACTGGCTGTTGGCTTGTCATATATGGCCTTTATGATGTTGAGGTATGTTCCTTGTATCTCAAGAATTTCAAGGGCTTTTATCATGAATGGATGTTGCACTTTGTCAAAAGCTTTCTCGGCATCTATTGATATTATCATATGGTTTTCATATTTTTCTTTTTGTTGATGTGTTGGATAACATTGATTGATTTTAGGATGTTGAACCATCCTTGTGTTCCTGGAATGAATCCTACTTGGTCGTGGTGAATTATCTTATGGATACATTGTTGGATTCTGATAGCTAAAATTTTATTGAGGATTTTTGCATCAATGTTCATTAGGGAGATTGACCTGTAGTTTTCTTTTTTTGTCTTGTCCTTGTTCGGTTTTGGTATACGTGTAATGTTGGCTTCATAGAACGTGTTTGGTATTATCCCTTCCTTCTCAATTTTTTGGAAGAGTTTGTGAAGGATAGGCACTAATTCGTTTCTGAATGTTTGGTAGAATTCATTTGTAAATCCATCAGATCCTGGGCTTTTGTTTTTGGGGAGGTTTTTGATTACCATTTCAATTTCGCTGCTTGTAATTGGTCTGTTTAGGTGTTCTATTTCTTCTTTATCTAGCTTTGGGTGATTGTAGAGCTGTAGGAATTTGTCCATGTCCTCTAGATTGTTGAACTTGTTTCCATATAACTGTTCATAGTAGTTTCTGATTATTCTTTTGATTTCTGCTGTGTCTGTTGTGATTTCTCCTCTTTCATTTATGATCCTGTTTATTTGTGCTTTCTCCCTTTTTTCCTTTGTGAGCCTGGCTAGGAGTTTGTCTATTTTATTGATTTTTTCGAAGAACCAGCTCTTGGTTTCATTGATCTTTTGGATTGTTTTTTTAGTTTCAATTTCATTTATTTCTGCTTTGGTTTTTATTATTTCTTTTCTTCTACTGGTTTTGGGGTTTTTTTGTTGTTCTTTTTCTAGATCTTTGAGCTTCAAGATTAGGTTGTTTCTTTGAGTTCTTTCTTGTTTCTTAATGTGAGCCTCTATTGCTATATATTTTCCTCTTATTACTGCTTTTGCTGCATCCCATACATTTAGGAAATTGGTGTCCTCCTTGTCATTCAATTCAAAGAATTTTTTAATTTCTTCTTTGATCTCCTCACTAGTCCAGTGGTCTTTCAGTAGTGTGGTTTTCAATCTCCATGAGGTAGGAGATTTCCTTTTTATGGTTTATTTCTAGTTTGATGCCTTCATGGTCAGAAAATATGGTTGGTATGATTTCAATCTTGGTGAATCTGTTGTTGTTTGTCTTGGGTCCCAGTATGTGATTGATCCTGGAGAATTATCCGTGTGTGCTTGAGAAAAATGTGTATTCAGATTTTGGGGGGTTTAGTGTTCTATAGATGTCTGTTAAGCCCAAGCGCTCTAGATCCTTATTTAGAGCTTTAGTGTCTTTACTTATTTTTTGTCTCGTTGATCTATCCATTGTTGATAGTGGTGTGTTGAAGTCTCCCACTACGTATGTGTTTTCTCTGATGTCTGTTTTCAAAGATGATAATAGTTGTCTGATACATTTTGGTGCTCCTTCGTTTGGTGAATATATGTTTATGAGTGTTATTTCTTCTTGAAATATTGTCCCCTTGTATATCAGTAACTTCTACAATGACACTGGGAGGTAGACTGCAGATTCTCTGTACCCATCAGGAAAAGGAGGCTCAATGACAATACAACTTTTGACTAGTGTCAACCATCTGTTGAGGACAAAATAGGGATCACATTCTGTTTCTAAGTGTATAACTGGCATTCTGAGGTTCCTGACATAGCAGAGGTGCCAGTCTCATCAGCGATTCAGACAGACTCAGGTGAACTGTGGGTGATAGCCAAAGCTTTGGAGAAAACAGATCTGGATTCAAACCCCACCTCTGCCACTTCTTTTTAGCCATATGGCAGGAGCTAGGATTAGAAAAAATTCAGCTTTCTGCATCTGTACAACAAGACAGCACTTTTCACTGGCTATAGATAATATAAGGGTTACATGAGATAATGCAAAGCACTTTGGCATAGTACACACCCCATATAAGCACCTAATAAATGGTATATCTTTTTTTTTTTTTTTTTACCAATACTGCTAGTATTATCCAGGGAAAGATAAACTCTGACCCAGTAGCCAGTCCTTTTCATATTGGGTAGTAAATGTCACTAGTTCTGGACCCCCACCATCCCATTTATTCACTTCTTGGCAGCTTAATACTATTGTTCTCTCTTATTGTTCTATCCAAATGCTAATCTTTGAAAGACTTAAAAAAATTTAAATAGAAGAATTTACTGGCACCAGTTGATCATAAATTCAATAGACATAGGAACTAAAGAAATGCATCTATTTTAGGGATAAACAGATTAATTCTAGTCTAGTTTTGTTCATTCTTATAAGCATTCTTTTTTTGGGGGGGTGATATGAACAGATGAATTTTACTGTAGTACTCAAATTTTTTCTCATTAAAGTTTCTGGTTTTTTTCCCCAAGATGTGCTAAAGGACATATTCCAAGAAGCAAGAGTGTAATTATAGACTGAGCATCTCCTGTATGGCCTGACAGAAGTCTACAGTCACTTAAGAAGCCATTACAGCATATACTTAATGTCAGCTTGATAGAAAAAAACACTTTCATAGGTTCTCTTTGATTGACACATTTGAAATGACATCAGTTTCCAGCTTTAAAACCTACTGTTATTAGGTCTCTGTTGCTATTTATGTTAGAAATATGTGCACGTGTGTCAAAACAATATATCAACTTTGCTGATTGGCTGCATCTAGATTCTGTTGCCAAGGGCAACAGAACAATTGCTTTTAATCTTTCCTAAATTGCTTCTTGTTTTTTTTTTTTCCTAAATACGTGGGGTTTTCAGGAATTCTTTATTACCCCACAGCAAAAATACAGAAATTTTATTTAGAGAAAAAACAAATACATATTGTATGTGTTAAAAGCAAAATTAAATTCAAAAGGTATAGTGTGACAATACAGATTCTTAGGGCTAAGTTTATTAGGAAAAGACCATCTACACTTTCCAGTGATGTAGCACCCAGTAATTTGGCCTGTAGAATCAAGGCCTCTCTCTTTTGTCAGAAGACCAACTTGATACATTCTTCATGGGAGGATACAAATATATATGGAAAAAAAAATAATGTGACTTCAATGCTTTGCATATTCTTCCCTGCCTTACTGACTGAGCAAAGGTTCTTGAGCAAGTTCTTACTGATTAGGAATCACAGCTCCAGTTTTCTGGACTTCTGAGTGATTGGGAAAACTGATCTAAATGTTCACACATGTACCAGACAAGCCTATACATTAGCAAGGTTGTTTTGTCTTATTTTATCAGCGGCTCTAAACTTCATAGGGGAATTGTTAGGACTTCATTGTTAAGAATGTTCTGGACAATACATAAAGAGAATTGGGGGTAGAGCTCATGAATTTACAATTAGATGATGCAGCTAAGATGATGATTCTGTTAGAATCATCTACACTTCTTTGTATGTACTTTCCAAATACCACATTCTTACCTAAAACAGCTGAACAAAGACACCTGTCATGGACTGTCCTGTGACTGGATGATCTAGGCAAGCACCCACATAGTAATAAATTTTCGGAAATTACCACATCCCTTATCCCTCACACTTGACCCCCTTACTTGAAAAATTGACCAATTATAAACTAAGTCAAGATGTATCATGTTTGATGTCCTCTTGCATAGGTTTCACTGAAATTTAAAACTTTAAAAGAATGCCTGTCTTTGGGGGGAGGTATAGCACCTCACATTATGATTCATCACCCTTTCTTGAATATATTGGGGATTTTGAGGCGATAAGGAAGAGGGAAAAATAAGAAAACTGGATGCCTGATGTTATGGGGTTGAACTGTGCTCTCCCCTGCCAAGTATTCACATGTAACAGTCCTAACTCCAGAATGTCACCTTATAGGGTTATTGCAGGTGTAATTAGTTATGAGGGTGTCCTCTGGTAGACCCTAATACAATACAGCTGGTATTCTCGTGAAAAGAAGAAATCTGGACATAAATAGACACGTACAAAGGGAGGATGATATAAAGAAATGGGGAGAACACCATCAACCGGGCAGAGAGGGGTGTCTACACCACTCCTTCGCTCATAACCGTCAGAAGGACCCACCTTGACTTTGGACTTCTAGCCTTCAGAGGTGAGATGAAACATTTCTGTTGTTTAAGGTACCAAGATTGTCACACCTTGTTATAGAAAAACTTAAAAACTAACACAACTAAGATAGAGTTTGCAGAAAAATAGTTAAAATTAGTATCTCCGAAGCAAATTCCCATTTATGTTTTAGCCTCTGTCTGTAGCTGTCTTGCTTATTAGAGCCAAAAAAAATCAGGTTTCCTAATTAAATGTGGGTTTATAATGCCAGAAATGAAGAGAATCTTATTATTTAGATGAAATCCAAAAATCACAACTTTCTTAAATTAATCATGCTCAGGAGGTCGATAACTACCCACCAATATCACCCAAAACAACCTTCTGAGATGCTGGTAGTCAGAGTTTCATAAAATATATATATATATATATATATATATATATATATATAGCAAGTTTTTAAAAAATTGGTGAAGGGATGTACTTTGTAAAGAGAGAAACAATTGCAAACACAAGCTGTGGGAACCAGCTTCTCATAGCAAACATTTTATTTCAGCAAACAGTGAAAGAAATCATCTGGAGCTTTCCAGGGTAGCTCCACAGGAATCAAATTTCTTTGAAATTGTTGTTTGCATTGCCAAGTCTGTCTTTAATGTTATCTCATCACTGCTTCTACTTTCTACCCAAAGATGTCTGTTATGGTACAACACTTGGCCAAAAGCTGATATCATCTCAATCACCAAGCTCAGACTACAATCTATCCTTATAAACCTGCATACAGGGTTTCAGGAAAAGTTTACCAACAAGAAAGCAAGGGATTGAGTTAAAGACTTCAAAACAAGAGTTGTAAGGTATGCTATCACATATTTCACCAGTGAAAAATCGATGTGAAAAACTGGAAGGGAAAGTTCTTTATGACAAAACCAGGCAAAAGAACTACTGTGGTACATTTTAAGTAACTTGATTAAAAAGGAAACATGTAATCTGATCTGCATGCAAAGAGTAACAAATAAAATGGAATAACATTATGTTATTTAATTATAATGTGAGGGGTTGTATGGAAATGAGTACCATTATATCCCCAACAGAGTAGTAAAAAAAAAAAATTAAGCTTGGAAGTAAAGGAAAATTTAAGTCTCATAAAAAGAAGGAATTGACGAGAGGTGAGAAATATACAGAATATCTAATTTCCCAAAATTAAAGCCTTTTTGTTACACCTCCAGATGTAACTTTGTTGCTTGGATTTCAGGAAAGCAAGTTAACTTCAATGTTCAACACATTTATACAACCCACACAACCCAACCATGTGACACAGAATTTACTCCAGCAAAAGAATGATGTTGCTCAGTATTTTATTTTGATGTCCATTACTGAAATGCTAGCAAGCAAAAAGAATTTACTTAACCCTTTCCCACTACAGAATTAATCCTAACCAATTAAATAGATGTCTCCCCACCCCTTTCAGCAATTCTTTTAAAAAACAAAAACAAAAAAAAAAAGAACACCTGGAGACTCTTCCTGTTACAATCAATTTGATTTTTCTGCTCATTAGAGCTCATTGTAGAACAAGATCTAAATTACATTTTATTGAAACAAAAAAACAGCTTCGTGTTTCCAATTCTTTGACTTTATTCTCCTTCTCTACCTGTCAGTCTCTTTCAATTTCTTCCTCTCTCATTTGCTCCCCCAATTCACTTTCTGATTTTATTTTATCGCATTTTTTTATTGAGGTAACAGTGGTTTTCAGCACTGTATATCACTCAAGTGTGAGTCACACCTCCTCAAATGAGCATTCACCATACCACACCCACCCCGGAGCACTCACATGCCTTTGCTATATATTACTTTCAGATTTTAAATTTACCAAAGTTCCCAACATCATGAAGGACATTGTACTCAGCTCCAGACAGCACAATGTAGGGTTATTATGAAGCCTGACTTAGATAATTGAATCAAGTCTGTAGCATGGTGCTCATCCAATACTCAGTTCTTGAGAATTATCATTGTTCTTTCAAGTTTCTATACCTCCAATTTGTTCCCTCCAATTCTCAAGTTCATGTCTTCAGATTCATGCTATATTATGACTGCCTGAGGCTCATCTAGAAAGGGTTCAAGTCACTCATTCTCCCAGGAAGGACAAGTGTGAGTAGTGAGTAGGATCAAGTGAGTAGGATCCTACAAATTGAGTAGGATCTCAAACACATAGAAAGGCCCTGTCAGTCAGTACTAATCCAATTTTGTGTTTATTTGGGGGAGGGGGATAAAGGCAACAGAGAGGAGGCTGAGCAAACTTAGGCAGGCAGAGATGGGAACCAGCTATAAAGGCATAAAAACACAACCATAACTAGGTACAGAGGAACAGGGGCAGATGTGCAAGTGAGGGTCCAAGATCAGGACACATCTTATAGGAAAAGAACCCAGAGGGTCTGACTGATGGAGGCATGACCACACCCTGGAGTTGGAGGTGGGAAAGGAAGCAGCAGGGAGACTAAGTTTTGAGGTAAAAGCAGAACATTTTTTCAAAAGGGGATTTGTGCCAAAAATAGATTCATTCCAAATACCGCCTCAGAAAAAGTAACCCAGAGTTTCTTGGGGCTGCCTGTCTTAGGCATAGAGGGTTATGCTCATCTTTACTGCCTAACAGATGTTTTCCTCTATAGAGCAAAGTCTTCGGCACTTTCAAATCCAGTGTCCTTCAATTCTGCATAAGGATTGAAACAACATCTGCAGGATGAAGCAGAGCCGCTGGGGGAGGAAGATGAAGATAGTGCCCCCAGTGAACTGCCCCTAGCCCTGGCTCCGCTGCTCTGCACTCTATACCACAACCAATTTCCTCGCTAAATTCTCAGTGTCTGTTCATGTCAGACCCATAGCAGGTACTCAATAAGTGCTTTCTGAATGAATGAATATCCACGAGGTCCATTACAATAATCCTTTCTCTGGCTTATTCCACTCCCTTCCTTTGACAAAAATCTAACATGACTTCTAAAACCTTTCTAGCCTCAGGTCAAAAAAGAGCATTGTCCAGGTTCTCCTTTTGAGTGTCCCAAGGAGGGTGATGTGGGTGAATGGAATGAAGAGATACTTTGGTGTTGGTTAAATCTGGGTTCAAATCCAACTTCCACTTTGGGGAATTTCTTTGAGCTTTGTGCTCCTTCATTGACAAAATGGGTATAGATGTGTTTAAATTCCTAGTTCAGAACTGATTGATGAGTTGAATTAGTTTTTCTGCGGACTTTTTGGGGTTCTCTATGTATATTATCATATCATCTGCAAATAGTGATAGTTTGACTTCTTCTTTTCCTATTTGGATTCCTTGGATGTCTTTCTCTTGTCTTATTGCTCTGGCTAGGACTTCCAGTATTATATTGAAAAGCAGTGGTGAGAGTGGACATCCTTGTCTTGTTCCAGATCTTAATGGAATTGCTTTCAGCTTTTCACCATTGAGAATGATACTGGCTGTTGGCTTGTCATAGATGGCCTTTATGATGTTGAGGTATGTTCCTTGTATCCCAAGAATTTCAAGGGCTTTTATCATGATACAAAATCAACACGCAAAAGTCAGTAGCCTTCCTATACACAAACAATAAATCTGAAGAAGAAGAAATCAAAAAAACCATCCCTTTTTTTATTGAAACAAAAAAAATCAAATATTTGGGAATAAATCTAACAAAAGAGGTAAAGGACCTATACAAAGAAAACTATAAAACACTGTTAAAAGAAATAGAAGAAGACACAAAGAAATGGAAAGACATCCCCTGCTCATGGATTGGAAGAATAAACATTATTAAAATGGCCATCCTTCCAAAAGCAATATACAGATTCAATGCTATTCCAATCAAAATTTCAATGTCATTCTTCAAAGAAATAGAACAATTATTGATGAAATTCATATGGAATCACAAAAAACCCCGAATAGCCAAAGCTCTCCTGAAAAAAAAAGAAGGGAATGGAGGCATCACACTCCCAGACTTCAAACTCTACTACAAAGCCATAATCATCAAAACTGCATGGTATTGGAACAAGAACAGACATACAGACCAATGGAATCGAATAGAAAATCCAGAAATAAACCCTCAGATTTATGGTCAACTAATCTTTGACAAAGGAGCAAAGACTATGCATTGGAGCAAAGAAAGTTTGTTCAATAAATGGTGCTGGGAAAACTGGGTCGCTACATGCAAAAGAATGAAGCTAGACCTCTACCTCACACCATACACAAAAATCAACTCAAAATGGATTAAAGAACTAGACATAAGACCTGAAACCATAAAATATATAGAAGGAAATATAGGTGAAACACTACGTGATTTGCACATCAAAGACATCTTTACAGACACATCACCCAAAGCAGTGATAGTGAAGGTGAAGATAAACAGCTGGGACTACATCAAATTAAAGAGCTTCTGCACAGCAAAAGAGACAATAACAAAAACAAAGAGAAACCCCATCAACTGGGAGAACATTTTTGCACCCAACACTAATGATAAAGGACTGATCACAAAAATCTGCAAAGAGCTGATGAGACTTAACAACAACAAAGAAAAGAATCCAGTCAAAAAATGGGCAGAAGAGCTAAAAAGAAACTTCTCTGAAGAGGAAATGCAAATGGCCAACAGGCATATGAAAAAATGTTCAACATCACTTGTCATCAGGGAAATGCAAATCAAAACTACCATGAGATACCATCTTACACCAGTGAGAATGGCACATATTAAAAAAACTAGCAACAACAAATGTTGGCGAGGGTGTGGAGAAAAAGGAACTCTTCTGCACTGTTGGTGGGAGTGCAAACTGGTCCAACTACTGTGGAGAGCTGTGTGGAGATTTCTGGACCTACTAAACATAGAGCTTCCATATGATCCAGCAATTCCACTCCTAGGTATTTACCCAAAGGACACAGAAACATCAATTCCAAAGAACACCTGCACCCCTATGTTTATAGCAGCACTGTTTACAATAGCTAAGCTTTGGAAACAGCCCAAATGCCCAAAAATAGATGACTGGATCAAGAAGATGTGGTACATATATACCATGGAATATTACTCAGCATTCAAAAAAGATAAACACATGCAATTTGCAGCAACATGGATGGCACTGGAAGGGATCATGCTCAGCGAAATAAGCCAAAAAGAAAAAGAAAAATACCGGATGGTCTCACTCATAGCAGGAATCTAGAAAACTTAAATAAAGGACCAGGAAAACGAATAACTATAAGAAAGTGAAAATCAAAATCAACAAAAACTACGAACCAGAGACACTTTTAGGGGGGCGGGGGTGGGAGGGGAGGGATTGGGGTCAGAATGGGGGGGCTGCAATTGTATGGGGAATATAAAAATAAAATTTATTATTAAAAAAAAAATAATAAATAAATAAATAAATTCCTAGTTCAGGGCTTGAAACCTAGCAAATAGTCCATAAATATAATTCTCATTCTTTAATAGCTCTGCTATTTAACCCTTTCATTTTCTCTCTAATATTAAGAATGGTCTCAATTTTTATAGATTAGAAAATGCAAGAAAAAAAAATAAATTGCTCAAACAAAAACATTCCATGATAGAGCCTTTGTGAAGCTAAGTATCCTATAGAAGATTAAGTTATATTTTAGAAACAAATAGACTTAATTGGGGGAGAAATTGTATTATATCAAGAAATAAAACCACATGGGGCTTTCTCAAACTACTAAAAATAGATAAGTTATATGACCCAGCAATTCCACCCCTTGGCATTCAACCAAAGAATACAAAAACACTAATCTGAAGGGATATATGAGTTCCCATATTCATGCAGTACAATTTATAATAGCCAAATTGTGGTTATGACTATGGATCCAATGACAAAGGAGTGGGTTAAGAAAATGTGGTATACATACACAGTGGAACACTATTCAGGTATAAAAATTTGCGACATGAATGGAACTGGAAGGGATTACACTAAGTGAAATAAGCCAGAGGGAGAAAGACATACACTGGAAGAGATCACTCACATGTGGACTATAGAGGGGGGGGAAAGGGAATAGACAAAACTAAACCAAATTACAGAAATATGACTGTAGAATTAGGGTCACTAGAGGGGAATTATAACAAAGTGAGGAGGGGACCAATATATGACAAAGGTACATGGGTGTTCTGGAGGTGTGTCATGATGTGTCATCTGAGGAATTGTGAACATTTTGCCCTGAATCTTATATAGCACTGTAAACCAACGTTACCTCAATTTAAAGAAAAGAACCAATATTTTTATAAATTATTTTAATTATGTTAACAATAGGATTCTCTCCATTTGGAATCACCACCATAGGATCCCCACTACCAAATCATCCTACTCCACCACCATAGCCAATATGTTTCCTTTTGTCTTGGTTCCTACACCTCCTCCCAACCTCCCCACCTTTAGATGGTTTAGTTCTTTAGTCAGTTTTCAAGGGCTAACTTTTAGGTTTGTCTTTCTCTGGTTCTTGGCTTGGTTCCTCTATTTTTCCACTTATTAGTGACACCATCTGGTATTTATCTTTCTCCTTCTGACTTATTTCACTTATCATTTTCTGTATCAACTCCATCCATGTCGCTGCAGATGACAAGTTTATCTTTTTGACTGCTGAGTAGTATTCCATTATATATATATAAAACATCTTCATAATCCATTCCTTTTTTTTTTGGCATTTAGGCTATTTCCATATCCTGGATAATGTAAACAGTGCTGCAATAAACATGGGGGTGGAGGTTTCCTTTCAAATTAGTGTATAGATAGAGCATCTAAATAGACATTTCACCAAAGAAGTCATACAGATGACCAACCAACAGATAGATGCAAAGACAGTTGTTATCACTAATTAGGGAAATGCAAATCAAAACCACAAATGAGAATTGTGAAAATGGTTCACACTTGTGAAAAGGGCTATTATCAAAAAAGAAGAAAGAACACTTGTTAGCAAGGATGAGAAGAAAAGGAAACCTTCAGACACTGATAGAGAATGCAAACTGATGCAGCCACTGTGGAAAACAGTATGGTGAATCCTAAAAAAATTAGGAATAGAAATAACATATGACACAGCTAATCTACTTCTTGGCTATTTCTCCGAAGAGTAATATAAAAAAACACTAATTTGAAAAGATATAAACACCCTTATGTTCATTGCAACATTATTTTCAGAAGCCAAAATATAGAAGCAATCTAAATGCCCATAGAGAGTTAAATGAAGATATAATATATAATAATTTATATATTATATAAAATATGTCAATTAATTTATACATATATAAAATACAACACTACTCTTAAGCAGTGGAAAAAAAAATGAAACCTTGCCATTTGTGACAATGTGGATGGACCTTGAGCTTATTGTGCTAAGTAATATAAATTAGGAAGACAATATATGATTCCACACTCATATGTGGAATATAAGGAAACAAAGTAATGAATAAATGAAACAAAAACAAACCCTTAGATGTAGTAAACAGCAAATGGGAGGAGGTTGGGGCATGTTTGAAATGTGTAAAGGGCTCAATTCTATGCTGGAAGATGGAAACTAGACTTTTGGTGGTGGTCATGATGAAGTATATACAGATCTGAATCATGATACTGAACATTGGAAATGTTGATAATGTTATAAATGAAATTACTACTATGATTTTTTAAAAAATTAAAAATAAAATGAATCTAGACACTAACATTGTGCCTTTCACGAAAATTAACTCAAAACATATCACAGACCTAAATGAAAACACAGAAGTGTAAAATTTCTAGAAGATAACAGATGATAAAGTCAAGGTGACTGGGTATGGCAACAGGTTTTTAGGGATAGCACTAAAAGCATAATCAGAAAAAAATAAGGTGGAGTTCAATAAATTTAAAAACCTCTATTCTGAAAAATACATTGTTAAGAAAATGTAAAGACAAGCCACAGGCTAGGAGAAAATATTTGTAAAACACAGCACGTAGCCCAGATACACAACAAATTCTTAAAACTCAACAAAAGAAAACAAATAATCCAAGAGAAAGTGGTCAAAACATCTAAACTAACTCCTCACCAAAGATACATAAATGGAAAGTAAGGATATAATAAGGCATGCTATATCATATATTGTTAGGGAATTGAAAATTGAACACAACATAATACACACCCATCAGATGATGAAAGCCAAAACAGCAACAACATTGATTACTGGCCAGAACATGGACAATAAATACAGCTTTGGAAGACAGTTTGGTAGTTTCTGACAAAGCTAAACCTTATCTTATCATGTGATCCAGCAATCACATTGCTAGGTCTTTACCCAAAAGTTAAAAACACACATTCACACAAAAGTTTGTACACATAAGTTTTGCTGATGAGTGCCAAAAATTGGAAGCAACATAGTCCTTTAATAAATGAATAGATTTTTCAAAACTGGAATTTCCATATATCGTAATTTTACTCCACAATGAAAGATCTGAGGGAAATTTTAATGTACATTGTGAAAAAAAGAAGTCCACCTGAAAAGGCTACACACGGTATGATTTCAGTATATGACATTCTGGAAAAGGCTAAACTATGAAAACAGTGAAAAAAGTGGTTTCCAAGGGTTAGGGAGAGATTGAAGGAATGTCTATGTAGAGCACAGGGGCTTTTTATGCTAGGGAAACTACTCTGTATGATAGTATAATGGTGGATACATGTCATATATCCACAAAGAATGAATCCCAATTAAACTATGGACTTTAATAATAACATTTCGATAATGTTTCATCAGTTGTAACAAATGTACCACATCAATGCAAGATATTAAGTATATCTGTAAACTGAGTAAACTGGGGGAAGGGCAGAGGGACTACATACTCTTTGTATTTTCTACTCATTTTTTCTGTAAACCTAAAACTGGTCTTTAAAAAAATCTATTAAGGGCCTCCCCGGTGGCGCAGCAGTTGAGCGCTGGGTTGTGAAGCTGCCCGCGGCCTCTACAGCGCCGGTTCGATCCCCGGATGCTCCCCGGCCACCACCGGAGGAGGGTCCCACATGGTGCACAGACCTCTCCTGCCGCTGGCTGCTCCCCTCAGCAGTGTACTTCGGTCCTTCTGCCTGCTCTGCTCCCCGCTCTGGCTCTGGTGAATTCTCTCACCCTCCCGCGCTTCTGACTGTACCCCGTGCATGTATAAATAAATAAATAAATCTTTTTAAAAAAAAATCTATTAAGATAAAAAAGAAAACCAACAGAAGCCTATAAAATATAATTGCTTTTGCATAGTTTTTATTGTTTTGTATATTCTTCCTCTGTCTTAAGTCTTCTGTTTCCTTACACACAACCCCAACTTACATAAATGAAGCCCACACCTCTCTGCATCTCTTCTCTGTTATTTTTTTTAATTTAACCCCATTTAACAAGAAATAAATTTGCACCCAGCCCTATGGTAAGTGTTGGACATAAGAAAAGGGTAATAAAATCAGACTTAAAAATCTCACCATCTACTGGTAGCGACATGGTAATTACAGTGGAACAAGATATTAAGAGCCATAAATAAGGATAAGAAAAATCTCTTGACACCACAATAGCCCAGTATTTAAAACCTGACAAGACATTGTAGTTTCAATAAAACTACATTGAAGTCCAGTTGTTTGCTTTTTCATACTCCCCTATCTTGCTTTATGCTAGTGTCTCACATTTAGTTCTTCTTATAAATCTCTCTCTCTCTTTTTTTTAAAATATTTATTTATTTATTTATACATGCACTGGGTACAGTCAGAAGCGCGGGAGGGTGAGAGGATTCACCAGAGCCAGAGCGGGGAGCAGAGCAGGCAGAAGGACTGAAGTACACTGCTGAGGGGAGCAGCGGGCGGCAGGAGAGGTCTGCGCACCATGTGGACCCTCCTTCCGTGGCCGGGGAGCAGCCGGGGATCAAACTGGCGCTGCAGAGGCTGCAGGCAGCTTCACAAGCCAGCGCTCAACCGCTGCACCACCAGGGATGCCCTATATAAATCTCTCGTATTCATATTCTTCTGCCTTTTGCTTCTTGCTCAAGATTTCTAACTCTTGCTGGTTTTCCAGTTCAGTCAAACTAGTAGGCCAGCAAAAGTACATTCATCCAACATAACCACTGTGATTTTCCACCTGCAAAAAAAAGGGGGAAATGAACTTTGTCCAAGGTACAATGTCATTAAGCAGGGGAGATCACCAACATGAAACTTCAAGGTCATGTTCCAAAAGGAAGGTGGTATGGTCAGAAGTGAAATGATGATATGGAGACTAAATGAAGAAGCCAGTCATTTCCTTCCCCCCATGTACAAGGAACCAAGTTCCAAGGCAGAATGAAAAGGAAGGGGCAAGCTTTCAGTAATGAGCTTGTAGCTGGTCACAAGCTGCACATGCCGTTTTCCCTCTGGCATTTGGCAAGAGGGATATTCAAAAGAAACTGCTGGCATCATCATGCTTTCTGTGTTACCAAGGGGAAGACACATTAAATACTCTTGTGTTAACCTTGGAGACCACCTCTCAGCAAGGACCCTCCATAAAACCCCGACTACCTCTCTACCTTCATCCACTGCCATCATACAGGTTCCCACTTAGCATTCAAGTGATGCCATAAGGAACTCTCCTCACATCCACACTGTGGTTTCCGGATTGTCTGTTTCCTGATTGTCTTCTAGAATCATCTGTCTTAATTTCTATTCATTCTTCATCTAGCCAGACACCTATCTTTTCTCCAGAGATCCTCCCTCAGCCAGTCTCCATCCCCAAGTATCCTTCCTCTCTACCTTCTTTGAATTGAATTAACCTAATTTCATTTCTGATCTTCCACTAAACAAGCAACTTAAAGACAGGGAAATTAGAAAGTTTGGAATTTTGTAGACAACAATATGTTTGCACCACTGTCACCCTCCTTTATTGTATAAAGATATGTAAAGTATAAATGGCTAAAAGTACAAATTTGAAGCTACTCTGCCTAGGTTTGAATCCGGACTCTGACACTTACCCTACTTTGGGACTGTACTTAATATTATTGTCCCCTGGTTTCCTCAGATGAGAAATGGAAATAATACCTTACAGGTTTGTTGTGACATTTGAGTGAGTAGATAGATGATAAACACAGGTAAAAGATGGATGGATGGATGGATGGATGGATGGATGGATGGATGGATGGATGGATATGATGAAAGAGAGGAAGAGATAGATGAGAGAGTGAGAGAGAGAGAGAGAGAGAGAAAGAGAAAGAGAGAGAGAGAGAGAGAGAGAAAGGAGAAAGAGAGAAGAGAGATTCAGTTTTTCAGTTTTGAATGACACCTAACTCATAAGTACTAGTTAAGGGTTCACTTTATCATCACCATTATCATTTTCAGGTTTGTAGTCCTGACAGTAGGTATTTGTTTCCCTAGAAAGCCTTCCTCAGGATTACTGTGATACTTGTTAGATTTATCTGACTTACAGGTTACTCAAATTAATACTGACCCTTTGTGTCCAGGTCCACTGACACAGTTCTAATCCAGAAGGTGATTCTGGCGATTTAAATAAATAGAACAACTGTTCAATAGCACCCTGGGGAAAAAAAGTCCAACACAAATGCGTCTCTCAAAGCATTTATTTAAGAACTAGTTATTTACAAGGGGGGAGAAACCCACCCCAAAAAATAGAAAGGCAAAAAGAAAAAGAAAATGATGGTATTATTGGTAATGACCTTGGAAAGATAAGAAACATTTCTTAAAGAATGAGTGAGGCTGTTAATTTTGGGAGATTGTATTCAAAATGCTGAATTTCTTTAGAATGACACATTTGTTGAAAAGAAAACTGCTAAGGGAAAGAAAAAAACTTAAAAAAAAAAAAGCTAGCCAGGGAACTGCAAGAAACTCAAGCCAATATGTAGCTTGCATCTGCTGGCAATACCCTCATCAAAGAAGGAAATAAGATACAAAACTGAAATTGCTATTCAAAGAAACTTGATAAACAAAATAATCCATTCAATATAACAGATGGCTGTACAATAGTGTGTGCCATGACTAAAATATCTGACCCACCCACCTACCCACTGGTAGTGCTACCAAAAGCATCAATTTAAACCAGGCAACCTGAAATGTATAGAATAAAACTGGCTATAACTACAATGTCAGCAAAAAATGTTCATGCTGAAAAGAATGGAAATATTCTAAACACGTCATCTAAAAAGTACACTTCCAAATGTTATATTCTCTGTTTGGCCTTGTACCTGCTCTGTCCTTGTGACATCTTTCCTTCTAATTCAGCTAATAATTCTATAAGATAATCGAAGCTGTGTTCAATCTACTTCAACTCAGAAATATTTATGTTACCTCTACTGTATTCCAGACCTTGTGGTAGTTGCTGGAGATAAAATGTGAATGAAATATTACCTCAGATCACGAAGTTTCCACTACACTACTAATTTTCTAATTAGCAATAAATGGAAACATCACTTTGGAAATATTCAAGTCTATAAATCTAGAATTGGTTAAGTATTTTCCAGTTTGATGGAGAATTATGGACTACTTTCTGGACCACCACACTCCTTTAAGAACATGCATGCCACCCACTTAGTTTAGGGGTGTCATTATTGATTAGTTTAAAAGGTTAGGTATAGGGGAAAAGATACTATCACATTGCAACACAATCTGATCAGAAAGTCACTCATTATTTTAATGCTTTCATAGATAAAACTGAATAATTGAGCAATGACTTTTTATACTCGGAGTGCCTTTCATGGACACTATGAATATTATAAGGGAGAAGCAATGTCACACTTTACTAAAAACAAAACCTGAAGCACAAGTGAAAAATGTCCAAAAAAATTAATCACCATATTTTCCTGTTGCCTGATTTTTTAATTAACTTCTGATGGGTCTCTGAGGCCATGAATAAAAATGCTCAAACAAAAAAGGGCTTTAAAAGGAGGTGAACTTCTTGTTGCACCGTATTTCTGACAGCTTGTTCCTTAGCAAAGCAACTGGTGTCCCCAGGGACTCATTCAACATTCATTCGAATCATGGAGAAAGAGACCCAGTTTGGAAGATGTTTTTCTGGAGTACAGAGGGGTACTTTGATCCTAGCTCAGATAACAGCTGCCCTCCAGGAGAGGGTTTTCTGGTTGCTCTATCCCTCAAGCCAGGGAAGTCTCAGGGGAGGTGTTTAGTTGACCTCAAAGCCCAGTCAAGCAACTGATACCTGAGGGAGGGTCTTTGAGTGGGCAAGGGAGACTGGCATCATGTGTTATCATTCTGTCCGTCTCTCTCCTGGCTAGACACAGAGCATACTGGAAAAGGGCGACGAAAGGGAGTCAAGTCTCACCTTGATTTTCCCCCCATTGTAAAATTAAAGGAAGGCAGGCAGCCAAAATACCATGATAGATTTTAGTCTCCACCATTGTGTTTCCTCACTATTCTGGAATTGTAACAAAGTGTCTCCTTTGAAATTCCTGACCCCTAGTTTTCAAGTACAAAAGAAAAGGTGCACACGCATGACTAATATCTTAGAAGAGAATTAAACATTATTTTATGTAGTCATATAGTTAATAAAGAAGGTATAGAAGAATACAAGACCAGATCGCTTTGCAGGATGCCATTTTTCTTTTAGAATTGGGGACATCTGTAAGAAAATTGGAGTATCCCCTTTAGTATGTAAATGATTATTCTAAATATTGACAGTGTGAGGTAAAATAATGTCTTTGTCACTGTTGTATTTATGATATGGAATATCAAGGGACTTCCTGAAGTTATGAAGACATTAAAAATCATTTTAACAATAATTTGAAAAGGTAAATATATCTAACAATCACAAAATTATCCTGCCATTCATAATTAGATAAGCTTTTTTATCTTTCGTTCGTGTACTTAGTAAATAAATATTTATTAAGCATTTCTTATATGCAAGTCATTGTTTTAGACACTGTAGGGAATGAAGATATCAGCGACAGTCCTATACGTAATGGGGGGATTGAGACTGTACATACAGGGAATGAAAAATGCATAAAAATGACAAGAACTAGGGGATGTGACAGATCTCTCCATGACCACAGACCCATAAGCAGTGTTGACTCTAAATACTAATTCAATTAAAAGCTGATGTTGGATATTAGCTGATAACAGGATATTAGCCAATCTGCTACCCTGTCACAAAGGGGAAAGTGGACTGCTATCAGCCCAGAGAGAGAGCAAATAGTTACCTCTCCATGGATTTATGAAGGCAAGTGAAGGCAATTTGCCTATTTTTCTCTCTTCTTCTAGCCCTTAGCCTTAGATGAGAAATATGTCACTGGCTGCAGTAAGGCTGCTGAGACAAGGAGAGAAAGTGCTTCTCTAATCATCTTCAAGTTATCTTGCATTCTTGGGCAGATCTCCCTGGCTTACCTGGGAATCTGTGTTCAAAGACTCTCCCCACAAAGAGAAGTCAGAATACACAGGGCATGTTCAGCTGAGGCTCCTAACATCAGTTAAGGGCCAGAAGCTTGATGAGGAGAAGGGAGATACTTTTCTTTTCCCCCAAGGGATGACACATAACTTTGTGCCCTCTGAAGCTAAAAACGTTGCTTATTAATAAGACTATTGACAAACATTCAGCAGGAATGTGTGTAAAATACACAAACATGTAAGAAGCACAGATGTGATGGTTATATAACTCAATAAGCCCAAGAGACAGATAGCTGTGCAATAATTGTTTTCTTTAGAGGTGATTGGTAATACCTAAAATAACAAGAATTCTTGAGTGGAAGAGATCCAGATTTCACCCTAGTATCTTATACCCAAATGTGTCAATTCTTTCTCCTTTTTCCTTAATATTTTTTAACACTTCAGATTGTCCATAAGAGAATTCAATTAGGAAATCTATTTTGCATCTTGACTTGTTTATCCATGTGACTTACTTTGGATTCTTAACCTTTTTTATTTTATGCTTTTATGAGGGTTTTGCATTTTTCCCCTTTATAATATTTCCCTTTTAGTGACTTTCAGTATAAATATCTTTTAAAATCATACTATATCATAGTACTTTTCTCATGTATATTCATCTTCCTATATTTATCAATATCTGGATACATATATATAGATATCTTACCTACACCAATGTTTTGTCTACATCTACATTGGGCTGTGTCAATATCTAAATCTAACTCCCAGGCTAGACATGCAGTATAAGCTTTATCTTATATTATTATATTCTTTTACATAAACAACTAGGACACCCTTGATTGCTTTCGACACTGCACATAAGGTTCTTCATGATAGATCCACCTAATTCATGAGCTACTTTCTCCATTCACCCCTCCCCAACATACACACTCTATCTACCAGTCATAGAAATTATGACTGGTTCCTTTTGCTATCTAAACAATGATTTAAGCTACCACTTGAACCTCTGAATTTGCCAAATCAGCCTTTAGATACTACTTATAGACTGATTTAAGAACAGAAACTCATTGTTAAGCTCATCTCACTTCCTCTGGAAGCTTATCCCCATATGTGTGATTCCCTTGTAATATAGAATGAACCACTCTTGGCCTTTGTGTCCCCAATTATATTCTAAACATGCCTGTATCATAGTTCATACTGTACTTTATTCTACTTATTTGTTTATTTCTCTTCCCTCCTCCAACCCCAATCCTGTCATCACCAGGCTGACCTCTTTGTAGACACAAAACATCTTTTATTTCTTTGGTCTTTCTGTCACACCACGCATTGCCTGGCTTTGAGTAGGCATTTCATAATAAAGATGAATACTTTTCAAATAATTTGAATACCATGAATTCAGATAAAATAAAAAACTGTATCAAGCATAACAAATTTGCTTTCTTGACATGTGATTTTGTTAATTTTATTCTAGTTTTTGGAATTATAAAAGTGTTCAAAATTTCGATAAAGGGAAATTTGCTATGTCTCTTTCCTAGCTGCTATAACAACCAAATCTTTAAATGACAAACAACTTAATGAGTCTTTGGAATGCTAACTTTGCAAGCAAACACATTTTAAGTATTCAGAAACCAGTTATCTGGCACAAATTAACAACCACTGGCCAATGAATAAATACTCAATAATACTTGCATTGAAACATATCCATAGGAAAACCTATCCTTAGAACTTTGTGTTCCAAACCTGCAACAGACTACAAGCAGAAAATTAAAATGAGAGAGAGAGACTGTTACAAGCAAGCCTGGAAGCTACTGCAAGAAACAACAGCTGTTAGCCAGGGACAAGACACAAAATTAAGAAAAGTAGATCTAAGGTCCCAAAAAGAAAACCTATCCAGAGCCAATAAGAGTATGAAATAGCAGTAATCTGTACCTTTGCTATCCTGTGGGCATTGCTGAATCATTCTTTACAGGTACTACATAGTATATAGTATACATTTATGATGTACATTAATGACCATAGTTTTTCAATTAAATTATGTTTAGTATACACTGAATGAAAAATTTTAAATGGCACAAATATTTTCAACTTTTTTCAAAATTATTTATTTAAAAAAACTCTAAACCTCAGTTACCCAAGTTATCTAAAATAACCCATTCTTAAGTCTTTATAAATTTGAATAAATATTAAATAGAAGTATGCCATTCATTCAATACTTAAATGTTATACATGTTGCACTTTATGCCAGAGCCTATACAGGAAGTTTTATCCCCAATTTACAGATGAGGAAACCAAGGCTCTGAAAGGTGAGGTGAATCACCCAAGTTCACAAAGCTATTAAACAGGTATTTAGAGATTTGATGAGACACTTTCATTGTCATCACAGAAAATTGAATGACTCTGATTTTATCAGATCATTTATTAATAAGTTGATATCTAAGAGTTCAAACTGTTTATCTTTAATTCACATATCTGTACAATTGAGTTGGATTTCACAGTGAAAAATACTTAAAACTATTGCTTTCTCATAAAACCTCATTAAAGGCAGAAGTCATCTAGTAAGAAATGTTTCTTATATAAAGCCTGAGCATTATGTAAGAGGTCTGAACACTTACTGAAGTGATACTATTAACACAAGAAGTTATTGCTCCTTCTCAACTGGCAGTCAAGAGTTGAACAGATTTTCAATAAGGATCTAATAATGCCAGGGTCACCTACAAACAATGGTTTTCCTAAATGACCACATACAAAACACACCAGCAAGAAACTTAAAAGTCAAAAACCACTGCTACAACTGATATCCTAGGAAAAAAAAAAATTGGAGCCAATTTAAAAAAAAATTGGTATTAACCTTTTAAACTGTTAGTGTAATAGTTAAAACATTAGAAATGTTCCCAAGAGTTATTTATTTAAAGGTTTTGTTCTTGAAAGTCATTACATTTTTCCAATAAAGACTAAAGAGGTTCTATTCCCTAAATTATTTAGTTGTAAGAATTAGCCTTTAGCCAGGTGTTCTGTTTATGCAGATGGCAAAATAAATTATTCAGAAATAGAGACAGGTAAAACAGATGGAAAAGCAGAGTAAACCAAGAACGCCATGGCAGATGCTTAACAGGTCCCCAATAAAACGCCAGTTTGACATCATGATCCAAGTTACTCAGGAAAATTTCTAGATACATACAGTTCTACACTTGTCAAAAACACATGTCAGGACTTTGTGCCCACTTCAGTGAGATTGTGTTTAAAATATGTCCTCTAAAATTAAAATTCTTTATGAAAATGTTTTGACCTAAACCATAACATATTCCTGAGTGCAGTTTTTCTACCATATTGGAAAATAAATTATTTCCAAATCACATGAAGCTCTTTTTTAGAAGTGGTTCTTACATTCTATTCTATCAAAACTATTTTAGGTTTCCACTGAGCACCTTCACAAATGATGGAATTGCCTAATTAGACCACCTTTAGCAGCAAAGGTCTATCTCATACTTAACCAATTCAACCCATCTGGGTAAGAGTGCCAGAAAGACCTACTTTTTGATAAATTCTGCACTAGAAAAATTTTACAGTTGGTCTGTGACTTAAAAAGATTTGACTTATTGATTCTTTGACATTAAGATGGTGCAAAAGCTATATGCATTTGCTAGAAATCATACTTTGAGTTTGAATTAGGAAATTCTGGTTTTCACTTTTAGTACAGTATTTAATAAATTACATGAGTTACTCAACACTTTATTATAAAATAGGCTTTGGGTAAGTTTACCAAAATAATCACATTGGATTTCGGTCTCTTGGAGCAGAGAGATAAAATGAGCCAATTGACTTAACACAAGCAGTAGACTCCAAACTGAAACTTGCCTTTTGATAACTTGAATTCACTCAAAGACATTATGCACAGGGAGGCTAAGAGGCATTCAGGCTCAAGTCTCCACTCACTTAGAAGGCTGAAAGGAAATAAAAATACTAGAAACTAAAAAAATAATGTGGTCCTCAACTTGTTGATTTTTTTTTATTAAATAATAAATTTTATTTTTATATTCCCCCATACAACTGCACATGCCCCATTCTGACCCCAATCCCTCCCCTCCCGGCCCCCACCCCCAAAAAGTGTCTCTGGTTCATAGTTTTTTGTTGATTTTCACTTTCTTATAGTTATTCATTTTCCTGATCCCTTATTTAAGTTTTCTAGATTCCTGCTATGAGTGAGACCATCCGGTATTTTTCTTTTTCTTTTTGGCTTATTTCGCTGAGCATGATCCCTTCCAGCGCCATCCATGTTGCTGCAAATTGCATGTGTTTATCTTTTTTTTTTTTTTTTGAATGCTGAGTAATATTCCATGGTATATATGTACCACATCTTCTTGATCCAGTCATCTATTTTTGGGCATTTGGGCTGTTTCCAAAGCTTAGCTATTGTAAATAGTGCTGCTATAAACATAGGGGTGCAGGTGTTCTTTGGAATTGATGTTTCTGTGTCCTTTGGGTAAATACCTAGGAGTGGAATTGCTGGATCATATGGAAGCTCTATGTTTAGTAGGCCCAGAAATCTCCACACAGCTCTCCATAGTGGTTGGACCAGTTTGCATTCCCACCAACAGTGCAGGAGAGTTCCTTTTCTCCACAACCTCGCCAACATTTGTTGTTGCTAGTTTTTTTAATATGTGCCATTCTCACTGGTGTAAGATGGTATCTCATGGTAGTTTTGATTTGCATTTCCCTGATTACAAGTGATGTTGAACATTTTTTCATATGTCTGTTGGCCATTTGCATTTCCTCTTCAGAGAAGTTTCTTTTTAGCTCTTCTGCCCATTTTTTGACTGGGTTATTTTCTTTGTTGTTGTTGAGTTTCATCAGCTCTTTGCAGATTTTTGTGATCAGTCCTTTATCATTAGTGTTGGGTGCAAAAATGTTCTCCCAGTTGGTGGGGTTTCTCTTTGTTTTTGTTATTGTCTCTTTTGCTGTGCAGAAGCTCTTTAATTTGATGTAGTCCCAGCTGTTTATCTTTGCCTTCACTATCACTGCTTTGGGTGATGTGTCTGTAAAGATGTCTTTGATATGCAAATCACGTAGTGTTTCACCTATATTTCCTTCTATGTATTTTATGGTTTCAGGTCTTATGTCTAGTTCTTTAATCCATTTTGAGTTGATTTTTGTGTATTGTGTGAGGTAGTGGTCAAGCTTCATTCTTTTGCATGTAGCAACCCAGTTTTCCCAGCACCATTTATTGAACAAACTTGCTTTGCTCCAATGCATAGTCTTTGCTCCTTTGTCAAAGATTAGTTGACCATAAATCTGTGGGTTTATTTCTGGATTTTCTATTCGATTCCATTGGCCTGTATGTCTGTTCTTGTTCCAATACCATGCAGTTTTGATGATTATGACTTTGTAGTATAGTTTGAAGTCTGGGAGTGTGATGCCTCCATTTCCTTCTTTTTTTTTCAGGAGAGCTTTGGCTATTCGGGGTTTTTGGTGATTCCATATGAATTTCATCAATAATTGTTCTATTTCTTTGAAGAATGACATTGAAATTTTGATTGGAATAGCATTGAATTGGTATATTGCTTTTGGTAGGATGGCCATTTTAATAATGTTTATTCTTCCAATCCATGAGCAGGGGATGTCTTTCCATTTCTTTGTGTCTTCTTCTATTTCTTTTAACAGTGTTTTATAATTTTCTTTGTATAGGTCCTTTACCTCTTTTGTTAGATTTATTCCCAAATATTTGATTTTTTTTTGTTTCGATAATAAAAGGGATTTTTTTTTTATTTCTTCTTCTTCAGATTTATTGTTTGTGTATAGGAAGGCTACTGACTTTTGCGTGTTGATTTTGTATCCTGCCACTTTACTGAATTGATTGATAAGTTGAATTAGTTTTTCTGTGGAGTTTTTGGAGTTCTCTATGTATATTATCATATCATCTGCAAATAGTGATAGTTTGACTTCTTCTTTTCCTATTTGGATTCCTTGGATGTCTTTCTCTTGTCTTATTGCTCTGGCTAGGACTTCCAGTATTATATTGAAAAGCAGTGGTGAGAGTGGACATCCTTGTCTTGTTCCAGATCTTAATGGAATTGCTTTCAGCTTTTCACCATTGAGGATGATACTGGCTGTTGGAAAAACAAGAATTGTTGCAAATGGTGGAGAAGAGATGGGAAAATCATTGATACTCCAGATTATGTCACTAGAAGCATGTCCCCATCCTTCAGGGGAGGTGTCCACTTCTGCTGCCTCAGTCAACAATGGATGTTCCAGATGAAGCCAGCAAAAGTATAAAGATACCAAATTATTACTCAGAACAGAGATATTAGTCAGCACCAACCAAGAGAACAGCCACATTGACCTTCTGTCAACAGGAAGAGGATCCTGTTACAGTTGCTCTTTGCTGCATGATTCAACAGGTTATTATTCAACCATTCTTTAGAGCAAAAGCAAACAAGTCAAGTACATAGCTGTTTCTGGTAAACTAACATATAAATTATGGGACATCCTACGCAGACTCTTAACGTAATTACTTTCATCATTACAAAACCATCTTTTAATTTTTTAGGTAGGGCATACTGAAAGTTGGATGTTTATGGATATGATTGATAGAGTGTATTGGAGAGTCAGAAGCCAAGAAACACAAAGATTGCTTGAATGCTAAGGATCTTGGACTTTTGTAAACACTTCATCTGTAGAGATGAGCTGCAGACATAACTGGAAAGTGGTGAGAGTCAGAAGAAAACCCAGACATGCTGATTTCTAATCCATTTTACACTAATAAGAAACAGTTTACTTGTTTTACTTGACTGTCTCCCAGGCAGGCATCCAGCAGTTAACAATTAAATTCAAACATATATCTACTCTTTAGGAAGACCAGACCCTGTGCCCCAGCCCCCATCAGTCATCTTTCACGTGTGGCTCCAATAGCACTGTTGAGAAAGCAGCTCAAAGCGTCGAAGATATTGATGCAAAGTCCAAAGCATCATCTCTATATAGGAAGGACAATGTGTTAGATTTTTTAATGCATCCATTAACTTCTACAGTGCGTTCTTAGAATTTCACTCTAACAAAACAGGCACTTCACCATTAATGAAAGAATGATTTTTAAGCAAATTTTTGATCCAGGAAAATTATCCCAGTTCTTTGAAAGAGCTCATATGCGTACGTTTATAAAAATGAAGCTAACATTTAAACACTTCTTCACAGAATCTCATCGGAGAAAGGGTGGCTCATAATGGCTAATCAAAAATTTCTTTCTTCCCAGAATTGCCTTTTAAAAGAAGCTAAACACAGATCCCACCATTTTTTTTAATGCTGACATAATTCAGAAGCTTTTCTTCTAGAGGAAAATTGGAAGCTCTATCTTAATAGTGCCTGGGGTGGAGGAGCAAGAGTTGGGAAATTAAGTGTTATTTGGATGTCTCTATAAGCAAAAAAAAGAAACACCCTGAAGTATTCAATTGAACTTTTTTTATTAATGAAAAAAAAGTATGGTATGTACAGCAAAACCATATCAAATTCTATAGCACATCACTTGTATAAGTAACTGATTGGCTTAGACAACTACAAAAGCTATGCTGGACTGTTTTAGTTGATTGTACTAAGAGAGTCTACTATGTGTTGTCCATTGCTAAAAAATGAATAAAGGATGAAAACAAAGATATAGGCATAAATACAACAGAGTCACCAACTCCCAAGGACTTTATAATGTAATAGAAAAGACATACATAACAATAATTATTATAGGAACAGATGCTAAACATGAAATTGTTTACATTCTGTCCTGGAATTGAGCCAGTGAGTCCTTTCAGTCTGAGGTAAAGTAGGAAGTGCTATGAAATCATCTATATATTGGGCAGTAATTCATTTGTTCAGTCATTTTATCATTTATTCAGCAAATATTTACTGAAGATCAACTGCAAAAAACATAACAAAATTCCTGGTCCATTCTAATAAAAGGAGAAATTTCATTCTAGTAAAGGGATTAAATCAATCTATCAATAGTGTTTGCCCAATAGGTTACATTAGACTGAAAAAAAGGTTAATAGCATATAAATAAGGTTGGCAATGGGGCACAAGTGATAAGGATGCTATTGTATAAAATATGTATTGTATAAAGGATCTTATGTATAAAGACAGACCTTACTGATGAGAGCAGAGCTGAAAAGTTATTGAGGGAAGTGTGTTCAAGGATAGCAGGTACAAAGGCAGAGAGAAGGGCTGTGTAATTGGAAAAGAGTGGCCAGGGAGTAGAATGGTAGAAGATGAGGTCAAAGAATTGTAGAACATCTTCACTAGCAAGAGTCACAAACTTAATATTAGGACATGTATTTACATGAATCCCTATTTAGTCCAACAGAAGGAAAGAAATAAAAACATAGAGGATATGATTAGAAGGTTTCAGATGAAAAGCAAATACATAAAATCTATGTTTTAGTTCCTTACTATCTAGTGACATCATGTAGAAGAGTTGACTAAGTGAAATGATTAATAAATACCAAAAAAGAATAAAATGTAATGCCAATTTAATTATTTAATTCTCACAACCACCTAGTGAATTAAGTAACATTACCCTCAATTTACAGACAAAGGAACTGACGTTAATAACGTGCTCTAAATTAAATACATAGTGAACAAAATCAGATTTTAATTTCAAATATTTTATATTTAAGTTGTCAGCATTTTTACTATATGTGTGTTGCCTATTTTTAAAAAATCACCTTTATTCTTTGCTCTATCTTTGTAGAAATTTATTTAATTTAATGAGAAAGCCATATAAAATAGAACTCTTTAAAACTAACCAGTTGCTTCTTTGGGGGAGAGGGAAACTAAAGGTAAAATGTTAACTGTATTTATAAAGTCTAAATTATTTACAACTTGATATTATTTTTTAAAAGTTCCTGTATAACATTCAAAAGTACCCATAATTTGCTCTGGAGAAATCTACTTTCTTGTCCTATAATAAGAAAAAGTGGGAACTCTAATTGTCAAGCAATTTTCATTGGTGGAGTCATTTATAAAGAACAATCTCTTTTCCAAAAGTTAAAAAAATGAACCAGAATCTAGTAGAATTCCATTTTCCCATCAGTTTTTAAAGTCACTAAAAACTCTTTTTTATTATTTTATTTTTATATTCCCCCATACAATTGCAAACGCCCCATTCTGACCCCAATCCTTCCCCTCCCGCCCCCCACCCCCCAAAAAGTGTCTCTGGTTCATAGTTTTTTTGTTGATTTTGATTTTCACTTTCTTATATTCATTTTCCTGGTCCCTTATTTAAGTTTTCTAGATTCCTGCTATGAGTGAGACCATCCGGTATTTTTCTTTTTCTTTTTGGCTTATTTCGCTGAGCATGATCCCTTCCAGTGCCATCCATGTTGCTGCAAATTGCATGTGTTTATCTTTTTTGAATGCTGAGTAATATTCCATGGTATATATGTACCACATCTTCTTGATCCAGTCATCTATTTTTGGGCATTTGGGTTGTTTCCAAAGCTTAGCTATTGTAAACAGTGCTGCTATAAACATAGGAGTGCAGGTGCTCTTTGGAATTGATGTTTCTGTGTCCTTTGGGTAAATACCTAGGAGTGGAATTGCTGGATCATATGGAAGCTCTATGTTTAGTAGGTCCAGAAATCTCCACACAGCTCTCCATAGTGGTTGGACCAGTTTGCACTCCCACCAACAGTGCACAAGAGTTCCTTTTTCTCCACATCCTCGCCAACATTTGTTGTTGCTAGTTTTTTTAATATGTGCCATTCTCACTGGTGTGAGATGGTATCTCATGGTAGTTTTGATTTGCATTTCCCTGATTACAAGTGATGTTGAACATTTTTTCATATGTCTGTTGGCCATTTTCATTTCCTCTTCAGAGAAGTTTCTTTTTAGCTCTTCTGCCCATTTTTTGACTGGATTATTTTCTTTGTTGTTGCTGAGTCTCATCAGCTCTTTGCAGATTTTTGTGATCAGTCCTTTATCATTAGTGTTGGGTGCAAAAATGTTCTCCCAGTTGGTGGGGTTTCTCTTTGTTTTTGTTATTGTCTCTTTTGCTGTGCAGAAGCTCTTTAATTTGATGTAGTCCCAGCTGTTTATCTTTCTCTTCACTATCACTGCTTTGGGTGATGTGTCTGTAAAGATGTCTTTGATGTGCAAATCCCGTAGTGTTTCGCCTATATTTCCTTCTATGTAATATTTGGGAATAAATCTAACAAAAGAGGTAAAGGACCTATACAAAGAAAACTATAAAACACTGTTAAAAGAAATAGAAGAAGACACAAAGAAATGGAAAGACATCCCCTGCTCATGGATTGGAAGAATAAACATTATTAAAATGGCCATCCTACCAAAAGCAATATACAGATTCAATGCTATTCCAATCAAAATCTCAATGGCATTCTTCAAAGAAATAGAACAATTATTGATGAAATTCATATGGAATCACCAAAAACCCCGAATAGCCAAAGCTCTACTGAAAAAAAAAGAAGGAAATGGAGGCATCACACTCCCAGACTTCAAACTATACTACAAAGCCATAATCATCAAAACTGCATGGTATTGGAACAAGAACAGACATACAGACCAATGGAATCGAATAGAAAATCCAGAAATAAACCCACAGATTTATGGTCAACTAATCTTTGACAAAGGAGCAAAGACTATGCATTGGAGCAAAGAAAGTTTGTTCAATAAATGGTGCTGGGAAAACTGGGTCGCTACATGCAAAAGAATGAAGCTTGACCACTACCTCACACCATACACAAAAATCAACTCAAAATGGATTAAAGAACTAGACATAAGACCTGAAACCATAGCAATTCATTCTTAATGTTAAGTACTATCCCACAGAGGACCTGGGCAGGAAGTTTTAGAGGGAAAGCAAGTATACTAAATTGAATAATGGAGGTAGGTCTTCCTTAATGAGCTAATATCTTATAATTAATATCATGACAAGACTAAAATATATGTAAGATTAAAATTCTCCTTCTTCTATGCACATCTTTCACACTCATGGAATGGGGTTGCCTAAGGGAGAAGATAACAGGAAAACAAAACAAAACAACAACAATACCCTTGTATTTGCCTATTCACAACTGTTATGTTACTAGCTCCTTCCTTTAAGAGCTGAAATTTCCCCAGGAGTAAAAGATGTTTCTGTCTCCTTTATCATCCTTTGTAATCAGATAAGTAAAAGAGATCACAAATGCCATGTCCTAGCCCTAGGGCAGTATCAGACTAAGCAAAAAGCTGCCTTCTTTGCTCTAGTTTGCCATATGCATTTTCACATCAGAAGATTCTTTGCTGCTTAAAAAATTAACACTGGTGAATCCCTTTCATTGACCCTAACTGGTTGAACTCGGGAAAGATGTCAGTTGTACAATCTTACTAATTTCCAGGATTTACATTGAGTACACACTGTCTGAGAGACAGTTGCATTTTATTTTCTGATTTACTTTTAAAAATATATACCACTGAGCAATAAAATTTTATTGCAGGATATTTAAATTATGGGATCTTTGATTCATTAAGCTATTATAATACAGGGGAAAAAAAACTAAAGGACATGTTTAGCAAGAATGAGAAATGTGAAAGAAATGCTAACTGGGAAAGAGAAGACCTAAATTCTGGTTATTTCACTGTAAAATTGGCGACAGTGGTAATGATGTAAAACAATTATCTCTAAAGGTGCCTCCAGATCCCAATAGACAGGCTAGCTATGAGTAAACTTCTTGTTCAGACATTCATTGGTGCCATTTATCTGTGACTTTCTCTAAGCAAAGTAGAATTGTTTTACTCAATCCCTATTCTAGCTTTTCTGGAGAACATTCCAGTTAAGTAGCAGAGCCATTTGTCAGGTAAAAGTCATCATAGTAAATTGAAATTATCTACCTAAAGATGTTTTTTCATCAAATGATTCCCTGAAATTGTATATGTGCTTCCCCCTAACTTGGGGGCGGGGGAGGGGAGGATGTATAAGAATAAACCTATTATTCTAATATTTTAATATTTGTTCTTCGACATGTAAAGAAAGACATGCTTATATCTCTATATCCTTTTTTTAAACCATTTTCATAATTTCAACAGTTGATTTCTACTAGTGATGCATATCACTAGCTGCAACTGCTTCAGATGTGGCAAAGTTCTCAGTTCTGTGTTCTCTGATATTTCCCACAAATTAGACTTATTGGAACAAACATGTAGGACCACAAGGAAAACCAAGGGTTTGGCAATACTCCTTAAAACCACAGGTGTCTCCAACAAGTTTTCAACCCCCTTAGCTTCACAAAGTACTGGTATAATGAAGTTACCTTGCAATCCCAGTGAAATACCAAATTTTTACTACTTTCTTTTGATTGACTTTGAAGAAGGTCTATATGTGCTAAGTGGATAGGTGCTTTTTTGGTGTGTGTGTGTGTGTGTGTGTGTGTGTGTGTGTGTGTGTGTGTGTGTGTGTGTGTGTGTGTGTGTGTTTTAGCTATTCTTTTTATTGCTTGTGCTCAGAGAATGAGACCTGTGCGATTTCTGCTTTCTGCAATCATTTAAGAATTTCTTTATAGACTAATAATACATGGTTAACTTTTTGGGCTATGTGTTAAACATGTTTTTTGGATACAAAGTTAAACATGCTAACAGTGTTATTTAGAACTTTATATCCTTTTTTGATAATTGTATTTTCTAGGAAGCTGTGATTGCAGATTGATCATTTTTCCTTTACTTTCAATTGTCTTTATTTATATACTGTATAGCTATGCTGTTAGATACATAGCTGTGACTGTTATGTATTATTGTGGCATTTCCCTTTTCTCAATGTAAAATACCCACCCTTCTTTGTCCCTTTCTTTTTTTTCTTGGATTCTATTTTAGTCTTAAATTAACAATACTTAAATTTTGTTTCAGTTATCATTAACCTACTATGTATTTCTCATCTTTGATTGTAAATGTATTGACATAATTTGTTAGATATCACATAAATAAAATGCAATTGGATTTTTTTACCCCAAGTTGAGAGTATTTAGCAGAAGTACATTTATTATAACATCTGCTTGGACTTATTATTGTAATTTAAACTATCATTTCATATTTCCTTTTGGTTCTAATGACTAAGGGTAGTACAGAATTATATTCATTTGGAAATAGATTTGCTTTTTTGATTTTCTTATGTGGTTGGAAAGTGCATTCTAGTTCAGTATTCCAGATTATCTCATTATTTTTCCAACACATAAATTTATTTTCTATCAAGAAAGACTTAAGTAGAAGATGAGATTTAATTAGTGACAATATTTAATTAGAAATGAGAACCCTTAATATATTTCCATGATACTATTCAGTTCATCTTGAGTTTTATTGTAATGTCAATTTTGAAAAGCAATTTTATTTTTCCATTTGATTATACACACACATAGGAAAAAATTCGAAAGGCACAAAGAAGTATCCAGTCAAATAAAAGTCTCTTTTCCGTCTCTGTTCCTGGTCTTCCAGCTCACTTCCCTAGAGGCAAATGCTGTTACTAATTTCTTGTGTATCCCCCAGAGATGATTTGTACATATGCAGTCTTAAATCAGGCTCTTATTTTTTTTTTAAGCACAATAGTATCATATTCCATACACTCTTCTGCTTTTGTGGTGTGTTTACTTATTTGCTTTTGTTTTGACTTAGCAATATATTTTGGACATTTTTCAATATACTCTAAATACACATGGAGCTTTTTCATTTTTAGTCTATTTTTTGTTGTTTTTCTTTTAAAAAATTTAAAGAGATAATATATTCATTGAAGAAGCAATATATTCATATTCTTTTTAATTAAAACACACAGTGAAAATGCTCTAGCATTTTTACACTTTTGCCCAATTTCCCATAGCAAGCCAGAGAACCACTATTTTTATTTTCTTGAAATGTTCCAGAGTTTTCTATACAAGCACAATAGAAATGAATACAATTTTCTTCCTCTTTATTCACAAAAGATAGCATAATATTTCCTTACCTCTTCACTTAACAAAGTACCTAACAAGACCTTTCAATGTCTTATCCAGAGACTTTCTACATTCATTTTTACAAAGGTGGGGTACTTCATCCCCTTATGAATGTTATATGCATCATATATCATTTCACTCACTTTGCAAGTGTATCTGTTTAGTAATTCACTTAAACACAAGAATGTCTGTGTAATAAATTCCTAAATGCAGAGTTGTGGTACCTTTCTATGCATGGTTTTCCCATGCATATATGCATTATAAGTTATTTAACCAATTTCCTCTTGGTAGATATTTTTACTGTTTGCAAAAAGTTGGAATCCAAAAAATTCTAATCCAAAAATTCTGCAATTAATTTCTTTGTATACACATAAGTGAAATTTGATTTGCGATCATATATAACTGTAAGCTAGCTATCTAGAAAGTCTGATGGCTGTATCAAGAGCACTTTGTAACTAGACATATATTGCCTAACTGTTCCAACTACTCTCCATACAGATTGAGCCGATCTTACTCTCACCAGGAACAGTTTATTTTCTTACATTTCACCAAATCGATGTGTTATCAAAGCACTCAAACATTACTAATCTTATAGGTAAAAATGTTATCTAATTGTACTTTCAGTTTGCATTTTGCTTACCATGAGTGAGGCTGAGCATATTGTCAAACATTTAAGAGACTATATTCCCTTATCCTTGACATTTTCCTCTTGCATAACTTTTTTAAAATTGATTTATACAAACTCTTCATATATTAAGGATGTTTGTCTTTTGTGACAAATACTTATTTACTAAACCTTCTAGTTGTTTATTTTTGATGGATACAATAATCTCTTGGAATTCTCTGATGTTTTTGTATATTCCAAAACTAAGTCAGATATATTAAACTCTAGGAAACTTCAATTAGTTTGAACTTGGCCCTTTCAGGATAATAACACAAAAGGAAATTCATAGATAACTAATTATTCACTCTAAGAAAATTTTCCTTTAATGATACTTTTTTTATGTATCCTTCCCACCAAATCACCTGGAGGTGCCCATGATGGGGTGCCCATACCCCATCTGCCTCCCTTTCTCACTCCCTCCACACTTTCCCCTATTCCCTCTGGTAACTATTACCTTCTTATTTCTGAGTTCAGTTTTTATTCCTTATGTTCTTTGGATATCATTGGGTTTTTGTGGTATTTAATGATATTTACTTATTTTAAATTCATCTTCTGTTTGTTCTATTACTGCAAGTATGTGGGCTGATCTTTGCAAATCCCTGCGCACCTGCTTGTTGGGTTTATCTCTAAGCTAGCCTCAGTGACTGTGGAGAAAGATAGGATATTCTGCCAAGAGCCTACTGGTCTTCCCTGGGTGTGAATGCTCCCAATCTTCCCGAGAGAGAGACAAGAGACTGCCCTGGGCAATGCCCTGATTTTCTGCTCCAGTACCTTCTCATTCTAACCAGTGGCCCAGCTCAGCTGCTGCCCAGGATCGGTACAGGTCAGAGAGGGTAGAGACAGGGACTACCCCAGCCAATTACATCCTCTCCTGTGCACCCGGGGACCCTTCCTTCATATAATCACTAACCCTTGGATTGGTCTTCACCAAAATTGTTCCTACCTGGGTATTAATATTCAAGTTTGGGGGCATTATTTTCTATAGGTGTTTTTCTCTTATGGTCTGATTGTATATATTCATCTGGATTTTTGTTTTAATATTTAGGAACTCTTTAAGATATCAGGTGTGTTATTTGCACTTTCTTGTTCCTTAGCAGTTACTGATTTTTCACTTTAAAATGTTTCTGTTACTTTATGGCATTTTTGGCACTAAAAAAAGGTGGATGCTTAGGATATGATCCTGATAATCTCTCCAAAACCAAAAAAGTAGGGACAGTAGCTGCCTTTTCAACTACACACCTTTGCTCACTGTGAGGGTCATAAAGTCAGATGAGTAAAAATATAAAGTTGGTACTTGTTCAGCATGATAACTGACTCACGTGAGAGAAATTCCGTAAGAATTTGTTGTGTGGTGAGAGAAAATAAAGAAGGAGTAAAACAAGTTCTAGATTTCTGTTAGGGTCAATTCAACATGTTTTTATACTACATGGCAGGCACCATTAGGCACAGTGTTACCAAATGAATAGAACTCCCTCTCCGTCCTCCTAAAACATGTGTGTGGGTGAGCCATGCAGAAAATAATAGAAGCATGTTTCCTAAAGTCCAAGTTTATATCTTAAGATTACCTAATAAAAGTAGCTAAGTCTACAGACTTTAGAAAAGAACAAAGAAGGTAATTACTTGGTAATTTGCACAAATAAAAACTATTTTAAAGTGAATAAGATTAGGGGAGAAGGAGAAAAAAACAGAGGTCTGTCTATCTGCGCATTCTTTGCACAGGGAAGGTTTTACACACATTTTCTCCACCTCAGTCACACTCACCATCACAAAAGGTAGCAAAAGTTACTTATTTTTAAAGGATGCCCTTAAAAGTTTCTCAGAAATACAGATGACAGATCAACTATCACATGCAAAAAGTTATTTCAATTGTAAAAAACTTTGATCATTTTGAAGTAAATTTTGCTTTTAGAATACATTAGGTTTATGCTTTGAGATAGCAAACGGATGCATTGAATTTTCTAGGAGATGGCTCGAGATTGACAAGAGAGGTCTCTCCTGCGAGAGGTGTTACAACCTGAGAAAATCAGTATCTCATTTCTGTTCTCCAGCATGAGGTACAATGGCAAAAATTCTCACCAACTTAGCACAGTCAGGAGCCCTGAAACCAGGGTCCAGGGGAAAGAGGCTGGAGAAAGGAAAGGAGGCAACAGGAGGCCAAAGGAAGAGACATTCCTGCTGTGCTCCCACTTGAGGTTGACCTGTGATCCGAAAGGTGACATAATGTATTAAACTCTGAAAGCATGTTTTCAGGTTAAGGACAGAAAGATTTAAAAATATTGTATATCTTGCACAACACGATATTGGCATACACTTGCACGATTTTCAGAGTCAATTTATTTCTGGTGATTTTAGCCACTAGCAAATATTGATTTAGTTTGAAAGTGTGTTGGGTTTCATTTTGAAGGGTAAGACCAGGGAGATATTTTAGTAAAGATTGTTTATGCTCTTTCTGAAATAATTCTAAAGTTGGCACCACTTTTACTAACCTTCTGCAAAATACAAAGATGTATGTATGTGGTCAACTTTTTATTGTGGTCACATAATTAAATGTAAAATTGAAATATAAAAAAATTTAATTAAAAAAATAAAAGAATGCTTTTGAACATCCTCTGAATTTTGCCTTTTTGTTTTCCATAGCATGAAAGTTTGGGTTCTGTCTGGTTAAAAAAAAAAAAAGCACACCTTCATGCCTTCCAGGTACTGTAGAACCTAGTGGTGAGGTAAGATTACAAAGTGACCATCATTTTGCAGGATTGTGTGAGATGAAAACAAGAGCACCATCATAGTCATTAGCAGTGGTGGGAAGTGGTCAGGAGGACCTGCCATGAAGTCCAACACCCTGGAGAATATAATCAAGTTGCTTGGCCTCTTTTTGCCTCAGCTTTTTCTCCTATGACATGGAGGTAATGATGGTAATTAGTTCTTATATTTATGACCAGAATGAAATGAAATTATGTACCTGTAACTCTCAACAAAGGTCTTGGCACACAAAAAACTGGGAATTTTAATATATTCTATGCTTAATTTCCTCTTGCCACCTAGATGCAATACCTTAAATCAGACATTTTTTTAATTTTCTTTTTATTCTTTTTTTTTAAAGATTATTTATTTATACAAGAACCGGGGTACAGGTCAGATGCGCAGGAGGGTGAGAGGATTTGCCAGAGACAGAGCAGGGAACAGAACAGGCAGACTGACTAAATACACTGCTGAGGGGACCAGCGGGCACGACAGGAGAGGTCTGTCGCACCATGTGGGACCCTAGCCAGCCGGCAGGGATCAAACCCACACTGCAGAGGCTGCAGACAGCTTCACAGCGCGGCGCTCAGCCACCTGCGCCACCAGGGGAGGCCCCTTATTCATATATATATTTAATATTCTTTTTACTTATATATTTATATCATTGTACATTTTTAAACAATGTCTGCTTCCCCCCACCCCCTGAGGTGTAATCCCCATAGTTTCCTTCACCAATGCACCTGTGCACCATCACCTCAGTCCCCTGTGCTCCTCTCTCCCTTCTTCTGATCCCTCTCCCTCCTCCTCCCCTGCAGGATGTCTCTGGTTTATAATTGAAATCAGTCATTTTTAAAGTGTGGTCTGAGGATCCCAGAAGGTTCTGAAACTTTCTTAGAGGGTTCAAAGGTCAAATGATTTTTTGCATATATTTTTCAAAACAGTAATAAATACATGATTTGCTTTTTTTACTGTTATTCTCTCAAGAATGTATAGTTTTGCAAAGGCTTTACAGCATATGATACCACAGTAGACTAAATGCAGGAACAGATGTGAAGTCAGCCATTAAAGAAATTTGCAAAATATAGAACAATGCAACTCCTCACTAAATATTTTTGTTTGCAAGAAAAAGTGTATTTTTCATAAAATTATGTTGATGTGCAATAGCTCTATTACCATTTTAAGTAAATAAATGGATAGTAAATATTACAAATTTTTATACAGTAGATATAAATATATAGAACTCACATAATAAAAGCTCTTGGGTATTTTAATGATTTTTAAGACTGTAAAAAAAAAAAACCTTTTGGAAACTGAAAGTTTTCAAAACTATTACCTTAAATAATATGGATAATCATTAAGATAATTATTTATGGATAACATTACTATCCTATACTTCCAAAATACAAACAATAATGTAAACCAACATTATTGTAATAAAAAGAGAGGGAGGGAAGGTAGGAATGAAGGATATTTTGCATTGTTTTTCTTTTACTTAACGTATGGTGTGATGTGCATCCAGGTCATTAACTTCTGCAATATCTTTTATAAGGATTGGATTATCGTTTATTTCATTAAGTTCCATTTTTGGACATTTATGCTGCTTACATTTTTTCTTGTTACAAACAATGCTACATGAGATTCTTTTTAAAATATACTTAAATATTTCTTAGAATAAATTCTCAGAACTGTTGCATCAGGAATATGCGTAGTTTTAATGCACTTAATGTATGTTGCCAAATAGCTCTTCAGAGATGTTGTGCAGCACATACATTACATCTGACACCCTTGCCACTAGCCATTACTTTATATCTTTGCCAATTTGATAGCTTGAAGTGGTATTTCATTGTTACAATTTACATTTCTTGGATTGCTAATATGATTAACTACCTTTTCATATATATTTAGCTTTTTATATATTGCTTTCTGCAAAATGACTATTTAGAAAAAAATGTTTATTGAATTGATGCAACTTTTAAAATTTGCCCACTTCTCCTAAGGATTATTTTATATACCTAGGATCATTAGCTTATAAAGCACAAGTGATTACATGACTGATACAGTTTTCACATACTTATAAATATGAATGAAAATCTATTGGGTAAATCTAGTAGCTGCAAACCCTCCCCACTATTTTTTACCTTTATAAAAATTTGAATTTCAAAGAAAGATACAACAATCATCCATATGACCTAATGATTAGGACTACTTTAAATAGGAATGTAAAATTACAAAATTCTATTCAATAGTAAGTTAATATTATTTTAATCTTTTGGGTCACAGCTAATTTGTTATCAGGATAATATCTGAGACAGGCAAAACTCTCAGGAATGTGAACTAATGAGGAAAGGAAGCAGTCTTAGGTGGCTCAGGAAAGGGAGTGATCTAAGGATAGAAATGACAGTGCAACATGATTAGAAAGCATAGAATAGGATGAGTAGGATAAAATAGGATAGGATTGGGCCTCCCTGGTGGCGCAGCGATTGAGCGCTGGGTTGCGAAGCTGCCCGCAGCCTCTGCAGCACCGGTTCGATCCCCGGCTGCTCCCCGGCCACCGGAGGAGGATCCCACATGGCGCGCAGACCTCTCCTGCCGCCCGCTGCTCCCCTCAGCAGTGTACTTCGTCAGTGTGCCTGCTCTGCTCCCCGCTCTGGCTCTGGTAAATTCTCTCACCCTCCCGCGCTTCTGACTGTACCCAGTGCTTGTATAAATAAATAAATCTTTTTAAAAAAAAGATAAAAATAAAATAAAATAGGATAGGATAGAGTAGGGTAGGAGAGAGTAGGGTCGATAGACAAGGATAGGGTAGGGTAAAAATATGATAGCAGAGGACAAGATTGGGAGGGGGAAGAGAGGGGAAAGGAGGGGAGGAAATCTACAAAGATTTCCTCACTGCAATCAGGCAGTGAGCCTGTCTAAAGTTGGGCTGATAGCAGCTTCATAATTTCAGGATGCATGACTCATCATTCCTCTCCTCAACCCCTGATCAGCCACTACCTGGAGCTAAAGCAAGATAGGACCCTTGGGAAGATATCAGAAAGAACTAACCAGAGCAACAGGCACCAGGGAGGCACTTAGACCAGTGAAGGACCCCAACAGGAAGGAAAACTCCATGTTAATTGTATAACTTAGTCCACACAACAGGGGCCAAAGATGTGTGTGGAGCCAGGCTCACATCTCAAAGCAAGTCAACAATAACAAGCTTCTAAATCCTCCCTGTCCACATTATGAAGGGAAGGAAGTAGGTTAGACTCCCTGGTGGCACAAGGGGTTAAGACGCAACCTATGAAGCTATCAGCAGCCACTACAACACATTCGATCCCTGGCCAGGGAGCTACCCACATGGCACAGCAGACCTTTCCAGTCTTACCTGCTGCTCTCTTCAGCAGTGTATTTCCGTCATTACTCCTGTTCTGTTTCCCACTCTGTCTCTGGTGAATCCCCTCACCCCCACACCTCAAGCCTGTACCCCAGGTCTTGTATGCATAAATAAATAAATCTTAAAAAATAAAAAAGAAAATAAATAAAAAATAAATAAAATAAAAATAAAGTTGCAGCTAAGAAGAGCTGGGGTAGAAACTAGGCTTACTAAACAACTAGCAGTTTTAAAGTCACTCACTAATCTCATTCTGTCCCTGAAACTTCAGGCAGAATGCTGCACACAGTGGAACCAGCAAATATTTGCTGAATGAAAAAATGAGTAAATGAATAGATAGCATATATATAACTCAAGAAAATAACACATAAGTATTCTTAAGAATTTTTTAACTTCAAAATATTTTTTAACCAAAAATAATGGGGAAAATGAAATCTTTACCTCTATTTATATAAATGGTCATTGCATTTTATTTAAGTTTCCTACGAAGAATCCTAATAAATATTTAAGCTGTTCCAATCTACCTTGCCAGCTGGTACTTAGGGGGAATTAAGCAGTGGATTACGAGAATGGTTTCTCAGAAGCTTTGAAGTCTACTGTTTTAGGCGCTACGATCACAGGAATGTCTCATCCACTTCCTTTTCTCCTTTCTCTTATAATCTTTTGCTAAACAAAACTAGCTATAAACATACCAACCTATGTTGCTATAATGATTTTCTTAGTTAACACTGTAGTTAAGGTTATATACAGACTTTCGTTGTAATCCCTCATCTTCACTAGTTCATAAAGTTTGAACACATCCCTTTAGCCTAAAACTGTCTAGGCTTTGTTTCTTATTCAGATCAACTTTAAACTCAGTCTGTTAGCTGCTTCAGAGAAGAGAGAAATCAAGAGGTGTAATGTTTTGACCATCAGTGTTCGACCAACTTAACAAAAGTTGACGAGCTCACTTGTGGCCACTCTTTACTTTGGAAAGACACCATCTTTCAGGGAATCATCAACAGATCAGGAGAGAATAAACAGGTAATTTCTAAAGGCAATTTGGCCCATTTGATTGAATCTACTTTCACATCTTTACAACTTCAAAATGTCTAACAGTCTATTGATAGGTGAGTATTCCACCATGTATTAGAATTTTCTACTCAAAAGACGAATATTGTTAAATGTGAGCTTTTTCATGCACTTAAGAATAATATTTGTATATAAATAGTCTACTCAGTAGTTTGCTTTGGCTTAAAAATTAATAGTCATGGGCCTCCCCTGGTGGCGCAGCGGTTGGGCACTGGGCTGCGAGGCTGCCCGCAGCCTCTGCAGTGCCGGTTCATTCCCCGGCCGCCGGCGAGGGTCCCACCAAAAAAAAAAAAATTAATAGTCATTTTGTAGTAATTACAAAATCAAAATCTTTTTAAGATTTTTCAGTTTACCACAGGAATCTTACAAGTCTAATATTCTAGCAAAGATTTTTAAGGATTTTAGATGACTATTTGGTCCAATTCACAGACTTAATACAATTCCTTAAAATATTTTTTGGCTTTTTTTTTAAGATTTATTTTTATACAAGAACCGGGGTACAGGCCTGATGCGCAGGAGGGTGAAAGGATTCACCAGAGACAGAGCGGGGAACAGAACAGGCAGACTGACAAAATACACTGCTGAGGGGAGCAGCGGGCGAGACAGGAGAGGTCTGCTGCGCCATGTGGGTAGCTTCCTGGCCGGCTGGGAACAAAGCCATGCTGCAGATGCTGTGGACAGCTTCACAGTGCAGCGCTCAACCACCTGCGCCACCAGGGAGGCCATTTTTTGGCTTTTTTAAATGTCATTTATTTTCTTACATCATTGTTTATTTTTGCACAGTATTGGTTTCTCCCCTCAGGTGTAGTCTCCATAGTTCTCCCACCACCACATCACCCATGAACCATCATCACAGTCCTTTGCACTCTTCCCTCTCCTGTCTTAAGCCCCCTCCTTTCCTTCCCCTGCTTCATGCCTCTGATCCATGGTCAATATCTTAAAATATTCTGACCTGTATTTTAATTTCAATATATTCAATTTCCTTTCAAGTATAATTTTTGACTCAGTATACCCTTCCAGGAAGCTTCAGTCAGTCCTGTAAATGTAATAAAATTTTAACTGAGAAATCTCAAATCTAAGTCAACTACTCATTTCCATATTTAAAATTTGAATATCTTTTACTCTAAGCCAAATTCTCTTAAATTACAATACTTAGAATACCAAATATGCAGATTTCAATTTTTATTGATTACATATTTTAAACATTCAATGAGGAATTTGCTCATTTTACTTTTACTTTTTTTCCCACCACTATCCCTTTTACCCCCTTTGTCTCAGTCCCTCTCCTCTTAACTGCAGAACCCTCAGGAAGTTTATTAACATCCACTGAGAGTGTTTTATGTTATCAAATTATCTGCTATGTAAATTTCCAGTACTGTTTTTATCGTTCCAACTTTACTACACATAATTCTCTTAAATTTCCTCTACTTTGTTCAAAATGACTGAATTTCATCCATTTTTATGGCAAAATAACACTCCATGGTGTGGATACCATATCCTGATCAAATTGTGGATGGACATTTACACAGCCTCCCTGTTGGAGTTAGTATAAGTACTGTTGATATGAACATTGTAGAACATAAAGGTTTTTGTGTTGATGGTTTCATATTTTGGGGATAGATGCCCAAGAATGAGATTGCTGTGTTGAATGGTATTTCCATTTTTCATTGTTTAGGTAAGTACAGACTGATTTCCATAGTGGTTGTACCAGCTTACATTGCTACCAGCATTGTGATAGGTTCCTCTTTCTCTGCATCCTCTCCAACACTTGGTTGGTTAAGTACATCAGACCCTTATTCTACTCTGGAGGAGACAGAGATACATAGTTACTAGAATTGTTTTACTCCCAAATGCTTTGATTTTCCTGTCCCCCATGTCTCTGCCAGCACCACATTTAACTACATATGGAACAGTTGTTTTATTGTCATGGGATACCCATATGATATTACCTCAAATCAAGGTAACTGCCATAAAAGGAAAGATGTACATGACAAATTATCCATTATTTCAACCACAAACTACATTACCTGGCGACAACCAGCCTGATAGAATAATGAAATTGCTTACTAAAGGCTCTACTAAGGTGTTAAGACAAAGACCTCTATGGAGTTGAGATCAAAATAAAGCATATGAACAGTTTGACTGTGCCCCAATAACTAGAACATATCTAGACTCCAAAGGGTAAAGTAGGATTTGTTCTCACCATTGCTCACAGTGTTATATTTATAAAATATGTGCTGCCTATCCCTGTATCTTAGATTTTATATGATTAGATGTCCTGGTACCCAGAGGAGTGTACTGCTTCCACAAAGGGAAATAGTAAGAGTTCCATTAAACTATAAGATATGGCTTCTGCCTATTTACTTTGACCACCTCAAGTGAATAACATAGTATGCAAAGAAAGGAGTTACTATACTGGTGGAAGGAGTAATTTTATGTGCTTATCTTGAAAAGTAGGGTTTCCTGTCATACCACAGGAGCAAAGAAAATATGACAGGAATACAGAGATTCACAAGGTGTCCCTGGGTATTTCTATGCTAGATAATACTGGTAAATAATCAATAGCAGTGATCACATCCCACCAAGGACAAATGAAGGTCTCAGATCCCTCAAGGTTGAAGATATTGGAATACCACCAAGCAAGCAATCTATGGGAATTGAAGTACTGAGTAAGGACAAGGGAAGTCTAGAATAGTTATTGAAGTAGTTACATCATAAGTATTGATTTTAACCTCAGTTGTAGCAGAGAAGATTGTAGCTGGTTATACCACTCCTTTGTATTAAGCTCCTCTTTGGAGTGATTGCAGCTACCAACACTTTGAAGATTGAGTAACAAATTGGTTTTAATATGTGGTACAAGCAGAGAGTAAATTGTATTGGGTGCTTCTGTGTCCTGTCTCACTTCCTCTTAGTCTTCTAACTCCATTTGTGGTTGTGACTATGATGAAAAGTTTCATGGAAAAGAAGTGAAGAGTTCCAAAATCTTGCCTGAAGCACTCTTTGGCTTACCAAAATGATTTTTTTATACTGAAGAAGTGATATACTGACAGTAGCTTACAGGATGCTTTCACACTCCTCGTGTCACCAATAGGAATTAGTAACCAATGGACAAATGTTTCTTCCACTTGTTGATTCCTGGGATAACTTTCCAAATAAACTACTTGAATGCAAGTTCTTTTCTTAAGCTCTGCTCTCCAGGGTAATTCAGTTTAAGAAAGATACCAATCAGAAGCAAGATAGCTCTTACAAATGATATAACATGCTGCAAGACATCAGTAAAGATGTTCCACTCTGCAAGAACATCAGCTTCAAGGATAACAGAAAGATCATTTTTTACTTAGTCAATTTCTCCTCATATGAGAAGCTGAAGTTTAGGCAAATATACTGCTTTGTAAATTCTTCCTCAGCAGAAATTACTAAGAGAAATTACTATAGGAAGAGAATTATTTGTATCTGTTTCCTATTACTCCTGCAAATTAAATGTGGTGGCCTAAAACAATGTGAATGTATTATCTTACAGATTGAGAGGTTAGAAGTTCAACACAGGTTTCACTAGGCTAAAGAAAGATGTTATCAGGGACAAATTCCCTTCTGTAGAGTCTAAGGAGAATTTTCTTTGCCTTCTGAAAAATTTCCATATTCTTTGATTCATCTTCAAAGTCAATAATGTCATGATGAGTCCTCTACATGGTTTATCACTCTGAACTTTTGTTCAGTCTCCCTCTTCTACTTTCAAACACCCTTGTAATTACATTGGATCCACTCAGAAAATTAAAGATAATCTCCCTATCATAAAGATAGGGTTTCATATTAAGGTTTCATATTAAGCTGGCTTAATAATATGAAACCTTAATTCCCCTTTGCTGTGCTATTCATAGGTTCCAGAAATTAAGACATAAACATTCGTGGGGGTGGAGTGGAGACTATTATTGTGCTTACCATGATATTAGAGTAAAAAAAAGTTTAATTTCTTGTAAATTTCTTGCAATCATATTAATTTATAACATTTGATTACATCAGACTGGTGAATCTACTTTCATTTCATATGTGGACAGAATGGCATATGAAAAGCAAAAGAAATAATGAAAAAACAAGAATGGGGGAAGATAGGAGAGAAGGAAGGAGAAGGAAGGGAGGCGGGAGGGAGGGAAGAGAAGAACAACCTAGATTTTATTTTCATATATGGAGAGATGCTAGCTGCTGAACCCTGAGGTCATTGACACGGTGTGATGGTTAATTTTATACAGCAATTTGACTAGGCTAAGCGATGCCCAGATAGTTAGTAAAATATCATTTTTGGGTGTGTCTGAATGTTTCTTGAAGATATTAGTATTTGGTTCAATAGATTTAGTAAAGAGATTTACCCTTCCCAACTTGGGAAGATATAATTTATTCTCCTAGGAACCAGAAAGGAATAAAAAGAATGAAAGAAGGATGAATTATCTCTCTCTTCTAGAGCTTGGACATCAAGGCTCCTGAATGTCAGACCTTTGTACTTCAGCTCAACCAACTCTACCGGTATTCCTATTTGTAGATGGCAGATAGTGGAACTTCTTGACCTTCATAACCAAGTCAGTCAGTTCTTGTAATAATAGTATTTTTTTTTTCTGGGACACCCTAATACAGTTGGAGAAGACTGCCTGATGTCTAAGGAAGAAGCATCTATCTGCTTGAAGTTAATTTTCTTCAAACTCAAAGTTTGGATGAGAGATTCTGGTCATCACAGCTAATCAAAAACCTGGTCAGGTATGAATTTTCCCTAGCATTATTTGTTAAAAATCTATACTTTAAATAATTTGTACCTTACAAATTTTTTCAGCTCAAATTTTCTTGAAATGACTCATATTCTTCTTGATCTTAATAATATGGGCAATACCTATGAATCAATGGCAGATGTATAACATCCTTTGGAAAAAGATGTTAACTGATAAAATTTAACTTATAGACATCTCCAGTAATTACCATTCATTGTTCTCATGTGAATTGTTCATTTTATAACCTCCCAAATCTGCTCAGTAAGATTAAATGTGATTAAATGTTTCATTTGACAACATGTAATATTTTATTTTACTATTGATCTCAATCCATGTGATTAAGCATAATTCTGCAAGACATATTTCTTTTGAACCAGTAAATCCAACAAAAGTGATAAAGAAATGGCAGGGAGGCGACATCCTGAATATGTATTTGGAACTTCAAAACAAATGGATTGTTAAAAAGTTATTTGAGATTAGTTGAGCATGAGTAGGTATTTATTGCTTTCTTCGTAGCCAGAAAATTGTTAAAGAAATAAGGCCAATGGTAGAAATATTTCCTCTTGTAAAGCATAATCATCTTTTATTGAAAAGATTGGCTTTAAAATATCCTAGTGCCTTTAGATAGTGTGTCTTTTCAACTATGCCAAATATCAGTTTACTTCAGGAAGGCAGTAATATGAATTATGATGTATTTAGTACAAGGGATTAAGGAGAAAACTGGAACCAGAAAAATGTTTCAGGAAGAGAAATCAGTGCCTGTGTCTGTGTTTAACAATGCCATTCCCCACCTAATTAGATACTTCAAATTCCTCTGGAGACTATGAATTTCCACTCCAGAAGACATGTATTGCGAGAAGTCTTCCCTCTGCCTAACTCTCAAATTGTTTTCCTTTTTGATTCCTTGTCTCTATTAACAAAAATATCTATAGGCCAGACAATATTGAAGCAATAGAGTTATGAGCCAGTTTGCAATTCATCATACTTATAAACGGGAATTGAGAGAGACTGCCTGTACCAAAAAGTATTTAAATCTTTGTTCATTTTATGATTTTGAGGGTGAAGAGTTCCCCACTGAGGGATTATATGTATGCATTGTATGAGTGGTCTTTGGAGTTTATACTACTATTCCAATCTAAAAGAGCATTATTAAATAATAATAATAGTTACTATTATCAAAATAATTATTAAATAAAAATAATCATTAACTTCTTTTTAATTATTAAGCAAACTAAAAAAAGCAAGTATACCCACTTCTTAATTATGCAAGAGTTAAATTTTTGAAAAGTGGAAAGTAATTAAATCACAATTTTCTCAAGAAATCGTGAAGGTAAAACAGGCAATGTACGCCAATATATTAAGAACAATGCAAGTTATCTTGTTTTCCCATGTTTCTTTAATATAAGCAGTAATTAAAGCAGGTTTTGGAGAAAATAAGTATGTGAAAAATTGATTGTATATTACATTTTAAAAGTGACTGACAAAGTTTAGTAAATCTCCAGACAGCAATTGTCTCTTTAGCTGTTGTACTTTTCATCAGATCTATTCAAGAAATTCTGGCATGTGAAAACTGACATATATTTGTTCACTAAATTTTAGTGAGTAATCCTTGAAGGTAAAATATCTAAGGCACAACAGTTAGGACACTACACTAAGAAAATTCATCTTACCCAGGAAGACAGCAACTTAAATAAATGTCTTACATCAATATGGGAAGCCTCTATTGACCCTTGGAGAGCCACAATCTCATCTGATTTTCACAAATTCCCTGTGAACCTGATATTGTTAGGGATCACCCCCATCTATATTTACAGAAGAAACTGAACCCAAGAAGTCTTAGTTACTCACCAAGTATGCATGCATTTTAATATGAAAGTGTGTTCTACCCAATGCACATGCTACTCATTATGTAAAGATAGAATAGGAATCAAAAATATATATTTAAAAGGCTTAGTTAAAATTCATGTAAACAAACCTCAATTGGTTCAAATGTATTGTTTGTATATAGCTATTTAGTCCTATAATAAAAAAATAATTTCCTTGTTGAAAAACTATATGTCATAGGATTGGTAAAAACTACTGCATTCACCATGTTATATCTAACATAAGTTTTAGCAGGCAAGTTCTTTAAACATAAATGACATACACACTTTTAGTGATGAATATGGAAATCACATGAATGTATATTCTTGGTCTACTTGAATTAATCATAGCTTATTACTAATGCAATTTATTAAATCATATGAAACATACATTAATATCAATACTGATGTCTATCATAACATCTGCATTATATATAAGGGTTTGTGTGCATGTAAAGACTCAATAAAGCCATCTTCACTTACTCACATTTCTATTAGAATTATCAGATTAGAAGGTTGACTGCTTTCCATTTCCAAACATCTCTGTGTTAAAAAATATTTTCATGTTATGATTGGTGCCCTTTGTGGTTTTAAGAGTTTTCAATTCAGAATAATATCACCAAATCCCAGATAGTCAAAACACTAAAAAATGAGTGCTTCTCTCTAGAGCTAATATAATAAACTCCAGCAAGTGAATGTTTGTCATGTACCAGATGTGCACACTATTCTATCTCCTTCCTTAAATCTTCACCTTCCCAAATAAGCTCTATAAGTAGCTATTATTATCCCACTTTTCAGATGAGAATCATAAGGCTTTGAGAACCATATAACTTGCCCAAAATATACAGCTAATAAATGGTGGCATTGACATTTGACTAGGGTCATGTAACTCAAAATTTTTAGACTAGTTTAAATAACAGATACCATTTTAAAAATTATCACGAAAGTTTAATAAGAAAGTTTTATTTACAATATTAAAATGCCACTACTATAATAAACCCAGATACACTGAATTTGTCTCCTAGTGTCATTTACATACATCAAACTATCCTGTCTTCTTAGAAGGTAGCCTATTCTGTCAATATTTTGCTTAAATGACAAAACACAAAGGAACTTTCAAACATTGTGTTCAAAATGCTTAACAGGAGGCAAGAAATATTTTGGCACACATAATACACAATATTGGCAAATAACTTTAAAATACATCTTGTAGTGAATCACACAGATATTAAACAGTTGAAAAGAGAAACTGTATTTCTTTCATGCCACGGTAGACCAATCAAATGACTTCATGAAATTCCATAGTGATTTACTCTAAGCAAGATAAAACATGACTGGTACACAGAACCATCAAATTCAACTTTAAAATTAAAAGAATCTTAGTACACATTTATAAAAGATAGGACAGAATGTATAATTTAGCAGAACAAGCAACCAGGAGTCTTGCCATTTGATTTTTTTTTTTCTGGATTTGGAAAGAAAAATTTAGTAATGGGTTTTTGACTCACAGTGAATTGTGAACCCAACATCATAGCAGGCAGGTATCCCCAAGAGAGAGGCATACAGGTGCAACAGCCCCACCTAAATCACACTTCCCCGTGGGTATGAGTGACTTCTGTCCCGCAGAGTCTGAAGGCAAGCTGCTAAGAGGTTGTCTTGAGTTCTCCCCACTTGGAAGGGCAATGACACCTCCAATTTTTGTTGGAGACTCTGGAGTCAACACTGAACCCCAGGGCTGCCGAAAGGAGTAAGGGGAAAAACTAGAGGGATATATGACCTCGTTTCGAATCCTGTTTCTTTCCTCTATGTCTGCATCTTTAGAGAAATTACCTGCGAGTATCTGTTTGCTAATGTGCAAAATTGAGATTGAATAATAAAATTATAAACGGTATTATGAAGATAGCTGATATATGCCAAAAGCCTGGTACTGTTACTTGATAGAATTGGTTCTCAGTAAGTCTGCTTTTCTTCCCTCCCTCCCTCCCTCCCTCTCTCCCTCCCTTCCTTGCTCCCTCCCTCTTCTTTCTGCATGAATGCATGCAGGCATCTCTTCCTACCTCCTGGGTGGTGGTACCGGGAACCTTTAGAGCAAGCACTTCTCTGTCATTTAAGGCTTGCACTCCTTAACCTCCGCATTTGGTTCCATGTTCATTTTTGCAGTTCCCTTAAGAAGGGGTTCTGAATGGGGAAGTGAGAATCAGTAACCCTCCTGCTCAGTCTTTTTAAGGAGCCCTAGGGTCATTGTGTGCAGGCCTGGGGAGGCTTTTTTCACTGATGCTGAACTAAATGATGCATTAAATTGGACTCCAATGAGGACTGCCTTCAGGTGAAGATGAAAAGGACCCTGGGTGCCCTAGGAGAGAACATTTCCTCCAGGATGTGTTCAGCTGTGCTTTCCTTTCCACTTTAAATAGCACAGGCGATAAGGACTTGATGTGCATAACCCCCTGAACCAGCCCAGCAGCCCCATGTCACTTTTTGCTACAGAGAGAGAGAGAGAGAAGGGAAGGTTGTACAAGAAGCGATGCTTTAGTTTTCCTTTCAATTTTTTTCTCTCCCTCACTCCCCCTTTGGAAGGAAAGAAAATATAAGTGCAAAGAAAGTACCACTTATTTTACCAAAACTTCAAAAGACACCAAATCCAGGTCTCCAGGTAAGTCCCTGGTGCATCACAGTAATCTTTGATTATAGTTCCAATTAGGATAAGTTAGGTATGAGTTAGGTATTTCTCTGTGTCTGCCAGGGTCACATAATAGAGACAATCAGTCATTTACTGTACACATCAGGGGAGGACTCAGGGAAGACTTTCAGAGGATGTGGGTCTCGGTCTCCCCAAAGGGTCAAAGGGCAGATAATTTCACAATAAAGTGCAGTGAGATTTGGACCTCAAGGTTATGGGAGAAACCCCACTATCTGATCAGAGTGCAAATTGCTCTAAGGTTTGACTGTCAATCACAGCAGAATAAGTAGACCATTATATTTTACTGTCTGCTGCTTGCATAGACTAAATGAGAGGTGTTTGTATACTTTTGATCGCTTTGTGTGCTGTTAAAAAAGTGAATATAACATATATCCAGTCTTATTATCAGAGCTTCAACTACAGAGAAAACTGACAAAATACTTAAGTAATTTTTTTTTAATCTTCTCTGACTTTATAAGAGATAAAGCCACTTTTTGAGCCATTCAAACACAGAATAAGGAATTAGCCTTATAAGTATAGATACCACCTGACTAGAAGCTTGCATGTTTCTACAAATAAAAGGTAGAATGAGTCTGTCCAAACTCTAACCTCATATGCTGCTGTGAAAAATAAATGTAGCAAATTCTAAAAACTACCTGAAAGCAGTGTTTTGGCATGTAATAAGCACTAAATAGAGGAACCCACCCAATGCACACACATGTGCACACAAAAACACGCATGCATACACACACAATTACGAGCGCCCGCATACACATACCATACCATGCACGGTGCCCTTCTCTCTCCACACTCCATAGCCAACTGACACAGGAGCCTAGCAACTGGTTTACAATCTACAAGCAGAAATGACAGAAGAATGCACAAAGATAAGACTAGAGAGGAAGGAAGGTAAAAAATTAAGGTGTGCCACCTGGGGAAACAAGGTCCTGTGATAGCCTGGAGGAGGAAGATGGGGGGAAAGTGGCTGGAAAAGACATCACATATGGAACTACACTGGCTTGGACAGATGAGGAAACTACAGGATGCTTCTAGCAACAGAACTGTCACACCTAGACCTGGACAAGAGTATCTCTCCGACTTCCCCTCTCTGCAGATGGAGGTTGCAGGTGACAAGATGATTCGTCAAAACCATGAGTGGGTTTCTGACAAAAATAGAAACAAGGTGTCCTCTTTGCCCTGCTATATAGTCCTACTTCCTTATGACCAGACACTGGGTCTGGCTTGCAGACTATATAATTTTCCTTTTTTCCCTCAGAAATGACTCACAAATGCTATATTATTGTACCCTTCCAAATTGCTTTCCATAAACCTAAGGGAGAAAAAATTGCTTGGAGTCAGCATTATAAACTTGACACATCTGTTTTTAATAAGTGAAAAAGTATAATAAAACTCTTTCTTTGGAGGAAGATCCAGAGATTTCTCCTGAAGAAAAATTGTATCCATCTGGTCCCAGGAAAACTGGTTTTTGCATTAAGGGATATTTGTTGGTTGGGTGATTGGAGAGTGGGAGTGAGGAAAAAGGGGAAGTTGTTAGATCCAACACTTATCGTTAAGTGGAGTTAGTTTCTAAAAATGTAGCATCCAGAAACTAGTGAGTAATCCTTCTACATAGTGCAATATTATGTCATCAGATCTGCTGATCAATGCACAATAAAATTAATCCTCCATTCTGCATATGCTGGTGATATGGCCATCACAGATGTGCTGAAACATAAGTGCTCATGCGGGCAGGGTTCCCTGATCACAGGCCTTGCCTGTTGTGTGAGTCTGGGTCCCAGTGGAGTTCAAGTCTGCAATGAGCAGCACAGAGCAGACAGCCCCCCAATCCTTTCTATTTCCTTTTTCTCCAGAGTCGTTCTTGCACACTATTTTAAAATTTCCCACCAATCTGTCAGCATTATGAAGCCAGGATGGGGCAGAAAGGTAAATGCAGAATAGATGTGGGTAAGGGAAGAGAGATGACAGCTGTGGGCTTGTGCACTCATTAGGCCCTCTGGATTTAAACCTCCAAACAAGCCCCTGGAATTAGTGTCACAAACCCAATGTGAGACTTGAGGAAATTGCTTGATAGCATGCAACTATCCAGTGACAGAGTTTTAGTTGGGCTTAAATTCTTCTTCTTAATGGTCCCTATTGATTTCCAAGGGGGAGGGGGTTGCCAAGTGAAGGAAATTCAGGGTCAATACACTTTAATAACTCAGTCCTACCAACCGCAAAATAAAGCAAGAGTTACCCCTAACTCACAGGTTCAGTCCATTATGGCTGTTCATGACTACTAGCTGATATCAGTGGCAGCCTTTTCTTAGAATCTGGACACATGCCGATAGTATCAGCACTCAGCCAACCCCTCAAATCTCCAGAAAATATTTTCTGATTGGTCCAGCTTATGCCTCATACACGTTTTGTGGCTGAGGAAGACAAGATGCTTTGAGTGATAGTCTACTGGGACTGTATGCCAAAGAAAATTAGATTACTATTACCAAGAACCCAAAATACATGCTGTCCATTGGAATGGCAATATAGTGACCTGAATCACCATATCAATTATTTAAGCTTTTATTATCTGTCCCCACTCTAACTACCTTTTAGGTTTACAGAGGGGAACAAGACAGACTACTCTCTTGTTCTCATGGAGTTTATATTCTAGTTGGAGAGGGACAGATCATAAAAATTATATAACTGATATGTAAGTCAAGTCACTATATCACCATTGCCATGGACAGCATGTATTTTGGGTTCTTGGTAACAGCAAGAACTACTAAATCTCTCTCTTTCACGTAGTAAGGACTTTCTGTGTGTGTCTCAAAGCCACAGAAAAAAATCTCCTATAATTAGGAAGTTGATACATTTAAAAAATGGAAATCAGGAATCAAGACTTTCTTCCACCTCATGTCTACCAATGCCCTATCACTTGAAAATGCTATTTTTGTGTTTCTTACCATTGCCCTCCCCTGAAGTTCTTTGTATTCTAAGAAAAGAGAATTATCTCATTTCCCATTATCTCTCTAACACCTAATATAGTCAATGCCCAGCACATGGCTGATAGAAATAGTTGCGCTTAAACAAAAACATCAATGTTTTTTCTTTAAATCTTTTTCAATTAAATGCAAGTAATTATTGAATGCTAAGTCTATGCCAGATAGAGCACTGTTGGGAACCCAGAAGAAATGTGACTTAATGTCATTATTAACCCATAGAGTTAATTTTTCCCCTCAAAGATTTAACACTCATTAATATCTACAGCAAGAAGCCTACAGTAAGGATAAGCCTGTTGTCTAATGAAATTACTTAAATTGTTTAGCAAGCCCCCCAACCACCAGTGCCATTTGGTAAGCAGCCTCTTTGGAGAAGGACCATATGATTTCACGGCCTAGGTATTTCACCATATGGTTCCCTTCCTTCTTAATAACAAGTTAGACTGTTAGACTTTACAACCGCATTGGCATAAAGATGAATATAAACTAAGCTGGATCCCTTATTACATGTTCATCATGTTTATCTTTATTTTTTATCTTGATTTAAATGGAAGTAAAATGAAATTATTTATTTGAACCACAAAAATTATCATGGGCCCCTTAGTCACTGTGCCTTGAGTATGCCCTGCTGGCGCTTGGGGGGGGTATACTCATAGGGTAACAATTTTCCCATCAAAGCAAGTTGCCCCCCCCCTTTTCCTGATGGGATGAAGTTTCAAATCAAGAAACTGGTTTAAGCTTTCTGATTGAAATTCTCTCTCAGAAGGCCTCCCCTTTTGTTGTCTGATAAGAAAAATAAGCGGAGCCCAATGGGGGAAAGTCCCTATCTGCGTTAACCTTCCACTGGGCCTTAATCATGCTGACTCTTACCTTTTTAGTTGCTAAGCTGTGGGAAAATTGTGCCTCCCCAACACTACACAGCCCTCCTCTTGTTTATGTAAAGACCCCAATTAAGCCCGAAATAGAATTTAGCACTGCAAACATTGTTTAAAAAATGTTAAGACATCCAGTCCAGTGCTCCTGTTCATTATTCTCTGCTGAAACCTAATATTAGTAACAGCATGTACCGGGGACCTGGACCATGAATTAATAATGAAGCACTTGTACTGGAAAATATGTGAGCAACTAGTTACTTTATTGGCAGGCACCCTTGGGGATGGAAGTTCACTCTGTCTTACACAGCACTTTCAGTGATAGTTTAGCAGGATACATGTAGAAATCAGTTATTTCTGATGGATTACCTGCAGAGGGAAAGATAACTGAGCACCAATCAACCACCCACTCTCCTCCCTGCTCTGCTGCCACAGACATAGGGCTCCAAGACACTGGTCTGACCTGAATAATTCTGTCCTGAAACTCTCACCTTCCTCAAGCACTTAGTCCTGTCAGTGTTCTAATAGGCATAATTTCTATGATTCCTCATCTGGTGTAGTCTACCACCAGATTAAAGGCTCCTTAAGGACAAAGCAAGAATTGTACAGAAAGGCAATGTGGTAGCAGTTGAAGATAGAAGTCCCAGATTAAATCAGATGTAGATTAGAATTCTACACTATGAACCAGCCCCTAATAGTTTGACAAATCACTTGACTTTTCTGATCCTCAGTTTCTCCTCTGTAAAGGGGGATAGTAATAATCAACTGTTTTTATTATATTAATGTAAGTATTGTTGTAGTACTATAAGGATTAATTTTTATATTAATGTAAGCATTCAGATGTATGTGGTAGACCTCTAGTACAGCGTGGTATACAGAGGATATTCCATAAATACTAACTCTTATTATCATATTTGTATATTTCTTACAGCATTATAATTAGCCATACAAATGTTTGTTGTATAAATCATGAAATAAATTTTACATGTAATCCTTTGAGCTAAGAAGAATGGCTTAAGAAGACAATTTGTTTTGTTTGGCTTGGTTTGTGACAAAACAGATTTTCACCTGAGCCTCCTCCTTTAGTGCATCATCCCTGCTTCCTGGAGGCATATTTGGGTATCTGATAACAGTTTGCAAGGCCGTTTTCCAATGTATTTGCCATAACTGATGGATTTTACTTCAAGGGTTCAGAACAAAGTTGTAACTAGAAAGGAGCACAGCGCTCACTGCAGCAATCAAGAGAATGTGAAAATACCTCTGTGTGCAGAGCTGTCAGGCTCCTGGCTCTGTATGTGTCGCTACAACTTTAAGGATTATTTGGCTTATTTCTTGCAAGGCAACTCACCTACCTGTCTCCTAAGGTTTTTTTTGTTGCTTCCTGCACATGTAAAAAAATGCCTTTCTACATCTGTAGAAAACAAGTCGTTGTTGTCATCGCTATACTTGCCCTGTGAAACCTTAGCATGGTGATAGAGTTACACATTCCGTTCCTTTAAGAGGAGCAGAGCATTTGGCTTCGTCTGGGAGTTGCATCCAGTGGGCCTGATCAACAGCTTTTGAGTTTTGTGGATTTAGACATTAAATTATTTTTAGAAATAAAACAGAATTTTTTTCAAAAACAAAAACATAAAAGGAAGCAGTCAGAATTCTCTCTGTTGATGAAAAGCAATTCACAGGGGAAAGTCCAGTTCTTTTTTTAAGCTATTACATAACTGAGTGTTGTATGTGGTACAGGAAATAATTTTGCCCACGCACCTGCACAGAAAAACCCACATCAACAAGTTTGCTTCAGCCGTCAATCTGTGGGACCAAGAGCTAAGCCTGAAAGCAAAGGTGAAATAAAATACGAAAATTGCACAGCAGCCGCAGAGGAGTCAGCTATCCAGAGGCCCCTGCTGAAACCCCATCTTTAGGGTAGAGTTTCAGGCGCATTTTGATGTTTTGATCACCTGACACAAGCCCTGGAGCCCAATTGGCGTTGGAGTTTACAGGCTAAGTAATGATGTAACCAGAGTGTGTGGGAACCAGAAGGATGAGACAGATACAATTTTTCCCAGTCGTTTATTAGACTTGGCTACTAATTCTGCTTGTTCCTCTGTTTGACTGTTGGTTATCAGGAAATTCGAACTACTTAAAGGACATAATGAGTTTATCTATAGCTGGGGTAGAATTTAGTCACATTCATATAAAATCAGACCTCAGTTACAGAGAACGGTAATTTGTGAAATTCAATTTTTTGCTTTTGAATTTGATAGCTGACATATTTTAATGTATCTATATTTTGTTTTCTATATTCCCTATTTTCTGTACTAAACATCATTTACAGACTCATTCTTATGTTGCCTTTAAAAATCTGTTTATATATGCTTTTTCCATGATTTTTGTTCTTTCTTGTAATCTTACAGAGTTTTGTCAAAACAACATAAATATTTATATTCGTATAATTTTGTCACTATGGCAACTTTTGGCCTTTAAAATGCTGACACTATATCAGAGACAATCAAGAGAAGAAATTATCCTTGTTTGACAAGAATAAGCAGAACCAGTTTGGCAAACTTCAGGTACAACCAAACACAGCAAGTCCAGGAAGCCTAAGGATAAAAAGCATTTGCTGTTCCAACAATCTGACCTCATGTCAGGAAAACTAGAGCATATTCAGATTTCATGGCAAGAATGGGAGGTCTAATGTTGCTTGCAAAACTAAAGGGAATTTTTTTCCTCTAAATTTTTGCATTATACATCCACCCTCCACCCTCTCAAAATCATTTATGCAATTTCCAACACACACAATGTTATCTTTCTGCTGTGTTGGCATGAGTTTGTAGAAAATTTCCAACTCATAATTCCAAATCTCTTGAAGCCAGTTTTGAAGTTGCACCGAGAAATGTTTTATCGACAGTTTTACAAGAAAAATGTCATAGAGCTCCAGCAAGGCTACAGCTAAACTTTGTAATGAATTTCCTACATGATTTTTTAAATTAATTGATATTACATTTTGGTGGCACTTGTGCCCCTAGGAACTATATCACATTCTCAAAATACATAATGTAGTTAGTAAAAATGTCTTTAGGAAAGAAATTCCTAAAAAAATACTTATTCTCTCTGCGTGTATCATGTCCAGCACATGGGCAACAGATATAGTGTCGGACATCCACTTCAGCCTGTTGGGAATGACATCAAACATTAATGGGGATTAGTGTTAGAACCGGTGTAAACATGGCAAACAATCGGCTGAAGGTACATACTCACATTTCCATACGTGATGCAGTGAGCAGGGTCATTTAAGAAGTGAGACACTGAGGGAGATGGTGTTCAGTATTTGGCTGCTGATGAGCAAACACACCCTGGATGTATTTACTTCATAACACCAGCATTTATGTATCTACTGGGCTCTGCCCTGAAGCTTCTCTTCCTCAAGAGACAGGTCAAGTTCAAGATAGGCTATTTCATTACAAAAAAGCTTCTAAAACATAGATAAAAATGATTTAGTACTTCCAGGTGCACTGTAATACTTGGCAGAAAACCTTAATTCCAGGTGTGTAATCTCCTAAAGAAATCTGCTGTCAAAGCTGGATAAAACCATCACATTAGAAAAATAGAAGTTCACCCACGAACAAAGTACAAGGTATGGTTTGGAAAACTCTCTGCTCCGTGCAGAAATTGCAGCATAAAAGTGAAACTCTCTTCTCCTTATGTAAACATTGCTTGGTTTTTGGGCATCATTTCAAAAGAGGTAGAGGCAAACGTGCAGGAGCATATAGAAATATGACATACTCTTGGTGGGAGGTTTGGGGTGGGGCCTTCGTGCCAAGCCAGACTCCACTACATAGACAATGGAAAAAAGAAGATGCATTTTATAGTTTGCAGATTTTTTCTTTTTTTTTTTTTTTTAAGCAGCCGGACCAACCAAATAACTCAATCAACAACAACAAAACTGAGATGTGCCACACAGTGGAAAATATTATAACAGTTTGAATAACCAGGGGGCCCTGGCAGGGGTGGGAATGTGGGAGAGGGGGCGGGGAAAGACATCCCATATTATGGAATATTTAAACTTTGTAATTCAATGCACATTTATTAATTGGTTTCTTTTTAAGAGCCACTTATTTATGACAGGTTTATGAACAATATAGCATGTACAGAGCACTGAAGTTCTCCCATGACTTGTTTTTATTTCCATATGTTCAGATGAAATGAGCATCACATTTAATAGCAGTACTAGCTGCTCTTGAAGTGTTTGCCAGCACCACATCCCTCGGGAGTTGTTACCCCCAGATTAATATCCTGTGGGTCACTTAATTTAAAAAACCACATTATAGAGGAATTATGTGATTAGATGTACTGCTTTTACAAGCCAATTGGGGTGTGTACTTTGCATCTGGCTCAGAAAGGCTGGTGAGGCTGACTTATGAAGACCTCCAACCTGGACTTTCTGAGAAGTCAATGATCGCACAGACATATGGAGAGGCAGAGAAAAATGTGTCTTCCATCTACCATCGGAAACTGCCTTGAAAAGAGTATATGGGGCCTCCCTGGTGGCACAAGGGGTTAAGCACCGCACTATGAAGCTGTCCGCAGCCTCTGCAGCACAAGTTCAATCCCCAGCAGGCCAGGGAGCTACCCACATGGCACAGCAGACCTCTCCTGTCTCACCTGCTGCTTCCCTCAGCAGTGTATTTCAGTTTGCCTGTTCTGCTCCCCACTCTGTCTCTGGTGAATCCTCTCACCCCCCCATATCTCTGGCCTATACCCCATTTCTTGTATGCATAAATAAATTTAAAAAAGAAAAAAGAAAAGAAAAGAGTATCTAAAAGGAACAACTTGCATAGTCAGAAACAGGCCTGAACAGCTGGTGGGAACTGGCTGCTCAGAAAGAAAAAGGAAGTGCTATCACCGCCCATCAGGCCTCTTGTCACCAACACTCATAGTAAGTAGAGAACCATGCTACTTCCATGTTACATTATTAACATCAAGTTTTATCCATGAGAAAGAATTTCACTTGTGAATTTTAAATATACTTTTTATTTTTCCTCTAAACTTTTTCAAATCCGGGCACTAGGCAGACCACCCAAAATAACATGAAGTGTGGCTTTGAGGGAGCAAGAGGAATGTGCCTTTGGCTCCCCAGACACCTGGAATAGGATGCCCAGCCTTTCCTGCAGGACTTTCAAATGGGATCCAGTGTAGACGCCGGCCATACAGAAACACAGGTCATCATTTATGATCCACTATAGACCTGAAAGGAGAGAATTCCTTTAGTTTTTCTCCAGGCTAGTCCCAAAGTAACCTCAGGCTACCGTCAAAGAGGGGAAGATCCCTGAAAGGCACCCAGGGGTGACATTGGGAGCTAGAAAACCTACACAGGAGGAACATGTGTCTGGATATTTCGGGTTACGTTCACAGTCACCAAATAACAATGCTTTCCTTCATGAGAACAAATCTGCAAGTTACTTGTCTTTTTAACTGTCCTGAGTCTTTACAAATACTATAGTCTAAAAGCATTGTTTTAAATATAGTCATTTTGTTTAGTCCTTCAAGTTGTCCATGTATGTTCTCAGAAAAATGTTTTCATCAAATATAAATTGAACTGATCAACTGTGAGTTCACTTTACTATAAGAGGAAATGGAGTCGATTAGGAGTCAAGATGGTTGGAAATGAACTGGGCACCAAAGATGGTGTGCTTACGGATTTGCCAAAGCAGAAAAATTCCTAGCAATCTCTGTGTAAGTGCAAGTACAATTGAATTCTTATTCCTTGGGAGTAAGGTGAGGTCTTAGAGAAAAGAGGCAACTCCAGTGACTGCATTCAAAGCCTGGTAGGTTTAAGTAGTAAGGATCATGTCTTTTGGCCCAATCACAACCATCTGGGGTTGCCCATAAATTTATTTTTTAACCTGATGCAATGGGAAACATATAGGGGTGAGAAAGAAAGGGGTGAAAAATAAATCATACTTTGTATTCATTCTGTCATTTGTCACCTTTCTAAACTATCATGATTCTCAAGTTCAGAAAGATATTGGAGTCTTTTGTTCTATTCAATTTTTTACAAAGAACTAATCATTCCCAATGACTAAATAATTATTGAAAACAATGTCTAGTTTCTTGCATTTGTATCTTTAAACTGGTAACAGGTGGAGATCACTTCCATCCTGAGTGGGTCACAGACATTCTCTGTGTCCATTTCCTTATCTGCAAAATCATGCTTTTATCTCCCCTGTCAAATTCAAAAGGTTGCAGTAAGTGAGTTCATGACTATGAAAATGTTTTCAAAAATAAACACCACACAACAAATTCAGGGAACAGTGGCAAATTTGACAAAAACAAAGATGATGAAAATGAGAGAAAATTCAGGTAGAAATTATGTGCATTTATAAAACTGTGACTTAGTATTTGTCATTTGGGGATTTTGATATTTTGGAGCATCTAGGACTGGTGTATTCATAAAAGCTCATGGGCACAAAGGGGATCCTCAAATAAAGTGTGTTTTGAACATATAAAGTATGTCTTTCAAAAGAAAATTTCTATGTTGTATTTATATATTTACTAGCAGTATCCAAAGGCAACAAAGATTTTAATGCGAAGTAGTCAACATTTTGCATGCTTCTAGAAGTTATCTTTCTGTGGGTCTGCTAGACTTAAGCGGCCTGTTTGGCCACCATTCTTTGTTTCCTGTAGTTCTGCATTCCTATATAAGGTCAGAATGCCCAGCCTATGATCAATCATAGGAGCCAAACCTTGCAAGGTGCCTTTCAAATCAACCCAGAGCAGAAAGCTTGATCACCCTGGGAAGGGTATGCATCACGAGGTATGACTGGGAACACTTGGGGGCCGATGACCAATGTATGACAAGGGACTCCAGAAGCTGATCAGTGGAATGCCTTTTTGATAAGACTGGAACCATGGCTTGGGGTCTAGGGTATGGTTTTGATTACAACACTTGGTCATCAAGCAGAGAAGAATTATCTGGTCAACAGACTCATGTCCCCCCCAAAGCCCCAGATAACGAAATCACATTCTTTATTTTCATCCATCTTTTCTCTCCTTGTCCTCATACCCCACGTAACTGATGATGTATGATTATTCTATCAATAAAAAGCCCAGGATCTTGCTTGTTCAGCAGCATCCTGCATTGTGCAGCCTGCTCCACGACCCCCGTTTATCAGTGTGGTGTTGCTGGCGCAACATCTTTCCATGCTTTGCCTATATAAATGGTGCTTGGGAACACCAGGTCATAATCCTCTTTAGACCTTTAATCTAAGATACTGTCCTGTCATATCCAGGCCATGTGGTCTCCATCAATGTTGAAATTAGCATACTTCGCAGTATCATCACCCAGGTGATTTTACTTTTGACCATCTGGGTCTGCCTCAAATGGCTGCTAAGTGATGGAAAGATGAAAAAGAGGAAGAGGATATGAGCACCTACAGTAAAAACCAAAGTATGTCCTAAAAGAAACTACAGTTTTCCTAGCATTAGGATAAAGACTTAATTTTGTAATATCAATTGCTGCTCTATTAAACATGCAACTATGCTATAAGGACATTATCTTTCAGATCTGAACATGTCTCTGTCCACAGTACCCTTCCCTCACTAAGGCAAAAGATAAGCACATTGATTTTTCTGCAAACTTCCGTATCTTTAAGTTGACTAGCGGGAAATCTACCATTTAAATAGGAAGCTATATCTTGCTTAGATAGCTGGATTTGTCAGTGGAGCTCTAATTGATAAGACATTCACAGACAAAAGCACTGGGCCCAAATCAAAAGCTGGAGGCATCATTTTGTAGTTGTTCTGAGATGAAGCTCAATCATTTTTCCTCTACCTTACTACCCAGACACACCAGATAAGACTGGAGCAAGAAGAGAAATGCTGTACACCAAGAAATAAGAAATTACAGCACTCTGGATGGATAGGTTTTTATTATCCCTGTTTTCAGATAAGTAAACGGAGAGCCAGGGTACATGGATTACTCTGTCAATGGAGAGCGTTTGAAAATCTAACTTATTTTCTTGTCCACCTTTAATATCTTGTGCTAGGCTTTCAAGAATACTTGAATCCTCTTGCTTTCCTCCTTCTGCATATTATATTCCTAATCTACAGTGGGCATTTTCAACTCTGACAACAGTCTGCCAATCTGTGCTCTTCTGAGAGAGATTTGCTAACTATCCTAACTCCCCCTGCTGGTGGGTCTAACTACAACCCAAACTCAAAACCCAAGTCTCCACTGAACACAATAATCGTTAAAAATATTTAAAAGGTTAAATCACATAGTAAAGGTCAGCTCAGAAAATGCAAGAAAACTTTAAAAGAGGGTGAATTTCACCTGACAATGTAACATGCTATGATAGAAACAAATTGGAGGTTTGGTATTATTTTTATAGCTTGACTTTGTGATTAGATTTGTGAAATATAAAATAGATATGATGGTTTTTCCGTATTCTTTTTGTTCCCTCTTATTTTTGTGGTTTGTGATATTTCCCTTTGTCTCTAAGCTCTAGACTTCTACTTAATAAGTACCAATAAAGATTGGATGTTATCCTTAAACAGTGGTAGCATTCCCCACCTGCTAATTGCTTTATTTGTAGTTACTGTTTCCGCCCCCTCATCAACAGGGGCTTTAGCATAAAGGGCAATGAAGTAGAACGAGATGAGGGGAACAGGAGCCAGCCGAGTGAATGCTTCTATAATTACACAGTAGCCTGGAGTAGCTCTTCTCAAATCAAATTATGAGCCTGGATTACCTAAAACTCTCAGGACACAGCCCGGGTTTGCATTTGTCTGTAGGTTACTGTTGACAAGCAGCTCTCTTTCCTCCTGCCTTTATTCTTCACTGAGATTTTCAAAGCTCCAGTTCCAATGCATAATTCTCAAAGCAATGAAATGTCGTGGAGAATACTATTTTCTTAAGTGGCTCACCCGAACCCATGTGTTTCACAACATATTTAATTTTTTAAATAAAGAAATTATTTTTCATCTTTATAACCACCTCTGCATTTGCATATCCCAGTTTATTCTGAGATGAGTTTTTTCATGATTCTTTGGCAAATTGCTGACTTATCAACATCGCAAATACTTATAAGGTAATTGGATCAAGAGTCACAAGGCCCCACTGTTGTTTGGATCCTTGTTTGAACACCTAATCATCCTCTCAGATAGGTGCATGACACTGGAAATAACACAGTAGTAAGAGAACCAGACTTGAATCCAGGCTATCTGGACTAGGGGCTCCAGCTGTGCTTACTTGCTGCTCTGTGGCCTTGAGCCAGTTGCTTACCTTCTCATTTTCTCCATCTGAAACCCAAAGAGGTTGAACTAGACAATCTGTAAGGTTCTTCTAGTTCTATGGCTCCATATCATAGTTCTACATGGATTACATATACAAAAGACTTTGCACATATTTGAGTACAGTAGCTAAGGAAAACAAGGTAACAAGCTATTTCTCAAACTGTTTAAAAGTATATAAAAGCATGTTCAAGGTCAAGTCAAAATGTGAACAAAATGTGGTAAGACTTAGCTGGTGGAGAAAGCTGAGGTTCAAGGCTTAGCTTTACCAATCTCCGTGCAGTGTTGTGTGAGCCTACCAAAGCTGCTGAGAGTTCACTTTAGATGAACTCTAAAGTCAACTCCAACATTAACATTATGGCTCAAACAGAAAAAAATTCAAATAACTACTTTCCTCTATGTAATATCTATGGTATTTTGCTCTATATTCTTGAGAATAATTATGAAACAATACCCTCTATTCCACATAACTCCATATTGAAGAATAGTCTTTTTTCTTTTTTACAAAGAGGTTTTTACAGTTTGAAGTATGAAGACATGAAATTATAGAACTAGAAGAACCTTAGAGAATATCTAGTTCAACCTCTTTGGATTTCAAAGTGGACATCTGGGTGGGAAGAATTGTATAAGGTAAGATTATAACTATCACAAAAGTTAGGAAATTTTGCAGGTAGTCATTGTAGGGATGTGTTCTGACATCATGTCAATTTCTTAAAGTGACTCTGAGCTTCTATCAAAAGGATAATGAGATGTATTTTCACGGCTAATATCTTAATCTTCTCTTAATTTAGAAATCCAGAACAAATTAAACTACGGTATTAGTGGTGTGTTCATGTTTTAAAAGCTGTAAATTTCTCATACTAAAGTATTTTTTTTTTAACTTTTTTTTTTAAGATTTATTTATTTATTTATACAAGCACTGGGTACAGTCAGAAGCGCGGGAGGGTGAGAGAATTCACCAGAGCCACAGCAGGGAGCAGAGCAGGCAGAAGGACCTAAGTACACTGCTGAGGGGGGCAGCGGGCGGCAGGAGAGGTCTGCGCACCATGTGGGACCCTCCTCCAGTGCCCGGGGAGCAGCTGGTTATTGAACCGGCGCTGCCTAGGCTGCGGGCAGCTTCGCAACACAGCCCTCAACTGCTGTGCCACCAGGGAGGCCCCTAAAGTATTTTTTAAGCTACTCAGTTAAAAAGTTACAAAATAAACTGTATTAAACTGATATCTTTTGAGAAGAAAAGGACTTAGTTAATAATGAATACTCAATTTGGTTTTCAGTATTATTGTTGTTTTAAAAATTATAAACATAGGTGCTAGCACCCACTAAATACTTTCTGTATTTAGTTAAAGCACAAACTGTATCAACAGAGTCACTCAGCACATGAAATGGGAATGGCCCCCATAAGGAAAATGTCCTTGTTTCAAACAACTATTGTCTTTTGTGAGGGTGGGGCCATTGAGATGGACGAGCAAAAGAACCCCATTTGGAAATGCATTAGATAAGCAGATTACAAAAGTATTTAGAGCTTCCAAGTGTACAAATTATACACAGATAAACAGGAATTTGATTTCTGGTATTTTAAGTCAAACCTGAAGCCCTTGACCCAAAGTTTTCCTGAAACACTTGAAGAACTTTTAAACCTATTTTGCAAACTTGTGAGTTTACAAAAATATTAAGGTTAGCCCATTTGGGATTTGCTCCTGACCACTGATTTACTCTTTTACTTGTGGTTAGAACAGTAAGGAAAAAAATTTTCATCAAGAATTACATAATGGGGCCTCCCCTGGTGGTGCAGGCAGTTGAGCACAGCACTTTGGAGCTGTCTGCAGCGCCTGCAGCACTGGTTCAATCCCGGCAGGCCAGCGAGGGTCCCACAAGGCACAGCAGACCTCTCCTGTCTCGCCCACTGCTCCCCTCAGCAGTGTATTTCGTCAGTCTGCCTGTTCTGTTCCCTGCTCTGTCTCTGGTGAATCCTCTCACCCTCCTGTGCATCTGGCCTGTACCCTGTTCTTGTATAAATAAATAAATAAATCTCAAAAAAAAAATTATATAGTGTTTGCCATTTTCCAATTAAAATATCCTCTCATTTCTACCTAATTTACTAGCCATTCACAATTCTGCATCTGAATTATTGGTCTCATAAAGGTGGAAATTTATGTTTATGTGTCTGTGTATATATATAATATTATATACATATATAATATACAATTTACATACATACTTACATACACAGCACACAGCATTCAGTAGGAAGTACTATTTGGCCTTCAGGCTCATCTTTTCCAAAAAAACTATGTATTTTTTTTGTGTGTGCCTCCATTTCCAATCAGGAACCTACTCTCAAAACTTTCTCCTAAATATGACTTTGAAATATTCTTATAGGGAATAATGGCTACACATCCTGTATCTGAAGCCAGGCTTTCTAGGTTGCCATCCTAATTCTACTTCTCCTTATCTGGATAGCCTTTAGAAACCGATTAACCTCACTGTGCCTGAGTGTCCTCATCCATAAAAGGGAGAGAATAATGAAATCTACATCACAGGATCGTTGCAAGGATCAAATGAGTTCATAGGTATAACAAACTTAGAACAGTGCCTACCATGTAAGACGTATTAGACAATTGAATACTATTATTACTCATTTAGTTCATACTATAGAAATATGTCTACAATGGAACTACACTCCTAATTAAATATCTTCTAAGTATATAAAATCTTCAAAATATAAAATCTCTCATTCTGTTTCTTTGCCCCCTGCCATTTTCCACTATAATAAATCTTATTACTATTATTTTCCATGAATACTTATGCCAGAAAAAATTCTCAACTTGGTTCTAGAGAGATAATGTCCAACAGAAATTTATTTGATGAGAGAAATATTTTATATCTTCCCTGGCCAGTACAATAATCACATGCCACATGGAACTCATGTGCACTTGAAATGTGGCTAGTTTGACCAAGGGATTGACTATTTGATTATATTGAATTTAAATTAAAAGAACCATACTCATTATGGGACTAACATTATGGAATATTTGGGAGGGAAATTTGTACCTGAATGCACTGCCCTGCCACTTACTACCTCTATGGCTTTAATATCTTGAAGTCTGTTTCTCATTATGTAAAATAGAGTGAATACCCATCACCTAGGATAAAAGCAGTAACGGCTGTAAAAAACTGCATAATACAGTTTTTCTGACCCTCTATCCTCATTTAAATTGGTATTAGTTGGGCTTAATGGACCTGACATAAAGCAGAGAAAAACTTTTAGCTCTTTTTAGATCACAAAATGAAAATGACCAACACTGATTGTTTTCACTTGCTTCACTCTGTTAGTCCTGAGTAAAAATGTGAATGTTCTCTTTTGACAGTGAGCCTGAAAAATGCTTGAGCATCTCTCAAAACTAGGACAATCTTCAGGACTTTGTTATACTCATAGCTATATAGGGGATCCCTAGTAGGCTGTGGACCTGACGGGCCCATTTGTACATAATCCCCTGGATGATGGGCAAAAATCTTCTTTAAAAACTACCACTTCTTTAGGAAACTACTACTGCAAACTGATGTCCCAATAATCTCATGGTCTGACATTAATATCATTATCAACAAAATGATCTCAGATATTTGGGGGTTCCCAAAAGAACCTCCTAGTATTGAAAACTCTTCACAAATACATTTCCTAAAAGTGGTGGAAGAAGTTTTCATGCATCATAGAAATAGAATATCATCTTTTCAGGTACTTTTAAGGACCTGGTCATAAAGGTCTGGAATACACAACTTTGGGACAAATACAAGCAGAAAACCACAACCCAAAGTCTATCATGACAAACAATGGAAGTACAGGTTGCAGTATTAGCATCCTTAAAATTGGGACTTAATTTCAATATTATAGATGGGATCCAAGAAACTTTGTCAGCAGCTTCAATCCTTCGCTGAGGTTATCCTCTGTGGTAAGATGACCTATACTATCAGATCTTTTATTGGATGCTTTCAAAACTTTAGCCAGGTTGACTCTTTACCAGGTACTGAGCATAAAGACTTTTGGTACATCTATATCTCCTTCTTCATTTAACTAATGTATCATGACTGTAACCCCAAAATAGGAAAACCATGTATCCACTCATCCATTGTAATTTTTATGTGAGGTAATTAATGAATGGGTAATAAATGCTAATTCCTCCAATTCTAGGATAATATTTACCAAAATTATGTAAAAAGCATGGTGCTGTGGCAAAGGCAGCGGCTCCTGCCGATAAGATCCACTCAGTGACTGTGGAATTTGGGTCCAGTTGATATTTTAAGCTTCGGTGTCTACAAAGTGGAGATACTACTGCTTTATTTTGAGGATTAAAAGGAAAAATTAGACAATAACATGCAGTGTTTAGCTACAGAAGTATTTACCCTTTACTCAGATTTCAAAAAAACAATCATTTATTAAGTGAGGATACCAATTTCAGCATATTTTGATGAAGATGTAGGATTTAGTACTCCTAGGTCCCAAAGAAATAGGAAATAGGAATTTTATTTTTCCCAGATACATGAATTAGAAAGATAAGACATTCATATCTAGCCTTGGGCACCATTTGCCTGGCTTAGCACCACTTCTTCCTCACTGAACAGTCTTATCTTTGTTATCAAAGGATCTTCCCCACTGTGGGTTTTGACTATATCAAACTCTCCTCCTCTAGGACTACTTATTGCTTTACAAGAAAGAAACAAGACCCTTGCAAATGGCCTCAAAAAACCTCTTCTGAGTACAGTTACATCCAACAAGGCCTCATTACATGTGTTTCCTCCTGTGTCCCCTGACTGGATCTTTACCTGTCAACTTGACCATCATCTTCTCCCTCCACTATGCAAACTCACCTGTAAGCAGGCTTCAGAGTTTTAGATGGAATTAAGCAGAGTGGGAAACATTGAGGAAAAAGTGACTTTTTATACCATTCCAATTCCTCAGTGTCATAATTTTAAAATTTTGAAGTCCAACTTTCCAAATCATCACTTCCTTCTCCTCTCATCACAGTCATTCTGTTCCTTTCAACAAGTACCAAAATGGGAAGCCACACCCTCCTCCCATACACTTGCGTCCACAAAACCTTGTCCTTAATAGAAAGTAAAGCTCTTTAGTTTTTCATGACTTAAAATTGTAATTTCTAAAAATTCTTCTTGATCTTAACCACTTTCCATGTAGGGTTCAAAAACCCCTGCTGAACATGTAATTAGCACACCATAAATATCTGTTAACTGATTGACAAGGTTAATATTACTCATGCCTTTCATTTAACATACTTGTTCGGTGTTTTACCTGTTGTCTGTTTATCTATTTTGCCTACCTCCATTGTTGTTTTCTCTAAAACTACAAGCTGCAAAGTGAAGGAGCCATGTTTCTTTGACTCACTGTGGATAATGGGCTGTAGAGAGATGCTTTAATGGGCTTTTCAATTGATTGATTAATAGAACGATTGATGGATGGATGAAGGAAATGGTGAATGCATTACAGCATTCTCTGTCTGCTATTCCAACAGACTAAATTTACCAAAGGGGTCCCACTCTGGCCCTGCCCCCTGAACAAAGCGCCAGAGGTAGGTGGGTGAGAGGGTCAAGAAACAGCTCTCCCTACCGCATACAATAGAGGAGAGAGTCTTGCAGAGGATAAGGCTGCTTCTTCTACTAATTGCTGGGAAACATCTTTTGAGGCAAGATGGTTATTTTTGACATCTGTATGCAACTTGTATTTTTGGAGATAAAAAAGCAGAAAAACTATAAAGCACATTTTTTAGCCCTACACTTTTTTAACCTTTTAAAAATTACTTTTACTGAGGTAAAGTTTACATCATTGCCCTACATTTTTCAATTTTAAGTCTCAAGTGAAACTGATTTCTCTGCCACTGATAATTTAGTATTCATTTTCTAGGTCCCTGTACATTCAGTTTATATATGAGCTTTGTTTTATAAACAAAGTTTGTTTTATAAATAAGGAAAAAAGAGATAAGAAAAATATTTAAATCTTTAGATTTAAATGTCTTTGCTCATGTTTATTACTACAGACTACATGTAACATGGAAGAGGGATGGCTCTCCCAAGAGATATTGGGGGACACATTGCTTTCTCTATCATTCAGGAAAATAAACTAGAATATCATCAAATTTTATTTTTCATGTCTTCAAAAATATGTATTGACAGCCATTATGTGCCAGTTATGGTTCCAGGCAGATATATAGTGAGAAGATACACAAGTTCTCTGCTCTTATGAAGCTTATGTTTATATAGTTTGGTCTTTTTTTTTTTTTTTGGTGAGTAATGAACTGGGTGCAGATCACCACTGGTACTTTCATTCCGTTTCTTTGATTGCTGAGCACTGTTCTAAAGGCTGTGAAAAGAAACAAATAGGATCTAATCTAATGGAAGGTCATAACTCAACCCTCAACAAATTCACTATGTAAGAAGTGCTGGCCAGGGCCTCCCAGGTGGCGTAGTGGGTTGAGCGCCACGCTATGAAGCTGTCCACAGCCTCTGTAATGAGGGTTCAATTCCCAGCCAGCCAGGGAGATACCCACAAGGCGTGGCAGACCTCTCCTGTCTCACCCGCTGCTCCCCTCAGCAGTGTCTTCAGTCTGTCTGCCTGTTCTGCTCCCAGCTCTGTCTCCATTGAATTCTCTCACCTTCCCATACCTCTGGCCTGTACCCCAGTTCTTGTATAAATAAATAAATCTAAAAAAAAAAAAAGGACTGGCCAGAGTGCTGCCTGTGTCCTTCTCTTTAGCCCAGGGAATATAACACTATGACTCTATAATCACTCTAGAAATCGCCATTATCTGTCAGTTGTTAATGGAGACTTGTGGCACTCAATAAAGACTGTCATAATATGACATTGTAGGAGAAAATTTCACAATAGATTTGTGTTAGACTGTTAATGAAAAGGGCAATTTATGAAACATTAAATGCAGATATGATTTTGTTAAAAGAGCAAGAAAAACCAGGCATAGAACACAATGGCTAGGAACTATAGCACCACATCGACAATGGATAGCTTTGGTTAGGACTGTGGGTGTTGTACATGTGTGAATGCACATGAAGGCATGTGTACAGATGCTTTCCAATGTTTTCCAAATTTCATACAATAAAAGTATTTACTAAATTCTCTAATCACAGGGAGAAAAATTTTTAACCCTGTTTCCAAAAAACTACATCAAATATGACTGCAATAGAGGTGGGCTCCAAAGAAAAGGAACCAGGCCCCTCTCCAGGTGGCCACCTTTCAGAGCTGATGAGGTGCTTGTTCTTGTCTACACTTGGGAAAAATCTCTTAAGTTTGTCTTGTCAAATTTCACTTGGACCTATTAGCCAGCAGCAACCTAGTGACCAAAATTTTTAATTATGCTATTAGGTGCAGCATATGGGTGATATTTCATCGCCAATAAATACTTTGTGATTTTTATAATAATGTCTAGTCTACTAAACTGAATTATACATTCTTAATGAATGTCATTAAAAGAAATTTATTGCAATGATATCAAACAAAAGAACTTGAACAAGTAAACATTTCTTAGAGAGGAGAGGCTTTCGAAATCAGCCAAGGTGCTATCCTTCTTTAGATAGATAGGTAGAGAAATGATTGATTGATTGATGACAAATATAGAAGCTGTTAAAACCAAAAAATGACATGTTGTACTTTCTTGCATTCTAGTCTGTTCTTCTGAACTGAATCAACCCCTTCTCCTTCCTTAGAGAAAGAAATGGCCATTCACTTGTAAAGAGAAAATAAATGCTTGTGTTAGCTCCCAGAATCAGCTTGTCACAACTGGCAAATACAGTTTATGATTAATAATCTGCAAAGACTTCAGCCTTGTCAATTTTCAATTTTCTGGCCAACATTTTAAAGAACCAGTTCTAATTAGTAAAATAATGTTTCAGTTCTTTACAAAAGTTTATCTCTATAAAACTCAGAAAAGTTTGCTTATTTTGTGTGTATGCATGTCTAGTTACTGTAATTCCTTTACCCCTATATAAGAGCTGAGAGTACCTGTAAACTTAACCCATCTCATCAGAAAACTTTGTTTTAAAAGATAACTTTTTTTTTTACAGCATAGACCTAGGTGCTCTGAGTTTCTGCTGCCATTCATTTGTATTGAAAGTCAAAGAGAAGTTAACCTCCTAGCTAGAAAGTTGTATCTGAGTTTGTATGAGATTTGCTTCACCTATGTGAATTATGTTGGCATAATAATAGATGATGAAATATATAGTTAATATGGAGTCAAATTATAGATATACATGTACAGAGTTCAAACTAACTACTGGTTCCATTTAGAAAAGAATCTCCTCCTGAGAAAAGAGGGTTTGAGTTCATCTCCCTGTTCCTTACTCCTTTACCTTTGAGCTTTTGGAGGGGGGACCAGAAGTGCTACTCTTAATTAATGGAAGATCCACTAGACCCCAGGCAAGGGTTTGGGTCCCAGGCCCAGGTCTCCTCCTGTGACTCTCCCTGGAGTAACGAGCAAGCAGCCTTCATTACTGGCAGCTGAGGGGAAGGGTCACTGGGAATGGATTTGCAGGGCCCTCATTGAGCGATCACGCCATGCTGAGAGGAGCTGGCCGTGCTCTCGGACACCTGGTCATTAACATTGCTAATTAGCAGCCATTAATCAGGGCACTCGCTTTTTTTTGTTGTTGTTGCATGTCACCGGCTCAGAGGAACCAAGTGAATAAGAAGATTGTTTCATTACCTCCACAAGAGGTGGAATGAAAGCAGTTCCCATCAGCTCAAGATGAGATGGATTAAGAGAAAGGTTAGACAACAGTTTGAGATGAGCTGGGGGGGGGGGGTGGGTTGGTGGGGGGGGGACCTGAGCTGTCTGCTCAGGGAAAATCAGTCACCTATAATTAATGAAATCTTCTGCAACCTAATTCTAATCACCGTGTGAGCCTTCCACCAACAACCAAATATTTTTTCTTTAAGAGCTTCATTTTTTTATTAGTGCAGAGAATTATCATTAAGTCATTTTAATTCTTCTTAAAACTCAGTAAGTTTTGATATTTTCATTCTGAACTCACTTTTCCCTCCCAAGGGTATGGCATAATTTAAATTTTTAAGTGATTATAACTAAAGCACTTTTTAGAATAGCTTCATTATTTTACTCAAATAGATACATTCCAAATAACATGCAAAAGGTAATCAAAAAATACAGTTTCTAGAATGGAAAGAATACAAATAAGTGGCTTATTCTTATTCCCAACGGCTCCTAAAAGGCAAAAGGGAATGAAAAGACCACATTGATTTGTATATAACAACACTAAGAATAACGAGCTAAAGCTTGTGCGTGTGCTTGTGTGTGTGTGTGTGTGTGTGTATGTGTAAATTTTGCTTGCTAATTCAAATGCAATGTGATGAACATGTTTTAAAAGAGCATTTCCTCTTCTGGAATGTGGAATGTCATGTGTATATATAGCACATCGTATTTATCTTAATTTCTGGAAAATGAAAATCTAGTAGCCTGTCCTAGTGTTATTGTCATTGTCATTTTTTATCTAGGAAAAAACATATTGTGAGAATACTTATTTAATTAGCAGTTAGCTAGCTGCTACAGATTCATTCTTTTCTTTATAAAATGTGCTCTTCCAAGAGCTGGCTGCAAAACAGATCTCCTGGACTTACGTGGGAAGCTCCCTTTATTAAACAGTGAACACTTCACCCAGTTTTTTGCTACATTTCGGCTCTCTGTAGTGGGTTGCAAAATGTGGTTTGCCTAAGTATTTATTAGTGTTGTGGCCTCATTTGAACATGTGTAATAAATATACATTTGCACATATAATACGTACCCCTGCACTTTCAAAGCAAAATTATTCATTTAATGAGCCCTACATTTCAAAACAATAAAAGGCTAAACCTGTTTTTTATGTACTAATTTGCTCTGTTTTCGAAGACTATGAAGTTGTTGGGGGAAGGAAACAAGTATGTAAAACTAATCTGAGGAGCATTTCAATTGGGTTGGAAATCCGTAATATGATTTCTAGGACTTCATGGGAAAGTTGAACGCTCAAGGGGAAATTACACAAAGAACAGCTGAGAAAAAGTTGCATTCTGGCACAGAATCATGCAAATGGGGCACATTCTTCAGTTTTCTCATGACGGATTGCCTCTGAAACCACTGAGCCAAGCTGCAGCAATGCTAATGAGGGAGATGCATCAATGAACAGTGTCATCCCAGGGGCTACCAAAGGGGACAGGGGGTGGGGAGAGGCCCGAGAGGGAGATGGAAGAGGAAGGAGGAAGAAAGGAAGAGAGGGAGAAGCCTGGAGAGAGAGAAGTGAGGGAGAGAAAAGAGAGCGAAAAGAAATGAAAATCGCTAAAGAAAAAGGAGGGAGAGCAGTCAAACTTTCAATGCATAGGCCTAGATCACTTAAAAAAAAAAAAAAAACTAACTTAGCAGGTAGGGCTGGAAAGCACAAAATGAGCAGTATTATAATCATATCCCTTTAGAAACTGAGAGATTTTAAGAAACAAAATAGGGCGGAAGATTAAAAAAAATTTTTTTAAACTGTCTGGTGAACTAAAAACAAAATTAAAGTCGGGCCTTGAATTGCGTCTACCCAGAGAATAGCTTGTGGTTTTTTTATTAAGGACTCTAGACTCTAGTGGAAAAGACTGGGGGAACATCTTTGCCAGAAAAAAAAACACAAAAAGTAGCACTTTTCCGTCTTAACTTCTTTGTGGTTGCAGAAGTGATTGAGTCTCATTTGAATATTAAAAAAAAAATTGCAAATGCATACATTTGTAGCTCATTTACCACAAATGAAAGACAGTTTGCTTGTCATTCCGATTGCTTTGAAAGATTTTTTTTTAATCTCTAAACACATACACACAGAGATTACTTTTTTAAAAAGACTATTTCTCTTGAAATTAACAAATGATTACTTTTATAGAGATCTCTTTAGAGGTAGAGATCTCTTTCTTGGGTTGCTAGAATCACACATAACTGCTTGTTTCCATTCGCACCAAGTAAATGCAAAATTATTGATTTACTTTGCTTTTTCCTTATAGTCTAGCTTCCATTGTACATAATTTCTCATGGAAATCAAATTAATAGCAATTTATTGAGCATGTATTATATTTCAGGCCCTTTAAAATATTTGTATAAAGAAACTTTTAAAAAATAAATAACACTGTTGAGTTGTAGACCTTTTAAAGAGACATTGTGAATTAACTTTTTTTAAAATAACAGCACAGTCAACACAACCAATTTGGTATCTATGTGAATTGTGTGGTACACTTCAAAAAATGTCCCACTGAAGCTTATTCAGTGCTGGTTCAGTCAAAAGTATGATTAAAATGATTATCACATTTTTCCTCTCAGTATATTATTAGCATCTGGTTTTAAAAATGTAAACAGCCAACTGTGCCCCCTGTTTGCTAGTACAACCTTATCAGTTCTTTTAGGTAGGTAAATAAACAAATAGAAAAATGATGTGGTTAATTTAAGTTCTTTAATCAATGAGGAATATATAAGCACTATTCTAACTCATACTTACACTGATGCTAAAATCAGGTCTATTTTAGTCTTTTGCTTAATTTCAACCAATAGGAAATACAAGATTCAGAATTAAAACTGCAAAAAAAAAAAATTCCTAACTCCCTCTATTGTGTATTACAGTTCATATGGTATAGTTTCCAAGACCACCCACAGTTCTGAGAGTGCCTAATGGAAGATTGTATCAGCTGCTGTACCTAATGACAACTAGATGAGTTAAGAATGAAGTGTTAGCATTCATAGTACTTGTGGGTATAAAACAGATTATTCACATCATTTCAAAGATAACCTTTGTAGCAAAATGCATTCATTCGTGTAACACATTTCTAACTAATCAAATACGTTATCTATTGAAATTAGGGTAAAATTTTAAATTTCTCAGATAAAAAATGAAAATCTATTGCATTAAGGAATCTGTTAACATTTAGACAATTTTAAATTACATATTAATGGAAACTGCAAAGCATGTTTCTGACATCTCACAGTGCCATTTAACAGCATAATTATGAACAATGATATTAATTGGTAGTTCACAATTGTCCATCACCCACCTAAGAGATCCCACAATGTCTCAAATAACTTTCACTTTGAAAAATCTTTAAACACGGAGAGAATACATGTGAACCATTGACATCTGGGAGTAAAGGATGAGGCATGAGGCAGCCCTTCTTCTGGCTCGCCTGTCTTCCTTTTCAAGAAAGGACATTTCTTTGAAGTCTCCTGTTTTTGCTTATTAAATCCCTATGATTTAGTCCTCAATATGGCCATGTTCGTTTAATATAAAAGTGACTTGAATTACTATTTACTGTGCTTGCTTGTTTTCAAACCTTAACAAATCTGATACCCCAGGGAAAAGTACCATGTTAACCCCCCAACTCCCAAATCTGTGTTCCAGGATAAAAGGGTGCATATGGCAATTAATGACCCTTCCTATGGGCTAAGAAACTCTGTCTTAAGCCCTGTTGCAGACTCACTGTGTGACTCTGGGCAAGAAAATTCCTTAGCTGCTTTGGTCCTCTGCCTCCTCATGTGTAAAATGAGAGGGGTAGATTAGGTATTGATCTTTAAACATTTTTCACTATTAAGATGCCACAATAATTCTGGTAACACATTTTATTTTTCCAGTGAAGAGGAATGGCTACTAAAAGATTAATGTAGATTAATTCTGTGAATCTTTTCCTATGTAAGGATTTTAAGAGTGCCTGGCATCCATATGTGAAATACAAAAATAAAAACTACTTACTATTTTGGCAAATTTAATCCTCCAAAGCTTTTAATATCAAAACCTAGGAAAAAATGTCCTGCTTATATATCCTTTTGTTTATGCTTGTTCAGTAAAACCATATTTAATTGGAAACAAGTAATCATGACCCTTTATTAATCAAAGGTTTTCCTTGGAGCATAAGTCCAAGAGAAAAATGCAGAAAGAAACCTAACAAAAAAAAAATTACAAGTATATTTTTTCATTGACAAGTGTTTAGATCTTATACACAGTCATTCACTCAAGGTCTGATACATCTATATAATTAACAATGGCATTTGCCTTCAAGCTCTGGAATCATCTTGGGTTGAGGTCCTCCCTCTACCATTTAGTTATTGATGCTTACTAAGCCTCAGTACTAGCAACTGTAAGATGAAGATAATATCTCATAGAGCCATGGAGAGGGGATTAAATGAAATAATGTGCTCAGTATAGTGTTTGACCCAAGGTAAGTATACCACTAATATTACCTCTTATTAATACCATTGCCAGGTGTTGGGAAGTGATGGTCCCCTTAATGTTAAAGTTCTATTGCCATATATAAGAAACCAAGCAGTGATAATGCAAAAGGAAAGCAACCCAGAACTTAGCCAAATGCTGCTCAAATTATCTTCCGAAAATATGTTCTTCTATCAAAACCAAAAAGGCTTCCATATCCCTACCCCTCTCTTCAATATGATCCTGCCTTCAAACCATTATCATCGTCCTTAGCTTGAAGAGACTGTCCTCTCTGCTGGCATGAAGACTACCTGCACATTCAGAATCAATCCCTAGGGATCATCACAAGGTTCCCTCCCATCCTAGCTGCCAAAGTAACCCACCCATCAACATCTTCAGGCTTAGAGTGGGTAGGTCCACCTTCACCTCTGCACTATTGTTTAATGTCCCACAGACTTATTCTGCCCCAAGGTAGTCTCTTCCCAGATTTCAGTCCATGCTCTTCACCCTTTCATTGACTCTCTATTCCCTCCAGTAATAAATCAAAGCTCCTTCACACAACCTTCCAGGTCCCTCTTTACTTCAGCTTCAATTTCTGCCTCTGCTGTCCACCTACCAGTATGTTGAACTACTCAAAGTTCTCAAAACTCCCCACAGTCAGCTCCACCTCCAGGCCTTTGGAGTTCTCTTTCTCGCTCTGCCTGAACCATGACCCCCAACTTTGGATTTTCCATAACTAATTCCTATTGGCATTAAGTCCTTCTGCTTACATGCAGAAGATTAGGTTGGGGCATGCTGTTTCATGGCATTCCAGTCCTTATGCTTATCAGAGTTTTCATCAAATATCATTGCACTAAGCTAAGTGCTTGTTTGTCCTATTCCAAATAAAAAATTCCTTGACAGCAAGATCTGGCATACCTCTGTGGTCCCCAGCCCTGAGCACAGAGTCTTTCATTTGTTAAGTCCTCGGTAAATATTTACTATAAATTTCTTCAACATAAAATAGATATATTGATTATTAGTCATTTTTAAGAAACTGGATCAACATTAGAAGCTTCCATTAACTAGCCAACCAGAGAAGAGATATGGAGCCAACAAAACACATGGATAATCACCTTCTTGACATACTATCCTGAAGAATAAATCAAAACATGGAGGCAGGAAGGTCATTGAAGAGCTACTACATTTTTATCAAAGAAAATGTCTTCTAGCTTATTTATGCATCTTCAAAGGGTGGAAATCCTGGGAGGAGAGTGTTGGAGGAAGAGAAAGAAGATAGATGCATTAAGAATAACCAGAAAGAAAAATACCAGATGGTCTCACTCATAGCAGGAATCTAGAAAACTTAAATAAGGGACCAGGAAAATGAATAACTATAAGAAAGTGAAAATCAAAATCAACAAAAAACTACGAACCAGAGACACTTTTTGGGGGGTGGGGGGCGGGAGGGGAGGGATTGGGGTCAGAATGGGGGGGTTGCAATTGTATGGGGAATATAAAAATAAAATTTATTATAAAAAAAAAAGAATAACCAGAAAGATTTACGTAATGAAGTCATAATTGGCTGTGTGGAAGATTTGGGACATAACTTTTTTTAAAAAATGCATTTTTTTAACATTGCCTTTTTTTTAAGATTTATTTATTTATTTATTTATACAAGCACTGGGTACAGTCAGAAGCACGGGAGGGTGAGAGAATTCACCAGAGCGGGGAACAGAACAGGCAGACTGACGAAGTACACTGCTGAGGGGAGCAGCGGGCGGCAGGCGAGGTCTGCGCGCCATGTGGGACCCTCCTCCGGTGGCCCGGGAGCAGCCGGGGATGGAACCGGCACTGAACCGGCGCTGCAGAGGCTGCGGGCAGCTTCGCAACCCAGAGCTCAACCACTGCGCCACCAGGGAGGCCCAAAAAATGCATTTTTATAACAAAAAAAAAAGGTGAGTTTTCCAACCCCTGCACTTCTGTAGTATGTGTGGATGAGAGGAAGTGAGATGGACAGTTCTCTTCACTTGTCTTATGACTCAAACTAATTATTCGGGAAGAGTTTTTCTTTCACTCCTCCTCTCCCTGGATTCTGCCCAGCATTTTGCCCAGCCAGACTCCCTTCACATCACATGCTAATAAAGGAGAATCAAACATCTTATCTCTGATCATAAACACTTTTTTTTGCTGGAAGACCTATCCTCGCTTCACTTTTGACCTGACACCCATTCCATTTTCCCCAGACATCTGCTCTTCTTTTCACACTTATATTTTTTTTTTTACTCCCATTATTGTCATTTGGATCCTGGAACTTGCTTTCTCTGAAGTTTTCCACCTTGATGTTCTTTGAGAACTTTAGTTACTTAAGATCAATATTTAACTAGTTGCACTAGACTCTTAAGTCTCCTGAAGAGTAGGGTTTTTTATTTTTTTTTTTTATTTTTTTTTTTTTAAACTTTTTTTTTTTTTTTTTTTAAATAGAGGCATGTTTTATTTATTTATTTATTTGTTTGTTTGTTTTGTTTATACATGCACTGGGTACAGTCAGAAGCGCGGGAGGGTGAGAGAATTCACCAGAGCCAGAGCAGGGAGCAGAGCAGGCAGAAGGACCGAAGTACACTGCTGAGGGGAGCAGCGGGCGGCAGGAGAGGTCTGCGCGCCATGTGGGACCCTCCTCCGGTGGCCGGGGAGCAGCCGGGGATCGAACCGGCGCCACAGAGGCCGCGGGCAGCTTCGCAACCCAGCGCTCAACCGCTGCGCCACCGGGGAGGCCCAAGAGTAGGGTTTTTTAAATCTCTTACTAGAAATACACATTTCATATACCTGGGGAGCCAACTTAAAAAAAAAAAAATAGTCATCCTAGAACCAAATATCCATGGTGGACTTTGAATCAGCTGAATTCCCAGCAACACAACTAGCTAGGTCTTGGACATGGAGGACATGCACTATGTGTGGACAGCCCCTAGATATGCAGATGGCAGGCTGGCTGGGCACTGAATGCCAGTGGTCCACAAGGTGAGTGAGAAAGTTACTCTCTTTTCAGTTCTCTTTCAATCCTTCTAACTACAGAAAGAACAAAGTCTCAGTGTTAATACTGAATACCTCTCCTAAACTGCAATACTTTCAACACAAAAGAATTTAATAGCATTTGTTTTCATTTGCTTATGTTAATGTTCTCTTAAGGCATATCGCATTTGTTTGTTATTTATAGCAGTGATATTTTCACAATAGTTTCTCCCACAAGGAAATTTTATTCAAGAGGTAAGTCCACAGAGAGAAAATAATGTTTTAAATAATAGTACAGATATAGGTCATGCATGTTACTATGATAAATAACATGCTGGTAGTCACAAATGGCAGGTTTTATAAATTATCAAATATAAGCCAAAGTTGTAAATCAAAATTATAAATTAGACTGAGGTATCAGGAATAGTTTCAATATTTTCTGACCCTCAAAATACCAGGTTTCCTTTAAATCAATAATAAAAGCATTTTCATTAATTCTCCAAGCATTCTTTTAAGGACATTAAAAACAAATAGAATCTCCCCGTACTTTCATCCCTGGCTCTTTCTTCCTCAAAACCATGAAATGATTGTTCCATAGACTGCAGCGCTCGTGGGTCAAGCAAAAGAAAGGACCCTTTAGTTCCATAATTACCAAAGGAATAAGCAGAACCTTGAGAAAACAAGCTGGTGTTCAAGAAAATAATTTTCATTGCCAGCACCTAACCACCGGCCTCTTTCTGAAGACGAGGATGAGGCCCACAGGGTAATAAAAGGCCCTATAGAACCGCATAAAAGTTCCACATGTGCTGCTCCCTGAGTGGCCTTCAAGGGGGTAAGGCTGAAGGGGGGGGGCAGGGGAACAGGGCTAAGAACTAGACAAAAAAAATCCTGCTTCCTGAAAAACAGCTCATCTCTCTCTCTCTCTCTCTCTCTCTCTCTCTCTCTCTCTCTCTCTCTCACACACACACACACACACACACACACACACACACACACCCCACACACAAACACAAACACACACACACACACAAAACCAATCAACCTGCCGGGTTCCTGTTTGCAGATTTTGTTATCAGTGAAAAACAACAACAATAACAAGAATAATCGTAGTAATAATAATAATAAGATGAGCCTCAGCAGTTGGGGTTTCTGCAATTACAGTGTGAATTGCATGAGAGGATTATATGAAGTGCTCTTGGCTTAGAGGGGGAAGTAAGACGCTTCAGCTTGCAAGTCGCCAGCAGCTGCTTGGGGGCCGTGCACCTGCCGGTTCCAAGGCTGTTTTCACCTCGAGAGGAAAACAGGCCCCTTCTCTTTCCCTTTCACTGCTGCCAATCCAAAAACCAACTTGAAGGAGGACGTTGGGGGTGGGGAGAAAAGAGAGGAGAGAAAGACCAAAAAAGAAAATAAAACTTTAAAAGTGAATCCACACAGCAGCGAGAGCGGCGCCCCCACTTAGTGAGAAAACAGTGGAGCGTGAGAGCAAGGGAAAGGTAGAGGGTAGGAGGGGGGCGACAAGTGGGAGGGAATGACTTCATTTTAATGCAGCAACAGACAGAGGCGATCTGATATTGGCAAAGTTTCAACGAAAATGGGGGGCGAGGGGGCGGGAGGAGAAGAAAGGACTCTTTTACTGTTTCAGGCGTCTAAGTCTTCCCGAGGAGCAGAAGCTCAGCTCGACATTCTGGGAATAGCAATGAGGCACACACAACAATCAAAACACACTAAATCTGTTTGATGATTCAAACACATCATGCATCTGCACCCACAAAATAGGACTTCAATTAAATAACCTTGCAGATTTGAACAGGAAAAGAAGGGAGAGTGTGAGGATTTTTAATGAGTACCTCCGAATACAAGCAGTTCTGTAAAAATTAGGTGTTTGCACCACACTTTATTCTAAAGTGAGTTGTAAACGTGTGTGGTTATAGAGCCTCAAGGACTCCTCCCTAACACTGGCTTGAAGTTGTTTTCCTGCCTTATCAAGACTATAGGAAGTTACTTCAACTAGGTCTTTACCAAAGAAGTGAGGAGAGCCTGCTGAGGCTTTCCAAACACATTCACACAAAATGCATGTATATAAATAGACCTTTTCCAGCATTACAGGAAAACTCGATATGGTTCATTAAAACAACAACAACAACACACATAAACATACACACAGGGGGGCGGGGGGAAGGCCATGTCAATAGGCAAACCACAATTTCTAGTCCCAAGAATTTTTACTTACAGGGATTTCTATTTCTGTGGTACAGATAAATTATTTCACTATATACTTATTACTTGGTCTTTGAGCATATGATCTATCTTATATGTCTGTGTCCACACTGTAGAATGACACACAGCTGTGAATGACGTGCTTGAGTGCCCCAGAAAGGGCCTTTTTGTGTTGTTAGAGAGATCCAGATTCACTTATTTTCAGACTGACTTCCAAATTAGCTTGGCCTGGTCTCTGTTTGCTTTAAAAAGGGAAAAAAAAAACACAAAGGAAATAATTCATATTGAAAAGTGGGAAAGTGTTTGTAATGCTCTCTCTTTGGACTCTTAGAAACACTTTCCTCCGTTAGTGAAAATAGTACTCCACCTATCAACCTAAGCAGAAATTTGAAGGAAAGGGAACAAGTTTTTGAAACTCTCGACACTAGACCTCTCCCCCCAAAAAGTCTCCAAATATATCAGTTATCTAACAAAATCTATTTGAAATAGAACCATTTTCCTCAAAATGAAACTAAGTTTAATAGAATATTTAATAAAATAAGAACGCTAAATTTGCAAATTAATAAGACAGGAAAATCAAATCACTCTCTAGGATCTGAGATATAAATGAATTATAGAAAGGGAAGCAAGAGCCCAAAAAGAGGAGCATGAAGAAACTATGTATCACTGCATTCATATTTTCAGAGAGCAATTTGAACAATTGGGAGGTTTGATTCATGACAACAGTTAATTTTTAGAAAACATACAAATTTGGGTCAAAAAACATTTTCAATGGGGAAAGCAAGCCAAGGGATATTGGATATGTCCATCAGTCCCTGAGGAAATATACCTATAAGGCTCAGGTAAAATATGAAATAAAAGATGGACAATTTTGTTAATCAGGTAAGTGGGAATTGACTGCACTTTTGGTACCATGTGGATATAGTAAATTCAGAGATTGTAGACACAAAAAAAGAACAGCTCCCAGTTTCCCCTCCATAAATGGGTACAGTTTTGCCTCCCACTGCAGAATAAAACCAGATTTGGTGTGAGTTCTTTCCTAATGGAAAAGAGGAAGGATTTTATGCTTGGGAGGCAGTATGGCCTGGTGGAGATAACTTGCTTCCTCTGGGCCTGTGTTTCCATCCACAAAATGAGGGAGTTGAATCATTAGATATTCTCAAAGGTGTCACCTAATTCCAGAATACTGTGATTCTGCAGGTAGAACCAGTCATGATCAATAGCGCATTTTGCACCAACTGGTAGAATAGAAGGCTTCTATTCTTCTCCCACCGCCATTATCAAAATTCTCAACAGCTCAATAGCTCACAGTTTCAATGAAAAGTCTCCAATAAGGCTGAAAGTTTTCAATAAGTCTTCAATAACTTTACTAGTTACGAGTCTAAAAAATCAAAATAAATTGTCAGTTTTGGTGTCTCTGCAAGTTCTGACCACTTAACTATCTTTAAATCCTCAGTATTTTTTGAGGTGCACCTTGTGAGGTAAGATGGTCATGATCATAGATTTACCTTGCCACCCACCTAGCAAGATTTAATCTGTGCAACGTTTCATTTTCTCTTAAGATTTTGCTGATGTTTCCACAATTATTTCTCTATTATAAATTAGTACCCATATGCTAATGTGAGGGCAATCTGGCTGTGACATATGTCATCCCATTGATCGCAAGGCAGGTGTCCCCTTCCTACATCACCATGTGCATCCCTCCCAAAGCTGCATACTACGTTGAAAAGGGTGGCTTTCCCCAGTAAAGTCTGACCATTTTTCAGTCAAGTGTATACCTGTAGCTGGCTTCCCTGCTAGTACCTCCAAACACACTCTCAAATTGGTGCCATATAAAGAGTAACACTCATCTGACATTGATTATTCCTGTGACATCTCATATTTTTATTTAGCTTTTAAGGCAGCATTTCCCTGAGTATACTACTTGTGTTCTTCAATATGATTCTGAGGTCAGAATCTAAAAAATGCTGCATAAAACCCAAGTGAACAAATGTTACAGCAAAATGTATCAGATCAGTTAATTAACCAACTGATGTACATCAGGACACACCAAGTGACACAGATAGCATTTGGTCTCCCCAAGCTTATTTTAAAAAATAAAAGCCTTGGCAGTAGGGTCGATGCCTGTATCCTCTACCGAAACAAAATAAAACTCTTTATCAGAAAGTATTGTCCAATCTCTATAACAAAAGTTTCATTTATGAATTAAAATTTAAAAATTCACTTACGCATTTAATCATTAATACCACAAAATTTTCAAAATACCTGCTTCCTGACAGATACAGCTATGCTAAGCATGGAGCTATCTCTTGGGTAATTCCCAGGCCTTCTGTTCTGTGGGGAAGACAGACTTAGTAATCATAATGCAGTGTGGTGAGTATAGTGACAGCAATATGCACAGAATAATATGAATGTGAGTGAAGTGCCACCCACCTGTTGGCGTACCCACACAGTAGGGATCAGGAAGATGCAAAGTTTTCTGCACTGAGAGACAATGTAAGGATGAGAGAAAGCTATTATTGACTAACTTATATATAATGTTTTTCTCATAGATTAATGCAATACTAACTTTTTATATCCTCTTAAATATTTCAATATATTTGTGCTTTATTCTTGCCTCTCCAAGAAGATGAATTTCCTTTAGTTTTTCCATATATTTTATCTTGAAATGTTTCTATCCTAACCTTACATGATAGTTAAATGCAAATTAAGTTTTGATCTCCCACATATGACCTTTTTCATATTCTCCTTAGGGCAAAACTCATTAATCAGTATCTGTAACATTCCCAAGAAAAGTACATGGAACTGTTTCTCCTACTCTCCAAATGTAAAATGTTCCTATTTGGTGTGATTTGGTAATTATTGGGGGGGACTGGGAACACATTACCATTAACATATATAGAAAACCTTTTTAGCATTGTGAGACCTAAAAAACACTGAATAGAACTTTCTATTTTCAATAGAGGGGAAACCTGTAATCATTTTCAAAATAGTAAAATTTAAACATTGAAAGCCTTATGAGCAGTAAAAAATCACATAAAGGAATTTTTGTTTGTTCCTGGTAAAGGTTTGATTTGGAATTCTTGGCAAAGTACCAAAGGGGAGACCTTGAACCCAGGATAGTTGGCAAAGACAAGGTAATTTTACCTGCTGAAAACCCTTAAAGACACTGACACTGAAGATTGGACCAAGTCTCATTGACTAAAGTGTATTGCTAATCTTTTGACCATAGACTGTCTAAACCCATTTGATAATAAGCTGAGATATATTGAGACTATGCAATATTTGCACCATTATTCATTCTCACCCTATGTAAACAGGATGGATACCTACACTGGACACAGTTCTGATGCTTATTTAAAGAAGAAATTTAACTGTGTCCCTTTGTCCAGTGACATGCTTGATCCATAACAAAATAGCTAAAATTCCTTTTTTATTGATTTTTTATTGAAGTAATGATTTCCAACACTACATATGGTTTAGAAGTACAGGTTCTTTATTTTTACATTTTATTTTTATGTCCTCTTCCATCTGGGTCCTTTCTGAGTTACTATCTTCAAGATTATTGATTGATTTGATCTTCCATTTTGTCTATTCCTATTCTGTTACTTTCTTTAAAATTTTTTGGCACTTTTTTTTAACTCTGTACATTTTTAATCTTTCTATTATTTAAAGCTTAAGTTTCTGCCTTCTGTTCATTAATTTTATTTCTGAGCTATTTTTTTTCTGAATTTTTTGTATCTCTGATTAGCTTTTCTGAGTTCTCATGTATCATTTTGACTTGCCTTTTTTGTGGTTTCTTAGATATCTTTATTTATAGCAATGTCGAACTCTCTATCTAACAGAGAGATATAATCTTATAAGTCTCTGTGGTTGGAGCCAAGAAAATTGTTCTCTGCTTGTGATGCCATATATCCTTGGCAGGGGTTCTCAAAGTGCCATTGTTTTCTGCTTGTTTTCTGCTTTAAATTTCCTCATCATTTTTAAATAGCTTCAGCTGTAATATAGAATTGAATTACTATTACTTTATCAACAAGTTATGTGTTTTAATTTATTGTTCTTTGCTGGTTTCTATAGATACTGAGATCTATTCTTGCAGTTACTGAGTATGCATAGTGGGGCAGTAGTAGAAGGATCCAACCACTGATACAAATGTGCTGGAAAAGAGGGATGGCTTATGTCTGCAGCATCTCTGATATCCTTCTTCTCTTGTGTTCCACGTTTGAGTATCTGCTGTCAGTGCACTTCAGAAAGTGAGCACCTATCCAACGGGCTGGAGGAGTGTAGTGTAGACCAGAACACCATAACTTTACTGTGGACCAAGACTATGTGGAGCACACTAGTCCCTCTGCATAGGTTTTACTTCAGTCAGAGGTGTCTACCTACACATCATTTCTCTCTCCTCTCTCAGGTATCTGACTGATAGTCCTGCCATCTATATCCCCCACTTCAGACTACAGCCTCCACCCACTTCCTGTTCAAAAAAGTGTGACACTCCTCTTCACAGACTGTTGGTCTCAGATGTCCAAGGGCTGGTTCTATTTTGTCCCAATCAATGGGACTCTCTGGGTATAGTGCCCCTCTGATTAATGGTTAGAGTTCTTCTTGATAGTGAAACAAGGAAGCTCCACTATCACCATCTTTGTGACAGCCAAGACAAAGTATTTTTTTCTAGCTTAAATTCTTCCTTTCATTAGGATAACTTGTAAGAATATATAGTAGGTCCTTCCAATCCCTACCAACCACAGGAAAGAAAAAATCCCTCCTCTCTCATTCCTACCTTACTATAAAGAGAAATTTTTAGAATTTTAAAATCAAATAGGAAACCTGGAGGTGAGAGGATGGAACAGTATAAAGTAATAGTTTGTAGAAATATAGCAATAGCTTCTATGCATGTGGCAGATTCTCCATTCATTCAGTAGCAAAAAGAACACTAAAACTGGAAGTCAAACAGCCTGAGTCCTGGCCCAGCTCTGTCTCTTACTGTGTGACATTTTCCTTGCTTTCAAATGAAGTAATAATGTTCTTCCAGTGTCATCCCCAGGGTGATTAAAAGGTGAAAATTAGTCTAAATAGGTGAAAGCACTATAAAAAGTCTAAAGTGCCAAGTGTGAAAATTTGAGACCTCTCTTCATTATGTATACTATTTGGTCAAGAGCCTGGAACTCAGAATCAGACCCACCTGAGTTAGAATCCTGCTTCTACCTCATAGCAGCTGTATGATCCTGAGCAAGTTTCACTCTTTTAAACTTCAAGTTCGTCATCTATAAAATGGAGAGTACCAACCCTCAAAGAGTTGTGAGGATTTAATGGGATCATAAATGTCACACCCTGACAGTGTCTGGAATAGAGGTTTCTCAATGAATGCTGGCTCATGTCATTAGTGAAGAGCTACTGTCACATGGATCCCCCTATTGCTATAATGCAAGAGAATGAGATTCATCAAATATGTTTGGCAACTCCATCAGATAAAAAAATCCACAAGTTTCTTTCTCATTAGAGGCTTTCCTTCCTCCTCATCTCCTGCCCAACTTCATTATTCTTTTTTACATACCACCTCTGTCTCAATATTATACTTATTAGGCTCAGCTTTGTCATTTATTTACTTATACATGCCTTCTACTAGATTATAAGAAACTGGATGTCAGGACTCTGTCCTTTTCATCTCAAAATCCCCAATGTCTGAGTCAGTACCTATGTCAGAGAAGGCACTTAATAAATGCTCACAGAATTGGATACATGAGTGTATAACTTCCTGCAGCAAGGTAACTCTCAAATAATCAGTGGAGACATAAATATAGAAGTGATATTATACAGAGGAAAAGGAATGTGTTGTTCAGGATCTAGGATGGCCAGAAATTGGACTTACTCTATAATGTAGACTTAAGCAATTCAGGTGCCTCTGCTATGCAATTCAAGCTAAACTGTTCATAACTCAGTGACTTTATTGCCAATAAAAATTAACCACGAGAGGGCTGGGAGTAATTTTTTTAAATTCAGTTGCTCCAATTTTCCAGATTTTTCAATACCTATATAATATTACAATTCCTGAAACTTAAGCCAAAAAGAACAAACATAAATGCTCAGAATTGGGAGATTAAAGCAGTGACTATGACTAGAGAAGTTGATGGCTTTTCAATAGTGTGCTTTCCAGATAAAATATCAAGACCCTACCCATTCAATAATTTTTCCTATAAAATTTTCACTCCTTCCAAATTAACTTGAAATCATTATGAGATCAGGGCAAAGTATTTTTCCCAGTCTAATTTTCTTCCTTTTTTTAGAAAGTTCTCATTTTAAGTTTATATCTATGTGTGAATGTTTGACCTAGGGGTAGCAGTGGGCTAAACATGGCAATTTTTTTTTGGAAACCCTTGCAAAATGCCTCCTATCTTTTCACCTGTCTTTTCTCATTAGCATATTAGCATTAACCATGGGAATGTACCTTGTAAATTATACAAAAATTATAAAATTTTATTAATTAACACAGAATAATTTATCAGATCAGTTTCCAGGTCCCCTGGAAGATTGTTAAACCTAAGGGAGAGAGAAACCTGAAAGGACAGATAGATTTTAATCATGGACCTTAGATTGTTGTGAGACTGAAGTTAGGTAGAGTTTGGAGAAAGTGGACCAGGGAGAGGTGACTTAATTAATGTGTGGATCCTGGGCAGCAGGGGAGGAAGTATAATGATGGAAATCAATGTCAGTATTCAATCCTGTCTTCCCTTGCATCTGCTTATTCTTCTTTTGTTTTTATTTTCAAATAAGGTTTATTGAATACCAAGCACGTGCCAACACTAGAGCAAGTCTTGATATACAGTGGTGTGAATACAAATATCCTTATGGAACATACAATCCTAGTGTGAGAAATATGTTAGACACATGGGCACACTGATTAATATTTAATCTTAAGCATGTTAAAAGCTAAAAGGGAAATGAACAGTAGATTATAATAAAATGAAGGGGGACAGGAACCTACCCTTAAGATTGAGGGTAAAAGTGGATTTATCTTGAAACTAATGAAGCTGAAGATTGAAAGTCTCTCATTTTCACATAATCCCTTTAAAACTCTGGAGATGGAGGGCGCCCTACCCTATTCAGAAGGCTATGTGTTTTTGTAAAATTTACAAATGTAAGATATTTTAATTGCATTCAGTGAGGACCATTGTCTCTCTCTAGTCTGGTTTCCCCTTTATTTCTTCATGGACTTGGAAGGTCCTGGGGAGATCCAGTTAGGGGAATATTGAGAAGGGAAGACATTTCATTTGGATTTGGTGAGACATATTACAAAGTGTACAATCATTGCTAGCACCCCAGTGTAAGAACTGTTTTCAGGAATGCCCCGCCTTACCTTTGTGCCAGCTCATCCAATGGGATGATACAGGTACAGGCCCATGACATAACTATTTCCTTCATTGTTTGGTACCAGAAGTAGATAGGTAGTGGGGGAGACACAAATTTGAAATTCAGGGAACAAGACAGAACTTTGCCCTATTTGAAAATGAGACTACAAGCAAAATGAGACTACAACTTTACTAAAATGAGACTACAAGCAAAATGAGACTACAACTTTACTAATAAAGTTGTAAAGCTGAAATAAACTTTTCCAAATTGGGAATATTCTTTAAAAAACAAATTTTGATTACCACACCAGCAGGAAACTAAATTATCTTTCTGTTCTCACTGTGGAAAACATTACAATACCACAGACACATGATAGAATAATCAAAAGCTATACAGCCAGAAAATGTAGGGGGGTGAGAACTATTAAAGCAGAACTTTGGCCCTAGTTATATTTTTTCACTTACACCTCTTGGGGATGTCTTTTCTCCTTCTAAATAAATATTCACTTTTGAGGATAAACTTATATTTTGTATTCTTTTTCTTAAAGGAACCCCCAATTTATATAGGCTTCAGTTTCCACAAAGTCTGCCACTCATCACGGCTTCTCTGAAGAGATGATATTTCAGCTGAAACCCAAGAAAAGTGAAAAAAAATCCATGAGAAAGAAAATTCAGGGCCATGGAAAAGTCTAGAGACAAAAATGAATTTGAGAAGCCACACATAAGACCATGAGGTATATTTATTTCTAGAAACATTACCTTTAATAATAAAAGTAATGCATATTTGGATAGTTTAGAGAGGCACAAAGGAAAAAATAACCACCACATGTACTCCAATATTTTACTGGAAAAACAAAATTGCTCCAACTATACCACAAGGGCTCAGGGAGGGTAGTTCTTAGAATGATCTGGAGTCTGGCAGATTTTTCAAGCATTATGCAAATATAAAGAATCTGGTCACCAGCATCATCATCATTAGTATAGTCATTATCAATGCCCAATCAGGAGAAAGCATTAAAAATGCCCTGTTTTAAATCCTTTACCTAGGTCATCTGGCAATGAAGGTATATATAGTATCTCTATGACGGTAAGGACATAGGTGAAGACATTTGGACCAATTTGATTTCTACCCCCACTATTTTCTAGCCAGAGATCAGAGAGGCTTGCCATCCCCGCCCACAGTAGTAGAGCTAGAAGATGGAGTGTGAGAGCAGCAGCAGGCCATATTTCAAGTCAAATAAAAGTTGGTCTGAGAAAATAAGGCTGAGGACCTAGGAGAGGAGTACAGAAAAAAGATGAATATATATGTGATCTTTCTAAGAGATCCCCTAATTCTAGGTATCTCTACTTAAATATCCTTATACTTTCCTATTGTCCAGGTAAAACAGTAAATTCCTTTCTTGCCTAAATTAGTTCAAGTTGTATGCGTGCTACCTGGAAATATATTTTCCCAGTATATCTAAATGTCTCCTGTGGCTCTTTATCAAGTATAAGCTACCATACAAGATTCAGGGTTGCTTTAATTAGAGAATGGGATAAGAACCAACATATACTGACTGCCCATTGCATTTCTTTTTTTTTTTTTAATGTTTTTATTTATTTATTTATTTGTTTGTTTTGTTTATACATGCACTGGGTACAGTCAGAAGCGCGGGAGGGTGAGAGAATTCACCAGAGCCAGAGCGGGGAGCAGAGCAGGCAGAAGGACCGAAGTACACTGCTGAGGGGAGCAGCGGGCGGCAGGAGAGGTCTGCGCGCCATGTGGGACCCTCCTCTGGTGGCCGGGGAGCAGCCGGGGATCGAACCGGCGCCGCAGAGGCTGCGGGCAGCTTCGCAACCCAGTGCTCAACCGCTGCACCACCGGAGAGGCCCTGCCCATTGCATTTCAAGGACAGTACATACATTACTTAGAGCAACTCTAAGAAGTGATTATTGTTTATAGGGAATTTAGTCTTAGTGCTGTTGGTAATTTGTCCAAGCTCTAAAATGACGTAGCACAGGCAAAATTTGAGCTGAAATCAGACTGTTTATACCATTTTTATTCCTGTTACATATTGCCCTTTTATAATTTAGAAAAGACATTCATATAAATAATACAATGGACTGATAGGAAAAAAAGTGATAAAAAGTTAGGAAACCTTGAGTATGGACTGACCTACTGCCCAAAGGACCACCCAAGTTCTAGGTACAAAATTGTAATTTTAAAGTCCAATTACTGCTTTTAAATACTATCCTTGCCATGAACGTAAAAATGTCATCATTACTAAATAAGAGTTTTAGAAGACTCCTCACTTAAATATGTTCAGTTCTATAAGCTAAAGGTGGAAAATAAAATCTTCAAAGACAGCAATTTTATTGGGAGAGAAGTAATGTTTAACCAAGTCTATAATAAAATGTGGAGGGATCAGTTAAATACAGCCATCCAAAGAAGGGCAGGGAAAATGGGTCTAAACCACAGCAGAAATTACTTAAGTCCTTTATACGGGAAACTGTTGGCTGATAGTGAGGGCTGTTAAACAATGTAATGGGTTACCAGGGCAAGCTAAGGAATCTCCTCATCCAGGGGCCTTAAAAATAGTAAAATTTTCTTGGTTTGAATGGCTTTACGTGTGGTCTTCCTTGAGGCGGGTGGAAAGAGAGGGCAAGGGAGGGTGGAATGATCCCTCCAAATCCGTTCCCAAAGCCTGGGATTCTCCCTACCTGACTGTCATCACCTTGAGGACGGCGTGTTTTGCCATTGTCAGCCTGCCCTCGCTCCTAGTTCTTGTATACCTTAGTAATGCACTAATTCACAACTGCTGTAGAAATGATTGAAATATTTAGACATAATGGAGGAAGTTTAATAGGGTCCAGTGGGAAACCCAGGTGTTTAGATCAGCTTAAAAATAATAACCACCTCCCCTGCCGGGGACTTTCTATTCACAATCAGCTCTGCTTTTATTCTTAACCATAAAGGCTACCTCAGACAGGAAATTATTCACGTGATTGGTCTTTACAAGTGCTGTTGGGTTTAAACTGAGGGCTGTAGAGGTCATTAGTGGGCAGCCATGTGATTAACCTTTGCTAGCCCGTTGCTTTTCACACTCTGTTAACAGCTTCCATTATTGCCCCTCTGAGTCTTGAGGAAGCTGTTTATTGACAGTATTAAAAATACATAGCTACAAATTCTAAGACCCTCGTGTTAAAAAAAAAAAAAGACCTCCCAACATCTTATAGCCAGCTGACTGGGGAAATGGGAAACCTCTAATTTGTCATAAAGGTTTATCAAGAACTACATTACGTGACACTACATTTAGCTCAACAGTAGTCCCTGATGTCGTTCGTTTCTTTTTGCATTTATATATTATGGTGACACTGGAGAATTTTAAAATTTGAAGAGGGGGTTATAAAACCTCTGCAAGTATTTGAAGCTTAGACTCTTGTTATTTCTGAGAAAATGAGATTGTACATATTTGAGGAGGAAAGAGAAGGAAATGTCCCTCTTAGGGAAAAGTAGAACCCTCACACACATAAAAGACCAAGAGTTTAAAAAGGAGTCTTATGTGTGACTCAGTGCTTAGTGATAGTTTTTCTGCTTTCCCCCCACCCTGGTCTAAAAAATATCTTAGGAGGCATTTCCTAGAATTGCTTGTGCAAGAAAGACCATATTGATGTTTCTCAACCAGTGATATGCCTAAAACCTACTTAAAGGATGGCATTCTTCAAATGATCCTAAGTCTGTGACTCCTCCCACTGCCCCCATGACCTTCCTGAGAGAATTCAATGGCCTTTCTCTGACCCCCCACCTCAGCATAAGATTTTTTCCCAGCACTTTCCTTTTACTTTCTGAATTCCAGTGAAGAATTTAACTCCCTGCTTCAGAAGTTATCTAAAGCCTTTCCCCTCCTGGGTCAGCATTCATATTCAAGGGGAGAAAAGCCCCAGATATCACTCTTCGCAAGATTTATTCCCTAATGTTACAGACGGAGAGATAGAGACACGTATTTATAAAAGTGTATATGTAAATTTATATCAGTGATATTTTTACATATGTAAAATAAATGAATGGGAAAGGAAAACATCAAAATTTCATATAAAATGTACTTGAAAGATTAAGATAGGCAATCTAAACAAAAGGAGAGATGATTCTCCTTCAATTGCCTTAACTTTCTGCTGGTTTGTTTTCTGTTTTGATGCTATTGCTCTAACTTATTCATATGTAGCTTAAAATGTATAATTAAAACCAAACTCTTTTCCCAGGAATCATCTCAGGACAAGTATTGTATTTCTCAAAGAAAATTATGGATCAATTCATGTTCTAATAGGAAGATATGACAGTATGCTACTGCCTTATCCTGGCAATATATGAAATATGCAATAATGAACACAGATGTTTGTGGGAATTATACTGTAGCGAGGCTTAAGTTCCCACATCTACACTCTGGTCAACAAATCCAAGCAAGTAAGAAAAGATTTGATTTTCTTTTTTTAATATGCCTTTTTTTTTTTAAATACTTTACAACTTTTAACACTGACAAGTAACATATTTGTGTATTTCATGATGGAACCATGGAGGGGAAATTGTTGCTAGGATAAGGCTTTGTATTTTATGTCAAATTGTATCTGGAAGCTCATTTTAAAAGTAGAATTGTAACCCGCCCACCCCCCAAAAGCAGGTAGTTGAGATGAAAATGCCAAAATAACTTTAATTATAGGTTTGTTAGGGGTGTGGCATTAAAATATCAGTCAATGGAAAACTTCTCATTGTTAATGTGTCACTCAAAAATTTTGAAATTTGTGTTATACCATTACTATTTATTTGTATATTCTTGTTATCCAAAGCACATGGTTACTTTAAGAGCCCAAATCACTATAACAAGTGGTCCAATATTTTCAAATTTCTTTTAAAGTCAGTTAAGTATCAATCATTATAACCTTCTTCATGTAAAACCTTCATTACACTTATTCCGTATTTTTAAAGTTGTGCTGAATCATACGTAATTTTTTAACACAGAAAAATAAAAAATTTCAGTTTGACCTAATATAGTTTCATTTTTTTTTCTACAAAATTAAAAATATTGTGACATTGAGGAAAAAATATATAGTAACCTCTAACATCAAGCTACTATTCCTTACCCTAGACTTATTGAAGACAATAGTTGGTTTTCTCTGCTCCCTCTCCCAAGTTGCATGAGAAAGGAAACCATGGAAACTAGGCCACCATAAAGCAATGCATTGTAACCTCAACTGAGCTCTCACTGATCCTCAAAAAATGGTTTTACACATCCCTTATTGACTAATTATTTGGGGGAACCACCATGGCTGTTTTAAACATGCATCCTCAAGAGTCCACCCCTTGACTTCTTTCAACTAAAACTCACTCACAGGAGATGACATTAAGGCCTACTTCATTAAGGAAAGTCAGTCAGCATGAGTGGGTACTTGATCAAACTAGACCTGGACATTGGGGTGCCTAGCCTGGCTGGGTCCAGCACATGAACTGACTTAAACTATTTCTGCCCATCTCCCCACCCTATGGATCAATTAATGTTCTAATAAGAATATATGCACAGTAAGTGTGCTAGGTGCTACTGCCTAGTCTTACATAATCTTGATCTGAAGTCCATCGTAACTCTTAATAGTATTTGTGCTCTCTTCTGTCAATAAGCCCCACCCCGGTGTCTGATACATGGGCAGCTCTCCCTTATCCTTTCAAATTTCCTTTGAGACCTCTCTCTATCATTAGTTCTCCTTCTCCAAAGCTGTATCTTTGGCCTTCCTTCTTCCTTAAGGCTCTCTCTTTGCCAATCTCTTTAAATCCAGAGGTTTGATTCTGATAATTTAGCAATCCTTAATCCCTAATTCACATTTCTAACTTTCAGAGCTATCAATTTCTCAAACTAAAATCCTTTTTCCCCATCACTCTAGCCCATCACTCTTTCCCCATCACTTCTTTACAACTCCCTCATTTTGATAGTTTCTTTTTTTAAATTAAAAGTGGCTTGGGTTTTTTTGTTTTTAAGATTTATTTATTTATGGATACAAGAAATGGGGTACAGGCCAGAGGTGGGGGTGGTGGTGGTGAGAGGATTCACCAGAGACAGAGTAGGGAACAGAACAGGCAGATCAACTGAAATACACTGCTGAGGGGAGCAGCGGGAGAGTCAGGAGAGGTCTGCTGCACCATGTGGGTAGCTCCCTGGCCAGGGACTGAACTCATGCTGCAGTGGCTGTGGATAGCTTCATAGTGCTGAGTCTAAACCTCTTGCACCACCAGGAAGGCCCTCATTTTGATGGTTATTAATGCCCCAAAGCCATGGGTGTTTCTTCTCTGCCCATGGTCAGTGGATTGCCATCATACTCAGAATGAAATCAAATTCCTTTTCATGGCTTAAAATTCTGTATAATCTCCAACTTCTCTAACTTCGTATCCCTATACCCTTCCCTGGTTCACCATGATTTAGCTATTCTGATCTTGTTTCTGCTTCTCAAACCCATGAAGCTTGTTCTCCTCTGGGAGTTTTTGTGCATTATCTTCTCTCCTCCTGATATTGTAGTTCCTATAGCATTCCGGGATGGCTCCTTGTCATCTGGCTAAAATATCACCATAGATCATCATAGAGATGATCCCAGTAGGTCTGTCCTTTGACACATAACAAGTTTCATGGCTGACATTAATGAGCCAGTAGGATTTTTAAATGAGTAGCTAAACTACAGGCAGACAATGGAGAGAATAGAATCAAAAATCATTTTAGAAGCAAAATCAGGAGACTCTGATGACATTTACATGAGTAATTAGGTAACAGGTATGGTTGTTTCCCAAATTTCTAATATGGGGAATCAGGTATACAGTGTTGTCATTTAGCAGAATAAAAAATACAAGATAAGGAACTGCTTTGGAAAAGAGACTAGTTCAGTTTAGGATATGCTGTAGTTGTGGTATCTGCAGAATAGATGGAAGATTTCCATGAAGCAATTAAAAATATATTTCAGAGCTCATGAAAAAGCATTTGAAACTATATGAGAAGACATGGGTTATGAAGAATAAGAGCAGAAGAGGGGCCCAGACACCACTGGAGAATACCAACAGTAAAGGGAAGAGAAATTCAAGATATATGAGACAGCAAAGTAAGAGGAGAATTATAGAAATCAAGCAGGAGTTTCAAGAACAAGGGAGGGATTAACAGCATCAAACCATTGGTATGTTTTCTAAGATAAGAACTTCAGTGTGCTATTGGGTTGACAATTGTGTAAGTAGACTCCAGTGAGAACAATTTCTGAGAGAAGATGGAGGCGGATGTCAGGTTATATTAAGTTGAAGAGTAGAGGAGTTAATGTAAGGGGAAGACTTCAGATAGGTGTCTAGCTGAGAAGGAGAAAAGAGAAGAAAGCGATGGTTAAAGAGGAACTTAGGATAGAGATTGTATGTTAGGAAGAAAAAATGGCAAATTGAGAAAGTCTTTCAAAGTCTCCCTGGCACTGGCTTATTATTTTCAGTCTTATCTCTCCTCTTCACATCACCCCAAATGCCCCCAAACTGGAACTGTGAGATTGAAGGAAGGTTCTGGAAGGGGAGGAGATAGACAAGAAACCTAACCTCTCTGCTTCATCATTATGCCTCCAGCCAGCTCCAAATACCTGAACTGCAACTGATGAATGATTCAGCTCTTTCTCCAGGTGTGGTGCCATTTGTTTACCCCACCCAGATGAACGTTGCTTGGGAATTAGAAGGTGTATAAGGAAAAGTGCATGTGTCTTGTAAGAGAAAATACTTCACGTGTTTTAAATTCAAAATGATGAAGTTTAGTTCTCTCCAAATCCCTCTATGTTCTAAACAAACATTTATCTACGCATTGGAGGTTCTTATTTATGTTGTAAACCAGTTTTAAGCTTTCGGCTACAAAATTATTTAATGTCCATTAACATGCTTAATTAGAAAAGAAAAAAATGAAAGAAAAACTAGTCTCTACAAAGAATTGAACATTTCTTCTTTCTCTAATGACACCCATGCTTTTCAGAAAAAGTATTGCAATTCCTTTTATAATTCTCTTCCATTTGAGTCTTCTTATCTAAGTCTATTTAGTGAGCTCCCACACAATAGCTACCAGCATAACACCTGAAGTTTACCTGGCTGTGTGACCTTGAGCAAGTCATTTTACTTTTCAGAATGTTAAGTATCCTATCCAATCTATTTTCACTGTAGTTGCATCATGAAATCAAATATCATTTTACCTTTATGTCTTGCCCTACAGCAGGTAAGACATATCGCAGGTCTACTGAAAAAATCCTTTGTGATACATAGGAAGATTTCCATTTCAGTTTCAAAGTCACAACAGAAAGTTGAAACTTGGAGCTTTGGGGAAACTGGCAAGGTCATTCTAAATAAGGGAAAGATCAAATAATGTTACTGCAAACTGCTATTGTAATTCATTCTTCCATAAAGATTACCTCTGTTGTACTAGCAAGTTCAGCAAGACCTTGGGTTATCAGCCAAATAAATGTCACTTCAGTAAGTTATTGCTGCCTGGGGCCAGCTTTAACTTGCATCGTCAACTTTTTTCATGTCTGAAATTCTACTGTAAGTTTTGCATTCATAAACCACGTTCCCCCTTGGCTTTACTGTTTGCCCTCTTATGACTTTCCCCCTCCTCTCAGTTGCTAAAGAGAGCCCCATTGTGTACACCAACACCCGAGAGCTTCACCGAGTGATGTAAAAGAGTCACATTCAAATAATTTTTTAGGTAGAACAGAATGTAAAAGCCCACTGAACATTTCCTTACTAAGTGAAAATTGTTGCCTGCATCGTGGCAGCTCTGGGAATTCAATTCAAAAGAGATGTGCTCAAAAGTATATGAGTTTGGCTCCCATGTATGATCATGAGACAATGGAGGAACACTAAACTTTGTGACAATTCTTCAAATTTGTGGTTCTATGCAAAGTTTCACCAACTTTCCATCACTGAACTGAATTCAAAATGGATCAGAAATGTGGTACTTGTCTAAATGAAAATAAATGTTGTTTCAACAGTCTTTTTTTCCCCTTTAAATTGATGGTTAAGTGTACAACAAAAGGAGAAGACAACAAACAACATATACATACTTGTCTGAAAAAGCCCCAAAAATGCCACCCACATACACACACAGAATACCACACACAGTCGCTTTATGAAGAAAAGTCAGATGCCATATAGGGTAACTATTGAATATTGATGACATTTTTCCTACCCCATACAAATTACTCCTGCTAAAGTGCACCCAGCTTGTTTCTGCCAGTGTTTCCCTCCCTTATGTTGTCAAGTATAGATTAAGGATACGTCCTAGGAGCATTCGTCTTCAGAATATTTCTCTCCATGCTACTTAAACATAACCTCTTATGTACATCCTCTGCGTCATTGGCCTTTGGAAATCAGTAAAGTGTCTTTGCTTAAAGAAAAGTGAGTAGAACAAGCCTCTTCTAGGAAAAATCAACAAGTCTAAGTAGGCAATGAAGGTTGAGAGCATAAAACCCAGAAACCTAATGCAAATTCTCCTTAAAAATATAGCATTCTCCTGTAACATGAGAATGATTGGCATTGCCCTAATACGGCCCCCTCTGAATCTTAAGTGAGTCTAGGGCAACTTTTATAAGTTGCTGGAATTGATGCCTTTAAAAAAATATAATTCCAGTCCTTCATGATAATTAAGAGATAGCTGATTATTCCCACAAGGCAGAACAGGCTGATTTGAGGAATGGATTCTTGTACTTACATAGAACAAGAAATACCTGATCTTTGAGAACTGGTAACTCAGTAGAGAAATAAAACTATGCAGTGAAGTTCTGAGTTCTCCACTTTGCCTCCTTTTATTTGACTCATTCCATCCTACCAACTCCATGCTCAGCACTGAGTCATTAAACGAGCAAATATGTATCAAGCACCTAACATATCCAGATAATGTTCCAGGCACTGGATATGCAGTAATGAAAACAGACAAAAAATCCTATTTATATTCTTCCTCTCTCAGATATATGCACCAAGATATAGCTGAGTTGTCTTCTCTACCCCAGATTTTGCTGATCAGCACTTTCACTGAGGAAGAGGGTCAATTGTATAAGAAAGAAAGTGCTCTTATTTAGTAGAGTAAATAAAAGTCTTCAACAATCATATACTCATTCACCCAACAATTATTGATGAGCATTCCTAGATGCCAGGAAGTAGGCTTCAAACTGGAGACAGCAAGATGAAAACCATATAGTTCTTGGTTTGACAGGGATTATATATTTTTGTAATGTCTTTTATGTGAACTAATTAACAATTGATCATTTTAAAATTGAATTTGAATTTTTGAAGTCTGCTGATAGCTAAGAGTTAGTTGCTTTTCCCTTTTTCCCAGGCCAAGTATTTCTCCTGATGTACTTAAGTATAGACTCTAGGGATGATGGCCATTTCTCAAAAATATGCTACTGCCCAACTTGAAAAGGGTAAGCTAGACTTGGACGTGCATCTGAGTGTTCTCACTCCATTTTCCATAGTCACAACTCCTGCTATGTTTTCAATTAGCTACAGTAACTGAAATTAATATTCCATTACACTTTTTTGATCGTGCTTTAATTTAACCAACAATAATGATCAGGGTACAAAATAGCCCAAATCCTTTGTTTAGACCTTGGTGAATAGAACCATATGCCTGACCTCAACCCTTTGGGGAATGGACATTCAGAAAGTATTTACATGGCCTCTCAATCTTGTTTGCTATTTCCCTGTTGCTTTTTTGGTCTTTGTGGCTTTGTTTACTCTACTCACTACATGTGGGGGGTGAGGCTGGACTCAGGAGTTTTGCTTTACTTCTGGAATTATGGCAGTTAAGAATGTCACCCCATTTGTCATCCATTATGCCTCTCTTCTGTTAAGTATTTATTCTAGAAGTCTTTGGCCAAAGTATACACAAAAATTAACAAATTTTTCTTTTCTTTTTTTCTGATTGAGTGTGTGTGTGTGTGTGTGTGTGTGTGTAAGCAGAATTAATAAATATCTATTTTAGGTTGCTGATATCTAGATATCCCACCTAGAGTAGAAGGTCGAATGTCTATAATCCAGAAACCCAGTGAGAAGCAAGCAGGTCCCTGGCAGTGGTTTCTGTCATCCCTCACCAGGTGAGCATATTAGGGCTTCGAGCTAGACACTCTTGAGAGCAAATCCTGGCTTTACCTTTTAACTGTATGTAACAGAGAAAGTTATTTATTAACATCTCTGAGCCTCAGTCTGCACATCCATACAATGAAAATAATGTTATTGAACTTGCTGACTGGGTTATGAAGATTATAAGTAATGTAGCTCTTGAGCAGAACACAGAAGCTCTATGAAAGTCATGGAATCACTTTTGAATATTACCATAATTCTTCCATTATTCCCCATTCTTTCCCTTGTGCTCATCACCAATCTTCTCTCATTACCCTTTTAACTTTTCTTTTGTTTCTCATTCTTTTTTTTAACTTCCTTACTACTCTTCAGTTCTGAGAGTAGTGTCCAAAGGCATTGCTAGTCCCACCAACAACAGGTAGAGACAAAGGTATTGTATTTCCTTGTTCTCCATGACCAGCCATAGAAGAAATGCCAGAGAGAATGTTGTCTAGGAAATGTTTAGTGTACAAACATGTCCATTGCATTTAATCAATGCAGTATAGCTGAAGTTACCCTACTGTCTGAAAATGCTGAATTCTTTTCTTCAGGAAAAAATCAAGCCTTAGAAATGTAATGTTCCTTCTATCATTTATTCATTTAAATATGTTTAAAAATATACACAGTGGTATGAATCTTCTTCTAAAATTGAAGCTGAGGAAGGTTTGCTTCTTATTTGCCTATTTATCAACTAACTCTATAGATATATGTTGATATGTGAATGACAAACAACCCAAACTTTCCAGTTTGAAGACATTGAAAGAAAAATATATAATTTGGTTTATGAATGTAGACCATATATGCATACCACAGCTTCTTTAGCCATTAAAATGAGTTAGCATCCACTATATGTCAGATTCTGAACTAGAAATTAATGGAAAAACAAGACATGGCCCCTGCTCTTCATTCATTCATTTATTCACTCAGTAAATATTTTTCAAATGCCTACTTTGTGACAGGATTGGGCTAGTGCTACAGATACAGCTTTGAGCAAGATAGACTTGGACCCTGAACTCATGAAACCCATTTCCTAATATGTAAAACATAAATACAAAACATAAATGAAATAAAAAACAAGGTCTACTTTAGACAGTTAAGTAGAGACAGAAGAATAATCTGAGCATTATAATTCAATATTTCATTATCTGCCTATCAATCCATACATTCTTTTCCCTCTCTTTTATCCCCCCAAAATTTAGAGGAAGCAATAAAGCATGCTAAGGGCAGTAAAGGGGCACATAGTACAATGTGGACATAGTTGAATGAACAACCAAAACTATGTGGGATCACAGTATTAAAACAGAAACACAGAAGAGAGCATGTTATATGCTTAGAAAGGTCAAAAAGACCACAGGAAAGGGAAAAGTAATAGGGATGAAAAGTTGATAGGGAGCCATTTAATTCCAGGCCAGGTCCTGGGAAGTGACAGCAACTCCTATCTGGTAATATAGCCCAAGTGTCAGTGTGGCATGCAGATTCTAGATCTGCCTGTATGGTTTCTCACTACCATCACAATGGTCCTTCTTTGGCCTGTTCCTGAGTCTTTGTCCTACTGCTGAAGAAACCCTGAATTGGCATCAAAGGGCCTAAACTCACAATGCAGCTCTGCCACTCAACAGCTGTGCAACTTTGTAGAGGTCACCACATAATTCCATGACTCAGTTACTTCTGCTGTCCAGTGAGTGTATTTGTCAGAGTACAACAATAGACAACAAAATATACTCTAGTTTAACAAAAAGGAGTGTATTACTGAGTATGAAAGCTTTCCAAATTATTGGAAGGAAGAGATGACCAGTTCCTAGGCTGAATTAGATTCTTCATGCATAATCTCTCTCTGAATTTAATCTTGTGACTAATCTAAATCTCATGAGAGTACAAATGGTACAACAGAAATTGCATCCAAAATCACATCGGCAAGCGTATGTGGCAAATGACATTTGTAGTTATATAACCTCTGTATGTCAGGAAGACAAAGCAGGAGGGGTAGAACAGCTGGAGCAAGGCAATCCACACAATTTGTCACAAGGGACAATAATACATTCCTCACACGGTTGTTACAGGATTGGTGTTAGTGAAAAAGTTTTCACTTAGCAAACACTGACTTGCCCTGATACCACTGGTCATGATCCCTTATGTGCAAATAATGAATCCTAAAGATATAGAATCCAGCCAGGATTCCAGTCTTACAACCCCAGATACCTAAACCATTGCCCTGAGACTGAAAGTTGCTCCCTAAAAACCACCCCTCCTGCCTCCAAGGGCCTTGTTGGCCAATAGCCTGGTCCCACCCACAGAAAGAAGTCCCTGCCCCCAGCACTCAACAAATGGTGAGTTCTGGATTCAAGTCTTTAGAGTAATATGAAAATCCAGAAGGGGATTAAATAATCCTGCCTGGAAGGGTTAGGTAAGAATTCATGTTGCATCAACTCAATAGTAAATAGTCCAGTAAGCAGAATAGAATATATCACTCTGGATTTCTTCCTTGACCCATAATGCATTATAAAACTTTCAATACTAAAAGCTGCTGTATGGCATATACATTCTGCTGTATGCATAGTTAGCTGATGATAATATGACCTCAAAACATTAAGCCGGATCAAAAAGATTTCTTGTGACACTAATTCACTGTTTAAATTAATTTTTAATATAATTTTTCCTAGTTATGAAAGTAGTGTATACTTATGAAAGAAAATTTGGAAAATACCTAAAGGCATGAAGAAATTAATAATTACCTTTCATCTCACCATCTAGTATTAATCACTGTTAACTATTTGGAACTCTTTACTTCCAAGTGAATACTAACCAAAAGAAAGTTGGTATAGCTATATTAACGTACAAAGCTGACTTTAAGTTTAAAAAGCATTATTACAAATAAGAAGGATCACTACATAATAATAAAAGCTTCAATTCATGAGGGACATATACAATAATTTTAAACTCTCAGGTATGTGTTATAGCTTCGAAACTATGAATACAAAACTGAGATATCCTCTTAAAGAGAAATCGGTATGTTTGCACTTTTTACCATACTTTTTCTCATAATTGATAGATCAAACAAGGAACAGCAAGGCTATGGGTTAGAATGACACAAATAACAAGCCTGAAGCAGGGGACATATTATAGAACACTGCACTCAAACTACTTGTTGAACACACACAGGTTATTTATAAAAATTAACCAGGTATTATGCCACAGATAAAGTCTAATAAATTTCAAAAGACTCTCTATAGGCCACATCCTAGGGACACAATGTAATAAACATAACTTTTCAAAATGAACAGAGGAAAAAATCTTTCACTGGATATTTTAAAACAGATTTCAAATAATTCATGACAAAAAAAAGAAATCATAATGAAAATTGGGTTATTACATAATATTTAAAAAGAAATACATGAAAAATCAACACATCAAAACTTGAGGGGTGCAACTAAAGCATTTCCTAAAAGAAAACTTATAGATTTAAATGTTTATTCGTAGTTTGCTATTTATTCATGCTAAATGGTGAGACGTTGAAAATATTCCTTTGAAATATGTTCACATCTCTATTATACATCACATGATTATAATAGGAAAAAGGCTGAAAATTTGAGTACAGCATATATGTGTGTGTCTGTACACACACATACACACTTACACATACACACACATAAGTTGTCTTCAAGCCATAATGGGTTCACTGAAAATATTAATAACATTGAAAATTTTCTTGCTAAATTTAAAAAAAGAGGTAAGTAATAAATATACAATATCAAAAAGAGTGCATACCTACAAATACTAAATTTAATTAATACTATAAATAATTCTATGTAAATACGTTAAAAGACTTGGATGAAATAGATAAATCCGACAAATGTATAATTTAGCAAGAATGAATGGAGAGTTAAAAATCTGAAAATAAAGCAAAATCTAAATAGGTCTATAAAAGTATGTTTTATTCTAAAAAGTTAAGATTGGTTTTATAGTAGGCTATATTATATTACAGATAATGATTATATATCCATATTAATAGGTAAAAGAAGACAAATAATCTCCACAGATGTAGAAAAAGCATCTGAATAGATATGGAAATAAAACATTTGAAATAAATGCAACATGTTTTCGTTATTTAAAAAGAAATTAAAAACCCTTAAAATTAGGAATAAACAGACCTTTCTTAACCTAGTAGAGAGTAATCACAAGTACTTACTGCAATGTTATGCTTAATAGTGAAATGCTGAAAATATTACTTTGAGAGAAAAAGAAAAATACCACATGGTCTCACTTTTAGGAGGAATGTAGAGGATCCAAATAAGGGATCAGGAAAATAATTAAATAAATAAATAGAGAGATAGTAATTATAATAAAGTAAATATCAAAATTAACAGGCAACTATAAACGAGAGACATTCTACTGGGGGCAAAAGGGGAGTAGGATCAAAACAGGGGTGGAAGAGTACAAGGGACTAGGGTCTTGGTACATGGGTGAATTGGTGGTGGGAATTTCATGGGTACTGTAACCGAGATGAGAAAGCATACATTGTATAAAAATGAAGAATGATGTAAAAAATATATAAAATTAAAGAATAAATAAAGGGCAGTACTGATTAAAACAAAGAAAATATTACTTTGAAATATGTTCACATCTCTATTATCCATCATATTATGAATTGCAATGGTCTCGCCTATCCCAGGTCTCCTCACCCTGACTCCCAGTGCTCAGTACAGTTCCCAGCAGCCAGAGGCATTGCCATTCATGTTTGTTGAATGAAGGATGAAGAAGTGAATAAAGCAGAGTTCCTTAGTGTGAAAATGCAGGTTGTACAAAGGTCACCAGGTAAGTTCTGATTCCCCAGCTGTATCCATTTAGCCCTCAAGGAATCTTTGAATGGAATTTGAGTACTGGGAATGCGTTGCCCTGTGATATTTAAGACATTCCAGATGGTGCTTGTACCTTCCCAACTTTACTTTGTAAACATCATATCCCTAACTTGTTTTCGTTGATGTAAACTTTCTGAGAATCAGTTCTTTCCCTTGTAAATGGAAATAAAACTAATGGTATGTTTGCCTCACAGGGTTGTTGTAAGAATTAAATGTCCATGAACTAGTTCAGTGTTTGTCATCTAGCAAATATGTATGTTGGCTCTTGTTGCATGGTTATAATATAGATAAGATTACAAGGGTTATTTAAGATTTCCATGGTATCTGGTACAATGCTTTGCACATAAAAATAACTTCTAAAAAATGAATGAAGGACTGATCTGTGATGCTGAACTATACTGTTGATCTTTATATGACTCATCATTCAGCAAAAATGAATTGCATGCCTGCTGCATGTCAGATGCCATATTAAGCATTTCTGAAAATACAAGAGATGATTAATGATTAAGAAATGACTTTAAGGAGCTCACAGCATATCTGAAAACATAAGACTACATGAATTTAATTTGAAAAATCTATATTGGTAGCTCTCTATTTTATTTTTAATATTTCTTTTTTTTTAAAGATATTTATTTATTTATACAAGCACTGGGTACAGTCAAAAGCACAGGAGGGTGAGAGAATTCACCAGAGCCAGAGCGGGGAACAAAACAGGCAGACTGACAGAAATACACTGCCTAGGGGAGCAGCGGGCGGCAGGAGAGGTCTGCGCGCCATGTGGGACCCTCGCAGGTGTCCGGGAACCAAACCAGCACTACAGAGGCTGCGGGCAGCTTCACAGCCCAGCGCTCAACCGCTGTGCCACCAGGGGAGGCCCAGGTAGCTCTCTATTTTTAAGCCTACTTCCCACAAGGTACATTGATCCTTGTCAAAAGAGTAGGTATGGGGAAAAATCAAGCTATATCAGAGCAGAGATGCTGTCATAAAGACTCCAGTCCAACATAAAGTTGAACTAACTTGCCTGAGATAATTAGTCTTAAAGGACAAGCAAAAGAATCAAGGACATGAAATTCAAAATGAACAGTGAACTGAGAGATGTCTCAGGAAGTTACTGGCAACTGAAGGTCCCACCTCAAGACTGGGCCATGGACATGAGAAAGAGTATGTAGGGTCCCAGTTAAAAGTTTCCAATAATACACATGTGCCATGCACCAAATTCGAAGCCAATATGTAGAACAAATTTGGGAGAAGAAATAATATGAGGGAGAGAATAAGAAGAATCTTTCATTAACAGAAATATCAGGAAGGAGGAGGGGGTCTAAACCCCAAACCCCAGAAAAAAGTTTCTAGCACTACATGTTCAGAAAGACTGAGGAAATTGGTGTAATCATGGCATATTGTTTATTGGTTAAATAAAAATATTAATACCTTACAAGATATAGTAGATTTTTGCCATGTTTTCTAGTTGCTCAGAGCCTTTTGAGAGCCCCTGTAATATATGAAAAACTCCCTGCATTATGAATTTTAATTTCTCAAAATATAAACAAGTCTTCCCAACTCCTTAGCTGCTAAGAGGTATGCCTGAGATCTAGTATTCACTAATCAAATGCAGCCATATGAGACCTGCATTCAAAAACAAACAATATGAATAAGGTTTGTGAAATTCTCCTTCTGGAGAACATGTGAAAAAATGTGTCCAAGTCTTAGAGGGCAGAAGGGATGCAGCTCCAAATGTCTAGACTCTTTAGTCATTGATTACAGCTGCCCAGTCAATGGTTAAATAGCCATGGATCTGAGGCACTGGATGTAAGACCCTTGTGGTCTAGTTGACCATGGTTCCCATCTGTGTGTAACATTCAAGCCAAAGTCTCTAACCAATGAGCATACTGGAAAACTATTCTGCTTAAACCAGCCTGACTAGATTCTTGAAACCAACAATTCTGACAGATATGATGGATTAAACTTATATCTGAGAAAGGTTCAACCCTGAGGAGGGATCAAGAGTGCTATGATTTAGAACTGACATGGATACCCAAGGCCACTCCCTGGGTCTCTAAATGCCAGATCTCATTGATGGTAAAGGAGCCAGGGCCTACAGCTATGATATCCAATGTGCCTGATCACCAAATCCTGCTTCTGCAAACTATGGCTTAACTCAGAAGTCTATAAATTGTCTATTATTTCCCTCTCTCGAGAAAGCTTAAGAATCAAACTGCCCTGCGGTCTGCTGGATGGAAGATCCAGGAATAGAGAAGAAAATGAGGAGATGGAGAAATGAAGCCAAGCGTTACTGCCTCTAGCCTACCTTTCAGAACCATCTCCATTCCTCCCTCTCTGAACTTTATTGATATTCTAAGAGTTCTCCCCATGACCAGGTATTCCCAGGAAAAGCCAAAAACCCAAGGAAGGGAAAGAGGAAGCAGCAACTTTTTCATTCATTACTAGAGAACTGTCCTTACTGCTTTTAAGAATGAGTATATTGTTTTCTGTTATTTTTATGGCTGCTGCGAACTCTCAAAACATATTTGATGTAAGAAACTTCATTTCTTCATCTTGAAGAAATATCTAAGAAGAAATATTCTTGAAGAAATATCTAAGGCCTAATGGCTCATATTTTCTGTGATAAGGAAGCTAGACTTCTCTTCCTGGAGTAATCTCTGAGCAAAGCCCCAGGGTATAAAGCTGAGGAAGCTCTTGCATCTGCCTTCTGGGAACTGAGTTGAATTGGAGACATACAAATGTATCACAATGGAGGAAAGTATAATAGACATATAGACAAAGTGTTAAAGAAATAAGGCTTGCCTTCTTCATGGATGGGGAGAGGGAAGGATTTCAATGGCTTTACAGAAAGAAGAAAATTTTGGTCTTTCTGATTAAACTTTCATCAAAAAAACAAAGACACCCCACCAAGAGAAAACAACTTAAACATAGGCATGAAAATACAGAACTACAAGTTGTATTCATGAAATACTGAATGCTCTCAGGAGTAGAATATAATCATGTAATAGAGACATAGGGTGGTAGGAGGAAAAACTCAGAAAGGAGCCAGATATTACAGATTTTGATTGAAAGAATATGTTATACAGTCACTAAAAGGTTGAAATAGAGTAGAAATAAAATAAAGCAGAAATCCAGAAACTTATTTCCCATATTCCATCAACTGAGCTCTTCAAAAATTTGACAGAATTCCTAATTTTGTTTGATAAAATATAATTTTTAAAAGTTGTGATTCTCTGATGAAATTTAATAAAGGTATCATAATTCAATTTAAAATCAGCATAATAATAGTGAGGAATTCAGAAGAGATCAAAGTGCTATGAATAATGAAGAAAAAGATTATAAAAGAGAAATATTCCAGCTTGGAACACTGAATTTGTGCCCTGGACACTGAAAATACCTAAATATTCAGGATACTCCAATTTCCTCTAGACTGGTTCACACACTTCTAGTTCCTTCCCTATCTCACCCTAAGCCCTCTTTGCCTCCCAGAAAGTGGGAAATGTCCCTTCTAAAGAGATCAAATGAAACAAGGAGAGAAACTATATATTTTAGTCTGAATCCCCCATCAGCTCAGAAAGTAGGTAGAATTGACCTAATTTAGCACCATATACCTCACCTTTCAGCTGGTACCTTTGTGTCCCATTGGCTGATGCTAGCAATTCAGCCCCACGATCTCCCACTCAGCTCTCCCAGGCTTCTTAGAACTCAGATTCCCAAGACAAAGCACAATTGAGGCCCAGTTAGTGCTCAAGTTTACTGAGAATTAAACCATAGGCAGATACCATCAAAACACATTTCACTTGTGACCTTTCACAGCCAATGAATTGGAAGGATTTTCCTTTGCCGGGATTGAATTTAAAACGACTTCCCAGGAGCGAAAGGTCAATCCATGGAATCATGATATCCAGTTAAACACAGCTAAATAGAACGTTTTAGCATGACAATAAATGGAGTTATATTTAACTGATTTGGGAAACTGGCTGGCTGAGGGAAAGTTGGTATACAGAGATTCTTCATCTACTACCTCTCTTCCCCCAGATGGCAATAGTAGTGGATAGTGCAGAAAAGAACAAAGGTGAAGAATTTTACTAAATCTGTCAAGTGAGACTGTTTTTGCTTTCCCAACATTTACCATGTCCTGAGTAGGACGTGTTGGTTGAATTGCATAAAGGCTATATTGTCTTCTTGACACACACATGAAATTCCTATTAGCATGACTGGAGCAAGAAAGGTTCCAAAGGGGGAACATACCCTCAAATAACTTTCTAGGCAGCTTTGATTTCTAGATATGTGTGATGTGAAAGCACATTAGCCAAACTGGCTTTGATAACAAATGAATTCTTTTTAACAAGAAAAGACTGAAGGGAAAAAATAGTTGGCACCTCTCTGTCCTTAACTTGAAATACCCCATGCCATTTTGAAATAGCCTCATATTTTGCTGTTGTTAACTAACAGATGGTTTTGTTAGCTGATGACTGTTTCTCTAAATAACTCCCAACAATAAAAGGCAGTGACACATGAGAGCAAAATGGGAACCATAAGTGGTAGCCTTTTACCTCCAGAATCTTACCTTGTCGTCCATCCTGAAACTTGATGTGTGTAATTGCAGCCAGTGGGAAGGTGTGGAGTGTTATAGCATCACAGACCTGCCAATAGTTAGAAGAGATTATAGGTATGTTGTTTTCTTAAAAGAGAAAAAATATATTTAATTGAAACCAATTTAGAAGTCAGGATCCCTGTGAGTTTAGAGTGAGAATGTTTTCAATGAAATACTATTTCATCCTGACTATGCTAGACCCATACATTTCTCTCCCAGGCTGTGTGTAATTTGATAGAGAATCCACTGTTTGTACTTGTCCCTCAAGACCTGTCTATTACACAATGAACTGGTACTCTGGGTAAATATAATCCATAGTGATTTAGCACAAACCATCAGCCTCAGCCTTGTGGATGCCATCTAACCTTCAATTTCACTTATCGTGAGTGATAACTCTGATTATAAGCTCTTTTTCATATAAAGTTACTCTTTCCGTTCCATTTTATGTTTTTAAAAATCTTGCCTGATTTGGTTATCCATAATTATTTTACTTTTTATTCTGCCTTTGGAAAATACAAAATGAGCATGAGCCTACTTGCTTGGGCACATTATTGGCTACTTTCAAAATTTCTAACTTAAGAAAAGGTATGGCCAGGGAGCATCACCAAACTTATAGAACTGATATTCGGTTCTATAAGTTCAAGTTCTTGGCTTCTAAAGTTCTTGGCTTCTAAATTGGCTCAGACTTGAGTTTACCATCAACCTGGGATTGCCTTGATGCCATATAAATAAGAATGTAGCCTTTACACAATTCAATGTCCTGCATGGAAGATAGTAATTTTTACAGTAATCTTCTTATCCCTCAACTTTATTTTATTTTTTTCACCTCATTTATTGCTGACTTCCCATAGCTTTAATATTTTCAGTTAGCCTCTCAGTGTGGCACACTAATCTATTATGCTTAGAGTTCAAAGTCAGCTTCATTCCTTGCATTCTCATTTACTCTCTCACATTTGGATCAAAAAAAATCATAATGATCTTAGCTGCCCACCATCCCACTTTCTTCATAGATGGTCTCTCATCCAGGATTGTGATCACCCATTATCACTCAACTCCACTCTGCTCTATTTCCCCTGAGGAACATAAGTTTCCCCAAAAGTCCATGGTTCTAAGAGGACTACATAGATTACCTGAGGAACATAAGTTTCTATTTCCCCTGAGGAACATAAGTTTCCCCAAAAGTCCATGGTTCTAAGAGGACTACATAGATTACCTGAGATATTGCCACCAAAGTTAACAAGATTGTTATTGCAATTATCCCATCATTGATATGAGATAATGATCAACTGAATTATGGTAGTAGCATTAGAGAGGAAAAAAGACAGGAACATCCAAATGATATTTTGACAAAACTTGACAACTACTTGGCAAAGGGGAATAAATAAGAAAGATCAAAATCACTTAGAAAAGGTGTTGGCAGGGCCTCCCCGGTGACGCAGTAGGTTGAGCACAGCACTGCTGTCCACAGCCTCTGCAGCATCGGTTTGATTCCTGGCCGTCCAGGGAGAAACCCACATAATATGGCAGACCTCTCCTGCCTCGCCCCCTGCTCCCCTCAGCAGTGTACTTTGGTCCTTCTGCCTGTTCTGCTCCCCGCTCTGTCTCTGGTGAATTCTCTTACACTCCCATGCCTCTGACTGTACCCCAGCTCTTGTATAAATAAATAAATCTTTAAAAATAAATAAATAAATCTTTAAAAAAAAAAAGAAAAGGTGTTGCATGTTGGATATGATAGAAGAATAGGGAAATAAAGAGTTCAAGATTGTAAAATCAAGTAAGCCACGGTAGGCATGTCTTGCTTTGATCATACTATTTACCATACTATTTATCAAAGTTCTTATTTCAAATTTCAGTATAAATATGTAAGACTAAGATATCCTTCATTTTAATAAATTGTCAAATTTTATGTAAGGAAACCTTTATAAAATCATGGAATTTTGAATGCTATTTATAAATGGTGATAACAATATCTACCCAATACAGTGGTGAAATAGAATATACTTTGTTTATAAACTACCGAATACAGTGTCTGATAAACTTAACTCCATAAGTGGTGGCTGCTGTTATATCTATGATTTAGGATCACTTACTACACATGATCCAAACTGAGGAAATTTTATTTTTTTTTATTTGCCTTTATCTTTATTCACCTGCTTGCTTGAGCAACTTGTTTGACAGTTGTTCCTCCAGCTCCTCAATCCCAAGAAATTCTAGGTAATCACATAAATAACGTTTCATCCCCTGGGTTTCTTGCGCTTCTATTCGAGATTGTAGCCTATTTTCTTTTTTTTTTAAATAATAAATTTTATTTTTATATTCCCCATACAATTGCAACCCCCCCATTCTGACCGCAATCCCTCCCCTCCCGCCCCCCACCCCCAAAAAGTGTCTCTGGTTCATAGTTTTTTGTTGATTTTGATTTTCACTTTCTTATAGTTATTCATTTTCCTGGTCCCTTATTTAAGTTTTCTAGATTCCTGCTATGAGTGAGACCATCCGGTATTTTTCTTTTTCTTTCTGGCTTATTTTGCTGAGCATGATCCCTTCCAGCGCCATCCATGTTGCTGCAATTTGCATGTGTTTATCTTTTTTGAATGCTGAGTAATATTCCATGGTGTATATGTACCACACCTTCTTGATCCAGTCATCTATTTTTGGGCATTTGGGCTGTTTCCAAAGCTTAGCTATTGTAAATAGTGCTGCTATAAACATAGGGGTGCAGGTGTTCTTTGGAATTGATGTTTCTGTGTCCTTTGGGTAAATACCTAGGAGTGGAATTGCTGGATCATATGGAAGCTCTATGTTTAGTAGGTCCAGAAATCTCCACACAGCTCTCCATAGCGGTTGGACCACAAACTGAGGAAATTTTAAAACAAAATACTGAACCAACAGCAAAGTCTCGAAGAATGCAGAGGACATCCAACCTAGACTGTAATCTCATGGAATCACTGCTATTATTTATTATTTACCTAGCACTGTAGCCCAGCAAAATTTTAGGTCAGTCATTATCATTAGCCAAATACAGGAAATGAGAATAGCACTTCACAGATGGGGAAAAAACAGAGACCTTGCTATTAGGAGTCATATAGCTCAACTTAAACAAGTTCAAACACTTGATGGTCTAAAGCCATTGTCTGTGAACAAATCTCCATACCAAGACATCAAAGAAAACAACCCAAAGTATCTCAAGTCTTCTCCCTTAGAAAGACAGAAGTTGAGTAATTGTTTGTATATACAGGATATGGAACCTCAGATAACCTTGCAGGTAAGGCAGTAACTTTATGCAGGCCTTGCCCTCAAAGAAGTCTTTAATGTACTCTTTCTGAAAACAATGAATCATGAATGTCATTTTCACATTAAAATAGATAATTCTCAGAGTAATTGTACATATAAATACATAAACACATAGAAAAACAAAATGTACTTAAAAAAAAATCCAGCCTGTTTTATAAATAAAAAGACCCACTTTTCCCCACACCCATTGTGACTAAAATATTCTCTAAAAGAACTGATCATGTCATCATGCAAATAATTTTCAGAATCACTTATCTTAGTTACAGTACAAGCTACTGGCCACCCACATACCCACCCATAAGGATGCTCTTATCAGCTAGGATTATTTGGCTGGAGGTGGAGAAATGGACTCTGGTTAACTTAAATGAAATAAGAAAAAGAAGAGATAATAAAACAAATTTCAGAATCTATTGAAAAAAAGTGAACAATCATATATTTGGAAGGATTTGATAAAAGATGTTTGAGGAAATTAGGATATAGGCATTAACAGATTATCCCTTCAGGGTATAAGCATTAGAATCCCTTCAGTGCTTTTTTCCAATGTTCACTACAGATTAAACTTCTGGGATAGGATTACTCAGACATGTGTCCAAGGAAGGTAGGGAGAATGCATTTGACTATCCACCAAAATAACATGAAAGGAGGGAAATAAAGTCCCCAGAAGGAAAACTGCAGTGTTACTAATACAGAAAAGGAGAAAGAATTGATATGCAGGTCAAAACCACAGAACTCACCATAACCCATCTCACATAATACTAGTTCTCTAGAAATAAGTATTAATTTATGAAACCTATTTCTGCAATATTGTTCATATCCCCAATTCTACATGAAAACATATATTATCCAAAAAATAATTCAGAACAAATATGATATTATCTTATACTCTTAAAAATACCTTCCCAACCTATAACTAAAAGTACTCCACCAATTAGTGACATCACCAAGATCATGATATAGGCAGTTCCTTGCTTTACTCCCAAGAAGTTAACATGGATGACACTACAGGAGGCTCATGGTGAGAATGAAGCATTTAGATCTCAGAGGCCAACACAGATTATACCAGAGAGGACACAGAGGATATTCAGACAGGGGACTGATGGAAAGAAACAGTGAGGTGGCAATCCAGAGTAGAGGACACAGACAGTGGATTGCTGGTCCAGTCAGAAACCCTGGGTGGAGAGAGAAAAAATAGTGTGGACACATACATCCTCAATCCCAGTGAAGCTCATCTGGAAGAAATGGGTTTTCTACACAGGCCAGACCAAAATAAAAGGGACAACAGAGAAGATGCTATAGAGGGTATCTTGTGAAGTGCCCTGACAGTAGACATACTGCCTAATCTCAGATCTGGAACTCCAAAGAGGAGAGATATCAATATGAAAATAGGCCCCCAGCAAATTCATTCACAACAGTACCTGGACCTCTATGTCCCTTTCCCCTGATGACACAGCAAATAAAAATATAGATCTCAGCACTTATGGAAATTAGCAGAGCCCCCCCCCCCCAAAAAAAAAATGAAATGAAATCACAAAAAGCCATAGCACCATCTACTGGAAAAGCAAAAATAATTTATCTAACTTGTTGATCCAGGTATTTTTTAAAGTATCAAAAAGGACAGATAAAAACATATAATGTATGGCAACTTGAGACCTCATGGCTATATGACATAATGAGAGACTAACTCTCCAGAACTGAACCATAAAAACATAAAATATTGTATCTTCCTATCAGATAAAGAATTCAAAGTGATAGAAAATTCAAGGCAAGTCAGAGTGATACTTGAGAACTCAGAAAACATAATCAAAATTCAAAAAATGAAGAGCTAGAAATAATATTAGTAAGTAGAAAGTGAAATTTTAAATAAGAAAATAACAGATTCAGGATGCAAAGAACTCAATAAATATCAAAAGTGCTAAAGAAAATTATCAAAGCATAATAGACCAAATAGACAATCAACTGACCTCAAAGAGATGCACAACTGATTCAGGTGGAAGATGGGAGAACTAAGATACAAAAAGAAAATGAAGTAGAACTACCTGATTTAATTAGGAAAAACAACATAAGGAAAATGAATATCCAGAAGAGGGAGAGAATAGAGCAAGAAGATTATTTCTAAATAATAGAGGAAATTTTTCCAAACTAAGGGAAGAAACTAAATACACAAGTACAGGAAGCTAAAACAACATCTCATTATCTAAATACAATAAGACCTACACTAAGGAATATAGTAGTAAAACTATCAAAAGTTCAGGACAAAGAAAGAATATTGAAGACAGCTAGGGAATAAAAGCAAGTAATATATAAAGGTACTCTCATCAGACTTTCAGCAGACTTTTCAGCAGAAACTTTACAAGCCAGGAAAGAATAGCATGACATATTTAAAATACTCAAAGATAAAATGTTCCAGTCAAGAGCACTATATCATGTGAGATTTACTATCAGATTTGAGAAAAAAAAAGGTCCTGCCAAACAAAAGCTGAATGAGTTTGCCAACACTGGATTTCCCCTACAAGAAATATTGATAGGAACTCTCCTAAGTTGAAAAAAGAAAGTTCACTCCAAAAATGAATGAAATAAATGGATAGACAGAACTAGAAAACTAAAGACAATGTGGCAGAAGCAAGGTTCTTTTTATTTTTAAAGATTTATTTATTTATACAAGAACTAGGGTACAGGCCAGATGTGTGGGAGGGTGAGAGGATTCACTAAAGACAGAGCAGGGAACAGAACAGGCGGATTGACTGAAATACACTGCTGAGGGGAGCAGAGGGTGAGACAGGAGAGGTCTGCCGAGCCATGTGGGTTGCTCCATGGCTGACAATGATTGAAACGGCACTGCAGAGGCTGCAGACAGCTTCACAGTGCTGCACTCAACTGCCTGTGCCACCAGGGAGGCCCAGAAGGTTCTTATATCAATAATCATCCTTAATGTAAGTAGAATGAACCCACTGATCAAAAGGCACAGAGTAGCCAGATAAATCAAAAAGCAAAAGGTAACTACATGCTGCTTTAAAAAGGATGCATTTATGCTATGAAGACAAACATAGACTTAAAATCAAGGGATGGAAACTGGAACTCCAAATCAATGTAAATTTTTAAAAGGCAAGATTTACTATACTTATATCAAATAAAACAGACTTCTAGATAATAAACACAGAAAGAGATAAAGATGAACATTATATATAATAATCAATAAAACAAGAAGATATACCAACTATCACTATATATGCATCCAACATAGCAATACAAAAGTATGTAAAGCAAATATTGACAGACCTAAAGGAAGACATTAATATTGAACAGGTATTACAATGCAATACAATACAGTATTAGTAGAATATAATACAATACAGTAATAGAAGAGTAATATGAACACTTAATTATATGGCAACAATTTGCACAACCTAAAAGAAAGGCATAATTCTTAGACACATGTAAAGTTCTTAGACTAAATCAGGAAGAAATGAAAAACCTGATCATTAGTAACAAAATTGAAAGATTAATCAAAAGTCTCCCAAAATACAAAAGCCCACAAGCAAATGACATCACAGTGAACTCCACCAAGCCTTCAAAGACTTCACATCAATCCTTCTCAAACTGTTCACAAAAACTGAAGAGAAGGGAAAACTTCCAAACATAAACAATGAATAACCAAGATCATTATGATTCTGAAAACAGACAAGGCCATCACAAAAAATATATGTATATGTATATATGTGTGTGTGTGTGTGTGTGTATGCCAATATCTCTGATAAACATAAGTGCAGAAATCCTCAACAAAATATGGGCAAACCAAATTCAACAATACATTAAAAGAATCATACACCATAATTACTTGGAATTTATTCAGGGTGCAAAGATGGTTCAATATATGCAAATCAGTCAATATGATCCACCACTGAACAAAAGGAAAGACAAAACATATAATAATCTTGATAAAGAAAAAGCAACATTTAATATCCTTTTATTATAAAAACTCTCACCAAATTGGTACAGAAGAAACGTAACTCAACACAATAAAGACCATATATCACAAACCCACAGTCAACATTATACTGTAAATATTGTTGGGAGTTTTACCAGGATATAGAACTGTATCTAAATTGGAAAGGAAGGGCCTCCCTGGTGGTGCAAGGGGTTAAGCACAGCATTATGAAGCAAACCACAGCCCCTGTAGCACAAGTTCGATCCCCGACCAGCCAGGTTGAAATCCACATGGTGCAGCAGACCCCTCCTGTCTCGCCTGCTGCTCCCCTCAGCAGTGTATTTCAGTCAGTCTTCCTGTTCTGTTCCCCATTCTGTCTCTGGTGAATACTCTCACCCCCCACACCTCTGGCCTATACCCCAGCTCTTGTATGCAAAAATAAACCATTAAAATAAATAAATAGATAAATAAATAAACTGGAAAGGAAGAATTGAAACTATCACTATTTGTACGTGGCATGATAACACAGATAGAAAATACCAAAGAATCCAATAGAAAGTTATTAGAAATAGTAAAGCAATACAGTAAAGTGGCAAGCTATGTAATTAATATACAAAAAACTATTATGTTCACACACAAATAATGAACTAGCAGAAAAAGAAATCAAGAAAATAATCCCATTTACCAATGTATCAGTAGTATTAAATGCCTTGGAATAAATTTAACCAAAGAAGTGAAAGGCCTATCCACCAAAACCTATAAGATACTGTTAAAAGAAATAGAAGACAAAAAGAAATAGAAAGTAGTCCATGCGCTCATGGGTTGTTAAAATAACAATATTTTAACTATATTTTAACTATTTTAAATAACTAAAGCAATATACAGATTTAATGCAATCCTTATCAAAACTGCAACAGCATTTTTCACAGATATAAAACAAATAATCATGAAATTTATTTGGAAATACAAAAGACCCTGAGTAGCAAAAACACTCCTGAAGAAAAAAAGAACAGAAAATTGAGGTATCACATGCTTTGACTTCAAACTATATAGTACAAAGAAACAGAATTCAAACAACTTGGTATTGGAATAAAGATAGACATGTAGATCAGTGGAACAGTACTGATAGCCTAGAAAGAAAACCACACACATATGTACAAGCAATTTATTACAAAGGAGCCAAGAAGTTACAATGGAGCAAGTAATGTTCTTCAGTAAATTGTGGCAGGAAAAGTCACACTATTTGACAGACATATGCAAAAGAATGAAACTAAACCACTATCTCACATCATGTACAAATATTAACTCAAAATGAATCAGAGTTGGATTTAAAACCTGAAACCATAAAATGTGTAAAAGAAAACACATTTGATAAGTTTAAATTCCCTGACATTTGACTTAATGACATGTTTGGGAAACCCATTACAAAAGAGAGGGAAACAAAAGCAAAAAAAAAAAAAAAAAAGTTTTACTACATCGATCTAATAAACAGCAAAAGAACTTTCATCGAAATGAAAAGACATCCTATTGAATGGAAAAATATCTTTGCACATCATATGTCTGACAAGGACTAATGTGCAAGACATATAAAGAACTATAAAAATTCATATAACTCAACAATAAAACAACTCAGCTAAAAAACAAAAAGAGATAGAAAGTATTCCATGCTCATGGGCAACAGATCTTCATAGACACATCTCCAAAGAAAAGATACTTATCACCAGGGAAATGCAAATCAAAACCACAGTGAGATACCATCTCACACTTGTGAGACCAGCCCATATCAAAAAGTCCTGAAATAGGGCCTCCCCGGTGGCGCAGCGGTTGAGCGCTGAGTTGCCAAGCTGCCCGCAGCCTCTGCAGCACCAGTTCGATCCCCGGCCGCTGGTGAGGGTCCCACATGGTGCACAGACCTCTCCTGCCACCTGCTGCTCCCCTCAGCAGTGTACTTCGTCAGTCTGCCTGTTCTGCTCTCCGCTCTGGCTCTGGTGAATTCTCTCACCCTCCCACGCTTCTGACTGTTCCCAGTGCTTGTATAAATAAATAAATCTTTAAAAAAAAAAAAAAGTCCTGAAATAACAAGTAATGGTGAGAACATGGAGGAAAAAGGAAACTTTATATTCTGTTGGTGGGAATGTCCACTGTCCCAACTCCTATCGAAAACAGTATGGAAGATTTTCAATATATTAAAATAAATCTATCATATGATCCAGCAATTCCACTCTTTAATATCCATCCAAAGAATGTAAAAACATTAACTTGAAGGGCCAGAGACCTTCCTAATTTCATTATAGCACTATTTACAATAGCCAAGCTTGGATAACATCCTAAATGTCCAACAAGAGAGGAATGAATCAGTAAGGTGTGGAATATAGATATGATAGAATACTACTCTGTTGTTAGAAAAAAGACCTTGCCATTTGCAACAATGGATGGAACGGGAGGGAATGATGCTAAGTAAGCGAGTCAGAAGAAATACAAATATCAGATGACTTCTCTCATATACAGAATGCAGCAAAAGAAAGCAAAGTTACACGTAAAACTGAGGCAAAGCAATCCCTAGAAATCTGCAGAACTGAGGCTACCAGAAGGGGACAGTAAGTGGGAGGACTTAAGTGGAGAGGTGGCCCAATGGTCTGTATGGAGCATTGTGGGTGTTTTAGTGTGTGTGGTGTGACCAGACGTTTGAAGAGGTAAGAACCTGTACTCCTAAATCATGTAGTGTTGTAAACCAACATTACCTCAATAAATATTTTCTAAGAGGAAAACTTTTCGCCTCTGAAAAGAGGGACTTAAGGATGCAGCATCAGGTAGGAAGAGCCTCACATTTCAGTGTAGCTCAGCAAAGTCCCTGCCAGGCTAATACAGAGCTGAAAGCAAAGCTTACTCACTATTGGGCATAAATAACCTGACTCTACAGCACTTTGCTCCCAGAAACCTTGATGTGCCATAAGCAGCCCTAGAAAAGCATTCACTTGGAGTGAAATGCTGTGGTGGATTCCTATACCATCAGGAAGATGTTTGCTAATTACACCCTCATGCAGAGTCTCTCCCCATGGAGCAACTGAGTGGCACACCTCTGTGGCCATAGAAATCAAAATGCTCCCTTGCTTCTAATGACAAAAAGTATATCAGATTCAATACCAACATTAAATTTCTGTTCTTTCTATCACGAACTCTGAACTTTTTCTACTTGAATACAAAAGTCTATGCCTTTCCTCCCACTCACAAGTAAACAAGGATTTAAACATTTCACTTACATAATTGTTTCTTTCCTTAATAGTTGACAGCTATCCACGGTTAAAATTACACATAAAAATGGTGTCTCTATTGGGCCTCCCCTGGTGGTGCAACAGTTGAGCGCTGGGCTGCGAACCTGCCCGCAGTCTCTGCAGTGCCTATTTGATCCCTGGCCTCAGGTGAGGGTCCCACAGGGCGTGCAGAACTCTCCTGCCACAACCACTGCTCCCCTCAGCAGTGTATTTCGTCAGTCTATCTGTTCTGCTCCCTGCTCTGGTGAATTCTCTCAGCCTCCCACGCTTCTGACTATACCCAGTACTTGTATAAATAAATCAATCAATCTTTAAAAAAAAATGGTGTCTCTATTTACCAACACATCAAAGAACACAAAGTCATTTATCAATATCTCCCACTTAAGTACTAAGCTTTTAGCCAATGTCCATAAGTAGCTTGCCAACCAAATCTGGCATCTCTTCTCTTCTGCACCTAATTCCAGGACACTTTCCCCTCTATTACTCCAAAATAAGGGACAAAGTATATTATACAAATAACTATGATAACACAATCACATAAGCAAAATAGTGGGAAATGCTAATGAAGAACAAAAAAATGCTACAGAAGTTGATAAATAAGAGATTGTTTCCAACTGGGAAGACTGGTAGAGTTTCTTGAAGACATCATTTAATTTGGGCCTTGAAAGATAAGCACAATTTCAACACATGGAGATGAGTTAAATGATACTGACCAATGGAATCACATACATGAAAATAGAGAGCCAAAAAAATTACAATCTTGTGAAAAGCAAACAAAAATTCAGCATAATCCTTGTGAAGGGAACAGGATCAACTATCTAGATGAATTTCAGGAGGTCCTCATTCCAGAGTTTTAACCTAAGACACTGTCAGCATGTTCGTCACTAGTAGATGTCGTATTATTATCTGTCCATAAATTTGACGTCACAAAAATTCACCTGGACAGAGACCTAAACACTGCTTCTTGGTCATTAGGACCATTCTGTTTTGAGGATATGTTTTAATAGCATGTAAAACACATGTTAAAAAACTGAACTTCACACCTATAAAGTATAGCTATTGCATGACAGATAGAATGTGTTTAAAAATAAGTTTAAGAGGGTGTCATTAGTTCAAGTGGTGGCTCTGACACCAAATAGCTGCTCTTTGACTGATCTAAGAATGAACACATTCTCTCTGTAGAGTGTTCCATTAGTGATTTTAATTGCATGCTAAGCTTTATAATTTGTTGCTGTCATTTAGGTTCATGTACTGTACTAATATTTATTCTGCATATTATATAACATCTTATTAAGTTTATTGCCCGCTTTCTATAAATTTTTCATCTGACTTGCATGTGAGGAGCTAACTTACACATCTATTAAAAATAGTACTTGAGGGCCTCCCCTGGTGGCACAGGTGGTTGAGAGCAGCGCTGTGAAGCTGTCTACAGCCTCTGCAGCGCGGGTTTGATCCCCCGGCCAGCCTGCGAGAATCCCACATGGCGCGGCAAACCTCTCCTGTCTCGCCCACTGCTCCCCTCAGCAGTGTATTCCAGTCAGTCTGCCTGTTCTGTTCCCTGCTCTGTCTCTGATGAATCCTCTCACCCTCCCGTGCATCTGGCCTGTACCCTGGTTCTTGTATGCATGAATAAATAAATCTTTTTTTTTTAATAGAGGCATGTTTTATTTATTTATTTGTTTGTTTGTTTGTTTTGTTTATACATGCACTGGGTATAGTCCGAAGCAAGGGAGGGTGAGAGAATTCACCAGAGCCAGAAAGGGGAGCAGAGCAGGCAGAAGGACCGAAGTACACTGCTGAGGGGAGCAGCGGGCAGCAGGAGAGGTCTGCGCGCCATGTAGGACCCTCCTCCAGTGGCCGGGGAGCAGCCGGGGATCGAACCGGTGCCGCGGAGGCCGCGGGCAGCTTCGCAACCCAGCGCTCAACCACTGCGCCACCGGGGAGGCCCTGAATAAATAAATCTTTAAAAAAAACAGTGCTTGAGTTTCAGGTTCTATTACTATTCTCAACGGAGTTTTTAAATTATTTAAGTTTATGGAAAAAGGAGATGGTCTACTTCCTAAAAAGAAATAAAAGCTAAATATAGATCCCATTACACAATGTCTATGCCCTGAGGACCACCACTACATAAATGATAATTACTTGGCTTATCTTTTCCATGCCCACCATGCAATCATCTCTGACAAATGGAACCAGGATATATATTCTCCTTTAACACATATCCAATAAGTGAAGGTGCTTCACTTTAAGTTTCAAACACTAATTTATAGTGTCTCTGGCATGGAATTTTAATGAAAATGTTTAATGAAAAACATAATTAAAATTATTTTTTCTGATGTTCCTGTACCATATTGTATCATTTGCATATTCTCAATAAATTTCAATAGTGGTAGAGACACAAATTCAGAATTACAAAGCAACAGCTAACTCCTATCCTGCCACATATCCTTTCATCTCCTATTGACTTCCTGTAATTCTTTCTCTACTCTTTTCTAAACCTAACTCTTTGATGTACCAACCCTTGCTGAACATCTGCCAGCTGAATTTTTTTTTAAAGATTTATTTATTTATACAAGCACTGGGTACAGTCAGAAGTGCGGGAGGGTGAGAGAATTCACCAGAGCCAGAGTGGGGAGCAGAGCAGGCAGAAGGACGGAAGTACACTGCTGAGGGGAGCAGCGGGCGGCAGGAGAGGTCTGCGCGCTATGTGGGACCCTTGCGCGGTGGCGGGGGATCGAACTAGCTCTGCAGAGGCTGCGGGCAGCCCCGCAACCCAGCACTCAACCGCTGAGCCACCAGGGAGGCCCTGCCAGGTGAATATTAACAAGCATGTGTGAGCTCTGAAGAACGTTTTTGTAGGGTTCTGTCCTTCCTTTGCATCTTCCCAATTCTTTCCTAAAACATATGGAAATGAGTATGTGAATCTGCAGGTCCTATTATCCCCACCAAAAAAAAAAAGAAAATGGTAACCAAAGAAATGTTTTCATTCATGATAGACTAGAGATAATCACCAGATCCCTTAAAAATTCCTATGTTAACAAATGCTTTTTGTCTTACTAATATAAGTTAAATTAGAGAAGTCTATAAACAGTAGATACTGTTCATTTACTCACAATAAATATGTAATGAGGGGCTGGTATAGTGACCCCTTTTTCTTTTTTTTTTTTTTTTTTTCTATGTCAACGAGATGGTATAGCTCTTGCATTTTTTTTTTTTTTAATAAATTTTATTGTTATATTCCCCATACAGTTGCAGCCCCCCCATTCTGACCCCAATCCCTCCCCTCCCACCCCCGCCCCCCTAAAAGTGTCTCTGGTTCATAGTTTTTTGTTGATTTTGATTTTCACTTTCTTATAGTTATTCATTTTCCTGGTCCCTTATTTAAGTTTTCTAGATTCCTGCTATGAGTGAGACCATCCGGTATTTTTCTTTTTCTTTTTGGCTTATTTCGCTGAGCATGATCCCTTCCAGCGCCATCCATGTTGCTGCAAATTGCATGTGTTTATCTTTTTTGAATGCTGAGTAATATTCCATGGTATATATGTACCACATCTTCTTGATCCAGTCATCTACTTTTGGGCATTTGGGTTGTTTCCAAAGCTTAGCTATTGTAAACAGTGCTGCTATAAACATAGGGGTGCAGGTGTTCTTTGGAATTGATGTTTCTGTGTCCTTTGGGTAAATACCTAGGAGTGGAATTGCTGGATCATATGGAAGCTCTATGTTTAGTAGGTCCAGAAATCTCCATACAGCTTTCCACAGTGGTTGGACCAGTTTGCACTCCCACCAACAGTGCAGAAGAGTTCCTTTTTCTCCACACCCTCGCCAACATTTGTTGTTGCTAGTTTTTTAATATGTGCCATTCTCACTGGTGTAAGATGGTATCTCATGGTAGTTTTGATTTGCATTTCCCTGATGACAAGTGATGTTGAACATTTTTTCATATGCCTGTTGGCCATTTGCATTTCCTCTTCAGAGAAGTTTCTTTTAAGCTCTTCTGCCCATTTTTTGACTGGATTATTTTCTTTGTTGTTGTTGAGTCTCATCAGCTCTTTGCAGATTTTTGTGATCAGTCCTTTATCATTAGTGTTGGGTGCAAAAATGTTCTCCCAGTTGGTGGGGTTTCTCTTTGTTTTTGTTATTGTCTCTTTTGCTGTGCAAAAGCTCTTTAATTTGATGTAGTCCCAGCTGTTTATCTTTGCCTTCACTATCACTGCTTTGGGTGATGTGTCTGTAAAGATGTCTTTGATGTGCAAATCACGTAGTGTTTCGCCTATATTTCCTTCTATATATTTTATGGTTTCAGGTCTTATGTCTAGTTCTTTAATCCATTTTGAGTTGATTTTTGTGTATGGTGTGAGGTGGTGGTCAAGCTTCATTCTTTTGCATGTAGCAACCCAGTTTTCCCAGCACCATTTATTGAACAAACTTTCTTTGCTCCAATGCATATTCTTTGCTCCTTTGTCAAAGATTAGTTGACCATAAATCTGTGGGTTTATTTCTGGATTTTCTATTCGATTCCATTGGTCTGTATGTCTGTTCTTGTTCCAATACCATGCAGTTTTGATGATTATGGCTTTGTAGTATAGTTTGAAGTCTGGGAGTCTGATGCCTCCATTCCCTTCTTTTTTTTCAGGAGAGCTTTGGCTATTCGGGGTTTTTGGTGATTCCATATGAATTTCATCAATAATTGTTCTATTTCTTTGAAGAATGACATTGAAATTTTGATTGGAATAGCATTGAATCTGTATATTGCTTTTGGAAGGATGGCCATTTTAATAATGTTTATTCTTCCAATCCACGAGCAGGGGATGTCTCTCCATTTCTTTGTGTCTTCTTCTATTTCTTTTAACAGTGTTTTATAGTTTTCTTTGTATAGGTCCTTTACCTCTTTTGTTAGATTTATTCCCAAATATTTGATTTTTTTTGTTTCAATAACAAAAGGGATGGTCTTTTGATTTCTTCTTCTTCAGATTTATTGTTTGTGTATAGGAAGGCTACTGACTTTTGCGTGTTGATTTTGTATCCTGCCACTTTACTGAACTGATTGATGAGTTGAATTAGCTTTTCTGTGGAGTTTTTGGGGTTCTCTATGTATAATATATCGTCTGCAAATAGTGATAGTTTGACTTCTTCTTTTCCTATTTGGATTCCTTGGATGTCTTTCTCTTGTCTTATTGCCCTGGCTAGGACTTCCAGTATTATATTGAAAAGCAATGGTGAGAGTGGACATCCTTGTCTTGTTCCAGATCTTAATGGAATTGCTTTCAGCTTTTCACCATTGAGAATGATACTGGCTGTTGGCTTGTCATAGATGGCCTTTATGATGTTGAGGTATGTTCCTTGTATCCCCAGAATTTCAAGGGCTTTTATCATGAATGGGTGTTGCACTTTGTCGAAAGCTTTCTCAGCATCTATTGATATTATCATATGGTTTTTCTATTTCTTTTTGTTGATGTGTTGGATAACGTTGATTGATTTTCGGATGTTAAACCATCCTTGTGCCCCTGGAATGAATCCAACTTGGTCGTGGTGAATTATCTTATGGATACATTGTTGGATTCTGATAGCTAAAATTTTATGAGGATTTTTGCATCAGTGTTCATTAGGGAGATTGGCCTGTAGTTTTCCTTTTTTGTGTTGTCCTTGTTCGGTTTTGGTATTAGTGTAATGTTGGCTTCATAAAACGTGTTTGGTATTGTCCCTTCCTTCTCAATTTTTTGGAAGAGTTTGTGAAGGATAGGCACTAATTCGTCTCTGAATGTTTGGTAGAATTCATTTGTAAATCCATCAGGTCCTGGGCTTTTGTTTTTGGGGAGGTTTTTTATTACCATTTCAATTTCGCTAATTGTAATTGGTCTGTTTAGGTGTTCTATTTCTTCTTTATCTAGCTTTGGGTGATTGTAGAGTTGTAGGAATTTGTCCATCTCCTCTAGATTGTTAAACTTGTTTCCATATAACTGTTCATAGTAGTTACTGATTATTCTTTTGATTTCTGCTGTGTCCGTTGTGATTTCTCCTCTTTCATTGATGATCCTGTTTATTTGTGCTTTCTCCCTTTTTTCCTTTGTGAGCCTGGCTAGGGGTTTGTCTATTTTATTGATTTTTTCAAAAAACCAGCTCTTGGTTTCATTGATCTTTTGGATTGTTTTTTTAGTTTCAATTTCATTTATTTCTGCTTTGGTTTTTATTATTTCTTTTCTTCTACTGGTTTTGGGTTTTTTGTTGTTCTTTTTCTAGATCTTTGAGCTTCGAGATGAGGTTGTTTCTTTGCGTTCTTTCTTGTTTCTTGATGTGAGCTTCTATTGCTATATATTTTCCTCTTATTACTGCTTTTGCTGCATCCCATACATTTAGGATATTAGTGTCCTCCTTGTCGTTCAATTCAAAAAATTTTTTAATTTCTTCTTTGATCTCCTCATTAGTCCAATGGTCTTCCAGTAGTGTGGTTTTTAATCTCCATGAGGTAGGAAAGTTCCTTGCCTTCTTTTTATGGTTTATTTCTAGTTTGATGTCTTCATGGTCAGAAAAGATGGTTGATATGATTTCAATCTTGGTGTATCTGTTGATGTTTGTCTTGTGCCCCAGTATGTGATCGATCCTGGAGAATGATCCGTGTGCGCTTGAGAAAAATGTGTACTCCGTTTTTTTGGGGTTTAGTGTTCTATAGATGTCTGTTAAGCCTAATTGCTCTAGGTCCTTATTTAGAGCTTTGGTTTCTTTACTTATTTTTTGTCTTGTTGATCTATCCATTGTTGATAGTGGTGTGTTGAAGTCTCCCACTACGTATGTGTTTTCTCTGATGTCTGTTTTCAGAGAGGACAACAGTTGTCTGATATATTTTGGTGCTCCTTCGTTTGGTGAGTATATGTTAATGAGTGTTATTTCTTCTTGAAGTATTGTCCCCTTGATCATAATGTAGTGACCATTGGGGTCTCTTTTTATCTTTTTGAGTTTGAAATCTGTTTTATCTGATATAAGTATAGCTGTTCCTGCTTTCTTTTTTGGTCCATTTGCTTGTAGGATTGTTTTCCATCCTTTAACTTTGAGCCTATTTTTATCTTTTGTAGCTAAATGTGTTTCCTGGAGACAGCAAAAGGTTGGGTTTTGTTTCTTAATCCAGGCTGCCACTCTGTGTCTTTTTATTGAAGAGTTTAGTCCATTTACATTTAGAGTTAATATTGATATGTTAACATCTGTATTTGCCATTGTGTTTGTCTTTCCTTTGATTTTATTTATTTATTCTTTTAATAACTTTTTTTTTTTTTTTTTGGCCTTCTTTCATTGTTATTCGTCCCTCTGAGGTTCTGGCTTAAGGACTCCTTGTAGTATTTTTTGGAGTGGGGGTTTAGTTGCAATGAAATTCCGGAGTTTCTGTTTGTCTGGGAAGGTCCATATTCTTTCTTCAAAGAGGAAGGAGAGCTTTGCGGGATAGAGTATTCTTGGTTGGCATCTGTTTTCTTGGAGTCTGTTGACTATGTCCCTCCACTCTCTCCTTGCCCGTAGTGTTTCTTCGGAGAAGTCTGATGTCAGCCTGATTGGTTTTCCTTTGAATGTTATCTGTTTCTTCCCTCTTGCCAGCTTCATTATTTTTTCCTTGTCCTGGATTCTTGGGAGCTTTACTATTATGTGTCTTGCTGTATTTTTCCTTTCGTCGTGGAAGTTTGGTGTTCTTCTTGCTTCTTGTATATCAATTTTCAGCTCCTTCTTCACATTTGGGAAGTTCTCTTCAATTATCTCTTTGAATATTTTCTCTGTTCCTACATCTCTCTCCTCTCCTTCTGGTATTCCTATAACTCTTATATTTCCTTTCCTCATGGAGTCAGATAGTTCCCGAAGTCTTTCTTCGTTCTTTTTCCTTCGTACTTCTCTTTCCTTTTCTGTTTTGGTTCTTTTTATTTCTGTGTCTTCAAGATTACTTATTCGTTCTTCCATTTCATCTATTCTGCTTTCATTGCTTTTCCCAGAATTCTTTAGTTCTTCCATTAATTCTTTGATCTCCTGCATTTCTTTTACTTCCCTCTTTAGGGACTCAATTTCTTTCTTCTGACCATTGTTTTCCCTCTCTAGGGACTCAATTGCATTCTTCTGATCGTTGATTATTTTTCCCTTATCATTGTTTTCCTTTATGACTTCTGTCAGTTTTTTAATCACGGCAATTTTAAATTCTCTTTCTGGAAGGCTCAGAAATTCTTCCAAGTTATTGTCTTTGCAATCTGGGGGCTGGCTTTCTTTTTGTGGTGTGCTTTTTCTCTGGAGAGTTGCTAGGTTGCGTGTGGTTCTTCTCCTCCCTACTGTCTGTTTTCTAATTTGCCATATGCGTTGGGACACTGTGTTGTTGGGACTGGCCGGCATCTTGGGTGGGCTTCTCTGTTCCCCTCTGGTTCTTCCAGGAGTCATCGGGCGGCCGGGGCTGTGTGCTGGGGCTGGTCTCCTCCTGGGCGGGGCTCTCTTTAATGGCGCCTGGAGCTCACCTCCGCGGCGGATCCTGCAGGGTTCGCCTCAGCTCCCGTTCACGGGGTGTGGTGGCTGCAATAGTTCCTTTCCACTCACAGTCCCGCTTGCTGTGTCCGTTTTTCTTGTTGGCCGTTTTGGTTTGTTGTTTCCTCCTCTCTGCCGGTCGGAGAGTGCCGACTTTGTGGGCGGGGGAGGGGAGCAGGGTTCTGCGCTTCCCTCCCTTCTCGTCCTCTTTTATGGCAACTTTCTTCTTCGGGCAGTTTGCTGGAGTCGTCTGTTTATCTTCCGTGTCCCAGTTCTCACTGGGACCTGCCGCTTTTCCTCCCTATTAACTTTTTTTAATGGGAGATCTTACTCGCAGCGTCTCCTCGCCGCCATGTTGCTCCGCCCACTCTGACCCCTTTTTCTTAATGGACTGATCCACTCAGATTACTGTTCCATCTTTGCTGACCTATTGGCCAAAGCAGCATTTAATGATAGAGAATGAATTGATCCACAAGGTACCCCCACTGATGAAAATAAAATGTGCCACTGTTTTCCTGCCACTAAGTACTATCACATGGAATGAGCATAAGCTATTAAGGTCAGGTTTACTTGGGTTTGAATGCAAATCTTCTGTTTCATGTTACTCAGTCTTTCTAGGCCTCCAATGAAATAGGTAATCATTTTTTATGAATCCACTATGAAAGTTAAATGGAAAAAATTTATATAAATCATCTGGTAGAGAGCAGGTACTCAATAAAATGGATGCTTTTATTCCTGAGTTAATTTCTTCCTTCTTATTTTCACTCAACACCCTTCACAATTGCCCTACATACACATGCAGCAACAGCATTCCTAGAAATCTCTTGTCATGTCACTTCATCATTGGTATGTGCAGTAACCCTCAAATCAATCAAGGAAGGAGGGCCAATTAAGACAGGTGTAGGTTTTCTTAGAACACAACTTAGGAAGTGACATGGCTGTCACACAGTGTATATTTCAGAAGGTAAGTTTTACATTTTAAAATAAAAGAACTCAGAGTGTAAGTTATGAATAAATTACTACTACTTTAAAATGCTTTTTCAAAGTCTTGGATTTCTTATCACTTCTCATGAATAAAAATGCTAAACAAGTGGAATACTGACAAGGACTAAGTGGAATTGAAGGCATTCATTTATGACCTGTTAATCTGTTGAAGAGCAAAATCAACAGAGGAATAAGGAAGTAAAAGATAGAAAATGTGATACATTTGACAGTGTAGCATATCAAGATATCAGTATCTATAGCTCATTTTTTAAAAAAACTCACTAAAAACACACAATTTTAGAGAAGAAATACAATGACTCTCATCAGGAAACTAGTAACGAATGAATTAATATTTTTAATAACATAAACATAATGATGTGTTAATTTCCTACCCCAGATGCTCAATTCATGTTTGGGGAATTGAGATTGGGAGCCTCAGAGAAGATTTCAAACCTGGTATACTGTCAGTTACAATCATAGGAATCTTTTGAACATGTCATGTAACCCAATGTAATTTCTCCAAGATATATATTCATCCATGTCTTTAACTATTAAGCATTTAAAATAAATTCTTGCTTTACTCAAATCAATGTAAGTTGGTTGCCTGTCCTACCTTTTCTCTTTGAAGAAAAAGTAATTAGATGATTTCTGAAAAATTAAGCCATAGTACTAAAATCTTAAAAATGAGTCCTACTCACCGTGTTTGTTTCTGTTGTGGTTGTTTCATGCCACTATTGTCTAAAACAAAAATCTATTTTCTAAAAGATGTCTAGGATGACCTGGGAACAACTGAGATATATCCAATTAAGGTTTCATTACAATGAGACATAATATCTTCAAAGAAAAACTCCCTGACACACCTAGTCAAACATTAGGGGTTCATTCTACCAGAGGGTGAAACTATCTGTGATGGTAAGGAAAAAAGACCTATATTCTCAAGGTCAATGAACCAGAGGTGCAAATACAGTTAATGATATGTTTTTACAACAAGACCCTATTTTTCCTTTCATCCTTACTGAGACCATGGTCATACTGACATTTCCATATTTGATGCTAACCTAACAGCTAATGTGTGTTTTTAAATGGAATAGCTAAAGAATTTTAGAATAGATGTTCTACTACAATGCAGCTTTTAAATATACTTTCAACTATTATTTGATCTTTTTGCAAGGAAAACTTCTTATGAACTCTAAAGTATTCTTTCATCTATTCCACTTTAGATGACCTATTCATTTTATGTTTCAGCTTCATCACGCATATCCATTACCAAAAAGTGTTTTATTTGTCTTATCAAGTCACAACAGTTCACTTTCAATTTGCACTTATATGTTCCATGAATGCATATGACGTAAAAAAAATATATTTGCATATATTTTACCTGACTTGCAATTAGGGTTATTAACAGCAATAGATCCAGGAAAGATTTTGTGTAGCTAGGTTCTGGGGTCCTTGGCAACAGATAAAAAAAGAAATCCAGGACATTTCCTTCACAACAATCTCCTTCCATCTTATAGTCTTTTGTTGAGTCTTTTCATTTTAGATTTTCTTCCCTAGAAAGTAGGCAGTTATGACTGCTGGCATCCCTAGAGCTTTTGTTAATACTGTAATGACAGATGTAGACCGTTGAAAGGTATGCTTGAAGTATGCAATTTCCAGTTCCTTTCAAATGATTCAATCTACCCCTTTGCTCTTGATTCATACTAAACACAATCAAAAGTATACCTCTAAAAATTATGGATTTTATGCTTTCCAGTTCCACGTTTCCCATTTATATAGAACTAAAAATCAGGAGGTTTCAACATTACACCAAACAAAATGTGGAAATGAGGGAACTTCCTTTTTCAATTGTCCCTAGAACTCCATTACATTCATGGTGATTTTTCTTCATAGCATTTTACCATAATGCAAACCATCATGATTATACTTTATTGTAATAAAGTACCCAAGTATTGAGTGAAGCAACCAGGAGACACATACACTTTTAAGATGCTACCAGAACAATTTTTACTGTCCAAGTAGCAATGATATGAAACTTGTAGAGAAGTGGAGGTCAGCATATTGGTTCAAAATGGGATTTGTTGCATATTCCCAAGTACTTAAAAACCTAACACTTAATTCTGCAATTTGTGACTTATGCTTTATTAATGATTGGAAAAATGCCTAGTAAATGGACATGTGGTAAAATGTTTTAATCTCTGATTTTATTCTATTTCTATTTTATTCTTACACTGAAGACATAATCAAACCTGACTACTGGAATGAAGAGACTCTAGTCAAAAATATTCTCCATTTAATTGATACCTAATATTTCATTGTTTTAAGATCATCTCCAGGTGCTCAGTGGCAACAGTCTACACTACTAATAGTCATTTATAATTGAAGATGTATTAGAGAATTTTAGAAAATATTTCAGCAAAGAAGTGGGGAAGAAAGTGAATGTACTAAAAAATTCAGAAGACTTGGGAAATCTTTTTGCTAGCATAGGCATTCCTAACTTTTTTGCCATCAATACATATTTTACTATGCATGTGACCCACCAGTCTTAACACAGAAATTTCTACAGTGCAATGACTAATCAGATGTTCTATTTGAATATTTAATATAGTTTGTAGGAAAATTATCAAGGCCTTGGGATTAAGCGCATGTGAGAACTCTGGGGACTGGAGATTATTTATCACCACTCCAATATCTTTAAGAGTTCTTGAGGTTGAGGAAAGATGGCAGGCTGACAGGATCCTTTAGTCATCTCTTTCTTCAAGAACTCAGTGGATCAGCATCTGGAGGGAGCAACCACATCTGGAGCAGAGCTGGGGAATTGAAGACCAGTGTCTTTATAGTGAGGAGAAATATACCCCACCAGAAATGGTAGGAAAGACTAAGACATTGTATCAGGAACACTACCAGGACCCTGAGAGTGACATCCACCCTCTCCCTGCCAGATCACCAGGGCTTTCCACATGGCCACCAGCAAGAGTGCAAGCTTGTCACTTCAAGAGCATAGGCTGCTGAAAAAAGGGCACCTGGTGGCCTGTGACTGGTTTCATCAGTTGGAGAAGCACTTGTCTATCCCACATGCTATTTCTGGGCTTCCAGGAATTTCCCAGAGTATAACCAGAGAATAGGAACTACCCCAGTGAATACAGCAGGTAGAACAAAGGGCTCCTGGTTACCTGTGCCTGGTGTGGGGAGTCCAAGTAGGGAAAAGCTCCCACCTATCCCCAACTCAATCCTTAGTTTTTCCCTAATATAGGTAGGAAGTGTAGGCCTCCAAGGGTGATAGGGAAATCACAACCTGCTTAACTAGGGGCTCCTGGACAGCCTTAGCCAACATCTGGCCAACTCCCAGCTTGGCAGCCAGAGAATGCAAGCTTCAAGACAGAACACAGCCTTCTCAACAAAAGGCCTCCAGGTTGCCTGTGCTTGCCTTTGGGAATTGGAAGAGACATCTGCTTCTCCCTAGTGAACTCTTCAGGTATCCCTACAACTTCCAACCTGTGTAGCCACAGTATGCAGGCTGCCTGAAGAGATCTCAGTCAACAGAGCAAGGGGCACCCAGGGTGGTTGGAGCTGTCCTCAGTCGCCAGGATAAGCATTTGCCTCTTCTCTACACAATCTTTGGGTTTTCCTTTTATTTATTTATTTGATGTTTTTATTTATTTGTTCGTTTGTGTATTTATACAAGCACTGGGTACAGTCAGAAGCGCAGGAGGGTGAGAGAATTCACCAGAGCCAGAGCGGGGAGCAGAACAGGCAGAAGGACCAAGGTACACTGCTGAGGGGAGCAGCAGGCGGCAGGAGAGGTCTGCGTGCCATGTGGACCCTCCTCTGGTGGCCAGGGAGCAGCCGGGGATCGAACCAGCACTGCAGAGGCTGCGGGCAGCTTCTCAACCCAGTGCTCAACCACTGAGCCACCAGAGAGGCCCTCTTTGGGTTTTCTTTTAGCTGCCAACTTATGGAACCTGAGAGTGCAAGACTCCCCAGGAAAATACCTTGCTAAATAAGAGACACAGTGTTGCAGGAGGCTAGATCAGCAGTCTAGAAGCACCACATAAGCCACAGCTTGGTTCTGGCAAGCTCCTGAACACTACATAGTCTACAGCTATCCACAGTGCCTGCCTGGGGCTGTGGCCCCCAACCCACCCTCACCCCCACCCCATTCCTGTATGTGGCTGAGCCTACCAACTAAACCTGAAGAATTCAGGGCTAGGCTGTAATCAAAAGGTTACTTGCAGATTGGGTCTTCAGGGATAGCACTATCACGAAGTTATATAATTAATTAAATGACTGATGTATTAATTTCCTAAATTTTATTTAGACTTTTTGAAATACTGAATATTGTCCAGCCTCCCATTTCTTTACACATTCTCACTGATTCAAATAATCCTACTAAGTAAAATTAATCTAATCAAACCCACTTATTTCACACATTAGAACACTGGGTCCCAGAAAGATAAGTGTTGTAGCTGGAACTACAGCCCCTACCTCCTGAACCTGTGTCCATGAAAGCATACTGTCTTGGTCTTGTCATTGACTCCAAAAGACTAGCAAAAGACCTTTAATAAACTGTAATGATGATTTTAATAATGATTATATTAAAATGTATATGATAAAGCTCTTATAAAACATACTCATGTTAAAAAGATTAATTTGTATTAGTCAAGATAGCCATACTTAATGGGGTTAATGGGGTTTTACTCCACCTGATACAAACCAAATCATACTCTTAGAAATTCTATTATTTCAGTTGGTAAAAAAGTTGACTTTGCGATGTTTAAAGGTTGTTCACCATGCTAAATAATTTGCTTATCAACAAGCAAATAAATTGAAGTCATCACCATAAGCCTACAAATGACTCACAGTTCCAGTGACCCCCAGTCACCAACACTAGGACTGTGAAGAAGTTTCCACATAATAGGTTTTCCATGTCCCCAACTCTCAGTGTTAAACATTGGATCTTTATGCCTTAATGTGGAATATCAAGAGCACTATCTAGATATTACAAAATGGCCCAAGTTATGATAACAATTTTTACTATTTCTATTCCCAAAACAAAGTGGTACATAGAAACTAAATTTTGCTTTGAAGACTATCCAATAGAACTTCTCAGATAAAGTAATTAAGCTAATTCAAGAGTGCTTAAGAGGTATGCACACACCAAAAAAAACCCAACATTTATGAAAGTTTGTGAAAATTAGAATAGTAACTTATTATTTCTTTTTATTTCTTTTGTCTCAAGGAATAAGATCTGAGAGAAACAGTTACAAGTATCTAAAGTGGTAGTTGTGTGTGTGTGTGTGTGTGTAAGCCTTTTATTAATGAATAGATTGCAAACAATGTCTCAGTTGCAACTAATATGGTTCACTAATATATAACTAACAAAAACTCCTTTGAAAACTTCCAACATTAGCCTGTTTAACACTATACAAGGCTTCTATAATAGCTAAGCTATGGAAACAACCCAAATGCCCAAAAATAGATGACTGGATCAAGAAGATTTGGTATATATACACAGTGGAATATTACTCAGCAATCAAAAAAGATAAACTCATGTAATTTGCAGCAACATGGATGGAGCTGGAAGGGATCATGCTCAGTGAAATAAGCTAGAAAGAAAAAGAAAAATACCAGATGGTCTCACTCATAGCAGGAATTTAGAAAACCTAAATAAGGGACCAGGAAAAAGGCTAATTATAATAAAGTAAAAATCAAAATCAACAAGCTACTATAAACCAGAGACACACTACCACACTACGGGGGTGCGGGGGATGAGTAGGGTCAAAGTAAGGGGGGATGGGAATTGTATGGGGAATATAATCAAGATGTAAATGCATACACTGTGCAAAAATGAAAAATGATGTAAAAATATATAAAATAAAATTTTTAAAAATATGAAAACACTAAAAAGATATGTGCACCTTAAGTTCACTGCAGCATTATTCAACATTCACAATCTATGGAAACAAGCTAAGTGCCCAAAGACAGATGAATGGATTAGGAAGATATGCTATACAATCAGTGGTTACCAGAAGGAAAGGGTGAAAATGGGGTGAGTAAATCCAGAAAAAGGAAGATGTGGCATGGAGAAGACTAGATTTGGCCTTTTAGTGGTGAAATTAATGTAGTACATATACATATTAATTCTCAGTGATAAACATCTGAAACTTACGTAATGTTACAATGCAATGTTACTTCAATTTAAAAAAAAGTGGTATATATACACAATGGAATACTATTCAACCATTAAAAATGATGAAATCTTGCAAGGTCAATATTAGGGCTTTCTCCTACCTAAAAATACTGGATATGCAAGATTGGAGACATCTTGCTGAATCCCCCCTCAGATGCAAGAATGGCTCTAGTGATCAAACAATGTGTGTCAGATAGCTTGGTAAGTTGCAAAAAATGAAGGCAGCTCTCATGAATTTTTAAATTTTAAAATATTGCACAAATTCTTCTGAGAGTCAAATAATATAGAAATATAGAGAATAAGTATAAAATTTCCTTTTTACTTGTTCATCCTACAAAATATCATTCATCACCAGAAGTAACCACAATCTTTACTATGGTTTGTGCTCTCACCATTTTTTCTACATACATGTAGGTTATATGTGCCTATACCTCTTTTATTCAAATATGGATATGCTTATGCACCATAGACATCTTTAATGAAACTATATACATTGCTGTGCAATTTGCTTTATTTACATACTAATACAGCTGGGAAATTTTCTGTATCAGATATACAGCTATCATTCTTTTTTTTAAAAAAAAGATTTATTTATGCATATAAGAACCAGGGTATAGACCAGAAGTGTGAGGGGTAAGAGGATTCACCAGAGACAGAGTGGGGAACAGAACAGGCAAAATGAAATACACTGCTGAGGGGAGAAGCAGGCGAGTTAGGAGAGGTTTGCTGCGCCATGTGGGTTGCTCCCTGGTCAGGGATCGAACTCATGCTGTAGTGGCTGCGGATAGCTTCACAGGTTGCATCTTAACCCCTTGCGCCACCAGGGAGTCCGTACAGCTATCATTCTTTCTAAAAGAATTTCATATTTTATAATGTAGATATAAAATATTAAACAATTCACAAATTTTTGGCCTTTAAAATAGTTTGCAGTTTTTGCTAATGTAAACATCACCACTGTAAATACACTTATGTAAAAATGTGATTTTTCCTATAAAATAGATGACTAGAAATGAAATTATGTTGAAGAATATGAAAATTGGGCCTCCCTGGTGGCGCAAGGGTTTAAGTCTCAGCACTATCAAGCTATCATCAGGAGTTTATTTCGTAGATCCACCTGTTCTGCTCCCCACTCTATCTCTGTTGAATCCCCTCTCCCCCGGCCCCCATACCTCTGGCCTATACCCCAGTTCTTGCATGCATAAAAAATAAATCTTTAAAAAATGTATGAAAATTATCAAGATGCATCTATTAATTTAAAATTCTTAATTTTTACCAAATCAATAAGAGAAAGTACTAATGGTACGAGTCTAGAGATTGGGTTTTAGTCCTAGGTTAGTAATCAGCTTTACAGGCTGTAACTATATTCACCTTTCTGCACCTCAGATTCTCAAGCTGACAAATGTAAACCAAAAAAAAAAAAAACACATGAGAAAAAAAAACAAGGAGAAAACTAAGATGCTAGGCAAATAAATGGAATTTCTCTTAGTTTTAAAAATGTGTAACTTTTTGAATAATTACAAAGTTGATATTTTTCTAAACAAAAAAAATTGGCTGTTGTGTGCAACTGCTCATTTACCTTTCAGGGTCTCCTCAGACAAGTTGTAAGAAAAGTAAAAGGCCCTTATTTGTTCAACTCCAACATGGCTCCCCATCGCAACCCAACCTGGGTGAGCACACAAGAAAGCTTACTCCTTGTGAGATTTCTAATCCAAGTTTATTATTTCAAGGAGGAGGGTGGGGGCAGGAGATCCTCTCCCACATCTTCTCTAGTTCATTCATCAGCAACAACAATGCCATCTGGTTACCGGGGACAAGTGAGGCATAAAATGCCTAGAAAGGCAGCTGTCTTCCCTTTTACCTGTGTCAGAATAACTAATGAATGACAAATTTGCCTTTAGCTATAAATGAAATTTCATGCTGGTGAAACTAGTACAGCTCTTATTCTTTATTAACTATACCTTTTTGTCATTACAAGTTTTCCTTTAAAAGAAACTTATGTGTACATGAAATCAGGATAAAAATCCCCATTCAGTCATTTTTTAGGATGATGTATGCAGTAATTTGAATAAACCTTTAAATGTCATGTTACTTCTTTTTACTTTCAGTTGAAATCTCTTTACTGTTTCTATTCCCCAACTTGAGTTCCTGATACTGCACATGACAGAATTCTCATTTCCTGTTTTTTCCACTACCAATCTAAATTGCCAATATGTTACATAAACCTGCATGTGCAGGCAATGAACTAAATTATGTTACACTTGACAAACTTATAAAACTTCATGTAAATATAAATAGGCTATTTTATATTCCTATATTCAGCACTTCATCTGTATAATCTATTGAGTACAACAGAAATTAGAAAATCTGAATTTAATTAGATTTTAGCAACATTCTACAACTGACAGTTACTGAGACATGTACATATTTTTTATAACTAACATGCAAAGAAACAATACATTCTTCAGTATTCTCCACAAATAAAATTCTTACCCAATGTCAATCTTCTCCATGTATAGCAAGCCCTTTCTCCTCATACTCCCAGATTTCAACTGTGGTAATTCTGACCTCTTAATTGGTTTAATAGATTCAGAAAAAAATCCCTTTGGATAATAACTCCTCCACTTTCAACGGTTATTCCTTTTGGGGGACCATTTAAGATGGACATCAAGCCCTTGGATGCCCTAACTCAAAATGATGCCCCTCCCCCAAAATCATTAATCATGGTATCTTTCATAATTGTCATATGGATCTGGTCATTTTGTTAATAGACTGGATTAAGTTGGATCAGACGTACAGTTTGCTGTGTGACCCAAATGCCTAGAGTCACCAAAGCACACTTGTCTTAGTGCTTTGTATTAAGTCATTATCCAGTTTTTCTTATAGTTCTCATATAGAGCAGTCATAACCCCCTTAAATATCCTGCATCTATTAGCAAATGTTACCAATTCAATGCAACCATTATTTGTTGAGCTCCTAAAATGATAAAAGCTCTGTGCTCAGGATGTGAAGGAGATATATATGAATACTTGCTGGTCTCAAGTTGTTTTTCAACTAACAGACAGTTGTCACACATAAAAATAACTACAATATAGCACAAAATATGGAATTTTTCCTAAATGGATAACAATAATAAAATGAATGGAGTAGAAAAAGTCATCTGACAGTTCTACTGGGTCATGTAGAAACACCAAGTTGGCCTGTTTGAACACTAGTTATCTTGTGGGCAGTCTCTACATCTTTGCTCAAGTCTCTTTGTTGTTCCTATGGTTTAGTCACTAATCTATGTGCTCTGCAATACTGTTGAGAGTAGAAGTCTTTAATGTTATTTTAGAGGAAATGCCAAAAGGAAGATCCATTTTTAGCTAGCACTCTTAATCACTGAGCCAAAAGGATTTACAATGTTCTTCAAACTTCAATGTGCATGTGAACCACCTGGGTAGCTTGTTAAAATTCAAATTCTAATTCTTGGATGGGACCTGAGATTCTATATTCATTATAAGCTCCCAGGTGATGTGGATGCACTGATCTAAAGTTCAAACTTTGAGAACCAATGATTTAGAACATTCTCCCATAATAGTAATCACGGCAGTTGTCCAAGAGTCAACTACAAAGAGATGGATAAAGTCAACATTTCATAGAGTATAATGGAGGGAAGGAAAACCTTTTATATAAATCAAATAAGAAGGACTCAGTATCTAAAAGCTGCATTTTATGCAAGGACATGAGCAACTGTTTGGAACATTCTGTCATTAGCAATAATGGATAGGAAGCAAAGAGTTAGCATCCCAGGCAACAATCAGCATATGAGACACATGGAAGGGAATCTAAACTAGATCACACCAATTCTCCCAAGTTATCAAGTCTCACTCCTGCCTTAGTGATCCAGAACTGAAGCCTGATAAAAGAACACACTCTGTCCTTCATGTGCTGTACCTAGGCAGAGCAAATTTTATAGAATTCTTATTGAAAAGTGAGAATTCAGTCACAACAAAATATTGCTGCCCACATGAAGCACCGAGTTAAAGATATTTCTGTGTTACTAATAGAAGAATGAACTCAGTAGGCTCTATCAGAATTTTAAAAACTGAGATTTAGGTACCTGGCTTATAAACTTGATAAACTTGAGTTTCCACATATAGATACTACAGAAACAAAATAAAATATGTTTATATCTGGTCTTTTGGTTCTAAACATGCATAACAAAGCAAAAGGATCTTGTAAGATCCTTGAGCTTCTCGGGAAAAAGACCGACAGCAAGGACCTTTAGATGGATATTGTAACCAAGTTGCTGAATAACATTTTCTGTACTTATAACAGACATGACTAATTGTTAACTCCAAGTAGAAATCAAAGTCAGACAAAGCAGATTTCTTCTCCATCTGAGATTTTTACCATTATTTTCAGAAAAGCTAAGTAATCATCAGTTAATTTCTGAACTTATTACCCAATAGACTTAAGATTTCTTATACTACTCAAAGGTCCTCAGAATATTTTATCTAATGTGGACAGATAAAGGGATAGGTATATCAATCTCAGATTGCTTTATTTAAAACAACTACTTTTAAAAGTTCAATTTAAACAGTTACAAGAAGCGCTGGCCCATCATCAAGTTCTGCTGAATCTTTGGGACCTCCTGTTCACAATGGGCATTATGGTTTATTCTTTAATGTACATTAATTTGGTTGAAGCAGGATCCAGACTGCACATCTCAGCATTCTACTTGAATAAAGAAGAAAGCATTCAATTCCCCTCCATAGCAAATTCAGCCTCCACAAGTCAGTGCTGTCAGTCGTGATGGTTGCATTGCAAAAACTGCTTTGCGAATGTTTTGCTAGGTTTTGTTGCTAGGTGATGACCGGGAAAACTTTGCAATTCCTGCTGAGAGGTTTAAAAAAAAATGTGCCTGTAACCAGTTTCATATTAAAGAGAAGAGGGGAAAATAGGGCAGCCTACACCTAATTCCTCAAGGTTCACTCTTCACCCTCTACTTCCCTTTTGCTTTGCCGTCATATACAGAAGTTGTGACCATTAAGAAATGTATCTACATAACACTGGGGAAAAAAAGAAAATAATATTCAATGTGTCATCCACCAGACTGAGTGAACTAGTAAAACAGAACTTGTCAAATGTCCTCCTTTTGGTCTGAACTAGAACTTAAATAACTGAGTGTGGTGGGGGAGGGGCAACGAGGAGCAGGCAGAAGAAGGGGTGAATGAAACAATACCAACCCATTCTCCCATCATTCTTTTCTGTTCCACATATTAGCAAAGACCCTTGGCTTGAGAAATTGGCCCCAAGCTAGAGTCAGCTTGTACCTGAGCTGTGTTTCAGAAACCCTTGGCCTGGACCCGACTTCCAGCCAAGCAGCAGGGATTCCTGGGAAAGCCCAGAGGCCTGTCTAAGGCCTGGTCCTGTGTCAGTGATTGATGAGGACAAGTGTGAGAGGTGACACACTGTGAAATCAGACTGAGGCACAAAGAGTTAATCCTTGGGCTTTTTCCAAACTGTGTCCTTTGAGGGAAAAATAATATTTATTCCTCCCTTTGTTAATTTTGCAGCTAAAAAAGCACTTTTGATATCTTATTCACTAGGCGAGATGCCAGCCTGCAACCTCCTAAAACTTCAGGAGATAAATACCGCGCTAGTGGCTGTAATTATTTGTCCTTGTTGCATTATCATCATCAAATTACTTTAAACTGCTGATTTAACAAGTACTACATTATAACCAATTGAGAGAGGAGAGCAGTTGTTTTTGCATACAAATTTCTTTTCACGAATCAAAGGTCCTACCTATAAATCACTGGGGAGAAAAACCTGAGAAATTTTAACTCTACTACTTTGGGATTCTCTATTCTCAGAAACATGGAAACAGCTTGGTAGTAAGGATCCCCTTCTCCCCTTCACTAATTCATTCATTTGTGCTCACCCCCCACTGAGTTCTCTCTCAGGAGGATGGGGAAGGCCATGTGTGTCTTTGACATGGTGACGCGGGTGCATTTCTTGTACTTTCGTAGCCTCCATAGCAGATGCACAAACTTTAGCAGTGTCTTTTTAACACTTCATTAATTATTGAGCTGTGCCAAGAGTAATTATTGGGCTATGCCAGGAGTCCTTTTCTCCCACATCAGTAAACAGTAATTTAGAGAAGGGGGTTATAACCTTAGGGTGAGCAACGTTTTCCCCCCACAGCTGTGTGGTGAGCTCAACAATACTGCATATGCTTCAACAAATGAGGAGGCCCACAGCCCAGTCTCTGTTACATGCAGGAAATGTTCTGGCCAGCAAAAAGAAACCCACCAAGCTATCAATACTTGTGTAAAAGAAGATTTAGAACATCTCATTGGCCAATAGATACAAGGTATCTCTTCTGACTTTGTACTTTTGCCCTAATTAAGTAACAACAACATTGACAAAAATCCTATAGCAGCAAAGGACTTCTAAGAAAGAACATTCTTCAGATGATGTAATGGAAACACGCTGATGTGGGTATAACACTTTCTCAAAACTAAGATTTTTCTTTTGTCATTAATCAGTACAATTTTAGCTTGAACCTTTCCTCAAATTATAGAGGTTACTTCATGGTCACAGACAACCCTAACTCTGAGACTCAACACATTTTTCTTATGTTTTCAAAGTCAAACTAGACATAGAAAAGGCTGGATAGAGCTAGTGATCGTCTGTCAACTTAGAGCAGTTTTGTTGCTTGCATTTCCGCACAACAGAAGCTCAGGTTTAGAAAGTTGCTTAGTTTAATAGTCTTCCCATCCCATATGACTTTTAAATTTCCCCCAAACTATCCCCTCAAAACATGACTATCCAGTCCCAGGTTCAAAGGCAGAGAACTTATTTCTGTCATAAGCACTTCATTCTGCTGTCAGCCAGCCAGCACTTCTGTGTTTACGTTTATGTGTAAAGGAACTGTGTCCACCTTGATCTCTGTTCACCAGTTTCTCAGTGAAGATGGAGAACAATTTTGTAAATATATCGAGTCAGCAGCAATACCTAAATTGACCCTTTTCAAACTTTAGGGTGAAAAAGAAATTTCTAATGTTAACAGCTGCAGAACAGGGAGCCACAGAGATCTTCCTAGAGATCTAATTTTAGGAGGTTTTCAGCTGGTCCCCAATTACACTGCTCGAAAGCTTTTCTTCTGAAGGCTACATAGCTTCATGCTCTTTCTACTAATTCTCATGAGGAACAAAATCACCAATGAGATCCACATTGCCAAATCCAATGATCATTTCCTTCTTCTCATCTTACTCATCCTACTCATTTCAGTCTGTCCTTGAAATGCTTTATTCACCTGAACTTTGTGATAGCCCAGAGTCCTGTTTTTCCTCCTGCATCATTGTCTGCTAATGGAGCATGATGGTCTCTCTAGAACATAAGCAGTGAAGTCTCACCTCGGGGTTTTGTACTTTCTCTTTTCTCTGCAAAGCATTTTCTTCTTGTATTTGTCTTCTTTCATTTACCATGGTCTCCCATAGTTACTCCAAGTCCCTGATTAAAGAAGAATTCTATAAGAGGCTCCCCTGACCAATTTGTCTGAAATAGCCTCCCTCCTATTCTCTACACCCTTACATACTTTATTTTCTACCATCATTTATCCTTATCTGGCATTAAGTTATACATGTATTTATTTATCTTTTGCCTCTCCACTAAGAATGTAAGCTACAGAAGGACTGTCTAATAGACTGTCATTTCCTCAATACCTAACACAAACACCTGGCACATAGTAAGAACTCAAAAAAAAAGTTTGTTCAAGAATGAAAGAAAAATGGCATTGCATCTTTTCTCAAGTCTGGTTAAGTCTGTCTATTTCCCTTCAAATGTGTGCTGCCCAGAACTACCCACATGCTCCATAATGAACGAGAATAATTTACCTACTTGTTCAGAATACCAGATTTGTACAAATATTGCACTCATCTTCATTCTCTTTTAGGGCAGCTATGTCACACTATTGAATCACATTGAGCTTATGCAGCTGCTAAGCCACATTGCCCTGTGCAGCTGTATATTTGGAACCTCAGAATCTCACATGCATCGCTATTAAACGTTCTCTGATTAAATTTGCTCCAGCCTATTAAAATTCTTTTGGATACTAATTCTGTCATTAAGCACAAACCCATGTCAATATTTCCTCTGCATTTATTTTGTATGCCTATTGATTCATTTCCTTGTTCTAATCATTGCTATAAAATAGGCAATGGAGATGAGTTGACAGACCAAGGTTTGTATCTGGGCACTGCTATTTGGTCACTGCATAGTCAATCTTAGCTTAGGCTAATTAATTTCTGACTTTCCATTTCTTCATCTAAACAAAGGAGATAATAACACCTATGTGATAAGGTTTTGCAGGAATCAAATAAAATTATAGAGTACTGATATCATTCTAACACTTAGCTCATAGGTGTGCCTGAACCACAGTGGACACTAAGAGAAACTTTGCTTGATTATTGACCAGGATAAGGACATTATTATTATTGTTTTATATTATATTATTATTATTATTATTATATACAACATCTTCTTGATCCAGTTCTCTGTCTTGGGTGTATTTAGGTTGTTTCCATATTTTAGCTGTTGCAGCACTATATGCAATAAAATAACTATGTAGTAGGACTCTAAACTGAACATCAAGGTTATCAAAGATTTGTTGATTAGACTGATTCGGGTTCAGTTATTTCCTCAATCAGTTATGAATGCATCTCCTAGTAATGACATCTTATTTACCTTTCCATTTTGTTTAAAAAATAAAGTTCAAGAGAGACAGCCAAACATAATCCTGACATATTCATAAACTGTGCATTCTCTTGTCCTACAAAGCTAGTATCCCTGTCCAAAAAAAAATTATAATTTAAATTATTTGGCATGATTTAGTGTACCCACTGTTTTCTTCTGTTTGTTCATGAATCATAATTTCTTTTTTTAAGATGTATTTATTTATGCACACAAAAACTGGGGTACAGGCCACAGGTGTGGGTTATGAGAGGATTTACCAGACACAGAGTGGGGAGAACAGGCAGATCAACTGAAATACTGCTGAGGGGAACAGCAGGTGAGACAGGAGAGGTCTGCTGCCCTATGTGGTTTAGCTCCCTGGCCGGCAGGGGAATCGAACTCATGCCATGCTGCTGAGGCTGCGGATAGCTTCACAGTGCTGCAAGACAGGAAAGGTCTGCTGCAACATGTGGGTCACCTCTCTGGCAGGGGATCAAACTCTTGTTTCAGTGGCTGCAGATAGCTTAATAGTGCTACATCTTAACCCCTTACGCCACCAGGGAGGCCCCATAAATCATATTTTCACCTGGGATTGATGGCTGAATTATCAGTTTGCCACTGGATTACTAGTAAGTATATGTCACTCTTTTAGTGGTTTCCGTTCTCCACAGTGCCTTTAAGGACTAAGTTCATCTGTAATATTTCTCAGTGTCCTGAAACAGTCCAAAACAAGAGATCAGTATTCATTTGTTACAACTAAGATGCACACTTACAAGTTTTTTACACACCTTAAGTTTCAAGAGTCTGTTACCAATACTATTATTCATTTGATAGTTTATTATTATCCATTTCTAAGAGAAGTATATTTCTACACTGACACTGAGAATATAAATCAGAGATGCAGAGTTTGTATAGTCTAAGCTTCTCTTTCTCTGTTCTTCTTTTGAATTGAGGTGACATTGGTTTACACCACTGTATACAATTCAGAGGTATAACATCACAGCTCTTCAAGGTCTGCTACCACACCAGGAAGGCAAAGGCCTTTTTCTGAATGACTATTCAAAAGAGCTCTTTTTCCAATAACTAAGAGTTAAAATTTAATGCCATTGATCCCCAGCCAGGGAGCTAATGGACATATGGCACAGCAGACCTCTCCTGTTGAGACTGCTGTGCCCCTTAGCAATGCATTTCAATAGATCTGCCTGTTCTGCTCCCCACTCTGTCTCTGGTGAACCCTCCCCCTACACCACTGGCCTATACCCAGTTCTTCTATTAAAAATTTTTTTTAATTTATGTACTTTTTACATCATTGTACATTCTCCTCTCAGGTGTAATCCCTATAAATTCCCACCACCAAGACACTGGTGACTCACCACCATAGTCCCTTGTGCTCATCCCTCCCTTGTTTTGATTCCTTTCCCTCACCTCCCCCAGCTAAATGTGATCCCTTGTTTGGCTTCTCTATATTCCTCCTATAAGGGAAACCATCCAATATTTTTCTCTTTCCTTCTGACTTAATTCACTGAACATGATCCCTTCCAGCTCCATCCATGTTGCTGCAAATGGCATGAGTTTATCTTTTTTGATTGCTGAATAGTATTCCATTGTATATACACACACACACACACACACACACACACACACACACACTTCTTCTTGATCCAGTTCTCTGTTTTGGGGTATTTAGGTTGTTTCCATATTTTAGTTGCTGTAAATAGTGCTGCAATAAACATAGGAGGGCAGGTTTCTTTCAAATTAATGTTTTTGTGACCTTTGGTTAGATTCCCAGAAGTGAAATTGGTGGGTGATATGATAGCTCCATTTTTAGTAGTTTGAGGATTTTCCAAACATATTTCCATAGGTTGGACCAGTTTGCATTCCCACTAGCAGTGTAAAAGAGTTCCTTTTTCTCCATGTCATCGCCAGCCATTTGTTGTTGCCTGTTTTTTCAATATGTGCCATTCTCACTGGTGTGAGCTGGTATCTCACTGTTGTCAGATTTGCATTTCCCTGTTTATAAGGGATGTTGAACATTTTTTGGTATACCTGTTGGCCATATGCATTTCTTCTTTGGCAATGTGTCTTTTTAGCTCTTCTGCCCATTTTTTGACTGGATTGTTTGCTTTGTTTTTGTTGAGTCCTGTGAACCCTTTGTGGATCTTTGAAATCAGTCCTTTATCGGTTGTATGGAGTATATTTTCTCCCAATCAGTAGTTGTATCTTTATTTTGGTGATTGTCTTCTTTGCTGAAAAGAAGCTTGTGTGTTTGACATAATCCCAGCTATTTATCTTTTCCTACACTTTCTTTGTTTTGGGGATGATTCTTCAAAGATGTTTCTGTATTTGTCATAGGGTGTTTACCTATTTTCTTCTTTATATTTTATGGTTTCAGTTCTTATGTTCAAGTCTTTTATCTATTTTGAGTTGGTTTTTATGCATTGTGTGATGTAGTAGTCCAGTTTTCCCAGCATCATTTATTAAACAAACTGTCCTTGTCCCATTGCATATTCTTTGCTACTTTGTCATAGGTTAGTTGTCCATCTATGTGTGGCTTTATTTCTGGGTTTTCAATTTGATTCCATTGGTCTGTATTTTTTGTTCCAATACCATGCTGTTTTAATTATTATGGCTTTGTAGTATAGTTTGGGCATGTGATACCTCCATTTTCCTTCTTTTTAGTCAGGAGAGTTTTGGCTATTCTAGGTTTTCTGTGATTCCACATGAATTTTAACATTGTTTGTTCTATTTCTTTTTTTTAAAGATTTATTTACATATGCATATAAGAACTGGGGTACAGGCCAGAGGTGCGGGTGTGAGAGGATTCACCAGAGACAGAGTGGGGAGCAGACCAGGCAGATCTACTGAAATACACTGCTGAGGGGAGCAGCAGTGTGGGACAGGAGAGGACTGCTGCACCATGTGGGCAGCTCCCTGGTGGGCCAGGGTTTAAACTTGTGCTGCAGAGGCTGCAGATAGCTTCACAATGCTGTACTTCACCCTTTGCACCACCAGTGAGGCCCTGTTTGCTCTATTTCTTTGAAGAATGCCTTTGAGATTTTTATTGGGATTGCATTGAATCAGTAAATTTCTTTTGGTAGGATGGCCATTTTGATAATGTTAATTCTTCCAATTCATGAGAGGGGATGACTTTTCAATTATTTGTGCCTTCTTTTATTTCTTTTAACAATGTTAATAAAATAAAATTTAATGCCAAACTGCAGTAACAGGGCAAGTTCCTATCAGCTTTAGGAATAATCCTTCCAGAGAGGCTTTCCCAGATTGATCACTTAGTTGGCATTCAATAAATCTTAGTTTATATTCTTAAGATTTGAATGAAAAAGAAAACATATTATTACTCTCTTCCAAATTCCCAAAATACTCTTTTTAACAGTCCAGAGGTCTTTTTTCCATACCTATCAAGTTATGAATTCATGAGGAATGGGTCCCAGCAGCTCAGGCTCCTTCCCATTGCTTCTCACAAAGTGCTACTTTAGGTGGAGCTGGCTGGCACTTCAGTTGAACTCAAATACCTTTCTCTTTGACTTCCTTTACTTCTGACAATTTTTTTCACACATTTCAGGAATCTGTCTAGGCTCTAAGAGTAACTAATATGCTTAATGTGAACATTAATTCTCTTGGCAAGAATCTTGCCCTTTATTTGTGGTTTACAACAATGCCAACTGCATTCAGTTTGCCATGGTAACATTTGTGGGACATTCCTTTCAAACAGTGCCATCCCCTTGATGTCTACAATGTCAACTTTCTTGTAAAATTCGCATCTATGTGTCCAAAAGAACAACTCCAAGTTTCCTGAAAGGCCTACAGGACACATAGCAGGTGACTCTCCTCTTTCCCTTTGTGTTATTCATTTTCACAACAAGTACAAAATGGCAGTTCTGGCTGAAGGACTCCTCATTATACCTTTCCATACCTCATTGGAAGTTTAGTCTACATTCTTTCCACATTGTGAGAGCTTCAAGTAGAACGACTGCAGTTTATCCATCTTTTAAAATAAATTAGAAGATGTAAATCATCATACTAAATACACTAACTCATGATTCCACAAAAGATAACTGACTTTATTAATATCTTTGTTGATTATAATAACTAAATGCTTCTGAATTATCTTAGAGTAGGTTCTTGTCTTGATGGTTTTAAACAGAAACCTTTGTTTACCTGGCAAATCTTTTCTTTATGTAACTAGAAAAACAAATTTCTTTTCAGTATTTTTCCAATTTATAGTAACCATTGGAGGTTAATGGACTGCTAGGGATATATTACATTTATTTATTTGGCTTTTTACATGTATTCCCATGTGGTCACAAATGGTAAGAGTTCATCTTTTTTTTAAGAGCTGAGTAGAAGCTCATTTGTATATATACCACATCTTAGCACATTGATCTCTTGATAGGTATATAGGTTTTCATGACTCATCTATTGCAAACAGTACTGTGGTGATCGTAAATGTGCACATCTTCCTTCAAATTAGTGATTTTGTACTCTTCAGGTGATACCTAGAAGAGGAATTTATTCATATCTATGTTTAATATTTTAAGGAAACTTTATACTGTTTTCCATAGGAGCTGTACATAAGGGTTCCCTTTTCTCCACATTCTCACCATTTGTTGTTTCTGGAGGTTTTTTTCATATGGGCCATTATCACTGGAGAAAATGGTATCTCGTTATAGTTTGATTTGCACTTCCCTGATAAGTGATGAGAATTTTTTCACGTGTCTGTTAGCTATCTGTATGTTTTCTTTGCAGAAGTGTCTATTTAGCTAGTCTGCCCATTTTTTATTGGATTTTTTATTGTTGTTGCTGCTATTGTTGAGCAATAGTTGAGTTGTGTGAGTTCTTTGTAGATATTAGATATTAGCCCCTTGTGAAATGCATGATATGCAAATATTTTCTCCCATTCAGCAGGTTAAATTCTTGTTTTAATGATAGTTACTTTCACTATGCAGAAGTTTCATAGTTTGATGTAGTCCATTCATGTATTTTTGCTTTTGTTTTCCTTGCTATAAGAGTCAATCACACAAGGGATCCCTGAAATCTATGTTCTGGAATGTTTTGTCTTTATTTTCTTCTATGTATTTTATATTTTCTGGTCTGGTCTTAACGTCCAAGTCTTTAATCCATTCTGAGCTAATTTTTGTGTATGGTGTGAAAGTGGTCTAGTTTAATTCTTCTTCATGGGACTGTCCAGTTTTCCCAACACCATTTGTTGAAGAGACTTTCCTTTCTCCATTGTATACTCTTGGCTCCTTTGTTTTAGATTAACACCCATATACATGTGGTCATCTTTCTAGGTTCACAATTCTATTCCATTGGTCTGTTTGTCTATTTTTAAATCAACACCATACTGTTTTGATTACTATAGACATGTGATATAATTTGAAGTCTGGAACTGTGATACATTCTTTTTTTGTCAAGATTTGAGCGGCAGGGAGGAAAAGTGCCCAAACACAGATCATGAGGCCAAAATTACCTTGATCCTCAAACCAGACAGCATAAAAAAAGAAACAGCACAAAAAAAGAAAACTATAGACCAATATCTCTGATGAACAGTGATATAAAAATCATCAAAAAAATTTTGGCAAATCAAATATGGCAACACATCAAAAAAAAATTCACCATGAATTAGTGGGACTCATTTAAGGAATGTAAGTTTGGTTCAATATATGCAAACCAATCAATGTCATTTATCACATCAATAAAAAGACAAAATGACAAAACCATTTCAAGAGATGCTGAAAAGGCATGTAAGATTCAACACCAATTTATAATATAATTTCTCAATACAATGAGAATAAAGGGAAGATAAGTCAAAATGATAAAGATCATATATAACAAGCCCATAGCAAACATCATACACAATGGCAAAAAGCTAAAATCATTTTCCCTAAGATCAGGAACAAGACAAGGATGTCTACTTATACCACTACAATTTAACAGTATTGGAAATCCTAGCAAAAGCAGTTAGATACATAAAAGGAATCCAAACTGAAAAAGAAGTAAAACTCTCACTTCACAAATGACATGATAATATATGTAGAAAATCTAAAAGACTTCCTAAGAACTACTAAATAATAAAAGAATATAGTAGAGTGGCAAGATACAAAATTAATACCTAACACCTGAGAGGAGAATGCATACATTGTGCAAAAAGAAAAAATGATGTAAAATATATATAAAAATAAAAAATAGTAATACAGAACAATCTATTGCATTTCTATGTGAAAGCAATGAATTAGAAGAAAAATTAAGATAACAATCCAAGTTTTTTTAAATAATACTAAAAAGTATGAAATATCTGGGAATAAAGTAACCTATAGACTGGGAGAAGATATTTACACATCAACACTCAACAAGGAGTTAATTTCCAAAATATAAAGAATTCATACAATTCAATAACAGAAAAAGGTCAATTCAATCTAGAAATGGAAAAAAAAAAGACCTAAATAGAAACTGCTCCCAAAAAAAGACATACAGATAACATGAAAAAAAAAAATCACATACAATGGAAATACAAATCAAAATCACAGTTATACATTATATCACCCTTGTAAGAAAGGCCTGTATCAAAAAAGACTGAAAACAAGTGTTGTCAAGATTGTAGAGAAAAAGGAACACTCATTCACTCTAGGTAGAAACATAATTCATGCAGCCTCTATGGAAAAAGATGTGGAGATTTCTCAAAAAAAAAAAAAAAAAAAAAAAGGAAATCTGTATGATTCAGCAAAACAATTTTTAGGTACCTACACTAAGAATATAAAAACACTAATAAGAAACTGTTTATGCACTCCTATGTCCAGAACAGCATTATTTATATAGGCAAATCATGGGACCAACCTAAGTACCCATCAACAGACGACTAGATAAATTGTGGTATGTTCGTTGGAATACTACTCAGCTACTGACAAAATGGATGGATCTTGAGGTGATTCTGCTAAGTGAAAGAAGTCAGAAAATGAAAAATCATTACCAGATGGTGTCACTCCCTTGTGGAATATAAATAACCAACAAAAACAAACTGGCAAAACAAGAGTAAGTCCTAAATTCTATGAAAAATATACTGGTTACCAGAGGGATAAGGTGAAGAGAGGAGTAGGGGAATGCGTTGGGGTTGCATACTGGCAATTTGGTGGAGGGTGAGAAGACATGTATGCAATGTACACATATGGAGTGTTAAGGTGTACTCCCCAAATTACAGTTATGCAAATCAATAAAACTTGAGGAAAGAATTAAAGTTTAAAAAATTTTAAATCTTGATATAAAGAAAACTCCAAGCCAGATGATTACACCAAAAAATCCTATCAAACTTTTAAGTAAGAATGTCACTAATCTTCTACAAATTCCTTAAAAATACTGAGAGAACAGTATTTCTCATTTTATGAGTCCATTCTAACCATATAAAAATCTCATGAAGATTTTATGAAAATCAAAAATTAAGGACTAATACATTCAGGTGAACATACATTAAAAATGGCGTGGGGAATATGGATCAAACAAATCCATAACACATAAAGAGAACGCAGCATCACCAAGTGAAGTTTACGTAAAAAAGGAAGGTTAATTCAACATTAGAAAATCAATCAATGTTATAGATCATATCAGGACAAAAGAGAAAATAACAAATTTTCAATGTATACAAGATTAAATTGATAAAATTCATTCTAAAAGCTGTCAGCAAATAGGTACAGGAAGCAACTTCCTATATCTATCTGATAAATGGCATCTACAAAAAAAGTACAGCTAATGTCATACTTAATGATAACTATAGATTGCTTTTCCCCTAAGAAGAGGAACAAGGAAGGTATTTCACCACTTTATATACGACTGTACCAGTTTCTAGCTTGTGTGATACACAAGAAAAAATATATGACATACACACATTGGAAAGGAAAAAATACAATTTTTCTATTAATATGACAAGATTATGAATATAGAAAATCCAAAATTATCTTCAGAACAACTGCTAAAACTTTAATTGAATTTAGTCAATTCACAAAACCATGTAACAACATGCACCAATCTCAGAAATTGCTTTATATAAAATTCTGGAACAGGTAAGACCACACACTGGTGGGAGGAAAGTTTAAAAAGATGTTTAAGAGGATTAACTGATAATGAACATGAGGAAACTTTCTGGAGTGATGGAAAAGTTCTATATATTGATAGAAAAGTTTTATATATTGGAATACATGAATATGTGTATTTGTCAAAACTCATTAAATTGTATACTTAAGTGTTATATATTTTGGTGATTTAAATTTTATTCCCTGCCAAAAAAAAGAACTGTAACAAATCCTGAAATATGGATAAATTTGCTTTTTTCCCCCCCAATGGTTTGGATTAGAAATTTTAAAATTAATTTGTGATTTTAGGGAAATGAGTAAGCATATTTTATTCTTGAGTAAATAAGTAAATATATTTGACATAAGAAGAGCCAGGTTTCTCTTTGTAGTTGAGTTACAAACATGAAAAGGAGGAAGATGAGAATTTGCCCTGAGATCTTAGGTTGAAACTTAAGGGTATCTGTATGAACTTATAGAGAAATGGATAGGCAGAGATAAAAGATAGTTCATGATGATAGTGATGATCATGAGAGAGATGTAGAGAGAGAAAGAGAGACATAGACTTGGAGTGAGTCAGATAGACAGACAAGGGTTTTCTCCTAGTTGTAGTGCCAGAGCTAGGACAAGGGAATTACAGGATGAACAGGACCATTGTCTTGTAGCAGAAATTAAGGGAATGCTCAAAGAATAATGGAATCAAATCAAGAGGCTACATGAGCCAGACTGAAAATCTGTCAAAATCTGGCATGATAAGTGTTTCAAAATAAAATGATTGCAATTGATTAAAACTGCTTGGAAAGAAAAATTCACATGGGTTGTAGGTGTTTCCTAAGGGTGCTATAACGAAGCATTACAAACTATCAATAGATGACTTAAAACAACAGAAAGCTATTACATCATAGTTTTGGAGGTTGGAAGTTCAAAATCAAGATTTTAGCAGGACTATGGGATAGGTTTCTCTGAAACCTGTAGAAAAATCCTTTTTTGCCTCTTCTATCACTTTTCTAGATAGTTTGTAATCTTTGGCATTCCTTAGCTTGTAGCTATGTCAATCTGTTCCTCCATCTTCGTGTGGCATGTTCATCAAATATTGTATTAGGTTATTTATAAGTAGTTTTTTCTTTCTTATTTTTCATGCTACTAAAAATTTTAATAATAAGCATGTAGTAGTTTTATAAAAAATAAAGTGCATACGCTAACATATATAATGCCATTTACATTTTTATTCAGAAAACATAATGATATTAATTTTAATTTGTTAAAATATTAACATGCTAAAGTCATTTCCAGTTCTATAAACAAACTAAAAACCAACACAAAGTATCTGCTCCACATTTCAAGAGTAATGAGTTCAATCATATAAAGGTTATAATTTTGTTAGTCTGTTAATTTTTTTCTTCTCAATGCAACTAGAAATTAATTCTTTGTCAGTCTTAACAATTAGTGTTCTTATCTTTTTTTCTGAAATAAAGATGACATTAGATCAAAATCTTTTCATTTTTCTTCTTTTAAAAAATTCACAGTAATAGCGTAGTCGTGACAAGCATATGATTATATCATCTGCATAGAAAAATAAAATTCTGTGATTTCACAACCATCCCTACCAGCTACCCCATTGGGTATATGGCTAAATTAAAGGTCTTCTCTTACTTTTATCCTGAAACTTCTATTATTTGAATTTTCTCCCACAGTCCTAGATTTTTCAGAGCATCCTCTTTATTCCTATCCCCTATTCCTTGTCCTCCAGAAATGTCTTATGATCTCAAGATTCCCCTCTAAGACATGAAATCTCAGCGCTAAGGAAGCAGACTGCAGAGGAGTGATGTGGTAAAATGTACTGTTATTCATCAATAGTCACTACCCTTTCTCTGTGGAATGATTACTTCTTGTTGAATTCAGGCATGCACACATGACCTACTTTGTCTGATGAAATGTGTGAAGTAATTGTTTATGTCACTTCCAGGATGACTTTAAGAGCTAGTGCATACCCCTGCCACAATGACCAGCAATGTTTCAGGAAGAAAAGATAATTTAGGGTGGGTCCCTGAGTCAAAACAACTTGAAGTCAACTCACAATGAACATGTGATATGAGCGAAAAAATCCTTGGAACCATTGAGGTGTAGAGGTTAATTTTTTTGCCATAGCATAAATTTAGTACATCCGGAATAACAAGCATACATATACTAATAGCAAAACTACTCATCCTTTTAAGATGTAGTTTCTTTCTGCATCCATATAGTACATCTGATGGACTCTCCCTGGACTCTACATTCCTTGGGAGGAAAAACCTTAATATAGCATGTCTATAACCCAAAAAAATTAGCATAAGTGATAAAACTGAAAGATGTTCTCTGGTTATACAGAAGCAGTCTGCTTACAAACCAACCACCAATGGATCTGTTACCCGGCCTTGGGGCTGATTTTATGAATAAACCTACTGTAAAATTAGTATCACATATAGTCAGGGATTCATTCCTACTAGACAAGTCACAGAGATTTGAAGTGCTGACTTATTGGCCATGTTCTCACTTCCAAATGACCAAATATTGCTTTTATGTTTGGTTCAAAAAAATAGTCATCTACTGTATTCCAGGCACTATACAAGACATTAAATATGAAGAGAACTAAATCCTTTCTCAGAAAGACCTTTTATGTTACTGAGTGAAGCAAATAAGTAAAAGAAGACTTGCCCTGACCAGGTCAGATTCATGAATGGCTCCCTCCTGCCCAGAGGCTGCAGAAACACTTTAATAAATGACTCTGTAGTCCAGGATATTCCGGGAATAGACAAGATCTGATAAAGTTACTCAAGATGTTCAGTAACTCCAGTAGATACTTGGTAGTTTTCTTACAGTTACTACATCTTTCCATTCTCTCCTCAGTTGCTCTCACATTTATTCCCTCCTTTTCTTTCCCACTGATACTGTGTTACTTCATGATGGTATAACCTTGTCTCTTCATCATTTTAATCTTTTCATGCCAATTTATGTTCATGTTTTGTTTCACCTCCAAATCATGTTTATCCATACCTCGGTTATCTCTGTATACATGCACAGCCTACTCCAAGCCCTTGGGTGCTGCTGCATTCTATAAATTCTCAAACAAAATCTGAATCCACATAGGATTCATTCATTTTTAACAATCAATACTGATTATTGCTCAAAAAGAATGGCTTTGTCTCATTATAATCACCTGGAATCTTCATAATGACTCCAAATACGAGAAATACCACATGTACTACTAGGCCTAAGGCAGCAAGTAAAAGTCATCCAAGCTCCCTCAGGACTCATAATACAGTCCATCAACAGGATCACATCTTTTTTTTTTTTTCCCCCACTTTGGATCTTCTGGTTTTTTTTTTCACTTAACTTTTGGACAATATATGATTTATCCTCTCAGATGTGATCACTGTAATTTTCACACTACTAAAGCACCCATCGTCCATCACCATATTCCCTTGTATTCGCTCCCCCAGCTATTTCACTCCTCCTGACTTCCTTGGCCTCCCTGGCCCCTCACGGATACCCCATATCTATGGTTAGCTTTCAAGAATTGACCTTTCTTTGGTTTTTCTATATTCCACATGTAAGTGAAATCATCTAATATTTCTATTTTTTCTTCTAACTTATTTTGCTTAACATCAACCCTTCCAGATCATGCTCAGCGAAATAAGCCAGAAAGAAAAAAGAAAAATACCGGATGATCTCACTCATAGCAGGAATCTAGAAAACTTAAATAAGGGACCAGGAAAAAGAATTACTATAAGAAAGTAAAAATCAAAATCAACAAACAACTATGAACCAGAGACACTCTATGGGGGGGTAGGGGGAGGGGAGGGATTGGGGTCAAAATAAGGGGGTCACAATTGTATGGGGAATACAAAAATTTAAAAAAATATATTAAATAAATAAGTAGAAAAATTTAAAAAAAAAAAAACATCAACCCTTCCAGCTCCATCCATGTTGCCACAAATGGCAAGAGTTTATATTTTTTGATCACTAAGTAGTATTTCATGGTTCATATATAACACATCTTACTGATCCACTCATGTTTTGGGGCATTTCAGTTGTTTCTATATCATAGCTATTGTAAATAGTGTTGCAATAAACACAGGAGTGCAGGTTTCCTTCCAAATTAATGTTCTTGTGTTTTGGGGTAGATCCCTAGGATTGGAATAGAAGGGCTTTATGGCAGATCCATTTCTAGTGTTTTGAGAAACCTCCACACAACTTCCTATAGTGGCTGGACTAGTCTACATTCCCACCAAGAGTGTAAGAAGGTTCCTTTTTCTCCACTTGTTTCTTTCTGTTGTTTTTCTGTTTTTTTTTTTTTGTTTTTTTTTTGTTTGTTTTTTTTTTAGTATGGGTCATTCTCACCAGTATCTCATTGTGGTCTTGATTTGAAAGCCTTTCCGCTAAGAGTCAGTAGAAGACAAGAATGCCCACATTCACCACTACTATTTAACATAGTAGCTAGAGCAATTAGGCAAGAGAAAGGAATCCAAATTGGGAAGAAGTAAAGCTATCATTATTTTCAGATGATGTAGCATATACAAGGAACCCTTAAAAATCCATGGAAAAATTAATTAAGACAATAAACCAGTAAAGGAACAGGTTACAAAAACAATACACAAAAACCAGTTGCCTTCCTATATGCAAACAATCAGCCTGAAGAAGAAATTAGGAAAACCATCCCATTTGCAATTGTATCAAAAAAACAAAAAATACCTGAGAATAAGCCTAACAAAAGAAGTGAAGGACCTATACCTAGAAGGACCTATACTTAATAGGCTCTGGAAGACCCAGAGAGCCCTAGAGTAGGTTTGCATGGCTGCTTCCAAGTCTGCCCAAGTTCTTACTGGGACCTGCCAGGGCCTATGGCAGTGGGGCTACTCTCAGATTGTGCCCCAGGGTTTACTGGGTTCTGCTGGAACCTACAGCATCAGGGCCACTTGCCAGCTCCATGTATATAGACTCACAATTGATGTTTGTGTATTAATTTTTAGTCTGCCACTTTCCTATATTCTTTATTGTTTCTAATAACATTCTACTGAAGTCCTTGGGATTTTCTAGATATGTTATCATGTCAGCTGAAAATAATGATAGCTTTACTTCTTCCTTTCCAATTGGAATACACTTCTATAGATTTTTCTCTCACTGCTCCACTTGGGACTTCCAAAACCATGTTGAAAAGGGATAATGAGATTGCACATCTTTGTCTTGTTCCTAGAAGAAAGTTCTCAGTTTTTTCACCACTGAATATGATGTTGGATTTGTCTTTGCCACATCTGGCTTTTGTTAGGTAGAGGCCTATTCTTTCTATACCCATTTTGTTCAGGGTTTTTATAATCAGTGGATGTTTACTCTTGTCATATGCTTTTTCTGTATATTGAGAAATAATTTTTTGATATCCAAAACTAAACAAAAACTCATAAAACTCAACAAAAAATAAGTCTGATTTTTTCAAAGAGGACAGAGGATCTGAATATTTTTCCAAAGATGGCCAGAAAGTTCAGGAACATATTTTCAGTATCTCTTATTATTAGGAAAATGCAAATCAAAACAATAATGGATATCGGGCCTCCCAGGTGGTGCAAGGGTTTCTGAGCACTATGAAGCAATTTGCAGCCACTGCAGCATGAGTTCAATCCCTGACAGGGGTGCTGGTCCATATAGCACAGCAGAACTCTACTCTCTTGCCCACTGCTCCCTTCAGCAGTGTATTTCAGTCAGTCTGCTTGTTCTATTCCCCACTCTGTCTCTGGTGAATCCTCTCATCCACTGTGCCTCTGGCCTTTACCCCAGTTCTTGTATGCATAAATGGGTAGATCTTTTTAAAAAATAATGGCTATCACTTCCCCTATGGAGAATGGCCCATTCTATTATACGAAAGATAAAGAAATAAGTGTTAGAGAAGATATGGAAAGAAGGGAACCCTTGTATACTGTTGATTTGAGTGCAAATACATGTAGTCACTAAAGACTCTTAAAAAATTTTAAATAAAATTTCCATATGATCCAGTTATCCCACTCTGGGTATTCACCCCAAAATTACAAAAACACTAATTCAAACAGGTATGTGTCCACCATCTGTATTGCAGCATTATATACAATAGCCAAGAAGTGGGACCAATCTTAATGCCATTAATAGCCCATCAATAGTTGATGAGGATATGAGAAATAAATGTGTGTGAGTGTATACTATTCAGCATAAAAAAGGATGAAATCCTGCTAATTGCAATAAGATGGATAGACTATATTATATTTAGTGAAATAAGTCAAAAGGAAAGAAGCAAATACCATATGATTTCACTCATGAGATACATAGAAAATAAAATACATAAAAAATGAGTAAACTAAATTAAACAAAAATAATCTTTTAGACTGACAAGACCAAATAAGTGGTTATCAGAAGGGAAGGGGAAAGGGAGGTGAGAAAATATGATAAAATATGATATCCTTCAATTGTAAGGTGAAGGATAGAACTGGGTTTTTAGTAATGAATGTAAGGTAGTATATACAAATGCTGATTTATAATGATGCACACCTGAAACATGTTATAATACAATATTACTTCAATAAAAACTATTTTTAAAAGAAATTTTGTAGATTCAATATAACAAAATAGAAATTACTATATATATATACATATATATTTAAACAAGCTTCAGACATTAGAATTTGGCAGTAAAGAAAGGGATGCCTGAAAGAGGATAAATAAAAAAAGTAATACTAATAATGATCCTGGTTTAGTGCCAAGGGAAAGATTCCAAGTCACTCAACAGAACTCTGGTGTTGCCTGTAAATCTTCCTGAATTTATGAAATTGAAGAAATAGAACTGAAAGTCTGGGAGGGCAGGATTGCTAGAGTTTTCAGGGCAGAGAGGAGAAGAGAAAGATGCATAGAGAAAATTATGGAGATTTGCAGAGATAGTCCCTTGAATCTTTAGCAACATACTCTTTAGCACATGCCTCTAAGGAAACTTGAAGGCAGGGAAATAGCCACCCAAAATGATTAAAAGGAGTAAACCCAGGAACTTGCAAGATCTGGAAATTTTTCCTGTTTCCACTCATCAGATTGAATAAAAAAGCAAAACCTAACAATATGCTGCCCACCGTAACTCACTTTAATAGAAAGAAAGAAATGAAAAAACAATGAAAAATGAAAGAACATACACTAATTGAAAGTTACCATATCAATATAAAGGAATTAATATACTAAGATATAACAACCCCTAATGTTTATGCACATAATAGAGCTTCCCAATATGCAAAGCACAACCTGGCCAGCAATAATAAAGCAGACTAATAATAATAATGTGCAATTAACTTTATTTTAAAATATTTTTATTTTAAAATGCATGAGTAAATAAGCCCAAACTACATGATTGAATTTTCACCCATGTGTCTTCAGAATTGACAAAAAACAGGAGACAGAAAATCTGTAAAGATTTGGAAGACTTACATAACACTATCAGTCAACTTAGCCTAATTAACATTTGCAGAACACGCCAACCAATGGTAGCAGAATACATACTATTTTCAAGAGCATATAGAGTGTTTACCAAGATATACCATATTCTGAGCCATAAAATCAGTACCAATAAATTTTTAAAAGCTCAAATCATATAAGCATATTCTCTGACTAAAATGAATTTAAATTAGTAATCATCAGAACTAGAAAATCCTCAAATATGGAAACTAAATAATAGACTTAAATAATCTATGTACGAGAAAATACACAAAGGGGAAGTCAGAACATACTTTAAGCTGAAAGGAATAAAACAAGCTACATCAAAATTTGATGCTACTACAGCTGTACATTGAGGGAAAATTATGGCACTAGATATCTAGTTTAGAAAATATCTCGAAGCAATGATTTCAGTTTCACTTTTACAAAAGAATAAATTGAACCCAATATGCAAAGAAGGCAATAAAGAGCAAAAAATAATTGAAAGTAGAAAAAAAACAATAAAACAAAAATGTGGTTATTCTAAAATATCAACAAAATTGACAGCATTCTACTTAGCCTAATCAAGAACCAGAGAAAAGATAATTTTTATAACAAGAATGTGAGGGGTGACATGGCTACAGACCCTAAATATAAAATAGAAAGGGAATATCATAAACATCTTTATATCAATAAATTCCAAGAAGAAAATTCCAAGTACAGAAGGCTACACTGGTGAATTCTACTGAACATTTCAGAAGTAATATCAATTCTACATAAACTCTCAGAAAATTAAAAAGGAGTTAATACTTCACAACTATCAGGTCATTGCCCTGCTATCAAAACCTGACAAACATTGCAAGATAAGAAAATGTCAACCAGTCCCTCAGTTATTCTTTATAATGTATCAATTCTTTATATTATTTCAGCAAATTGAACCCAATGATTATTAAAGAGCTAACATATCATGCCCAAATTGGTTTACTCAGGCAATACAAGGTTAATTTACCATTCGAAATCAAATTCACCATATTAACAAACTAAAAAGAAGACCATATGATTATGTCAACAACAGTAACAAAAAAAAAAAGCTGACAAAACCCAACATGAGTTCCTGATAGAAAATCTCAACAAACTAAAAATGAAATAATATCTCGAATTTATAAGGAAAACTGCAAAAACATTACAGCTAACACCGTATTTAATAGTAGGACAGTGAAATCTTTCCCCCTGAGATAAGGAACGAGATAAGGATATTCAGTTACTACTTCTAGTCAGCATTGAACTACATGTTCCAACTAATACAAAAAAATAAAAAGAAAGAAGAAAGAAGAGGCATCCAAATAGAAGGAAAGGAAGAGGCCGGTATCTATTCATAGACGATCACATGATAATCTAAGGAGAAAATTCCATGAAATCTAAGAAAAAGTTACTAGAACCTACAGTTTAGCATAATTGAAAGCTACAGAATCCCTATACAAAAATCAGTTTTATTTCTATATACTAGGAAGGGAAATCAGAAATACAATTAGAAAAACTGTTTTGTATTAGGTTTGTACTGCTGTTTTATCAAATTATCACAAATTGTGTGGCTTAAAACTATACAAATTTATTATCTTACAGCTTGGTAGATCAGCTGATGTGGGTGTCACTGGGATAAAATCAAAGCACTGGAAGAGCTGTTCACCTTGCTAGAACCATTGGGGTGAATGTATTTTCCTGACTTTTCCAGTTTATAAGGATCTCCTGATTCCTTCGATCATTGCTTTCTCCACCTTCAAAGCCAGCAAGTAATCTTAAAGTTGGCAAAAAAATTCTTAAATACAACATAAAAGCACAAACTGTAAAAGAAGAAGTTAATAAAGTGAATTTCCTCAAAATTAAAGAGCTCTTCTAAAGAAACTAGTGAAGGAGGAGGAGGAACCAACAGGCCACAAAATGAAAGAAAATATTTGCAGAACATACATCTGACAAAAGACTGGTACCTAGAATACATAAAGAATTCTTACAACTTAATTAAAGGACAAACTGAATGAAACAATGCGCAAAAAATTCAGTGACACCTCACTAAAGAATGTATAGATGGCAAAATAAACAACTGAAAAGGTGTTCAACTTCATGCCATTAAAGGAATGCAAATTAAAATGGCATTAAGATAACACTACACATGCGCTAGAATAATTAAAATTTGACAAACTGAATGTCAGAGAGGATGTGGTTCAAATGGAACTCATACCATGGGAATGTAAAATGTTACAACCACTCTGGATAACTATGAAAATTTCTTTAAAAGTTCAACAATCCTTTCATGCTTAGGTATCCAAGAGCTATAATGCATATGGACCCACAATTCTATTATCCAAGACATTTGAAAACAGCAGAAGTATCTTGAATAGGTAAATGGAAAATAAATTATGGTTTATCCATACAGGAGAATACTACTCAGCAATAAAAAGACATGAAGTATTGATGCACACAACATGGATGAATCTCAAGGAAATTATTCCAAGTGAAAGAAGCCGGACTAAGAAGAAAACTAATTTTATTTAAATACAAGGCTAGGACATAGGATGTCGAGAGAATGCAGAGAGGTGTGAGGAAACTTTTAGGGGTTGGAATAATGTTTTTGTAGGTTATTCCTTTTTCTTTAATTTTTCTTATTGAGGTAACATTGGTTTACAACACTGTTTGCACTCTAGACAGATCACACCCTTCAAGTGCATGTCACCCTGCCACACCCACCACCAAGACACTAATCCTCCATAAGAGTGATTGTTTATTAGTTTGGTTGTGGTGATAGTTTCCCTCTCTCGCACAGTCACGTCAAGTTTATTGTATGTCAATGACACATAAAGAAAAGTTAAAAAATAAAACCAAAGGAAATTATTCCCACTCACCAAATCAAGAAAAACTAAGAAGGCAATAAAGGAGATAATACAATGCTGGTTAGAGCTTCAATCTCATAGTATCTCTCAATTACAATGCATAATTCCTTTAAAATAGTAATTTCACTTTAAAAATGTAATCTTAAAGAAACATTTCCATGTGGATATAAATATAAACATTGTTTATAATCACATAATAGATTGATCTTAAATGCCCATCAATAGCAGAATGGTTAAGCAAACTATGAATTATCCATATTATGGAATATAATTCTTTTTAAACAAGTTTTGTTTTATATTACTGTATAAACATCTATTTTAAATTTTCTATCACAGGCATTGCACAACTGAATTAGTTTTGTGTCCAATTGGGATTTAACTGGAGATATATATGTATGGGATCAAATTTTATTTGACAGATGTAAGTCACCTAGAAGGGCTCATTTTTTGTTTATTGGCTACATAATAATATACCTTTCAGAAGAAAAACATGTTCCTATATACTTGCTTGACAGGTTGAAATGCTACAGAACTAGTACTTTGTTCTTTCAGAGAGATTAATACATACATATGTGTGTGTGTGTGTGTGTGTGTGTATATATATATATATATATATATATATATATATATAAATCACCTTCTGAATATGTTTTCCTGGCCTAATCATCCAAATAAACCCAAAGGAGTTATTCCAAATAGAACATTGAATAAATATTCTTTAGCTTGAATATTATTCATTCTATAGTTTTTCATTACATAAAATATAATCTACTTTACATACCTCATCTATAAGCCTCTAATTAGAGTATAGATATATTAACACTCATGTACTAACACCTGCTATCAAAAAGCAACACAATAACTAGGACTTAAGAGTCGAATTTCCTTCTTAATTCTGAGGCTACTACTACACATCTTTTTCCTGATCGTTTTCTGCATTTTTGTCTCAAGTAGGGAATCTTGTAAATTTTCTTTCCTTGGCTTGCATTACAAGCACATTTTATAGCTGAGCGAACTCTGGTATATTTGATATATATGTGACAGCCCTTCGCCTTGAGTTTAAGGACAACCAATGTTATCCTGCTTCCCTGATGCCTTGGGATGTGGTGCTGAACATCCAGGGAGTATCATTGCAATGGTGTTAAGGAAGCTAAGAAGGGAACAATGACACCAGTCAGGAATCCAGAAGAGCCATTGGAGCAGAATCTTAACCATGTGCTAGTGCAATAGGGTCAGTGTAATAGGTATGAAAGAAATCTGTGATTGAGGGCACACATACAAGCCCAGAACTTGCCCTTAGAGAAACATGTTGCTCCTTGACAGCCAAGGAGAATTAGTAAAAATGAAAACATGTTGCTCCTTGACAGCCACAGAGAATTAATAAAAACAAAAACCCAAGAGTTGTAACAGAACATCTAGAATGAGCAAGTTGGAGAAGACTGCTTACACATACATTCTGCCCTTATTGACAGCAGTATAAAATTGGGCTATGTTTGACACCACACTAGTGATGGGATTTGGGATGGGGATACCAACAACCACTACTCTGATTGTCAAACCTAAGGGGAAATGACAGCAGAAGAAATTATATAGAAGGTGAGAAAAGGGAACCCAAATATCTAAGACTGGACCAAGAGAACCTGGGAGTTCACAGGTTGTAGAAAGAAAACAGGTGAGCAAGCATCCAGGAGAACATCCAGGTGGCAGGGAGTGCTTGGAAATAAAGAGCAAGTTGTAGGGCCTCACTGGTGGCTCAGGGGTTAAAGACAAGCACCAGCACTATCAAGCTATTGCCAGCCACTGCAGCACAAGTTGCTCTAGCCAGCCAGGGAGCTAACCCACATGGCACAGCAGACCTCTCCTGTCTCACCCACTGCTCCCCTCAGCAGTGTATTTTAGTAGATCTGCGTGTTCTGCTCCCCACTCTGTCTCTGGTAAATCCTCTCACCCTCCCAACCCCCTGCCCCCCCCCACCTCTGGCCTACATCCCAGTTCTTGTATGCATAGATAAATAAATCTTTAAAAAAAAAAAAGAGCAGGTTGTAATGGGAACCACCCAGTTGCCTTAACTGGGACTAGCTCAAGGAAGAAAAAGTGAAAAGTGAGCCTGTAATTAAAGTTGGGAGGGAAAGGACGAGGATAGCAGGCATGCCAGGCATATAGTAGGGCTTCAATTTGTGACAGGCACATTCAATTTCCCTCTAGTTCCATCATTACTGTTCTAATCAGAACCAGGTCCTGCTGTGTCCATGATAATCACAGATCTTCACACTCACTGCATTCCACATTGAAAGCCTGTAAGGGAATGGCATGCTTGGATTTTGACACCAAAATTTGCTATTTTCTTTACTGAAAAAAATCTTGAAATGGAACTTCAAAGTTTCGGCTGGGTCTTTGTGTGCCAAAACACAACTATATATCTATGCCCTCTTTCCAAAGTCAGGATACTCTTCCCCTGAGTATACCTCCAACTCTGAGTGCAGCCCCTAACAATGTTGCTAAGGAAGAAGATTAAATCAAAAAGGACTGGTGAGCCTCAAGGATTATCTATGGATTTCATTCTTGTGGGCTCTATTTCCTCCCATTAATATTGGTAACTCAGAGACGCCTGCTCAGTGTGTCTTGTTTATGTTATGTGAGCCTTCTAATGGGTCAAGGAAAGAAACCCAGGACTTGATTGTGGTGGAATTTAATACAGTCTTTAGTTCCACTAGCATGAACCCCAGCTGCACACTTGGATTCTGAAAAAAATACTTAACCCTGGTAAGCACTAAACTTTTCCTTGCCCAGTCTCAAAAGGTTTCCCCTCTTCTCACATTGACCTACCTTCTTCATTGAATACAGAGGCTGTAAATGTATAATTTCAAACAATAGATTTCTAAGATCCTCGAAGGATTAGCAAAACCTAGTTAATGTTGAGCATCTTTTGGGAAACAAATTTCTTTGTGCTAGAAATATCAACCTGACGTACTGTCTAGATTTAGATATCATCATTGCCCAAGGCTTGGATTTTCTGTAGAACTGGTTTCTTTCCTCTTTGTGACTGTCAAAACTTCAAAATGTCATTTAGTTCAATGCCTTGACCTATTGGTCAAGCACAGCTAACCAAGCCAATGGCAAACCCTGGCTGAGCTACATGGTAGGAGGCAAAGGCTGATGGTGTCAAGACCACATACCTAAATGCTTATATTTGTCCAGCAAAATAGATGTGGATGCCTCACTCCCTGGAGAGAAGTGCAAGGGCCATGGAAACAGCCAAGGGGCATGTGCTATATGCTACATCAACCCAGAAAATTCACATTTTCTTTATGAGGTAGGAAGTTCAGAAGGTTTTGAAGCCAGAATTTATCCTTTTTTCTAAATCCTGCTGATGGTTAGCAGGGTTTCAGGAAATCCTAAAACAGCCACTGTTTTCTTTATATTGGCATTAACAGGCAACATGAAGGGTTTAAGAAAACTTTGTTGGAAAATTTCCTCTTTGAACAGCAAGGGATTAGGTGTCTATTCCCATTTCTCTCTCACTCCCTCCCTTTCTGAGAGGGGAGTTCACTCTTAAGTTGAAAAGCAAACAGTCACAAAAGCATTTCCAGGTACAAAGCCACTGGGTATGTTCCGGCCTTTAGGTAGAGTCTCACAGGTTTCTAACCACAGCCGGTTTTATGTTCCGTGCATCAATCCACACTCGTGATTGTTACCGTACACCTGTATGTCATTCGGAGGTTCACCCAGCTCAGGCAAATTATATTTTAAAACTGCACTGATAAAAAAAAAGTTCAGGGAAAGGGATTTCCTAGCTCTCAAATAAAAATGTGCAGTGGAGCGCTTACTAAGTAAACAGAAAACATGGGCAGCTGAGAAATCAATTTAGCTGAACAAACAATGTTCCATGTAATGAACTACTAATTATCCTTTTATGCCATGTCAGTCTGAGTGATTACAGAGCTGTGCAGTTTAATTTGACGTTTGAGCATTGCCTTGCTCCATTAGCTTCATATAAAGCTACAACACATTCAAAAAATAGGGGGGGTCCTGTATTTATCTGGAACTAAGTAAGCACCTGTATTAATAAGAAGAAGAGCATCTCAGAGTCAGAATCTTTTTTTAATATGTTTTTAATATGAGGATAAATAAAGCATGGGGCACCTAAAGGTGTGAGGAGATCAAATGCCTTTCAGTCAGTGGACGAAGCAGTCTGAAGTGCTGGTGACATGTGCCACGCTCATCACAGTTAACTCCAGCTACAGAAAGTGCCACCACCTTCATACTCAAGCCCGCCTCGCCTCCAGCCCCAGCATCCAATCAGCTGCAGGGCTGCGGACCAGGACTAGCAAGAGGACACAGAGGAGTGGAATGAGGAAGGAATTGTTTCTCAAGGTAGACTCGTTAAATGTATGAACTTTAAAAAATGAACCTGTGTTGCAATGAGACTATGACCCAAGGGGGAAACATGAATTAAAACCCTTTGGCTTCAATTGCTTTTCACACAGTAGCACATAGCAAGTGAAATGGCTGCAAGAGGAAGTGTCTCTATGCACTAGGTGCATAGAGAAGTAAAGATATAATACATGTCCTTCCAGGATGGGACAGCTTGTAATACTCGGGTGATCTATTTCTTCAACTTGCTGAACAAGAAAAAGTGGACTTTGTTCTTACCTTTGGTTTCACATTGGAATCACCTGAGGACTTTCAAAAAAAAAAAAAAAAACCGACACCTGGATTCCATCCCCAGAGAATCTAATTTGATTGGTCTTGAGTTCAATGGGAGAGTCAGGATGTTTAAGGATCCTGACGAGAATCTAAAGGGAGCCTCTGTTGCAATCCACTGCTGTGTTGACGAAAGTTTTCTCTTGAAATAATGCCACTTACTCAATCCACAAATATTTATTGACTACTTGGGAGGCACTTACATGGTGTGGGAAAGATATACAATGGCAATACCATGATCTGGAAAGAAGGAAGAATCACTCTTTTCAGTTGCACAGCACTTCAGAAAGATTGATCCCAGTCCATGCCCTTAGAACCTTAAGATGAGGTATCCTTCCTGAACATATGGAAATGAGACCTGGCAAGATCAAGTGACTCACTCAAGGTCTATCATTTAGTAAGTAATAAACTGGTATTTAAAAGAATCATAGAATTATAGAATCAAATGGGATCACATTGGTGACCTAATTCAAACCCTGCTTTTGTTTATGAGCATCCTTAGTTCCAGAAAAACTAAGTTACTTAACAAACTATTGGTCAAGTGACTTTTAAAATCCTAAGATTGAAATTTACTCTCCCAATTCCCAGTTCTATGTTTTTATCTGAGCAATGGGTTGTACCTTCCAGTGTCTATTTACCAAACAACTGAAACCAGGATATTCAGTGAGGAACAAAGTACTATAACTCATTTGTTTTAGCCTCAAACCAGACTGATGATTAAAGAAACAATTCCCTTGCTTGGAACTCAGTTTGTAAGCTAGTTAAGAAAAGTGAGTTGAATAATACTGTCAGTTAAATCAATGATAAAGTGACTTCCAGGATTTCAAATCCCAAATCCTCAACATACTGTGTACCTGGGGCCTGCCCTTCTCTATGGCTATATCTAGGATACTAAGTATGTTCCTTCATACTCACTCTGTGGTTCTCAATTCCTGACTGCACATCAGAATCAGTTTGGTATGCTGCTGAAAAATACCCATGCCTGGACCACAGCCCCAGTAATTGTGATTAATTGGTCAGGAGCAAGTTCCACAAGACAAAAGCAAGGGATGATCAGCCTCATTTTAAAGTATATCTTCCCCAGACACACATTCTATAACGTATCTAGCCAATACTCCTCAAGACTATTGAGATCATGAAAAACAAGAAAAGACTGAAGCTGTCACAGACCAGAAGGGACTAATAAAGTCTGCAATTAATAGTCATATACCAATATTGGTCTCTTATTTTTGGCAATTGTATCATAATACTGAGAGATCATAACATGGGGAAAAAACTGTTTGAAGGGTATAAAGGAACTCTGTACTATCTTTGCAACTGCTCTGTAAATCTGAAACTACTTCAAAAATAATAGTTTGGTACAATAAAAAGAGTAATTCCTAGGTGCACTGAATGAAAGTCTTAAGAGATTGCTTACCTAACCTAGTTTAATCATGATATTCTTTATTTTCCCCTTAAAGTTTTATCCCTTATAAGGTTAACTGCCTCTGCGTGAGGATTTTGTTCTTAAAATTATCCCATAGATCTGGGAGGGAGACTTTCATTCTCCCCAGAAATTAGAAGGTGCCACCAGTAACTCTATCAGTGTTGTATATGAATCACCGATGATGGGGGCATTAAAGCAGAACCTCAACTCTAAAGCATAAGACCTGGCTACCATGTTCTGAAACACATAGTCACGTGGTCCAGCCAGGATAACAAAGTGTTTCCATTGTGTTGGCAGCACCGTCTTTACTGTCATGTTCTTACCACACTCACATGCATATTTTATGATCTTACTGAATGCAATGTGTTCTCTACATAGTACATATGTAGTTTCTAAGCACATTAAAAACAGCTGCTGCCTGATTCCCTGTCTGTTTTCCCAGCCTATAAGCTTAATTCCCAGGCCTGTCTTCCAAGACTGTTCCACTTAAACAACAACAACAAAAAAATGAACTATTAGTAAGTGGTACTTTGCTACCAGATCTCCAAGATGATGTGCATGAGAACTTACTGAAGTTGAAGGGAGTTTAACTTTTATATAAAATAAAGGAGAGCAAGCCACCTTCACTTCAATTCAATCCCAAGAGAAACTAGCTCATGGGAAGGAACCATAGTTGTTTTGCTGCTACAAATACAAACCCACTTTGTTCTGACCTGAGTTTCACTAGATTCATACCATTCTCATTCTACAGGCAAAGAATATTCTAGGAGCCTCCTTGACAGAGTCTCTAGGAGCTGAAACAAAAACCTGAAGTTAGGGATGAAAGATCTTGAAGTAGGACTTTTCAAAGAAGAACTCTATCCAGTTGGGTCTATTTTTCTGTGCCCAGGCCAGTATAGGGCACCCCAGTTTTGACCACCCTGCTAGGATGATGTTTTAAATCAGCCCCCTCCATCAGGCCTGCTTCTGACTTTCCATGTGGCCAGGATAGGATTTCCGTTACACTATGTTCCAATTTGAACCTAGAAGCTGGGTGGTTCCATAGTTGGCCCATGTTCAAACTTGCCCTTCCACTCAGCCTCCCACGTCCTTGTATTGCTTCTGTTCCTATCTACTTCTCCAAAAGATTGTAAACTTCCATGGAGGACAGAACCATCGCTTTTTCCTTTTGTATCCCTTGCTATGCCTACCACAATCCCTGTCAAATAGCAAGTGTTAAATAAATGTTGGTGAAATATGTTTTGTAGTTCTTTATGTAGTGAGACGCCTTATGGAACTGATTTTTAGCTGCATTCAGTGTCCCTGATATTCCGATGGGAGGCATCAAAGCAGATGTCACTTCTCCTGTCCTTCCAGGAAATCATAAGGGTTAAACACTGGCTAAAAGCACCTTTAAGTCGTGTACCATATCTTTAAACCACAGAGAAGTTATGGTTTTAAATTTACTCTATGGTAGAGAACTCATTAGCTGAAGAGTAATAGTACAAGTATGTCTCATAAAAGAGACACATAAAACAAAGGCATTTTCTGAAGGCAAAGAAGAGACAAACATTTAGAATGATGAGGAATTATAAGGAGGTGGTAGGGTGGCAGACTCCACCACCAGTCTTACTAATAGCAAAGCACAACAAAACCAGGAAAAGACAGTCTTTTGTGTGAAGTTGGAAGGACACCTTCCAACTTGAGTCCACAAGGGATGAAAATTAAAGAAAGACCTCTCTAGTCTGTTCCACCCAGCATAAAGTTTTAGTTCTGTACTCTATGGTTTTCCCAAAAGCTCAGCCCCTCATGGTCCTTTCCTACAGAGCCACATATTCACTCAATCTATTTTCTGCCACACCTTTTCTTACTTTCAGAATATTTTGTTTCCATTCACAAGGACTCTCCCTTGGACTAAGCATCCAGATGACTTGTCAATCATCAGCAATAAACATTTATATTCTTGGGCTCAAAAGGTGGAAAAGTTGAGAGAACAGAGGACCCTTGGTAATTACCTGGCCTCAAGAGGGTGTATTTATAAATAAGTCAATCCTACCCATAAATCTCCCGATTAACCTCTTGTTAGCATATCTCCTTTATGTCACTAAGCTCAAATAGTAGCAGATTCTTCTTTACCATAAATCATGCTACATTCTTATTTTGAGGAATTCCCCTTTTATTTCCTGGGTATACATCTATCTTATTCATTAAACTGATTTTCAGGTCCTTTGGGGGCAGACCTATGTCCCTAATATTTACTTGAATGTGAAAAGTCCCACAATAGAAGTGAGGGAGAGAAAAATACCTAAAACATTCTGTACTTTTATTCCAACCCCATAACTATAGATTTTTTTCATAAATCCTATGTTGGATGCCTTTAAAATATATTGACCATTTTGGAAGACAAAGTCTGAGTCATTTTACTATTTCTTTGATATTTTAAGTTAAAATTCTCCTCTGTACACAGATGCAGGCGTGCATGTACACACTTCAGCCAAACTGGACAATTACCTTCTCTTCTTATTTGGCCTAAGCCTTGTGTTAATCAGATTTCACTGAGATTATGCTGCATAACAACCAACCATACAAATTTCAGGGTTCATAAAAATTCAATTTATTTTACACTCATAGGTCTGCATGTCTGCTGAAGTTTATGTGATTTCAACTGGGTGCCTCTGGGCCCAGCTGAACTCAAGCCAGGTCACTTTCAGGTCTGTTTCCTGTGCCTTCCTTCTGGGATGCAGACTGAAGAAAGAAGAGCTACCTGAAACATGGAATTCAAGACAGAGGGAAGCAGTTCCAAGAGGGCTATGAGAAACTCACCATTCTCCTTTTAAAGCCTATACTCACAAGCATTTCTTCTACCACATTCCATTGGCCCAAGAAAGTCACAATGCAAAATCCAAAGTCACTGAGACTAAGGGAGGATCCTCCCCAAGAAGTTGGGGAAATGAGATGAACAACTGTTGTTCAATGATCTAATCTACTCAAACCTCTGTAGCTTTGTTTTTACTATTCCATTTGGCTTAAACGCCTTTACCATCTACAAATCTACCTATTTATATCTGGTCCAGCCTTCCAGTCCCAGTTCAAATGTCACCTCCTCCTCCCTCTCCCTGATGTCACTGGCATATTTTTTCCGAGCACTAAAGTCTGCATAGCGCTGATAGCAGTGACAACATATAGAATTGCACTGCAACCATATGTCTCTGAATGATAGCTCCTATAAAATTCTGAACACCTTAAAAAAAGTTCAGTGGACAATTCATAGTAGGCTATGAATAGGTGTCATCCAATGGGTTTAGATGTTCTATATGGGTTGTACACACATATGTGTGTACACATAACTTTGTGTGTTTGTATAAAAGAAAACCTAGCATAATGGCTAAGGATTGCAAGTTCTGGCATCAGACAGACATTGTTTCAAATACTCTCCTGGGCTATGTGCCTTCTAGGAAGTTACTTAACCTCTCCATGTCACAGTTTTCTCAATTATAAAATGGAGACTGTAATAATCCATGAAAATGATTGACTATAAAACAGGCACTCAATAAATGTGGCTATTTTGTTGTTGCTATATAGACTGTGGTAAAACATTATTTCTCTTAGTATATACAATGTGATGAAAATATTTTTAAAATAAGCACATAATGACAGGGACTGAAAGAGAACATGTGTTAGAGTAGTAGGATTGTAAGTAAAACATCCTCTTTTCTATTTCCTTCATGGATAATATGGTTTTGTTTATGTAATTAAAAAAATTAAACATTTATTTTCCTTGGTGTTCAGCCAACTCTGGGGTGGTGACACCCACATGGACCTACCGCTCCATAGAAATGACTTTTTGAACAGATGCTATATGCCAGGCCCATTAGAAATACTTTTTTCCAATTCTCACAACAACCCTGCAAGGTAAAATTATACTATGCCCATTTTATGAGAAAATTGAAATTCTGAGTGGTTAAATCATTTGTCCATTGCTCTGCAGTTAATAAGTGGGAAATATGGAAAATAAGACCTTACTCCAAAGTTCAGATTTCCCTCTCCACCTTACACTCCTATTTATCTGTCACATTTCACAGATAATGTAAAGAACAAACCAGAGACACCAAAATAGGTCTTGGTTTCTTATACCATTCTTCAATAAAAGAAGCCAGGACTTCTTGGAGAAATGCTGAGTCTTGGAGGGGAACAGAAAATATACAAGATGAATCTGGAGCATTTTGCACTGCAGAAACTAATGAAGTACTTAAAAAATTGCAGAAAGAAAGCACACAAAAATGATTCAGTATGTCAAAGGGGCATTAAGAGTTCCTCGAAAGACCTTCAAGTGACCAAAGCTAAATAAAGTTGTATCAAGTTATAAACCAAAGTATAAAATATCCAAAAGAAGTCCACAGTGATTTCAATGATTGAATTAAGAAATAAAGGAGAATATACAAATTTTCCATGCAGAAGATCATCAAATTATTTCTGTGGAGACTCTCCAGGAGGTGGAACATAACTCCCCACTCCTTAAATGCAGACTGCATATGGTAACTTCCTTCCAAAGGGTATAGTATGGAAAAGAGGAAACTTAGAGTGGACAGACCTAACAAACACTGCTGCAGCCAGACGATCAACATCACAGTGATAAGTCACATTGACAGTATGTAAACTTAATATAATATGATGAGAATGGTACTTTACCTTGGTCGTCCTCTCCCCAAAACTCATAACCCAAACCCCTTCCTCATTATAAGAAAGTGTTCAGAGAAATTCCAGTAGTGGGGCATTTGACAAGTTCTACTTAATATCATCAAGGTCATCAAAAGCAAGTGAAATCTAAGAAACTTTCATAGCCAAAGAACCTAAGGTGGCATAACCAAAATATAATGGGGTCCTTGGATGGGCTCCTAGAGCAAAAAGAATATTAGGTAAAAACTAAGGAAGTCTGAACAAAAAGATAAATTTTAATTAATACTAATGTATCAATATTGGTTCATTAATTGTGACAATTAGCAGTGAAAACATTAATACTAGGGTAGAATATGGAATATATAGAAATTCTCCATACTATCTTCACAACTTTTCTATAAATCCAAAATTATTCTAAAATTAACTTTATTCTCAAAAAAAAAAAAAAAAGCAGGTCTGGATATGAAGACAAGTTCTGACTTTGGGGTTGTCCCTAGCAAAAATGTGTAATGCAGGTAACAAAGGGTGTTCTTAGTGGTGCAAAAAGAAGTACCCACCTGACAACATGTTGGTGCCTCATCACATTGAAAGTTGACTCACCCAAACAAGTGGGTAGTCTATCTGGTGATCCTAAATGAAGGACCATTTTGCCAATTCATAACACAATTTCTGCCACAAATATCTGATGACATATCCCAAAGTCCCCCATATTATATTTTCTCATAGCACACATTGTGAATACTTTTTAAATTAATATATGTTCAATGTTTATCTTCCCCAATAACTAAGGAGTTCCAAGAAGGAAGGGACTTTTTCACCATGATTCCCAGAACTTATCAAAGTGGCACCTGCTAGGTGCTCAGTGATTTGTTGCTGAATGCATGAATGTCAGTGTGTCTAGAGGAACAATGAGCAATGCTGCTAATTGAGGTCCATGGAGAATGACAAGTCTGGACTTTCTGAAGCTTGAGTGAACACTGGCAGAGGTAGAGTCTCTTACAATCTTCCTAGTCTCTTGGTTCACGCTGCAGCTCCCCAAGTACCATTATCTCTAAGCCTTTCAAACAAGATCAGAATAAAGAATCTTATCCTGTTGCAATCAAATCCAATCCAAGTAAACAAAAATTTCCTAAAATCCAAGGAAATAAGACCCATATACTTTCTTTTGTGTGGGCCCTCTCTTAGCCTAAGAACAGAGCCTATTCCAGGAATCACAAGGAAAATTTAGACTCCTAAAAACCACAGGAAACATGTAGCCAAAAACACTGTAGGGGGAAAACCATAAGCATAAGACAGATTTCATTAGGGGCACTTGGTATTAAGTCTCTCTGGTACATCAATCTTCATTATTGTTATTTTATTCTATCAGTGCATTCCAGGTCACAGCAAGTTAGTAATTTTGCCATATCTTTCACTGCCTGGCTTTATGTAAGTGCTGCTAAGAATAAAATTAAGCAGTGGGAGAAAAACATCAGTTTAGTATCTAAATTTAGAAAACTGGATGAATAAATCTATTCAATTCATTGTGGGGAAGAGAGAAGAGTAAATCATCCTTATTGGAAAGATAAAATAAATAGAAAATACAAGGTGATTGTCTTTATAATTTAGAAGAACTGTTCCCAACATAGAGGCCCCAACCCTTTTTTATTTACAAATGAGTATATTGAGTGATTGTATATTTTCATTCATACAATGCTCAAGTAGGATTTTTAAAAAGACATAATCCAAGGTAAGAAACCAAGCAGAAAATAGTTATATGTACCCTGGATTCAGAATTTATTGGGGAAGGGTAGGACCTTTATGAGATCCCTACTGATGTAATATAAATCATCTTCTGAAGATCATGGAAAGCAGGTGCCCCAACATTCTACACTGCAGACATCTGGCAGGCTTTTATCCTCACACTCCACCCTCCCGCTCAACATCTGGCAGCCCCTTCATCCCTGCACCCCACCCCCGTTCCCAATTGCCTCCCAACATCTGCCACACACTTCTCTTAACCTCAGAAGCAAATCCAGTCAAAAGCTCAAAAGCACAATGTTCCAAGGATGGTGACCTAGAGTCACATGCTGGGTGGGGGTGGAGTAGGGTTTGTTTGTATTTTTTTCCTAAACTTTAAATGAATACACAATTCACTGGGAAGTATGCTTTCATGTCTTACTGGTTCTCACTGAGAAGCTTGCTTAAAATTGAAATTCATAGTTAACATTAACCTTTTAAAAAGTTTTATGTCACCCTGGGAGTTGGAGGATACAGCCAAAAAAATATATGGGAAAGAATGTTTATACTCATGACATGTAGCTTTTAAGCAGAGAATTCTGATTGGGAAAACAATAAACAAATACCTGTCTTGCCTTTGAAATACAAATCACTTCAAGTGTCTTAACCTAATCCAAAATGTTCTGTAACCTATTTAATGAATACTATGTGAATTCCACATTAGTTTAGAAATTCCCTCTTAGTGCCTGTAACACCTGATGGCACTAATTGGTTCATAGAGCGATCTCACATGTGGTTCTCCCAGGTTCTGAACAGGAAGATAACTTCCTGGCTAGGCTTTTCCCTAAAACACCTTCCCTCACCTTGAATAAGTCATCTGATAGTTATCCTACTATCAAACTTATCTTCTGGGCTATACCACTCTGGACAGCTTGCTGCTAACCATTTCATGGTATTTATCTTAGGGCTATACATGAATGAGTTAATGACCCAACTATACCTTCTCTCCTACCCCCATCCATGTAGACACACACAATTCTCCATTGCTTCCTGCTTTTGACCAACCCCTATTCATTTCCTCCAAATGAAGAGTTGCTTGCTCTTTCTTCTTCAATCAACATGGATAAAACCATGTAGCCCTGTGTGCCCTGGGCTCAGGTGAATTCCTGAGGTGGTCTTGGCTTCTGATGAAACAGATTCTCCAAACTTGAAGCCACTCTGGGCTTTGGGTGACTGCCAAGCTGCTGGATATATCACAGAAAATCTGTAGGCCAGAGTCCTATCAAAGCATTTTATCATTTTATAACACACTTAAATTAGTAATTACTTCTGGAACATTATTTACATTCTGTTGTAGTATGCAGTTTCTTTTTCAAAAGTTTAAGTATGTGTAGTGACTATCAATTGAAATTCCTTGCACATGTTTGTCTATTTTGTTTTCTGTTAATGTTTTATTTCAGTCCCTAGGAATGTTACAGAACAAAAGCTCTGTATCAACATTGTTTTCTCTTTCGATTATTACCTGAAGTAGAGAAATCTTTGTGTTCCCCCCCACCACCAAAAAAAACCCCACAGGAACAGTAAGTGTAGTAAGTTAGGCTGGAAGTAAATTAGGATGCTGAATGGTCCACATGTCAAAGTTATCATTAGCAGATGAAGATGACATGAATCAAGTCTACAGAGGGTCCACAGCAAGCTGAACTAACACAAAGTATACTGCAAAGAATAATTGAGTGAGAGACAACCTTCTAGGGCAAGTTCTCCATTATCTAGTTCTGTGATATTAAACATGCATCCTCATCTTGAATTGTCTCATCTAGAAGTAAGCTTGTCTACACACATTTTTCTTAAATTTCTGTTATAAAAAAAATTATCCACAAAAGTAGAGAATTAACTTCAAAAATATCTTGTTTCATCTATTCTGCCTGTCTTTTCCCCATCTCCTGATGTTTTCTTAAAACAAACACTAGACATTGTAATATTCCATTTGTAAATTTTCAAGTATTTCTGAGATAAAGACTTGACTTTACAGTATCATTACATGAAAACAAACCAGTCAACAAAACCAAAAGCAAAAGAACAAAAACTTTTAGTAATAATTCCTTCAATTCCTTTCAACTCTAATATTTCAAGGCCCAAAGCTTCCCACAGCCTAGACCTTACTCAACTATAGCCACACACTCCTCAAACTGAAGCTTTTTACTCAATTCTATAAATGAGAAAGGTTTTAGCATTTTTACCTGATAGCTTCACTGATCTCCAATCCTAGACTTCAAACCAAAGAGGAACATGAAAAACAGAGAGGATTGAGTAAAGAGACAACCAAAAGTTTCAGATGTTCAAAAAGAAGACAGATTCCTCATGAAACATTAAAGAATTAGAATTATTCTAACTAAAAAGGAGACACGGCAATAGAGTAAATTAGAGGTAAGAATCATTCATTCATTCACATAATTTTTATGCATTCATTCAACACACACTAATTAAATAATTGCCTTGAGCCAAGGAGAGTAGTAACTGATGAGCATGTAAATCTGACTATGACACAAGGTATTGCCCACAAGAACTGTGGCAATGAACTAATCTCCATCTTCGTTAGGGAAATATTACTAGCAGTGGGACTAAATATGCAGTGGGGAGTACTAGCAAAATACTGAAGTGATGTTAGAGGGTCTCTGGGAATGTCCTTTTAAAAGTAGGAGAATTTCATTTTTATTTAGGACTGTTTAAATATGTATAGAGGATAGAAAATATTTCTTATCTTTCAACCCTAGAATTGTATAAGCTCTAATTTGAAGTATCACAAGAAAGTTATAACATACAGGGTAAACAGTTTAATGATTACTATTACCTGGTGTTTCTGCCTGCTTAACTTTGGGATGTTTCCTATACATCAGGGCAAAATCACCCTGATAACGAAAGTTTGCTTCTCTCTGAAATTGACAATGTAAAATATAATCTAACCTTGCCTTTCCAAACAGAAATCATAGGTATATGAAACATAATTGGAAGATACAGAGGTTAAAACTCATTTCAATCTTCCTTCCCCCAATGCTCCTGCTACTAGGGTATCAGTCTCTATTATCTGATAACTTCGAGATTTGTAAGTTGCTAGGTCATCACAGCAATTTTGATATCAGCATCCTGAAAGCCCATGACTGAGAAAGGCCACATGAGGTAACACAGACATCTGCAAAAGGACAGCCCTGAGCCAAACTGTGATATGAGATATGTTTACCCAAACTGATCCCTTTTTATTCTGATACCCATGGCCAATGGCCTTCACATTGACTGACTGTTGAGACCCTCCCTTAGGATGCTGCCTCCCTCAACCCAGCCAAAGAAATGCCCCTTACTTCATCCCAGTCACTCAGAGTCATCCATTTGATATAACTTTGACATTTATATCTGATTTTTAAAAGATAAAGTGAACATAAAAATAACTAAATCTGTTTGCTCTCCCAGAATATATATTTCCATTTTAACATGGACCTCCTAAATAAATCGATATGACCAAATGAAGAACAGGTGTATATGGCACTGCAACTACTAAGAGTTTTCAGATATGATGGCCAATTTAACCTAGTTGCCACAGCAGCTGTGTCAGATTTATATCATTTCACAGATAAAGAAACTGAGGTCCACACAGATTAAGTAGCTTTTTCACGATTATCCAACACTAAGAGCCAGAGGTATTCCTGATTTTAAATCTCATCCCAACATCTGAAAACCCAGGTGCTTATAATCCCCCTGGTGGAGCAAGTCATCCCCTTCTTAGCTGGGAAGAAAGCAGCACTCACACCCGTATTCACCCTTCACTGCCCCATCCTCCAACTCCTGATTTCATGCACACTGTTGTATTGTTTGTTACTGTCGCCCTGCCCTTGTTGTCACTATTTTGCTTGTTTTCAATGATCTCAGCATATTATTCTAAGGCAATGCCTTAACCTTAAGAAGCCCTTCACTGTGGATACACTTGCAGCCCCCAAGGAAAGACAAGGCCTGCAAATGGCATCACACAAGCAACCACACACTCAAGTAAAACCAGGGAGCTCTTCATACCCTGCTTGTCATATAAGAAAGCAAAGTCGGTCACAGAAGAGGGAAGGTTTCTGTTTCCCTTGCATGAATGACACTCTTGGTTGACTTGGTAAGAGATTTAGGAAGGGTAAAGTAAATAAGTCACATAGATACTAGCTTGAGATGAGTACTGGATTAACTAATGAGCAAGAGGAGATATACCTAGACCTATTTATAAAGCAGCCAGCCCAGGGTAGGTTGAGGCACCTCTCACTTTCATTGCATGTAGGGATTAGGTTTAAGAGAACATTAATGTGCAGTCAAATCTGTGATTACTCACCATCTGCTAATGGAGTCATCTAGACTGGGGGTCCAGGTATTTGTGGTTTAATCCCAGTTTTCACTTAGTGATCTCGTATAAGTTACTTAACTTCTTTGGACCGCAGTTCCTACATGTGTAAAATAGAACACTAGGAAGAGGAGGTTTGGGCTGAGTGAAAGTTTCTATTTCTAACATTGTCTAAGAGACACTATATTGTGTTCTTTTCTGGAAGGACATGTCTTTGCACAGAGATAGAATGGTACATGCCCTGGAGCTAGTCAGTCTGGGTTTGAAAGCTGGTTCTGCGCCTTATGAGCTTGTGTGTGTGTGTTTAAGCAACTTAATTATTCTAAGACTCAGTTTTCTTATCTATAAAATAAAAATAATAACTATTGTGATGTCAAGTAATGTGACATCTGTAAACTGATGAGCAGAATGCCTGGCATACAAAAAGTACTCAATAAGTGTTAGTATTCATCCATATTACATTTAAGCATGTTTCTGATCCCTCACTGTCAATAGTCCATAGGTTCATGTGCATCAGAATGGAGATGACTCACTCAGCCTTTTAAGTTTTCCAGTTTCTGTGTAAATCTGGGGAAAATATTCTCTAGTGCATAAATTCAAAACAAGCCTGATTAAAAACTCTTTGCCTTTTTGTGGCTCCTCATTTGCTATGATACTGCATTCAGGCAGCTATGAGCTGGTTGACTGAGCACCCACTATGTGTCAAGCACATCTGAAAGAAGGTAACTGAAAGAGAGCAATGAAGCAAAACCTATATAAAGAAATATACTCCTAATTACTTTATTTTGACACTGATATTTTTTATTATTGGCCCTCAGACACAGCTATTGAAATGAGTCCAGGAAGACCATGTGTGTGCTTTACAATATTCACTTACTCAAAAAATATTTATGACCATTTATTCTGTATGTGACACTGTGCGAATCACTGAGGCAGATGCCGATTACCTAATGCCCAATGCCGAGGAGCTTACAGTCTTGTAGGAAAATACTACATATGCAGTTACCAACCACCAAAACAGGATTTGAGTCCCATCAAAGAGGCTTGGTGTTACAAAAAAATTAAAAAAAAAAAAATTACTTCTGGCTGGAGATAGAGGAGAGTCAGGGAGAAGTTTTTGAAGAAAGTGATATTTAAACTAGTCCTTTCATGGTGAGCAGGATCCCACTGCTAAGTTGGAGGGAGGACAGTCCCTGTGAAAGTCCCAGGAAGAGTGACAGGCCTCAACAAAGGCTGGAAGAGCCAGACCCAGAGTCCCATCTGGTGTGGAATACAGGGGAGCATGAACACAAAGACTGAAAAAGCACTACTAGGACGGGAGGTTTTTGTCTCCACTCTTTTAGATGTTATTTAATAAACAACGCAAACTGTTAAAGATTTGAAGAGCCATAGGGCTGTAGGTAGCTCAAACTAGAACAAAAAGAAAAACTGATCTTTCTTCTAAACACTAAGGCAGACTCATTGAGGTCTACAGCGCTCAGATGCAACATGTAACATCAAATCTTCCTCTGGGATGCTGCACTACTGCATTTTCACCAGGAGATAATGCACAGATACCAGGGCAGAGTTTGGCAAAGATCTATAGGCATTTTTGATGACAACAGCACTATCCACGAAGCAAAATCTATTTCTCATTTTCCCTAAGACTCTACAATTCATGCCCCTCAAAACAATTTGTTTATTTTCATTGCCCTTGAAGTGCTCAAGCTTTTCCTAATTGCATATTAACTATTCAAATGAAAACATTATTTTCAAGCCTGCAGTCTTTATGTCAAGGTAGCACTGAAGGCGTAAGACAAGTGTCAAAAAACTGAATCAGCTAACAAAGTCTATCCCCTGTAGAGCCCTGTCTTTAAATTCAGGTTGCATCCTAAATGAAATGGGCACGGTGGCCTCTGCCTACCTCCTGGGAACATTTGTTTGAGCTACAAAAGCACAACACAATTTAACACACGTCATATAATTAGTATTCACTATCTGGGAGAATGCCCCAATAGTTAGAATTAAAATGCACTACAGCCAGCCCTGAAACTCTGCCTCTGTTCCCCCTTCTCTCTCCCTTTTCCATTTTCTCTTGTTCATGTTCTCATTTCTTCCTCAGAGGACCATACAAGCTGGATATGTGAGTGAGAAAAGCCTAAATGTCATAGAAACAAAATCAAGAACAAAATGCATGTTTCAGCCACGACCACTCTGCGTCACTAGCAGAAGCTGCTGTTATCTGCTCTGCTCCCCAAATCTCTTCACGCAACCGCTAATTACCTAGTGTTGGTTCCACATTAAGAATTTTCTGGAAGAATCCCCATTTCAGAGAGGGGTTGTGAGCACTTAACAGTGCTTTGCTAACAATCGTTAAAGTTATTATAGTTACTTAAATAAAGCGGGACATAAATATGTAGAAGACACTGTGGTAGCAACTGCTCACAACACATGAAAGCGTTCTCTCTTCCCAAGCGCAAAAGAATTTGCCTGTTCATTTTAAATCGGCTTAATTCCTGTTTTATGGAACCTTGTGACAGTCTTCCAAAAGTTAGCTGCCAAAACTGTGACTATATTTAGTTGTTTATTACACACCAACTCAAGGTGCTGCGCGCTGGTAGACACACAGAAAAGCAAAGAAAATTGGAGCTCATTAGCAAGGGAGACCAGGAAAGCTTTAGAAAAATTCTGAACTAGGAAATATTTGTTAGAGGTTGTGTTACTTTCTTTCAAGGACAAAAGAAAACTGTAAGCAAGCATCATAAATAAGCATAACAAGTAGCATACGCAAGTTGATTTTCAAGGTATACTGGACAATGAAGAGGTGATGATAAATAGAAAAGGTAAACATAAACTCTGAGGCAAATGGGTAAAATCTTAGATTTTTTTTCGTGAACTTTTGGGTTGATATGGTTGACACTATATCTTCCCCTGTCTCACAACCTGGAAATGCAAGAGAAAACACCATTTTGAACATTTTTTCTATCCAAAGTTTTATGTGCCATTTTGGAGTCATCACAAGTGTGCACTGGGTGGTATCCCAATCAAAGGGAGTTTCTGTGAGTGGCAATAGAGTAATGCATAAATAGGACCCTAGCTGATCTGGAAGACAAGGACAGCATCTGCAACTTCGCACCCAAATAAACACACTGCATTTGATTTCTTCTCAGCATTGGCTACTTTAATTAGATTTGAGGGTCCCACTTAGTCTTAGCCTAGAAGATGTATCAGTGGCCTATGAGTGGTCAATATCTTCCTTTACTATTAAGAGGGAAACAGAGGTTTAAAAGTATCTACTCAACTCTACATTCACAACATTTTACTTTATTTTTTGGTTTGGGAAGGGGAGATTATTACACGTTTTCCTTCATTTCTTGGAATAGAAGTGAAACAAAATGCATGTTGCTCTTAAGATTTTAAAATATCTTGAAAGCAATCATAACTATCAGTGACACTTGATCCCTAAGGGTCTCTCCAAAGTTGATCGCTGGCAGTTCATTTACATTTTTTATCCTAGCACATTTCCCCTTCTAACCATTACTCTAAACAAAACATGCTACTTTTGAATTAAGATTTGTGGAAAGACGGAAACAGTCACATAGATGAGTAAACAGTGTCACCTAGTGGACAGAAAAAGAAAACTGGTGAACAGGCACAAATGGAAATATGTGGCCAGTCATCAACTTTGGGCCACATTTTTGCCTCACTCCAGCCCTCTATTATCAACCATGAGCAAATAAGAAAGTTCCCTCTAGGAGACACAAAAAATAACAAATAAACCAAAACCCCATAAGTATTCCTTTCTAGTTCTCCAGTTCCCTGATGAAGGACCTAATCAAATGAAAATTACAGCTAGCATTTATTGAGCATTTTCCATGAGCCAATATTTTGCAGACTGCTTTACCTGGGTCATCTCACATCATTTAAACATTCCAGTTATTTGGTGGGGAGTTTGGATGACTTGTTCTGTATGTCTATAGAGACAGACTATACAGAAATGCCCACTATTTAGGGATAAAACACAAGGCCAAAGGGCAAACAAAGAAATTTTGGAGGGACAAATATATTCAATAACACAATAATTAGATACACATTAAGTATTTGCTATGCCCCAGACAAGTTAAAAAATTTTTAAAAAAATGAACTGACATGGGTTCTGCTCTCCAAGTCCAAAAGGTAAGAAACTTGTAACACACTTTAAAGTTTATATCACATCAACTTGTCTTCACAGCCTTTAAGATAATTATGGTCCTGACTTGAGAAATGACAATCTATGATTCACCCAAGGTAACACAGCTAAGAAGAGCAGCTCTTCAGATTTAAAAGCAAGTTCATCACTCCACCTCATGCTGCCTCATTCCTAAATAAGGCTGCTAAAGATCCTGGTTTTATAATAAGGAAGGTGAAGGAAACAAGAGCTGACTCAAGGGCTACTATCAGAATCAAGGGTAGAATGTTCCTCTTTCCCTATACCATTTCCAAACAACCCCACACTGAGAGGAATGACCAAAACTCAAATCTCTTTTTAAAAATTGTACATTATGTGAGGCTCAGACAAAGGGAATTTTAATAATCTAAAAAAGGCTATACACAAAAGACCTACAGCTAACATCACACTGAATGGTGAGAGAGAGGACAGTTTTCCCCATAAATCAGTAAGAAAACAAAGATCATTTCTCATTACTCCTATGCAAAGTTCTAGCTAGCACAATAAGACAAGAAAAATGAGTATTGAAATAAAACTATCTTCATTTGTAAATGACATGATGGCCAGTGTAGAACTCCAAATAAGCAATACAAACTCTGGAACTAATAAGTGATACAGTAAAGTTGTAGGAAATAAGATCAATATACAAAAGTCATTGCTTTCTTTCATACCAACAGCAAACAATTATGAAATGTAAAACAATTCCATTTACACTAAAAAGAAAACAACAATTAAGGCATAAACCTAATAAAACACATATAGGGTCTCACACAAAATATTTTCAATGGCAAGTATATAAAATGTTAATGCATGGCAATTATAAAAACATAGTATATAAAAACTGGTTAACAGAAACAGGAATAAAATATATTCTTTTTTAATTTTTTATTTTTATATTCCTCATACAATTGCAACCCCCTAATTTTGACCCCAATCCCTCCTTTCCCTGCCCTCCCCCAAAGTGTGTCTCTGGTTCATAGTTGTTTGTTGATTTTTATTTTTTTCTTTCTTATAGTTATTCTTTTTCCTAGTCCCTTATTTAGGTTTTCTAGATTCCTGTTATGAGTGAGACCATCCGGTATTTTTCTTTTTCTTTCTGGCTTATTTTGCTGGGCATGATCCCTTCCAGCTCCATCCATGTTGCTGCAAATTGCATGTGTTTATCTTTTTTCAATGCTGAGTAATACGGAATAAAATATATTCTTTATCTTTATAATGACTGTGGGATTCTGCCAGAAATCAGACTAGATTTCAAAGTCCCAATATTAATGGCCCATCAAAGTTTGTCAGATTCCCTTCTATTTTTTTCTTATAATTAGGGAACCATCAGGTGTGGCATCTCAGAGTGCCCATACTCAATTAGGAAAGATAAGAAAAGACCTAAGAAAAAACATGTGTTTTTGAGTAAAAGACTTAGGAGGTTTTCAGATGTAGCATTTTTTCTGACTCCAAGGACATGATATTCTGTCTTTCTTCTAGCACTTAAGATTCCAAATCTAAAATCTTTTAAGGAGCTTTTTACATTGAAGAGGTCATTTTAGCTCTTTGAATGGAACTGAGAGATAAAGTTTGCCATTTACCTTCTATAGTATAACTTCCACAAAGAAATTTCCTCTGCACACATCATACACCATGAGAACAAAATGAATTTTGACTTCTGTGATGCTTACTCTAAGTTACTCTGTGCCAGGCATTTCTCCAAGTCCTTTACACATACTATTTATCACTTAATCCCTACAACAACCCTTATGAGAGATTAGCAAAATTCCAGAAGTTTAATAATAAAAGATGTTCACAAGAGTGTATAAAGTAACACATTTTATGTCCTTGATGAAGGTATCAGTTGATAGAATTATTGTAGAAGACTATCTGTGAACATCTATCAAAGATTCAAATTGACCCAGCTACTCTACATTTAGGAATTTATGCTACAAAGAAATGTGAAATGAATTAAGTACAGGAATATTACCTATAGCATTGTTGTAATGGAAAAAGAAATTTAAATGTTTGTCAAAAGGGACGTGTACTTTGGGTAGATTTCTAGGTGTGGAATTGCTGGGTCTTATGGTAGATCCATTTTTAATTATTTGAGGGTTCTCCACTTTCCATAGTGGTTGGACCAGTTTGCATTCCCACCAGCAATATAAGAAGGTTCCTTTTTCTCCACATCCTCACCCCATTTGTTAGGTTTTTTTTTATGTAGGCCATTCTTACTGGTATAAGGTGATATCACATTGTTTTGATTTCCATTTCCCTCATTATAAATGATGATGATCATTTTTTCAGATGCCTGTTGGCCATTTGCATTTTCTCTTTGGAGAAGAGTCTTTTTAGCTCTTTTGCCCATTTTTTGGACTGGATTTTTATTAGGAATCTACCCAAATAACACAAAAACATTAATTCAAAAAGATACCTGCACTCCTATGTTTATTGAAACATAATTTATATTAGCTAAAATCTGGAAATAACCTAAATACCCAAAAACAGATGACTGGATCAAGAAAATGTGGTATGTATATATATACAATGGAATACTCCTCAGCAATCAAAAAAGATAAATTCATGCCATTCACAGCAACATGGATAGAAGTGGAAGGGATTATGCTCAGTTAAATAAGTCAAAAGAAAAATGAAAAATATAGTATGATATCAGTTATAGGAGAAATACAGGGAAAACAAAGGGTCAAAAACAACAAGGACAAAACTTGTAGGCAGCCATAGATCTGAGGCTTAAAGCAGGGGAGGGGGAAAAAGGGGATCAAAACACAGGTGGAAAGAGCACAAGGGACTATGGTGATGGTTTGTAGGTGATGGGGTGGTGGGATATTGATGGTGACCAGACCTGAGGGGGGAAGTCAAATACTGTACAAAAATGAACAATGTAAGAAAATTTAAAAATTAATTTTAAAAAAGGAATTGATTAAATAAATTGTTACAACCACCCAATGGAATACTGTGAAACTGTGAAAGAATTAAGAAACTATTAATGCATTGATGCTTATTAATAAGATATATAGGGTATTGTATTACCTTTGGAAAAAAAAATGGAACAAAGGATTGTAGATTTGTATTGGGCTCTACTTGCATTAAAAATATATCAGGGCCTCCCTGGTGGTGCAAGGGGTTAAGCACCACACTATGAAGCAATTCACAGCCTCTGCAGCACAAGTTCAATCCCTGGCCCACCAGGGAGCAACCCACATGGCAAAGCAGACCTCTCCTGCCTCACCTGCTGCTTCCCTGAGCAGTGTGTTTCAGTCATTCAGCCTGTTCTGTTCCCCACTCTCTCAGGTGAATCCTCTCACCCCACCCCCGTATCTCTGGCCTGTACCCCAGCTCTTGTATGCATAAATAAATAAATCTTTAAAATATATATATATATATATATCAGATACTTCCAATAATGAATAGGCACTATCTTTCTATTTCTTTGTGTCTTCTTTTAACAATCTTGTAGTTTTCACTGCATCGGTCATTCATCTCCTTTGGTAAGTTTACTCCTACATATTTAATAGTTTTTAATGAGATAGTAGAGGAGGTTGTTTTCTTGATTTTTCTCTTCTGGTTCATTGTTATACACAGGAACTCAACTTATTTTTGTAGATCAATTTTGTAAACTGCCACTTTACTACACTGTATTAACATTTTTTGAATAACCATCTTATCCAAAACAACATCATATTCAATACAATCCCTATCAAATTTTCAATGACATTCTTCAAGGTAGAGGAACAAACATGACTAAAATTTATATGGTACCACAAAAGACCCCAAATAACCAAAGAAATCCTGACCCAAAAAAAAAAAAAAAAAAAAAAAAAAAACCAAGAGGAAGAACAGAGCTATAATACTCCCAGGCTTCAAACTATACTACAAAGCTATATTAATCAAAGAGTATGGTATTGGGGTAAAAATAAACACACCAATCAATTTATCAGAATTGAGATCCCAGAAATAAACCCACACATATAATTACAGTTAATCTATTACAACAAAGGAACTAAGAGTATACACTGGAGAAGGTAAGTCTCTTCAACAAATGGTGTTGGGAAAACTGGACAGTCACATGCAAAAAATAAAACTAGACCACTACATCACACCACTAAGAAAAATAACTTAAAATGCTTAAAGACCTAAATATAAGACCTGAAACTATGTCTTTCATAAAATAAAACATAAGAATCACTCCACAACATTGACATCAGTGATGTATTTGGGGACTCAACTCTTACACCAAGGGAAAAAAAAGCTAAACAAATATGACTATATCAAACTAAAAACCTTCTGCACAGCAAAAGAAAACTATCATTAAAACAAAAGACACCCTATTAGAAGGGAGAAAATATTTGCACATCATACATCTGACAAGAGACCAATATTCAAGATCCACAATGGACTTATACAACAACTAAAAGAAAAAAAAAAAAAGTCAAAAAAAATAGACTGAAGATCTAAATAGACACTTCTCCAAAAAAGATAGACGGCTAACAGACACATTTAAAAAAATGTACCTCATCATTTACCATCAGGGAAATGTAAATCAAAATTGCAATGAAATACCAACTCATATTTGTGAGAATGGCCAACATCAAAAAGACCAAAAACAAGTGTTGGTACAAATGTGGAGAAAAAGTAACCCTCATATACTGTTGATGGGAACGTAAACTGGTCCAACCCCTATGGAAAATAGTATCTCAAAATATTAAAAATAGATAAATTAGATGATCCACTAGCAGTTCCACTCCTATATATCTACCACAAGTGTGCAAAAACACTAACTCGAAGGGATATATACACACTTATGTTCGCTGCAGCACTATTCAAAACTGCCAAGTTAAAGAATCAGACTAAATGCCCAAGGATAGATGAATGGATCAAAAAGACATGTGTATAGTGAAATACTACACAGTCGATTAAAAATAGAAATGAAAAAAAAAATAGAAATGAACTCTTGCCATCTATGAGTACATGGATGGAACTAGATGGGAGTATGCCAAGTGAAACAAGCCAGAAGGGAGGTTTCTCTCATATGTGAAATATTAAGAAACAAAACAAAGAGTCAGATGATACCAAACCAAAGAAATGTAGATTTCTATCTGAATAAAAAACTCAGGTTATCAAAGTGGAAAGGGGAGAGTAGAGAGTAAAGTAGAGGAGGATACAGTCGACTATGGTAGAGGACTATGGGTGCCTTGGTGGTGGGTGTGGCATGGTAAAATACACCTGAAGGAGGATCTTATAGTTCTGAATCATATACAGGGTTGTCAATCAACATTACCTTCATATTTAACAATACCTCTGATAGGACAGTAAGAAATCTGTAATAATGGTTATCTTTCTATCAGAGAGATAGAGATTGTTAGATGAAAAGACAAGGGCAGAAAACAGTCTTTTAATGTATAGTTTGTATATATTTTATATTTAAAACATGTGAATGTATTATCAATCAAAAATTCAGTAAAAATTATAAAAATATATGTATTATGATTATCTTTATACAGATGTTATCCAAAATAGGAGGGTTTCATTTTTTTACTGGAGTTTGCAATAATTTTTGAAACCCCTGAGTCCTCCTTATTCTATTGTCATGAATTAGGTTATCAGTATTTTTACTCCCAGAATACAGGTATAGAGATAATACAGTTCCATACTTGATTCAACTATTCTCAAGTGGATCTTTATATAACCATTAACACTAATCAGACCATAATACAGGTTATCAGTATCAACAAAAATAAGTGTTGCTAAGCACCAACTGTCAGTAAGATACTGTGCTCAATTTCTTGCTTAAGAAAACCTATCAGCCCTGGTACTGACAGCTTACAAGGAAGGGATCGGGTATAAAACTAAAAGGTGAAAGTTGTCATAATGGTATAGATAAGAGCACTGGAATCTAGAAGAAAATATAATCACTATACTTTATGTAGGCGGACAACTCAAATCTGAGCCTACAGATGAGAGCTAAGAGCAAGAGCCCCAGAAGAATTTCAAATTAAGGGAATATGATGATTAAGGGTAGAGAAGTAAGAAAAGTGTACCATAATCAGGCCAAATTAGCAAACTAGATGTCTTCACATAAGATATTCCTCACATAAGAGGAATGGCAAAAGAAAAAGTTGGAAGAGTTAAAACCAGAAGCAGAGACTGTGAAAATTCATTCTCCACCTCCTACATTTTTAAACAGCATACTAATTTTGGCTGGGTGCATTAACATGCTGAGAAAATCACATTTTCTCAGCATTCTTTGTATCTAGATGTGGCCAGCTGACCGACTTCTGGCCAGTGAATTGTGAGGCAAAGTGTTCTATGGAATTCTGGGTAGTTTTCTTAACAGGAAGTAGGGCTGCCCCTGAAATATACACACAAGAGTGAGATAAAGCTCTATAAGGAAGAGTTTTGGTAAAGATACATAGATAAAGACAAGTAAATGTTAAAAAACTGATTGTTTTCCTTTAGTCAACCTGTTTACCAGCTTTGTGAAAAACAGCATTAGTCAGATGATAAAAAAAAATTTTCTCATAAGGATTTTGGGAAACATTGGAGCACAGATAGTGCTCTTTTTTTTTTAATACCTGAGTAACAGGACAATGTACTGAGAAAGAGGAGTTTGCTCCTAATCATCATGTGAGACAATGTGATTCTGATAGAATGAAAGCTAAGTGGGGTACCATGTTGGAATTTCACAGATTTGCAACTTTGAAATGTATTGGAAAAAAATAAGTTTCCTTGTAATTGTCAGAAAATGAGGAATCTCTCTTGTTAGGCTTCACAATTTTGACTTTAATGGCCCTGGGCATCAAAATGGGAGTCTAATTACTGAAAGAAAGCAAAAACACAAATGAAAAGGGCTATATAGACCCCCATATTCATTGCAGCACTGTTTGCAAAAGCCAAGTTATGAAAACAACCTAAGTGCCCAACAACAGATAAATGGGTAAAGAAGATGTGGTTTGGGGCCTCCCCGGTGGCGCAGCGGTTGAGCGCTGGATTGCGAAGCTGCCCGCAGCCTCTGCGGCTCCGGTTCGATCCCCGGCTGCTCCCCGGCCACCGGAGGAGGGTCCCACATGGCCCGCAGACCTCTCCTGCGGCCCGCTGCTCCCCTCAGCAGTGTACTTCGGTCCTTCTGCCTGCTCTGCTCCCCGCTCTGGCTCTGGTGAATTCTCTCACCCTCCCGCGCTTCTGACTGTACCCAGTGCATGTATAAACAAAAAAAAAAAAAAAAAAAAAAGATGTGGTTTGTATACATACTATTCCTCAGTTATTTAAAAAAAAAAAAAAAAGATGAATTCTCACCATTTGCAACAACATGAATGGAACTAGAGGGAGAAAGACAAATACCAGATGGTTTCTCTCATTTGCAGAATATAAGAAACAAGAGTTAGACAAAACCAAAATAAAACAAACCCTAGAAATATGACTAAAATTGAGGTTACCAAAAGGAGAGGGTGGAGAGCAAATGCAGGAGGAGACCCAATGGACTATTGCGGAGGATTCTAGGTGCTTTTGTGGCAGGTATGCTGTGGTAACACACATCTGAAGAAGAATGAACCTATACCTCTAGATCACAGTGTTGTAAATCAATGTTACCTTGACTTAAACAAATGATACAAAAAAGTATATTTAAAAAAGGTCAGCAGCTGAAGATATGTATAGAACTAGTCATATAATAATGGAAGCTCTTATTAGGTAACTGAGAAGCCACTGAGTAACGCCGGATTTTGAACAGAGGATCTGAAGACTTTTATGCAGTCACTGAGATGTGAATTATTGTGACTAATGTCAACATATTTCCTCAGGGGGTTTGGGGTACAGTGACAGGCACACTACATAAGTGTCCATATCCCTTAGACAAGAACCCCATTAAAGTTAACCAAAAAAATTCAGAAAGGATGATCTGGAATCTACTCAATGGTGTTGAGAGTCCCCCCCCCTGGATATGAGAAGGTTGCATGTAATGACGATGACTAGGAAAGGAAGAAAAACTAGTACTGGTGTCCCATATAGGAGGCAGGTATATAGCAAGGAAAGAGCCCTGGACTTCATTAGAAATCCAGAGCCCTGGACAAGGGCAAGGTCTCAGGAGCAAGAGAGGCAGTTTTGACATCTCACAAGATAAGAATGGACTCACCCTTGAGAAGTGGTCATCTCTCTACACAAATTAGTGTAATGCCCTCCATAGTTTCTAGAACAGGAAGAACTTGACATTTCCAGAGCCGTGCCCAAATGCCAATGGGGCTGAATCAACATTTCTCCCACAACCCCCAGCAAAGGAAGGAGCAGAAGACTCACCCATTTTGCCTCATTCATCATAGCATCTGATGAAATCATGAGCGCTCCTGACTGTCCTCAGGTCAGTTCAAGGAGACTGTCACTTAATCTAAGAGGACACAGAGTTGCTTTGTATTTGGTGTTAATTAATCGAAGGTAATTAATTTTTATTTATTTGGTGTGCTAGGTATGCATATCATCCTAAATTCAGGTTTTTACTTATTTATAGAAATGAAAGCTACTATCAAGAAGGAAGGACCACATCATTCTCTATTTTATGCTGCCCTTTTGAAGTCTGGTGTTATAAGTTTATCGATCACTCAAGAGAAGGGAGAAAGGGAAAAGGGAAAGAAATATAGAAGGAAGAAAATCAAGAAGAGAAATAGTGAAAAGACCATGTGTAGATATACCTGCAAGATATAGAGAACTTAATCTTAAAATCCTACAGAGTTATAAACTACTCTGCAAGTTTTGACATTTTGTGTACAAGCATGATTAGACTGTCAAAGTAGTATTCTTACATCTAAAACATTACTATATTTACATGAATTTTGTCAAACCAAAACTATTTTGTATTTCAAAAAGATTGTTCTAACACTCTGTTCAATTTAGTTAAAAGAATCAGTGACCACTTCAGAATTCCTCTATTTCATTATACATTAAAAAAAAAAACCTCAGGATATTTGGCTTTAAATACTTTTGTTCTTGTTTTTAATTTTCAATTTCAATTCCATTGAAGTAAATTAGGTTTATATAATTGTATCTGCCTTGGGGGAGGTAAAATATACATTGGGGTGGGAGAATGGAAGGAGGCAGGATTTTGGGAACATGTTATAAGGTTCTGATTAGATCAGATTAAATGTGAAATTTCCTTTAATCATTCTCAGATATGTTCCACATTCAAAGGAGAACTCTGGGCTAACCAAAGAAATCTACATACTGTTTGTGTTTTTGTAGCATCTGAGCATATATCACCAATCATTTATTATTGATCTTCAGAAAATCTTTTAGGTTATATCCAGGTATCTAAACAACTGGAATTGTTTTTAATAATTCATGTAAGAAAACTGCTTAGACACTGATAATTAGCATAGCCTAGAGGTAGCATACCACCATACTATCTGCTCTGTCCTATTGAATGGTCATGGAGACCATTTATTCCTACATTTATTCAAAATCCATTTATTCAGCCTAATGCTGGCTGCTTGCTGGTTGAGAAAAAATGTTAATAGCTAATCTTTCTAGAGTGTTTATGATAACCACTGTGCTATGCATTTATGCAATCTATAACATTTAGTTCCTACAATTACCCTTAGAAGAACCACTATTTGAATTAGAATTTGAGAGCTAAGAAGACTTTCCATAGGCAAAGAATAAAGAAAATCAACCTTGCCAGTTGAGGAAACAGCATGAGCAGGCACAAGAAGGTAAGGATAGGTGGGGAAATTATATGGCTGTTGCATTGGTTTCATAAAGGACGAAAGGCTGAAAAATTCATTTGGAGACTTATCCCAGGCTAAAGGGGTTTGGAAATTTATTCCAACAAAATAGACACAGAGAGTATTTGATACTTCTTCCTGCTTTTATCTGGGCTACTCAAGATTGTGGACCAAAGATTTACTCTAAGAACAGGACAGAGGTCCCAGCATAGAATTCAATTTGAGAAAAACTAGACTGACTCTTCCAGATATCTTGACAATGAACACATCAAGTTACAACTCTATGCAACAAGCATCGAATAGGTGTCAAGCTCTGAGCCAAGTGCTAGAAATGCAAAATATAAACAAGTGAAACACATTCCTTGCCTGTAAATTTTTATAGTTTAGCAGAGAAATAAAACTGTTAAATGAACAATTACAATTTGGTGTGTCAGTATTTAGTCTGGGAAGTATGGAGTACCATAAGGATAGTGAGCACCAACATCTGCCTTAGCATAATGGTGCCCAAGACCTTGCCCTTTAGAGAAAATGCCTCCAAGACCTGAAGTGCAAATTGAATTCAGCCAAGTAGGGGAAGTATAGGAAATAGCCTGTGTAAAACAAGGAGGTATGGAGGCCTCCCTGGTGGCACAAGGGGCTAAGACGCAGCACTATGAAGGTATCCACAGCCACTGCAGCACGAGTTCGATCCCCAGCCAGGGGCTACCCACATAGCACAGCAGACCTCTCCTGCCTCACCCACTGCTCCCCTCAGCAGTGTATTTCGTCGATCTGCCTGTTCTGTTCCCCGCTCTGGTGAATTCTCTCACCCTCCCACACTTCTGACTGTACCCAGTGCTTGTATAAATAAATCTTTAAAAATAAATAAAATAAAATACAGTGATAACAACAAAACCCAGAAGTGTTTTTGAGAGAACCCTTAAAAAAAGATCACATGGATGGAGCTAGAAGGGATAATGCTAAGTCAAAGAAGAAAGGAGGAGAAAGATAAATACCAGATAATATATGGAATGTAGAATAACTAAACTAAGGGTCAGATAAAGACAAGCTGTAAAACTAACCCTTGAAAGCAGACTACAGAACTGAAGCATCCAGAGGGGGAGAGGGGGAGGTGGGATAAGAACAAAGGAGGAAGAGAGCACAATGGACTATGATGGTGGACATTGGGTGATTTGGTGGTGGGCTTACTATGCTGGCAATGCCTGATGGGGTACCCAAGTATTTACTTCAATTAAAAATTAAAAATGAGAAACTGAAGGAAGAAAATATTCACTGAGCATCTGCAGAAGGTACTTGGCATTTTCACATGTGATACCTTACTCAATACTCACAAAAGCCCTATTGCATAGATATTATTGTGTTACTTAAGAGAAACTAAGACTTTAGAAAATCAAATGGGTGGCCCAATTTTACATGATTGGTGGCTAATGGAGCTGATATTCAATACCTCGATCTACTTAAAAATCTCTACCATTCAAGACAAGATAGCACACAGACACCAAACAACCTACATTTTATCATTTTGTTCAGGCATTCTTTCAACCTGATAAAGCAGTTATCTACATTCTAATGTAAAAGTCCTTGGAAATTATACATTACTCACATTTTAAAATATCTTGTCTCTTTTCATGTCTGCATGTACTACCCATGATCTAGGATCATGGGAAAAGAAAAATACAGATACATGAGACCTCTAATGCTACTCCACCCCAGATTCACCAACTTTCCCATTAATTTACCTATGTACAGACACACACACCCACCCACCCACCACCCACGCCCCCGCCCCCGTGGGGGTGAAAAGAGGCAAAGGCAAAAATTACAGAACAAAATTATTTCATCTCCTATAAGGTAGATAGACCACAATAGCAGAAAGAAAGACGATCAGCTAACCACCCCATTCCATTTCCTCCCTCTGTAGATATCTATTCTTAACTATATGGTGTGTGTCCTTCCAGACCCTTCTCTATGCACATATACACAAATATTAAAACATATACAAATAGAAAGTATATGTATATAATTGTGTTTATATTGTCATATATAGACACATAAAAACTATATAAAAATATATATGTAACAATGTGATATTATACAAATGATCCAGTCCTTTACATATTAACTGTAAAAATCTAAACTGATTCCTTTTACTTGATGAAAAATATTCTATTGTATGAACACATTATTTGCCAATGTTGCTGTTAATGGACTTACTATATTCTCTGTTTTACAGTCACAAATAATGTGTATAACTTGTATATTTATGTATTTCTATGTTTTATTTCTAGACCTGAAATTATAGAATTGAGGCCATCCACTCTTGCTACTTTTCCAGTCACATAAGCCTCACTCACCTGTGTTTTTGGTTCATTTAACATGTTGAACATTTAAATGCTCCCTGCAGTTCCAAGAGGGTCAGAACAGTCAATTTGGAATTGCCATTCAAATTCACATTTAGGAAATTAAGGAGTTCTCCTTCTCTGTGTCCATGGAGATAGGGTAGAAGGGTGGGTGTGGTTTGCCCATTGAATGAAACAAGTGACCTAAAGCTGTCTCTAGGAGAGGGCCTATGGAGGTAATGCCTCAAGCTTGTCAGAACACCTCCTGAAACCTCACATGGCCAATTTTATAAGGAGGCAAGATATCACATTTTCTTTGATTACACTGAACTTGCAAAATGACTAATCTCACTGTTCAAATATCACTTGTATTCTAAGGATAACCTCACTCTATGCTCAAAATCAGAGTTCAAGGCAGCCTAGGATCTCAGCCTGGAGTTTAAGTGGTTCGTGGCTCCCTCCCAGAGCCCAACCTGAGGAGCTTCAGAAGAGCACAAAGCTCAAAACTGGAATGTCTAAATTATCTTCTTTGTTCTTATCTATATATGTGGCTTCAGAGACTCAACATTTTTATATCTAAAATGTGAGACTCAAACTGCTCCTGAACCTCAAAGACCTGCCATAACAATCAAATAAGACAATATATGAGGCAATGTTTATAGCTGCAAAGTGCAATAGATGATGGTGGAGAACATGGCTAAAGTCCACCAACTATACATGGTTCATATGCAAATTATCCTATTTTGTCAAAGTTCATTAAATATCAAATTTAAAGCTTAATTCATTTGTTTTTATAAATGCCAACTTTAGCCTTAGAAACCAAGGAATAACCCAAATACAATGCATAATTTCTTGGGATTCAACAGGAATATTCTGTGGAGCTAGCAGTTTACTAATAAGGTCATCTGTGCCCATGGATATGGAAAAACAAAAGTATGAAAGCATCAAGTGGGAAAATCCTGAGGCCACATAGGTTGCTTAATCTTTGTGCTAAATAATGTCAATCCCCAGGCGCAAGAAGAGAAACACATACATGTTCTTACTTGTGGCTCAACTTTTGGGTGGTGTGTCAGTTTATGTGAATGCCCACTTTATTGGGAAGTAGATTGGGTTGACCTGGACTTAAAAATGGTCCTCCCTCATGGTGCTCTCATTGAAGACCTCTGCAGTCTTTTTCCTTTTGTTAACTGAAAAAGCTAAACTCCTGTCTCAATCCTGTGATTTCCACAGTGGGTCCTAAAAAACTGGAGGAAAAAAAAATCCCTGAGGTTCCTTAAGCTGAGATTTTTTGAATTGTGTTGCTTTTCCAAAACCAATGGGGGAATAAAAAGGCTGTGAAAGAGATGGGGTTATGAGTGGATGGAAACACAAATACAATTCCCCCCTATAAAATTATTGCATAATGGAACTTCTGCAAGATTGGAGATTACATAAGACATAAAAGAAATGATTCCAAATCAAAGCACTTTATTTGTCAAAGTAACCAAAATAGTTGTTTAAAGCACACACGCACACATGCGCACGCACGCACACATACTGTTTTTCTAAAGCTTGATATTTTCTGCCTGAGTCTTTTCTTCTCACTTGGCAGCCCTGTTGTGTACACGATCTCTACAGGAATGCAGAAAAACCACCTGAGGGAGAAAATTACTAATCACTAAAAATTACTAATCACTCTCTCACACTAAACAAATCCCACCGGGAGGTTTTTAGTTACACATCGGGATATGGGTTCTTTTTTTTCCTCTCAGGTCAATGATACAAAGGCATACAAAATAAAATAAAAGGAAGCATGTCACATCTTAATATGCATTAGTGGGGATATTTTTACATGATAGCATCTAGGTCTCAGTCCAAAATAAAGGCAAAGTAGACTGAAAGTCTCTAATGCCCACCATTGGGTCTCTCAGAAAGAAAAGAAGTTGGAGAGAGAATCATACTTCCCACAGCATTGAATACTGTGCCTATCATCCCCCGGCAATACCCCTATCATTTACTCTAACATTCAGTGACCTTGTTTTCACATGATATTTAATCACAAGCTCACTGGGTGACTGTCATATATTATTTCATTAAATAGATTAGTGTTATTTATGGCGGTCTCCACCAACTTACATTATATCTTCATACAGCTTATCTCATACTTGTTTATCTTTTACTTTTCTTTAGCCCATTGTAAATAGCCTAGGCCTGTGTACCTACTTAGTTGATTAGAAGTTAAGCATATCCAATTCAATGGTCATATTACAAATGAGAGAAATTAGTAGAAGCACTAGAATTCAGAGTTTCTTTCATTTGCGTGCCCCTTGGGTTCTTTTTTCTTTTGTATTATTGTTTTGGCTGACTATAAAACATAACACCATTCGCCATGAAAAAAAAAATAATGTTTAAGCAAGTCAAAAGTTTACAGAGTATAATGTGAAAGTTCTTCCCCCAGTAATCTACTCTTCTGAAGATCAGTGTATATAAATACATTCTTTGTATTTAAATGTAGGCATAGATATAAATATAAATATGTCCACCCAAGTAGAATAGTAATGTTTTGTAATTTTTTACTTAGCAAAATATTCAAAATATCTCCCTATATTAATAGAGTTACATCCTCCTTTTGAATAGTGACTGACTATTCCATTCAGGGGATGTTAGACTTCATTTAAATCATTTCCTGTTAGTGGGAATCCTGTACCCCATTTTCACTCTTATTAAGTGAAGATGAGCTTTCAAATACACTTTGAATTTTTTTCTGATCTTCCCCTGAAAATAAATTTCTAGAAAAAAGAATCACCTTATCAAAATATATGACTGTTAAATTTTGATATAATATACCTTGCATAAAAATTGATTCAACATACATACTTTCTCAGAAGTACTACATGAGCAATATCTTTACCTTTGCCAATAAGGAGATGTATGGCAGACATGTAATGTCATTCTTTCAGGTCCATTTCTTTATTAGTAAAGCAGACTTTTAAATGATGGTTTTATTATTGCAATGAAAAATAATTTTCAGATTGAAATTTTTTCTTATTGGCTATACCCATTCATCACAACATTAAAGAATCATTTCCATTTTATAGATGAAGATGAGTTCATGAAAAGTTAGGTGGATGGCTAAAAAAGATTAGTTGAGAAGGCTCCCAATTGACACTTTCTGAAAAGGGGAAAAAAAAAAAAAGAGCATACTCTGTGCTCATGACTGAAGTAGAAAGCATTAAATGACTCACATTCATTCTATTCTAACCAAAGTCATTTAGAGTCCAATTGCATACGCTACAAAAATCAACCTAACAAAGCCTTTGCGTTCCAAAACTCCAAAATCTAGGCCCCGTACTTTGCCTACTGCATTAGCAACCAAAATACCAATAGTAATTGTAATCAATTCTTCTCTAGTGGGCAGTGCATAAATTAGAACAGATTATGTTTGGTGTTGAGAAAAAAGTTCAACTCCAGTGAAAACTGAGCTGTATGTAAAGGCAATCCGCCTCTGCCCAGTGCCTGTAATAAGCATGGCGTTAACTGAGGGAAGTTTCTCAATCTTTAACCTTCTATCATGATGTCAAGGAAGAGGAACTACCTGAGGACAAAATGCAGGAAAGGGTGCATTTCAGAGAGAGAAGCAGGGAAGGGGGAGGCAGGGGTGTGTGTGCCAGAGCTCACATGTTAAGCTTCTACTTCCCTGTGACAGTGCACTTTGCAATTACATTTTGGCACTCAGAGTAATTAAGCAACATCTGCTAAATATCCCGTCAAAGGTGTTTCCTTCCCCCATCCCACCCCCTACCGCCACATACACTGGTTTTGTTTTTCCCCATCTTTATTTGGAGGCTTGTTGAGGCCTCCCAGTCACCACCTGTGTGGCAAAACCAGCCTTCCCTCAAGATCAGCCGCTTTGCAACCGTGCACAGGTGTGTCCTGGAGCAATCTCGGCATTCTTGTTTTTCACTTAGGCAGAAAGAAAACACAAAGGCAGAAGATTAAGTTATACCTGGCTACAAACAGATGAGAGGGAGGACACAGGAAAAGCCATGTAAGCCAGCACCACATTTAAAGAAATGCTACTGAAGGGTTCCTAGTGATGTGGTTGGGTTGGGAATACACTTAAAAATAACTTCAGAGACAGAAGTATGACTTTTATGTGACATCAATTAATTTTAGTTGTTATGGAAATGGCAAATCTGATAAATGTTATTTTTGGAGGGAAAGAAGAAATTTGACATGTACTGAGTACACCACTGCATGGTATGTAGTGTTTATATCAAGACTTTTTTATTGTTGTATTTTGCCTCTCAGAACACAAAATACATGAATCTATAAAAATAAGTCTCACTGGTTTCTTATCCCAACCCTCACCAGCTTGCTGGCAGTTCTTGATGCCTCAGATCTGCTATCACTTAATTTGAAAACTTTTCTCCACTTTTGGTATGCACACGCACGTGTGCTCTTTCCCTCTCTCTCTCACACACACACACACACACACAGTGTGATAATATAGAAATGCTGTATTTTAGCATTATTTACTACATTCAAGTTATGTAAGTAATCTAAGTACCCATTGATGGAAAAAGAAGTTATGAGATATTTATATTCACAACTTCCACATATATGCATCTACAATGGGATACTATTCAACCATTAAAAAGGAAATCTTGCCATTTGTGTCATGAACGGACCTTGAAGGTATTGTGCTAAGTAAAACAAGTCAGAGAAAGAAAAATCATGTGATCTCACTTATATCTGGAATCTCAAACAACAACCAAGCTCAAAAATATAGAGAACAGACTGGTGGTTGTCTAAGGTAGGGAATGAAAGGAGGAAAAAATGAGTTAGGAAAGTTAAAATTTACAAATACATCATTAAATAATATACAGCATGGTGAACATAGTTAATATCATGGTGCATATTTGAAAAGTTGAGTAGATCTTAAAAGTCTTCATCATAAAAACTTTTTAATAACTATGTGGACAGATATCTACACATATTATGGTATTTATTTTTGCACTGTATCCATATATTGAAACATTATGGTATTACCTAAAACAAACATAAACATATGTCAATTATGCCTTCATAAAAAATGTAAAATTCTACATCAGAATGTACACAAACCCAGGAACCACTGAGCACTCGAAGTAAGTGCAAATCCAAGAGATAACTACAACATATTGTGTTGAAAGAAGGCAAATTAAAATCCTTTAAGAAGGAAGGATTTTTTTTTAAGCAGAGGACAGAAGATTTCTCCCCCTTTTCATCTCCCCCTCTCCTCCCATGTTGCATTAAGATTTCCACAACTTGGGCAATTGAAAAACCAGTCCTTAGCTAGAATATTACTCATTCTGTGGGTTAAGATTTCTCAGGCATTGGCATGCCAGGATATCAGAAAATCAGAGAAAAGACCAGAGCAATTAATTTTTCTTATAGACTGAGTAATTAATAACAATGTTTTAGAGAGTCTTTCTACTCTAAGCAAACTCATGCTTGACTCTCTTTCTGGATTTTATCCCTGAAAGTAGAAATGGTGATAGTGAAACCTTTCCTGGTAGAAATTTATTTTACTCTTGCTAGCTGAATGTTTGTTGGCTGCTTCAACCAGACTAACAGAATTTAGGCAGCCTTCACTCAGGGATGGAAAATCAAGAAACATAACTACACAGTTCTACAGGATGCTGCTGCCTCATTAATGGCAAATGACGTGAACATGGACTCCCCCAGACCTTAAAGCTACTGAATTATGACAGGCCATAGACTGAGCAGAATTGGAGAGGTAAGAAGTGCAGAGCACTGTGGTTAGGAACACTGGTGCTCAGAACTCTTGGGTTCAAACCCCAGCTCAGCTGCTTACAAACAATATGAGCTTGGGGCAAGTCATTTAATTCTCTAAGCTACTATTTCTTCATCTTCAAATGAGCACAGGACCAGAAACTTTATTGTGAATTTACTGCTATCATTGAATGGTATGAAGCCCATGATGCTGTTGGCTGCAGTGTCTAGACCAGTGCTTAAAAGAGCTGGCACTGCTATCCAGCATCATCCTCTAGGAGAGGACATCTGACTTGCCACATATATATCCAGGACTGGGACTCAGTTAAGTCCATTTCCCTAGTTCCATTCGTAGGTGGCACCTCTGCTACCCATCAGTTCTGCCATCATCAGGCCCAACTTATTAAGAACAACAAGTCAGTTTCCCATCCAGCCCAGCCCCACCCAGCTCTACTTGCCCAACCTTTATTTTATCCCAGCCCTGCCCTGCCCTCCCCAGCCACCCCAGTTAAGTCTCAGTGGGAGGCTCTAGATTAGCCAGACCTGAGCACCAGTCTAACAGGATAGTGTAATCCAAAACCAAAACTTTGACCCACAAACCCTGCTTGAAAATTGCCATCACTGCCACCAACAGGCTGGGCTTTCAAGTTGGAAGATAAGAAGGCAAATAAGAAAAACAAGTGGTCACCAACAAGCTCTGCCAAGCAGCCAAGTAAGAAGTTTGCCAGGGTTCTCTCAACAACAAACCCAACCAACAACTTCACAGTAGAAGCCAAGCAGGGCACCCAAACCACCAGCTCCAGGGCTCCCCAGACACAGAGACTGTGCTTGAGGAAGTGAGAAGCTGCAAAGCGAGGTAGAGCAGACAGGGGTCTGGACAGAAAGAACTGGAGGAGGTCATATTACCAGTTCTGCTCCTGTCCAGGTCACAGAATTCTGTGCTCAGTGCTGCCCCACCTCCTTCCCAGGAGAAAAGACAGACAAACACTAAGATGTGGCAAGAGATAAACAAGTGAGTGGTAAGAAGTTTCAACACCATATGGGAAGAGGAGTAAAGAAAAGATTTTGAGGTATTTGTCCTGAAAAAGAGGCAGCTCAGATGGGATATGTCAGGCTGCTCTTAATTGTTGAAGTTTTCTCAGCTAGAGAAAACAAGACTTGATGTATACAGCTTGTATAGCACTTAAAGGCAGGCAAATTGCAACATAATACAAGCAAGGTATGTCCAGCTGACACCAAAGTTGTAGTGGGAGAGTTCAGTTAGCCTTACTATTGTCAAGGAGATGGTAGAAGTAGTGCTGGCAGGATTCTTGCACTGGGGAAGGGGGTTGAAAGGATGACCTCTGACACTGAGGTCCCTTTCCATTCTGACATGTGAAGTGCGACGAATGAATGAGCACACCAATGGACACTCTCCTTCAAAGTTAATACCAATTTAGGTTTCCTGCCCTACTCCCATCACTTGATTTTTTTTTTTAAATAACTATGACCTAAATGTTTTCTAACCCTCAAATCCAATAACATTTCAAGACTTATTATTAGCTTGCTAAAAACATTGGATTACCTTTCCCTTTTTCGTTCATTTTAATTCTAATGCATAGGAAACAAAAAACACTGGAAAATGATGTTTGAAAAATAGATTAAGACACCATCCTTTCTCCCCTAAGAGTTCATATAACTCAATATGGAAACAATCACAGCTATAGAAAAGAATGTGAAGAGCATGAATAGAAAATATACAAAATTATGTATGTACACATATGTATGAGCATGTGTGTATACATACATATGAATATATACAACCAACATAAAAAATATTCATATTCACCAAAAAAATAATTTCAGTTCAAATGAGCTAGTCAATTGTGCCTATAATAGTGGTTTTTTTTTAATCAAATATCCAAACAGATCTGAAGCCCCATTTTTGTGTGAATTTTAAGCACAAGGGTGTTTGCTGCAGAGCAGGGAAGCATTGTGACCCCTCTTCTGACCTCTCTTTAGACAGAAACGATTGACAGTGGAGAAGTTCAATCACAGCACTATTACTCATTTGAGACAGGTTCATTGGGCAGACCCTCTTCTGGTATTTAGTTGTAGCATTAAAAAAGGAAGCTGGCACAATTTTGCACAGAAATTTCTTCCAGAGACTTCATGAGCACTACGTGTTTTATTTGCTGAAATATAATTTTTATCTTTCTGAGAAAGGTACACATGGATCTTTGAGATGTACTAGAAAACAGTAGCTAAGGGTAATCACTTGCTATTTTCAGATCTTTCAAGAAGTTAAATGTCATTAAATGGTAAGTATCAGGACCCTTTAGGCCTATAACAGGAAATCTAGCCAAGTTTCTGAAAGCACAATCTCAGATAGCTAATTTCTTTTTGTATATGTTGCTTATAAATAAATTTTTAAAAATACTAAAATTTCATTTGATGCATGTGAAAAAGCTTATATGAAAAAAAATGTTTTGGAAAAATTTCTAAGCAGAATGTAAAGGGGATCTCTGGATATCTTAAAAGTTTGAGGTTGCTTTCCTCATCCCCCACCAGTGAGAAAAGTCAGGAGCAACTGAGCAGAAGGCAGGGAAGAAATACTGAGATGAGGAATATATGGAAAGAAGGTGACAGACACCTCTGACGAGGTGTAACTGAAGTGAAGGAATAGCTACAGCAGGTTAAAAAATTATGTAAGAAGGAAGTCGAAGCAGGGAGTAGGAGATCTGACAGATGAAAATGGAGGGAAAATTCAGTACAGTCAGAAAAAGGATGTGTTTTTCTTAAGGCGCTTTCCTGAGTAGTTTTCTGATGGCTCTCTCCCTGAAGGCAGGGAAATGGTCTATTTGTTTTGAATGCTCCTTCTTCCCAGTCATTGTTAACTGAGCTTGTTCATTGGAATGAATTTAGAGAACACTGAAGTTGTCCTTGTTTTCATTTTTAAATTTTAAGTAATTTTGATTCTGCCAGAGTATGTTAATTATAGAAAATTTAAAGAATACAGTGGAAGCAAGGGGAGTAAAATAAAAGTCCTTTTACCTACCTCTCACATACAACACTATTTAAGTTTAGGTATAAATCTCCCCATTTTTTCTATTGTTTTTGTTTATCAAATGAGTGAAACCAGTATGCAATATTGGGATCTTATGCAATATCATTTTAGAAAAATGAAAGCAGAAGAAGTAAAAGTCATTTGACATTTTCTAGATTTTTCAGGAATATGAAGCTTTCAACGCATTGTTTTCCTTAAAAAAAGAAAAAGTCAATTCTGATTTTGTCTGGCATAAGAGGATTAAATAGCCAAAAAAAAGGGGGGGGGAGGGCCTCCCTGATCGCGCAGCAGGTTGAGCGCAGCACTGTGGAGCTGTCTGCAGCCTCTGCAGTGTGGGTTTGATTCCCGGCTGGCCAGGAGATTCCCACATGGCACACAGACCTCTCCTGTCTTGCCGGCTGCTCCCCTCAGCAGTGTATTTCAGTCAGTCTGCCTGTTCTGCTCCCCACTCTGTCTCTGGTGAATTCTCTCACCCTCCCGTGCCTCTGGCCTGTACCCCAGTTCTTGTATAAATAAAAAATATTTAAATAAAAAAAGGCAATTTGTGTGATATTAAAACCAGGAAGTATGAATAAGAATATAACTTATAAATATATTTCATTTGATTTTTAAAAATAGTGTATCATTTATGGAAAACAAATGTATAATTGGTTAATCAAATGCCATTACTCCAGTTATCAGGGTACCAATTCCCATTCAAATCATTAATAGAGATTGTACTGCATTTTTATTTTTTCCTAAACAAGTCAAAGGTCATCAGGACAAACCTCCCCAAGAAATGACATCTAAACTGAGACCTGGGAGTTAAGCAGACAGATGAGAGCAAACTGATGGCTGCATCTGGGACTATGGCAACAAAGAAAAAGCGTTTCACATAGAAGGAATGGGGTGTTTGAGAGGAGAGAGCATGTCCCATTCTAAGACCTGGCAGGAGTCAGCGTGAGTGGATGGGGGTTCTGAGATGGCACGGCATGAGATGAGGCTGAAGAGGGGTGTAAGGCAGGGTCATGCCTACTTCCTCGCCAAGTCTGGCACACACTTGTTCCACATAAGAAATACTAGTCAGAGAAGTCAGATCTTTGTGAGTCATAAGGAATTCTATTTGTAGAAAAGTCACTGATCTGGAACTTTCTACATTGTAGCACTCTATAATGTATGGTGAAGTTTATCATTGCCACCAACATGCCAACATGCAAATTCTGTCAAGGTTGGCAAAATCAACTAACAAGTGGACTAGCCAGTTAGCACTTGTACAGTCCTCATTATGTTCCAGGCATTGTACTAAGAACTATGCATGAATTGATTCATTTAATCTTCTCCATAATCATATTAAATATTTTAGTCCCATGTTACAGAATGGAAAACAAACAGAGAGGTTAAGTAAATTGCCCAAAGTCACAAAACTAGCAAGTGGCAGACAGGTGATTTTTACTCCAGTAGTCTGGCTCTTAAGGACTACCCCAACATCCTCTTCATGGGTATCAAGTACCTACCATATGGCCTGCCTTTGCATTGATGGGAAACAAACCTTGGTGGGAATATGTTCCAGTGCCAATATCAGGATTCTGCTATGGGAGACACAGCTAAATATTGCAATAATTCATCAACAGGTGTGCCTTACTCTGGTCAGGAAGCAACAATGGTCGCCTCTGGTGTTTGTGTAACACCTTGTCATTTACCAAGCACTCCCATGTTGTCCCTCAGTCATGGTTGTTACCACAGTCCCGTGAAGCCAGTAAGACAGGATTATCCTGAGACTTAGACTCTGAGCAGGGATATCTAGTCTCAACCCCTAGGGTCCTGATTCACAGCAGAGGACCCATGGTGGCTCACATCACCTGCCCTGGCCTTGGGTTGGAACTTCTCCTCGGCCAGTTAGAAGATATTTAATTCACTACTTATGTTGTCCTCTGTTTCAATTTCCTCACCTTGAAAGTGGGAATAAATCTACCACACACAGCAATTGTGAGGACTCGATAAGAGGTCAAAGGCAAATCAACAAATTCTGTTTCTTTTCGTCTGTCAACTACATATGTCTAACCATAAGAAGGTATTTGCCACATTTATCTTCTTATTTAAATCATAGTTTATATGTTGTTATCTAAAGAAATAAATGCAGCAGCATGAATATTCAACACCCCCTTTTCTCCCCGCCATTATTTTTCACAAATTCTGATATTTCTGTTTGGTGTTTTCTTAAGTAGGTCGCTTAGAGTGTAACTTCCAGAAAATGAGGGTGTGGGGTGGCAATGGAGGGTGAAGGGCACAGGTTCCTGTCAGATTTATGAGGTGGCAGAGTGGCTGTCATATTCAAACAGCTAGAATTGAAAGGGACATGCCCCAGTTTCCCTGCCCAGAGGCAGCACCACACAGGACCCTGCCTTCCTAAAGCCCAGCCTAGCAGGTAGGTCATTGGCTCATACTTCCCCAAGCCTAGATTCCATTGTCCCTTGAAGCAAAAAAAGTCTGCACTTAGGGGCAAGATCCTCCATCAGAGCACACAAACTCCCAGCCAAGCGTGGCCATCCCACCACTGACCCTTTGATCTCATTCTGGCAGCTGAAGCTGCTGAAGTGTGTTCTGTGTTCCCCTTGCAGAAGCAATCAGCAGAAAAAGTTGGGAATTGGAGAAATTCACTGTCACCTTAAAAAAATCTATAAGAAAACATATGCCATGCTTTTTATGTGAAATAAATTCAGAAGCAGAAGTGTCTGAGGGAGAAAATGAGTCTTTGAATAGAAATCTGCAGCAGGGAGAGAATGGAGGGAAAAGGCCAAATTTTGAAAATAACTACTTTCTTTGCTTTTCTTTCTTTTAAACACTGCCTGTTCAAGCAAAAATAAGCAGTCTCCAACAGCATCCTCCCGTCAGCTCTTCCTAGGGCCTCTAAATCCAAGGAGGAAGAAATGGTGTAGTTTGCTTTGCATCTTTCTGCTATATTTCTGTGGCATTTGATTGCCCTGGTGGTATTTACCTCACAAATACAGCCTAGTTCAGGCCAGAGGGGAGGCCAGGCCAATGAAAAGAACTCCACAGGCTAGAGGGGCGCAGGCTGGAGGCCGAACAGTGGAAGTCTTTTCAGAGGCAATCAGTAAGAGGTAGTGGTGCTTTGGCTGCAGAGGATGCAGTGTTTGTGGGGGGATGGTTACAGTAGGCACAAGAGACAGCCAGCCTTTGGTTACAGACAAGGACTTCATTATCTAGGAGGGTGGGCCCAAGAATAGACAGCCTCCCCAAACCTGCCTCAGCTGGAGCTCAGTTCACCTTGTTTTGAAGGAGTAGGAGGAAAATACCGCTTTTCATACAAATATCAAAATACAAAAAGTCTTTGACTTGCCGCTCTCATCCCTAACTTCTATAAGGGCAAGAACTGGCTTGTTCACAATTGTATCACTGCACCACATTACAGGCACTCAATTACACTTTGAAATTTGGGGAGGGGGGATGGAAATAGATGCTAGATACCTACTACCAAGCCGGTGCCCTCAAAAGCTCCTATCCATAGCCCATGCCCATTCATTGCTTTCTGAAATGCTTTGGTCATTCACATGGATAGAAAATGTTGGTGTGTGAATCTGAATATGAGCTGAGCTTGATTATGTGTCTGATTATGGACCAAACAATGGATTTTGGTGTCACAAAACATCTGGTTTTGATTTCTGATTCTACCAAGCAGAAATACTATCTGTTCAAACATGGACAATTTTTTTAACATCTCTTAACTTTCTCATTTAAGAAATTGCAATGAAGAGAGGAGTCATGGAACCAATAAAAAGAACAAATGAAATCATGTGAAGATGATTATGAAGCAGCAGTCCATGAGTTGCCGTGCCATCCGGTTTTCCACTCCTGCACTCTTCAACCCAACTCTTCAAATGAGACCTGGGCTCTACCATGCCCCAGTTCTACCTCAAACTATTGCACGCAAAATTCTTGATTTTTCTAAAGATCCAATTCTTAAAACACAATACAGACGATTTCAGAAGACTACAGGCGGAGACTACTAGAAGGCCCCCCTTCTACTTCTTCGACTTCTGCCCTCAAACACTTCATAAACAAGAGTCATCTACAAGCTGAGAGATGTGAAGAGCAAGCTAGACCCAACACCCTGGACCCATAGGCCAAGTTCCAGGAAGGAGAGGCTCTGCTAGAGAATAATGATGGGACATTCATAGGTTTGAGGATCCTTGAAGAGAGGGGACTTGAATACCACTTGTTCGAAGAGCATCTGCTAGATTTTAGGGGGTCTCAAGGCTGAATTAGGGGACGCTGCAGGAAGGATACAGCATGCATCCTTCTGGGGAGCCAATAACAATGCATTTTTCCCCCTACTAAATTGTCAGTGTGGAGAGGGGTATGGCAAAAGACCAAGCCAACTAGCTATAAATCTTGGGAGAGGGAACAAGATCTCAACAGATAAGGATTCAGAAAAAGATGCCATCTTATCCTCAATAGCTACAGAAATGTTCTCTAATCTCTGCCATTTCATTGATCAAGGATCAATATCAGGGGAAAAGTAGGGGAAATCCAGATTTGCATGGTCTTAAATATGAAATGACTAATGTGATGACCAAAGGCACTGAGTGGACATAGATATAACTGGAAAAGTTTTACATAAAAAAGTGAAGGTTTAATATAAAATTTAACTTGGCTTTTAGAAAAATAGTAATATTCATGCTTTTTCGTGGGCCTTGAAACTCATATCCACAATAAATATAAAGCACCTAAAACAAGGCCGAATACAAAGGTGCTGAAGAAATTAATTTCCCTAGCCTTAATTACAATTTTTTATGCTAATAATTCTCTTTGAAGTCTGTGACATTTGTAGCTTCACCTAAGGAGCCGTTAGGTTTACTTTGAGAATGCATGCAAATTGGTCAGAAATAACTATGATACCCAACATTGTCCTTCCAGGAAGTGATGTAATTAGTAAAAATATTGTCATCATTACCAATGACCATTGCCCAGGTGGCAATTAAGGCAGAAAGGCAAATAAGACCTAAGGACTCTACTAAGCACCAGCCACCTTCCTCTTTTCCACAACTCTCACACTAGTTAAGCAACCATTTCACGTGGATCTCCCTGTTTCTGCTCTTGTTCCTACTATCTACTTTCTACACAACTTGACCCTTTTAGAGCATAAACAGGATTGTGTTTCTCCTCCAAAGAAGCTTAATTCCCATTACCCTTTTCTCCCTTCTGGTGAACTAGATCCCAAAGACTAGAATAGGAAAAGGGAACATTAATTTTATGATGGAGATCTGATGGAGAAACCTGACAAATCTACCTCAACCAAGTAACGAAGGTTAGCATTACCAGTGAGGTAACATGAATATCCAGTATCTCTATGAGGTGATGAGAAGGGCACTTCACCTGTGGTGTACTTTCCAAAATCTCAAAGTCCTAGTCTAATCTTGAAAAAACAAGACTAACCCAAACTAGTGGACATTCTATAAGATATATGACCAATACTCAAGATAGTCAAGGTCCTGAGAAATAAGGAAAGATAGAAACTATCACAGACCAGAAACTAGGGGGAGGGGGATTAACTAAACACAGTATAGTACCATGGACTGGGTCATAGAACAGGAAGAGGACATTAATGGAGAAACCAATTAAACCCAAATAAAATCTGAAATTTAGTTATTAGTAATATGCCAATGTCAGTTTTCTCGGCTTGACAATTGAACACTGATAATTTAACAGTGAAGGAAAATGGATAAAAGGCATACAGCAACTTTCCATACCATCTTTGCAATTTTTCTGTCTGAAATTATTCCAATAAAATTTTAATTTAAAAACCTATGTAGAGATATAATTTTTAAGTATCTCTATGATCAACCTTAGTTTTTGATACTCCGTATCTGTAAATGATGGGAAAGATTTTAGATTCTTTTGTTTTCAGGTAAGCTACTTCCCCAATAAAATTCACTTGCTTTTGGTTTAAAACACCAAGACACCACACAACTCCCACATTCCCAACTCAAAGTTCTTACCATGGCTGAGAACATCCTATATAATCTAATGATCTGACTATTCTTCCTCACCAATACCCTTGCTTCTGCCTCAGTCATTCCCATCACCTTGCAGTTCTTAAGCACATTTTTACATTTAAGCACATTTTTACTTTTTTTTCTCATACCTCCACTCAAATGTCACTTTTCCAGAGAGGCTGTCCATGATGGCACTAAAATAACTCTCATCCTTTACCCACCCTCTAGCCCTTGTTTTTGTTTTCCTAATTCCCATCACCTAACATATTACTGGTCTCCTTTAGATGGGTTTTTGTTTGTAGATTTTGTTTTTTTGTTTTGTTGGTCACTTTTCTCTGAGGAGATGGATTTTCTGTTTTGATCACTGCTGTGACCCCATTATTTAGCAGTGCTTAGCACATTAGAAGAGTTTAAATCTGTTGAATGAATGAAAAAAAATGCAGTTCTCGCTTCAGTCCATGTCTCTTCAGGTGGCATTCATCCCATTTTAACAGGAAAATCCAGATTGCCTTCTATACCCAGAAGATACAGATGATAGACATGTTTTATGTCAGTGAAATGAAATCTCCTGTTTTGGACTAATTATAAGAAGCTATTATAATTAGGGCATTGTTAAATTAACCAGAAAGCTTTTGCTACCTCAGGAATAAAGTTTTTCCCAAATGATTTGGGCACTGCTGATAAACCCATGGGAAATGGACAATATTTAATGGCAGCAAATGTCAATGAAATGGTTTTAGTTAGGATTCATTAATACATTGTACAAGCGTCTTTTAACTTATTGGCATGAATAAGTCAGATTTCTGACTGTAATTTTTATTTTCAAACATAGTCTACATACCACAGACTCAGTGCTTTATATAATGGAATTTTCTGGAATGATGGAAATGCTCTATATCTTGACTGGGGCAATAGTTACATTGGATGTTTATCAAAATTCATTGGATATTATAATTAAGACCATGCATTTAATTGTATGTAAATTTTGCCTCAATTCTCAAAGTATGGCCCTATATATAAACATATCAAGATGTGAGGTTATATTCCTAAAATATATGTAGTATTAAAAAACAGTAAATCAAGAAAGTTTTATTTTTAAAAAAAAGGTAGGGCCCTAAATTGATTATAACCCCATTATATACAACCCAAGTTAAGAAATGCATATATTTATAGCTATCAATTATGAAGAAATATATTATCACAGGGATTAACTTTAAACTGTATTTTTATTTGGGAGTAATTAGCCAAAAAACACTATACTATATTTACCATTATCATCACCGTTTTTGAAATACAAATCATCTTGAAACTGTTACCCTCTTGCAATAAAATGCAAAACAATCGGTTGCAAAATATATCTCCCCAAATCTACTATCTTAGCAGCACAATCTAAATGGAGTCAAAATTTACCTGAATATTTCCAGCTGTGAGGCAAATTTCATAAAGAAAACAAATAATTGGAATTAAACCAGGTTAATTGGAATTAAACCAGGTGAAACCCCTATTTCTTAAAGGGAGAAATTAAGACACCTGCAGGTAATTAACACCAATGGAAACATACAGTAATGAGTAATGAGTCAGGACTGCAAGCACTCACCCTGACTCTGGGAATGACATGAGCATTAAGAATCCCAAGAGTAAATTCACTTTTAAAATTATTCCAATACAACATTGTAATATTTTGGTCTAAGTTGCCAAACCATGACCTTTAAGGATCTGACATCAAATTTTCCCAAGAGGAAACCTACATAAAGGTAGATTAAATATTTGCTACACTTCTATCTTCAGTTCCACAAAGATGACTCAATATTCTATCAATTGCAACAAAGAAATGTAATTTATTATATTTTTATAAAAGAAAGCCTCTTCCGGTAGATTTGGGGTATGTGAGGCTGGCATCCTTTTCCTCATAAGGATCTGGTTTAGCCATCAGTGTTATTAACCTTACTTATGTACTTCACAGCATTTACCACTATCTGAAATTGTATCACATATGTTTGTTGATTGGCTTGTTTATGGGGCTTTTTCTCTATTGCCATGTGAGCTGTTTAAGACTTTGACTGTGCTGTCTTTGTGTGTCCCTGCACATGGAATAGCTGTCAGGCACATGATAGGCACTAAAACTGAAATAGTGCTGAGTCCTAAGGCAAGTTAGGGTTAATTAAATGGGACAGTGCAGGCAGGGGCTTTGGGAGTTAAATATGCTTCTGAGGGCAGAGAAATCCAGAAGGACTAACAAGGACAATAAATGTTAAGAGAACTTGGACAGAGGAGGTAAAGGAGAAACTCTAAGATAAGAGCTGGGAAAATGGACACATCTGCCTAAAGGAGTGTGGCCACTGGGAGAGAGAGTCAATCACGAAGAGGATGATGAGATTTTAGAATAGAGAAAAAGTTTAACTGCTCCCTAGACATGGTTCCATAAAAGCTTCTTTGACCCTCCCAGGTACAGAGTACCTGGGAGTCTTTGCTTTCTTCCTTTAAATAAAATTTCTACTTTCTTAAATGAAATTTGCTTCTCTCTGCTTACTTGTCTAAAAAGCCTGCAAATTCCTTTTTACAGCTTCATGGGTCAAGAAACTGGTGGTTCAAGAGCTAAATTCCTGGCTTTTCACAGCTAGACAACGGTGAAAATCAGCAGCAGCAATGAGAACAGCACATGCTGGCTTCAGTGCTATAAAGAGGGACTATAGGGCCTCCCTGGTGGCACAAGGTGTTAAGTCACTGCCAAATGAAGCTATCCACAGCCACTGCAGCACCAATTCGATCCTGGGCCAGGGAGGTGAAAAACATGGTGCAGCAGACATCTCCTATCTTGCCCGCTGCTCCTCTCAGCAGTGTATTTTGGTAGATCTGCCTGTTCTGCTCCCTACTCTGTTTCTGGTGAATCCTCTCAGCCCTGCACCTCTGGCCTGTACCCTATCTCTTCTATGCATAAATAAATAAATCTTTAAAAAGAGGGGGGACTACAGCATCCAAAGGACCATAGCCATAGAGGACAGGCAACTGTCTGCGGGTTCTCATCCATGCACACAATTGCAAGACCACTTTGGCCCAGGGAACAACAACAATGGGGGTTATTTAAAAAACAGGGGAAACCAAGAGTTTCTAAGGCCACAGGTGGCAGCTAACTTACCCCAGAGAGTGTCCAGAAGCCCTAAACAAAAGGCTGCTCATCCAAGATGGCTCATTCCTGCCAACGAGGGCCTGCAGCAACCGGCACCTGCAAGCAGCAGGCCAGGATCCAAGTCACAGCAGCTGGAGATGCTTGCAGCAGGGGGCCGTTGCGATGACACTGCAGCAGCCCACAGCCACAGTCTGAAGGTTGGGATGGACAATACCGGAAGTTGGACCAGACAGCAATGGAGGCAACAGCACTGGGATGCAGTGTCGGGGTCAGAAGCAGTTAACTCTCAGAAGTGACCAGAACACAGAGAGCTGGTCACCTGTCAAAGTGCTGGGTGGCATGGGAAAGTACAGCTTGTGAGCTGTTGGCCCACACCAACAATAAACAGCTGTTTAAGCTGGGTGCTCCTTTTTAGGCATGTCCAGGGGGTGGCAGCCCCCAGCCTCTGCAAAGCTCTTTTGCTTCTCCACGAAGCTTCTCAGTTTCTCTTCTTTCTTCAGCAGTCAGCTGCTACATGCTTCCTCTTTCTCCTGAGGCTAGAAACAGAGTCCTTCCACAAGAGAGTCTGAGCGTCCCAAGCTTCTGCCTGCTCTGACTTACAACCTCTTTCAGGGTTCCCCCAACCTCCCACCAGTCTGATTGGATGATTTTCAATCCTGCGGCTGATTGGACCATTCCCCAACCAGCTCATAGCTCACACCTGATTGCTCCACGCTAAGATCCAGGCACCAAACCCATGGGCCTCTCTACTGCCTGCTGCTAGAGCCACAGCATTAGGCTGGCCCCTCGGTGGGGGGAGGGCCGTGCTCCTCCCTGCAGCCCTAAGCCAGGGGCTGCATACCCTGGAGCAGTGTGGTAGGGGAACCACTGCTGCCTGCCATCATTGTCAGCCTTTACCTTCAGCCTGAGCCCCAGTGGGGCACTGGTGCCGGCAGTAAAATGCCTACCACTTGCACTGCCCACAAGCAGCTTCTACGGCTGGGTGCAAAATGGCCACCACTTTTCCAATAGCTTCCACCACTTAGGCTGCAGAGGGAAAGACCCAGCCTTGCCCCACAGGTTGCATGTACTGAGCGGCCCTGGTTTCAAAACCACCAATTCAACCATCCTAGTGGTGTTTACATGCCCTGGGGGAAATCTGACCAGGAGTGATTGTAGGGTAAGTAAATGATATCAGGCCTCCTACCATTAGAATTGATGGATCTGCAGTCCTGAATGCATGCCTGATGGCGGGCACCTGGAATAGGGTGTGAGCATAAGTAGATGGGATTCACCGGGCTAAGACTGGGCTTAGAAGGGCGGCATCACGGGGATGTCAGAAGAAGCAGAGAAGAAGCAGAGACCACCAGAGAACGTCGGAGAGCCCAGATAGAGTGAAGACTTGCTGGGGGCTGGGAAGCCTGCCAGCCTCCGGACCTCCTGGCACCCTGCCTGCTGTGTACCTGGTAAATCCCAATAAAAGCCTGAAAAGTCACCAAGGGCTCCAGGACTCACTCCTCCTTCATCTGTCTGCTCGGATGGTAGAGATCCTGCTCCATGTCCTCCTGCCACTACAGTGACACTAAAAGACATGTTCGCATGGGCGCCAAACAATTATGTCTGGGGCTATGCCAACGAGATTCAGGAGTGGTTCAGTGGCCAGATAGCAGGCAGGGTGGGGACAAGAGCAGAAGGATGTGGGGATAGGCTGCTGAGAAGCCTTCAGAGAATAGGGTGTCTGAATTCACTGAAGCTTAAAGAGTAAGATGCACAGCAATTCTAGAATGCAGTAGGTAGGTAAAGCATACAAAAGCCTGGCTTCTAGGCAAATGATGTCGGCAGCACCACAGGGCCATGAAGTAGTGATAATGACAAAAGAAGCAGTATGAGACACAATGACAGGCTCTCACAAGCAAAAATTGGAGAAAAAAATAAAAGGGCATGCCTAGCATCCACCTTGAAGGGTGTTCTGCAGTGTTAGAGATTGTATTCATTACCTAAGGCATCCTGGAGGTCCATAAAGCATATAATATGACCAACTGCCAGAATCCCAAAGGTACTGCAGGAATAATGTGGAGATGCCCAGAGGTAGCAGAGGCAACTGCCGAAATTGCTGTAAATTTGGGTGTCCTGATAGAAATTCAGTTCTTATTTTGTGACAATTTCCTTGTGTATGACTTGCCTTACAGCAAGTTTGCTCTGAATATCAAGATAGGTTCTCTTAAAACTCCTATGGCAGTTTTACCCAGCAGTATAGATTAAAGAAGATGGACAGAGTTCTGAGGTCTGTACCAGTGAGAGACAAGTTACACATTAGGACATCAGTGGTCCATGAGGACCATCTGGCCACAATCACAATAATAACAACAGCTAGTATTAGTTTCTCCTTGTGCCAGGCACTATTCTCTATTCCATGTAGAACCTACAGCTATTATTTCCATTTTCTATATTAGAAACTGAAGCTCAAGTAAAAGTGATTTGCATAAGAACATGAGACTTGAATCCATACAGTCTAAATCTAGACCCTGCCTTTGGAACTAGGCTGGATACAGATCAGAACAGCACGTGGGCTAATTACAGGTGATTACAGGCTATGCAATCTTGGTAAGAGCATCCTCTATCTCACAGTATTCAGTGAGTGTGAATGAGATTAATCAAGCATTAGAGTATGGGAGGAAGTAACAGACTTATTCCAGCTCATCAAAATCCATACCCCTTAGCCCTTCCTAAAACAATGTCCTAAGATTTGACCAATCCATTCTGAAACTAAATGATGCAGCTGGTCATTTTCCCACCTCTGGTAAAGCCAAATAATCTTGAGTCCACCTTATACTGTTTGCCTTAATCATCTAGAAGGTTCAGGAAGTCCTCTAATGCAGGTTTACTAATCTGGAAGAAAATTTTTATTTAACACTGCTTCTTTCACCAAATATAAGGCAAACCACATTACCTCTGTGGGCCCTAGAGTTCTAGATATGCTCATTAAATTGTATCTGCATGAGAAAGCACAGCAGTGTCTTTGAGTTGCAGATCAATTCCTCCCAGTGCATCTGTTAAGGATTGGAGTAACAGGAATGCCAACAGGATTGGGTGTCTGTAGGGTAAATGATTTTCAGGCTTTCCTGCCCTCCTGCCATTAGGATTGCCCTGCCTAATGGGGTACCTGCATCTGTTACATTGTTATAAGTAGTGTTATTTACTTCTATGGGCCATGGGTGCAGTATTGAGATACTGGCCAGGAGAAGCAGAGGCAGGAGGGAGAACAGGAGAAAGAAGGGGAGAAAGAAGGCCAGAGTAGCCCAGAGTGAAGAGTTGCCGGGGGCTTGGAGGCCTTCTGGCCTCCTGGGCCCCCAGCACCCTTTCCTGCTGTGTACCTGGTTGCTGCTCTACATGTAAAAGCTCAATAAAGCCTGAGAAATCCACCAAGGGCTCCAGGACACCTCTTTTACCCCAGTCTGCTCGAATCAGAAAACCCGCTCTGTGCTCACCCTGCCTCTACCGTGTCCTAGGTTGTGAAGTAGAATCTGAGTTCCTTTGGTTGCACTAGGATGTCGTGGGAGTTGCCGCCAACGTGGCAGCACTAGAGGTGGGGATATGACCTTCTGTGGCCTCTGGAGGTTTCTGAGACCTAAAGATGAAGCACCTGAGCCTAACAACCAAGGCACTGAGGCCCAGATATACTTTATGAAGCTGCCCAAGAAGGGTTCTGTGCTGCTCTGAATCTGCTGCCACTAGAGAATGATGAAGGTCTTAGAAATAACTGGGGTTCTGGGAATAACTGAAACTACCTTCCTATGACTTCTGGGCATTGAAATCAGCACTCCAGGGAAAATGGTTCTGGGAGGCAAAGCAAGTCCAGGCAAGGGGGTAGAGAACAGTCAGAACCCACAGTGCAAAGTTAACAAATAACAGTAGTACCCAGTAGTACCAGGCAGAGCCCAGGTGAATACCAAGAGCAGATATAGAGAACCCAAGTTTTTGACAGAGTGATTGTGACTGAACCATGTAAAGGGAAGCCATGTAAAGCATCAAGTCTATCTGGACAAGCATGCATAAATTCTAATTTACCCTCACACTATTTCTGATGAAACTAGTACTGTCTTCTTCTATAAAAGGAAGATAAAATAGATTCCCCATTCAATGACAGATTGAGTTAAGGGTTTCCTTTTTACTTGGGGGTTATATATGCTTGGTGGTTATGAGTAACATAGATACATGCATACCTATATACATATAACAACATACATACATATGATTGTGCATAAATCCTACATGTTTTATATATATTAAATAGACAACTATCTATAGGTAGTATACACAGAATATCTAAGAGATAGAAACATAACACCTCTGCAAGAATAAGTAGTTAGCTGATACAGACATAAAAAGTGAGACATAGAGACAAAGAAAAATAGACTGAAATCAATAACAACAGAGACAGAATTAAAAACTGACAAAATAAGAATGACTTTCAGATCTAGAGTTCTACATGTTAGAAGAAACCTGTCTTGTTTGTTTTTTGAGAGGCTTGGGAGAGCGGTGCACTTTGGATTCCAAATGCCGTGTCATAAAAACAATGTCCACATGTCTAGATTATGTTTGGGTTATCTGTGCCCTCCGATCTTAGTGCAACAGGATTTGCCAGTGGACCATGTCCACTGGAACAAAGATGTAAAAAGGATGCACATTCCTTTGCACGCACCATCCCACAGTGACCTCCAGAGTCCAAGGGCCACTTCTGTCTGTGGCATGTCCATCTCCTGTCATTAGGCCTCCATGCTTTCAACCATTAAGAGTTTACTAACAGGGAGATGGAAAAGCAGCTTTAATGATTTAGTAAAAGCCCCTTTACAGATACGTTTTCTTTAATATTTCTGTTTTCCATCTTATTACCCAAGGCTACCCTGAACACAGATGAGGTGCAGGCTATGATAGTCATAGCCATTCCATTTCAGGATGTCATTGTTTGTTGATGTACATGGACTACTGGTCACTCATTTCCTTGCTGGTTACAAGGTATTTGAGTGAAGAGCCCTAACTGCTAGCTGATATCCCCTCTGAGTGTCAGAGTGCTAGTGTATGCACAGTAACTTTAGTGTGGGTCACTTGAAATGATAAATGTTAGAGGATGTTAGATTAGATTTTCCTGAAATTCTACCTTTCATTTGTATAAGTAAATGTCATCTAATGCTTAGTAGAAGCATTCAACTGAAATGAACAAGAATCTTGGGTTTCAAGCTGAAAGTTCCAATGGAGATAATTTGTGTCAGTGGATAAAGTTTTCTAGTATTCTTACATTTTGCTTTCTTTAGGAGTCTAAGATTTGACCAGTAATGCTTATATGATTAGTGGAAAATGGGTCAAATCACTGCAAAGAAACTGAAATTTCATTCTAATTATTTTAGGAAGGAAATTAACTCCTTAAGAAATTAGCTTAAAAGATAAATGAGTTTATTTTTTTCAAGCCGTTAAAAATCATAAAAAGTCATAACTTTGTAATTCATGAGTATGTAAAAATAATCTGAAGAAAGGTATCTATCCTCATTCTTATAAACATTGCTCTGCCCTGTTTTCCTACCCCCATTTATCTTTTCTAACTCACCAAAGTATATAATTATTGTTATAGAGAAAAAACCTGTGACCCCCAAACTGGCTTCTAGAAGTCCCACAGGAATGTATAGTGGTTTTAAGTGCTTTTACTTATTACAGATATTTATTTAACCAGAACCAATCTGGTTATTTACTATTGTATGCATTCAAAAGTATTAGTTAACTAACTACTATGTGCTGGGCATTAAGTGTTCTGAGAATGCAATGGGGAATAATATAAACAGGCTATCTCCCTTTAGAAAACTTATATCCTGCTGTAGAGAAGGCACTAATCAAAAAAATCACATAAGTAAGTGCAGAGTTGCAGCTGTTGTAAGGGCTCTGAGTGATAATTACATAATCACATGAGAGCTTATAGTCAATAGATTTGACTAGAGATGTCAGAGAAAAACTTCCTTAAGTAAATGACAATTGCAATCTGTACAAAGAGAGAAAGAAAAATCAAGTTATAGGTCAAAGGGTTGAGGGAGAAGGAACTGTACATGGAAACAACCTGTTGCAATAAGGAATATGAGGGCCTCCCCAATGGCACAGCAGTTGAGCGCTGGGCTGCGAAGCTGCCCGCAGCCACTGCAGCGAGGGTCCCACATGGTGTGCAGACCTCTCCTGTCTCGCTCGCTGCTCCCCTCAGCAGTGTATTTCGTCGGTCTGCCTGTTCTGCTCCCCGCTCTGGCTCTGGTGAATTCTCTCACCCTCCGCACTTCTGACTGTACCCAGTGCTTATATAAATAAATAAATAAATAAATCTTTAAAAATAAATAAATAAATCAGGAATATGATGCATGTCATAAATTAAATCTAAAAAAGGTGCTGCATTAACTACCTCATACAAATCAAAACCACAATGCAGTACACTTCCTAACTGTGAAACTGACTACAATAAAAAAGAAAGACAGACAATAGCAACTAGGCAAAGATGTGCAGAAACTGGAATCTTCATACATTGCTGGTGAGAATTTGAACTGGTGCAGCCACTCTGCAAAATTGTTGGCAGTTTCTTCAAGAGTTGAACATGGAATTACCATGTGACCAAGCAATTCTACTCCTAGATATATATCCAAAAGATTATGTTTACACAAATTCTTGGTCATAAATGTTCATAGAAGCATTGTTCACAATAACCAAAAATGGAACTGTCCACTAACTGATTAATGAATAAATAAAATATTCTCTATCCATGCAATTTGGTAATAAAAAGAAATTAGTTATATGCTACAACATCGATGCACCTTGCAAACAATATGCAAAGTGAAAGAAAGCCAAACACAGAAAGCCACATTCCCTTCTTTTGATTCGACTTAAATGAAATGTCCAGAATAGGCGAAACCATAGAGAAATAATATAGATTAGCAGCTATAGATTATCTGGAAGGAAAAGGAAATGGTGAGTGACTGCTAATAAATTTCTTTTAGGAATAATAAAAATAATGTGGAATTCAAGGGGGCTAATATCCAAGATCTACAAAGAATTCATGCAACTCAACAAAAAGAAAACAAATAACCCAATCAAAAAATGGGCAGAAGACCTAAATAGACATTTCTCCTATTGAAGACACAAAGATAGTCAACAAGCACATGAAAAGGATGCTCATCTTGGGCCTCCCTGGTGGTGCAAGGAGTTAAGTCTCAGCACTATGAAGCTATCAGCAGCCACTGCAGCACGAGTTTGATCCCCAGCCAGGGAAGTGACCCAATACACTGCTCCCCTCAGCAGTGTATTCAGTAGATCTGCCTGTTGTGCTCCCCACTCTGTCTCTGGTGAATTCTCTCACCCCACCACACCTTGCATGGCAAGGAACCCCCATGCACTGTTGATAGAAATGTAAACTTATCCAACTTCTATGGAAAATAAAATGGAGGTTTCGCAAAATATTGAAAATTGATCTACTATATGGTCCATCAATTATATTTCTAAGTATCTACCCAAAGAATACAAAAACACAAATTTAAAGGAATACATGCCCTGCTATGTTCATTGCAGCACTATTGACAAATAGTCAAGGTATGGGAACAACCTAAGTGTACAAGGACTGATGAGTGGATTAGGAAGATGTAATATATTTATATATGCAATGAGATACTACTCAGCTGTAAAGTAGATGAACTCTTACCATTTGTGACAACATGAATGGAACTAGAGTTGGATAACGCTAAGCGAAATAAGTCAGAAGGAGAAAAACAAGTATTGTAAATATCTATGGTTTCACTTATGTGTAAATTATAGAGAAACAAAATGAAGGGTTAGGCAAAACCAAACCAATAACAAACCCTAGAAATCTGACTCTAGAAATGAGGCTATCAGAGGAGATGAGGTAAAAACAAGGCATGGACTGGGCACAATGGAGGACTATTGTTGCTTTGGTGGTGGGTGTGATGTTGCAATATACATCTAAAGGGTGTGATCCCATAGCTCTAAATCATATGCAATGTTGTAAGCCAAAGTTATCTCAATGAAATAAAAAAATGGGAAATAGTGGTGATGGTTGCGCAACATTGAAACTATTAAAATGAACTGTACATTTCAAAAGAATGAATTTTATGATATAATATTCTATAAAACATGAATGCCAAAATAAATAAAAGATATCTCAAAAAGATATCTTTTTAAAAAAGGCAAGTCGAGAGAGAGAAGCAATGAGAGTTATGCAAGTAGAGGAGCTCAATCTCACAGGGCCTTCACACCTAAGGATTTGGTCTTTGTTCTTAGAGTACTAGAATTTTTTTAAGTAAGATACTAGACTTGTGATAAGAACCATCACTCGAGTTGCATTGTGGATAAAGTATACAGGGCACAAGTGGATGCTACAAGGGTATATAAGCCTTCGTAGGATCCCAGATGTGAAAAGTTGGTAACGTGGACCAATAAGAAGACATGGAAATGGAGAGAAGTCAATGGATTTAAAAGTCTTAGGAAGTAAGGGCCTCCCTGGTGGCACAAGGGATTGAGTCACAGCACTGTGAAGCTATCCACAGCCTCTGCAGCATGGCATGAGTTCGATTCCCTTGCCGGCCAGGGAGCTAAACCACATAGCACAGCAGACCTCTCTTGACTCACCCGCTGCTCCCCTCAGCAGTGTATTTCAGTTAATCCACCTGTTCTGCTCCCCATTCTGTCTGTGAATCCTCCACCTCCCACACCTCTGGCCTGTACCCCAGGTCTTATATGCATAAATAAATGAATCTTTAAAAATAATAATAAAAATTAAAAGTCTTAGGAAGTAACATCTATACGACTTGATGAATGTGAAGTAGAGTGGTGTCAAGGATGAATTTGTGTTTCTGATTTGCAACCAGAATGAATTGTGATGTAACTTGCTAGAAAAAGAACTCTGAAAGAAGATTAGGTGAGGGCAGAAAAATAATGACCATAATTTAACATTAAGTTGGAAGTGATTTTCAAACATCCACATAAAGATCTTTAGTAAGCTGGTAGATAAACATGGTTGAGGCACAGAGAGGAGGTTTACCATCTGTGAGACATCTCCATGAGGCAGTCATTAAAACCACAGGCATGATGAGAGAAGAAGAGAAAAGGGAATGAAAAGAGGAGACATAGGACCAAACCTGAAGGAAATCTAGAGCATGACATCACAGAATTAAAGGAAGAAGTTGTTTCAAGAAAGAAGACATGGTAATGTTCTCCATATCTCAATCTTGTCCTTTTAAAAACCAGGTGTTATAGGTGGAAGGGGAAGGAAGAGGATATATATTTAAATCCTCTGGCAGTGGCAAATGCTGGATTAAGTAAAGTTAAATAATTTTTCCCTCAGATTTTTAGCCTGTTAATGTACATTGTGAATCATCTACAGCATATTCAAAATTTATTTGGTCATAGGACCCTTTGGGAGTGAACACCTACAAATATGGTTTGAGACATTCTTTGGGAAACACTATAGGAAGTGGTGTATAGGTGAAATTCAATTGTCAGCCCTCCCTCCTTGCAGTAGATATCATCCTCCTCTGGAACTAATAGATTTGAAGTAAGAATCAGTTGTCCTTTTGCTTCACCTTTCTTTGTGCTCCACAGTACCAGAACACAAGCTTATTCAGATACATCAGACTTGATTGAATGGTTGAAGTAATTAGAATGAGTAAAACATGGGTCTTGGGGTGGCGTGGGCAGAGGATATGTTGATGGATATAAAAGTGTATGTGACTTCTCACATTCAAGGGTAAACCATTATGGTGAGAGGAGGGTCCTCATAGTCACAGACATCCTTGCTCCTAAACTTGCTTGCCCATACATGCAACCATGTCTCTTTAATGGAGCATCTCTATAATGCAAACCTCCTTTCACTCTCAACAAGTGCTCTTCTTTACCTTCTATAAAGGACTCAAGTACCATTTCTCTTCCTCCAACAATACCTTTCCCTAAACCGAAGGTATTAAATCTAAAGAAGAGGGCCTCCCCTGGTGGCGCAGTGGTTGAGCACTGGGCTGCGAGGCTGTGTGCAGCCTCTGCAGCACCGGTTCGATCCCTGGCCACAGCAAGTGTCCCACATGGTGCGCAGACCTCTCCTGCCGTGCCCACTGCTCCCCTCAGCAGTATACTTCTGTCCTTCTGCCTATTCTGCTCCCCGCTCTGGCTCTGGTGAATTCTCTCACCCTCCCGCGCTCCTGACTGTACCCAGTGCTTGTATAAATAAATAAATAAATCTTTTTTAAAAAAATCTAAAGAAGAACACCCCAGAGTTCCAGGAAAATGACTAGGTTGCATTTGACACACCAGGCTCTAAAAAACATTGGGGTTGGAATGGTGGTGGATGGGTACAGATATAACTTAAAGGCAGAAAGATGACAAAAACAATCTAGAGTAGAAGAGACTTAGTCATTCCAAATAGGCCTCTTTTGGCATCACATGTCCACAAAACAACTTGTTCAGTAGTTAGCTGTTGGAACACACACACATACACACACACACACTTCCCAAAAAATCAATATTAATTCTCAGAGACAATATAACTAGTAAGAGAAAAAATATATATTTTCTAGCCTTCTTGTACAACAGCAATATCATCCACTCACAATACTAGCTGGTAGCTCACATTTTTGTGAACACTTCTTTTTAGTTTCTTTTATTCTTTGTACCCCATCCTGTTTTAAATTGGGTCCTCTCAGTTCTGCTAATAACAATAAATGGTCCCATTGTTGAGCCATACATCTTTTGATAATAGCCAAAGACTCATTTCTAAAGGACCCCATCAAATTTTTCTTACAAGAGAGAGTTTGTTTGATTCTTCTAAGAAAAAACATAACTTGGTTCTTCACATTTTTTAGAAAAATATTTGGAAGAAAGAGTTGCAATAAAGACCCCAACTCTTAATGCATCAGACACAGCTAAAGTCATACATATAATTTTCATACATCATTGAATTCCCTCAGAATTGTTCTCTGAAACTGTAGAATTTCCTAAAATTAATCATTTTTTAATGTCTAAAGAAAATCATATACTTGATCACCATGACGGTGTCTATGATATCTGCAATAATATCTTTGGTTTAGTTGGAATTACAGCAATTCAATATTGAATATCTGTTGTTTAACATTCATCACTGGTTAACTGATAGCTATTGTTCTCTTATCAAAATGAAAAAACTCATAATTATTTAATAAATATAATTTGATGGGAAGATCTTTCAAAATTTGCAGATCATGGACCAGGTGGGTGATAAGACTTACGCTTTTAACAATGTTGGAAATTCCTACTGTGGTTTTTCAATGGAGTCTCATGTCCCCTGAAACAATGCATTAAATAAAACAGCTGCCTTCTGGCTTAGTAGTCATATAAGCAGGCGGTCTTCTGACAAATTTGTTTTGTTTTCTGTGTTTGCGTTTACAGCGGAAAACATTTCTTTCCTTGCATCTACAAAGTTATAATTATTAGGTGTTCCAATTAAAGCCATGTAAGGGCTCGTCTATTGTTGCATGATTTTGAAAACATGCTATCTCTTTTGATGACTATGATATTATTAATCAGCTAATTATCATCTTTAGAAAAATATGTGTCCAAGTAGTTTTAAAAAACACCTTCTGAAAACAAAGTAATTTAAGCTCTTAAGTGTGTATGTTATTTGCAAATAAGATGCATTTTTATTGTAATTGCTCAACTCCAAGCAATGGCAAAAACAATAAAAATAGGACCCCACAGGAACTGTGACACCTTGTTGACTTCTGATGTTTTTGTAACATTCCCTCCAAGCACAAGGTATTTGTCTGTCAGCAGTGGTCAGCTAAATGATTAGCTGACACAGCTCTTCACTCTATGGGTCACTGGCAGAACAGAGAGGTTCAAATACACAAGATGTTAGCTCTAGCTCTTCCTGAATGCCTTTCCTACTTCATTAAGCTTTAAGCATAGCTGTTTGTGTAGAAAAATAACACACATTGGCACTCAAAAATATAAGCCTGCTGCTTAAATGCAATGGATCAATCTATGTAACAATAACCTAACAGACTGATTCTCAAGAAAGATTTCGTATAAGGTGAAGATGGGAAGAGATGTCAACTATATTTTATTTTGAACTATGCTTTTCCATACAGCCATATTATAATGACACCGTGGTAAGGCCCAAATGTGATCACAATATCTGCTGTCCCTCCCTAATACATACCAATGAATGCAGGTGGTATCAACCACAATTCATCAAAAAAAAGGCTGACCAAAATAACACATTTGGCATTTTCTCCATGCATTTATAAAACAAGTGTTTGATTTAGTGCCATGGCATTGTATTTTTCTGGGAGTTATTGAGGAAGACCAGCAAGTAGAAGAAAAGATAAAAACAGTATTATTTGGAATGAAATAGAACAAACCAAAGGCTAATATTAAACTAAAATTCTTACTAAATATAATTGGCTGGCAGTAATCCTACAATAGATTCAAATATGAGACTGCCCTCACATTTTGGGGAACTGGAGATCCCATCTCTGGTTTGTGGCTTCATCCTGAGTGCCTGGAACTTACAAATATTTGTTGTCAAATAAGTGGAGTTTAAAAGAATCTTTAAAAGTCTCCTGACAAAAATGCTTCATTTCACAGAAAAGGAAATTGAAACCCAATGGAACAAAATGAATTTCCAAATTCTCATGCATCTGGTCATCTAACCACAGAGTTTCTAGATCATCTTACTGGTATTTCCTGGAGTTAGGCCTGATCTCCACCCTCAAAGGAAGGTCCTTATCCTTTTCTTCTGGGATCAGGATTCCATATCATATGGAAATTACAGAGTTAAAAGTGGCCACTCCTCGTCTGAGGTGTGCCTTAATTTGACTCCACATTCCTGTGGCACCAGGAGAGTTTTTTAGTGACTCTTCTGCACTCCAGTTGTCCCAATTTATGCTTCTCATGAACTGATAATACTTGCTGATACTATCTGCCAAGGGATGTACTCAGGGTGATCCTGTCAGCATTGTGGAAAACATTGTGAAAATTGTGGAATTTAAAAAACATTTTGGAAAAATAGAAACTAAAATTGAAAGCCAATGATATAAGTAGACAGAAAAGAACCCATCCCTAGTTTCCGTGGTGTTGAAATGTAAGATAAAACCCTTGTTATATCAAAGAAGATCTTTCCTTTCTCATTATGAATATGCTTGAGCGGCAATGGCAAAAGAGTTTGTCATCAAACAAAATAGGAGAAGATTACCCTTTGCACAGGGTGTTAGAGTAGAAGGATATTATTTAACAAAAACAAAATTAAATCTGAGACACAAACCAATGTATACATTCAACAGCCTGGAGGAAGAGCTTTAACAACCGACTGTTGTGTTAGAACCAAAATAGGTAAATTCAGAGCTAAAACAAGGATATGATATTTGAGACTCCAGATGTCAAACATTATTTTTTTTCCAGACCAAATTTATTTTTTTTCTGAGACAAAATTTTGCAAAGAGAAGTATTTGCTATACATCATTACTTCATTGGTCTGGTTATTCCATAGCATTCTGTGTGCTAGTATCTATTGACCAAGTGCCCAACAAGAATAATTTTAGGATGAGTAATAGAGTTTTTGTTATTCCTGCTCTGGAAACCATGGTCAGTAGAAGCAAAAACAAAAGATTCGACTCCATATTAAATTTTGAAAGATCACAATAATTATTTCAGTGCAGGAGAGTCAGATATGAATAACTTGGTACAAATCCACATCCCACTTAGGTAAGTTGCTCATAATTCTTGCCTTGACCCTCCCACTTGACTTAATACATATACTATCTTTCAATTTCAAGAAAAGCAGATTTACATGGAAATTAGCCTGAATATTAAGGAAATGTCCAAAATAAATTAAAATGCCAAATTACAAAATACAGTATTACCCACTGAATACTTTATTCCCTTTTTGAGTCTTGATTGTAACATTCTTGATTTTCTAGTTAATTAACCAGCTGCCACTACAAAGAGAATTTTCCTGTCTTCTTAATTAAATTGAATATTGAAAGCCCCTTGGATTAGGGCATGATTCTCAAACTTGACTGAGCATCAGAAACAGACGTCAGATTTGTTAAAACACAGATTGCTGGGCCTCACCTCCCACTATTTCTGGCTTAGCAGGTCTGGTAGGACTAGAGAATTTGCATTTGTATCAAGTTCTCAATCGATGCTGATGCTGTTGCCCAGGGACAACAATTTGAGAATCACTGGATTCAAGGACATATCATTATCTATTAGTTTTAACAGAAAGAAAGATTCCACCTCCTAAAACTACCAGGCTCTCTGGTTTTTAGAGTGAATATTTCAATAATGTTGTTATTGGCATCTTCAGCAACAGGATGGTAGACCAGTGTCAAGAAAATGGATAACTTGCTGAGGAGCTAGGGGGTGGGACTTGGTAATTCCAGTGGAGTAAAGAATCAAAGAGAAATTAACAGGATCAAGTCAACACTATAACTTAAGCTTCCCCCAACTCTGAACTCCATTAGATGATCTGGCAGCCAAAGACCAGATTTGAACAATATCTAACCCTAAATACCTGAAACACCTGACTCTGTCAAAATACAGATTGAGTACTGGAGTCTAAATTGCTTTAGGCAGTGGAGAATATGAGTCAAGTCAGGGAGAAAGTTGCTAGAGAAGAGGTGGAGATACTATGAGTGCCAATTCCAGGTCAGACTGTTCCAAGAATTTCATCAATGAACAAAGAAAGGTAGGCTTTCCATGTATCAAATGTGGTGATTAGTGTGACAGTGGAAGGAAATGAAAAATCCTGAATATCTACAAGTACTGTTACAGAGCAACCCCGTTAGGACATACTTTTCCCCCTAACAGTACCTTTACTACATTACCTGGGGAACTATTTTAAAATACCAATGCTTGGGCTCCACTCCTGACCTTAAATAGATTCTCTAGTGGTAGAACCTATATATTAATTTTTTATTCCAATTAACAGAGGACTGAAAATCACTGGAATAAAATAATAATATCGCATTTTAGGGTTCTATAAGGGATCAAACCAGAAAATAGAAGCAAAAGAAAGAGAAAAGTAAGCACAAATATATCAATAAATAAAAAATAAAAACTTCAGGATACTAAACTTACCAATTTAAAAATCAAAGAAGGGATGTTGACAAATTGGAGAAAAATACAAAGACACAGATAAATGCTCTTTATATAAGAGACATACTAAAAACAAAGGAGAAATCTATTATTCCTGGAAAGAGAATCTGGAGTTGCTTTATTATCAGTCAAAATAGAAGCTGACAGGCATAGAAATCAGAGTGTACTGCTTAATGATAAAATGCTCAGTTGTCTAGAATAACTTAAATTTTAGCTTGTGTATATCTGGTAAATTGGCCTCAAAATATACACAGGATATACTGATAAAAGTACGTGGAGAAATTAATAAATCAATAGTATATTCTGAAATACTGTTAATCTATGCAAGTGATCAACAATATATTTAGTTGCTCTGGAGAAAATAAACTTACACTTAACACTATTGTGTTGTATTTTGTATGTCAGAGAAGTGACATACATCTTCCTCATGTGAACATAGAATGCCAAAGATATATTCAAATTTGGGATGAAATTTTAAAATATGAATAATCTACTGTGCTTTGTATGCAATATACTTTGCATACATTTTTCATTAACGGTTTGTATTACTAACCTAAAATGTTATCATAGCATCTTAACTGGTCTGCCCCTGCCCCCCACCCTTCTAGGTTATCCTTCATGGCTACAGATAGCATCTTGTTTTCCTTTCATAATGCTTTTTACAATTGTGCTCACAATTTATAATGACATTTATAAAGATATGTACAATTGTACGTTGATGTCTGTGTTCATTACATTACTATCTCTCTCTCCGATAATCTATAAGCTCCGTGAGGAGCAAGGCCAAGTCTATTTTTTTTTAATACTGCATATCATCTACCAGAATATCTAAAATGGGAAAGGCATCCAATAAATGTTTCCTAAGGAATATATTCACAACATTCAGAGAAAGTGAGAGACAAAGAAACTCAGCCCCTGATAGTTAACTAAAAGTTTATGTTGCACCAGAAAACAACCATAAATTCAAACAACATTTGTTTCAAAGCCATGAAGCAAAATAACTGCACCATCAATTCAGTAATGGGAAAATACTGAATTGAAATAAAACTAAAAGCATTTTCCATTTTTTGTTCTCTATCAGATTAAAAATATACCTTTGAACCACTTTAGAATAAAAACACTAAGATACCTTCAACTGTCACAGCAGGAGAAAACACTGGAAAAGATAGATATATTTTAGCAAAACTATAATCCACTCCTTGACTCAAACTTAGTCTTTCAAAAAGAGCAGATCTTAGTGAGTAGGCAAATTGATTTATAAACTTTGCCATGGCAACCAATCAACTGCGATTTGGTGAGTCTATCTGCTCTAAGATACTATTGAGAAATTTTTAATTTTTATTCTTTCTTTTTTTCCAAAGGACATATTTATTCTTATTTAAAAAAAAATACAGGGGAAAAAGAAAAGGAAAGTCAAAAAGTCTTGAATGAGATGGGATCAACTGAATTAAATGAAGATAGAATAAGTTAAATTTTACACCAGTTCACTTTGGAAGCTTAGGAACAGATGGATCAGTTTCATATACTTTTCTTGATTACAACAAGTTGTCCTAACTGGATACTTTATATAGAAAATGACAGTATTCTTCCATTTACAAACAAAGAAGGTATGCTGATAAATGCTAATATTCCTATTAAGCTATGATTGCATAAAAGAAGAGCTAAAAAATTTGATAAGCATAAAATCATAATGGGGATGAAAACCTCAGGTATTTTTCTTCAATATTTTTACAGGGCATTACTTAAGATGTGCTGTTTCAGTGTTGAAGATAAAAAGTAATACCTTAGAATTCCCTATAATGATCTTATGATTTTGGTTAATACGTTATTGTAAGATCCAAATGTCAATAATGAAAATAGAACTTATTTACTACATAAATGCTTTGCTTTTGAAACTTCCTATTTTCATTTCCATTTAGATATGTTTAATTGTTCAATTTATGTTCAAAATTGTACTCATCAATTTCCCTCCAGAATCACTGCTTACTTGAAATTTCTATTTTGTGGTTTAGTTTGCAATTTTAGAAACATAGACATTTTTTGTAGTTGTTTGTGTGTATGCATTGAATCCTACTACTGATGCTCAAAAATAATTCTTAAATCTAAAAATCTATCTATACCATTTACTCAGTAATTTCTTTTTGCTAGAAGAAAATCAGAAAAAAGGCAACAACTTGGACAAAAATATTTATAGCAGTACTAATTACAATGGTAAAATTTCATAGAAAATCTCTGGCAAATATATATATCCATCTGTGGCAAGTGAATAAATAGGTTGTTGTATTCATGAAAGGAAATGCCTTCATTTTTGCAAAGAATATTTAATATGTGAAAATACTCATTAAATATATTGACTGATATACTACAAAGAATAAAAAGATATAAAATATTAACATTTTAAATTTCTATATTTTACAAATTTTCTTCTATGGATGAAAGTAAGTTATTAGGAAAGAAAAAAAAAGAGAAGGAGAAAAAGAAGGAGAGAAGCAGGGAAATTTTCTCAGATTGTTTCTCTTTTCTCACTAGGAACACAGAAGTTCAGTGGCCCTGGCACCTCTGGATAGTCATGATTCCAGCATCTTTTCCTCCCATCTCTCTACCTAATGCTGCCAGGCTACTTTTCTGATCAAGAATTTCAGTGAGTTCAAATATCTCTTCAAAATTGGAATGAAATTCATGTCCTCATATTCCGCTAGCAGAAACACATATTGACAAGAGCTTACAATCATGTAACTAACAAAATTTAACAATAACCTTAAAAGTATTTATTTATTTTGGACCAACATGTGGCCTTTCAAATAATTCCTTCTCTGGAGGAAAAAAAAAAAATGAGATTTTTTTAAAATCATTCTTATGGTATTGTTATATATTAGGAGAAAAAATTCAGTAAGCTAAAAGTCCAACAATAATCCACTGAGTAACTTACATCAAGATCACAAAATGTGGATGGAGGAGGGCAAGGCTATCAGAGGTGTTTTCCTGCTTCTCTCATGGGAGAATTATACAAAGTAATCTACAGGGGCACTGAACTCAGAGAATCCTTTGACTTAGGGCAAAACTAGAGCACCTCCTAGACATCAGTGACCAACACTGACCACCATAGAAGAGATGCCAAGGAAATTCAACTATGTACAACAGAAAGTGTGTGGGGAAAGCCCCTGAATATAGCAACTAGGGCAGAAGCCATGGTTCAAAGCAATGGTTCTGAGACTGGATGGTCACAGGGAAAGGAGAGCTGCTTAGTGTGGACCAGACTTTGGGGAGATATAGACACACACTCTCATACACACACACACACACACACACACACACACACACACACACAATGGAATACTACTCAGCTATAAAAAAGATACACTCTTACCATTTGCAACAACATGGATGGAACTATAGGAGATTATGCTAAACAAAATAAATCAGAAAGAGAAAGACAAATAGTGTGTCTTCAATATATTTGCTGAGCACTATTTAAGATACGTTGTCTCATTGTTGGAGATAAAAAAAAAATAATACTCCAGATCTCCCTATAATGTTCTTATAATTTTCTTCAATATTTTGGTATGTATTTTAAAAAAACATTTAGGGCCTCCCCAGCGGCGCAGCGGTTGAGCGCTGGGTTGCGAAGCTGCTCACAGCCTCTGCAGCGCCCGTTAGATCCGGGGCCACCGGGTGAGGGTCCCGCATGGCGCGCAGACCTCTCCTGCCGCCCGCTGCTCCCCTCAGCAGTGTACTTTGTCAGTCTGCCTACTCTGCTCTCCATTCTCCGCTCTGACTCTGGTGAATTCTCTCGCCCTCCCACGCCTCTGACTGTACCCAGTGCTTGTATAAATAAATAAATAAATCTTAAAAAAAAAAAAATTTATATGTGGAAAACAGAGAAACGAAACAGAGTCAGATAAGGCCAAACCAATGACAAACCTCAGAAATCTGACTGTAGAACAGAGGCTACCAGATAGGGAAGAGGAGGGGGGTGCACACAGTGGGGTGGGAGAAAAGTGGCCTACGGTGAAGGACTATGGGTGTCCTGGTGATGGGTGTTGTGTGGTCATGACACCTAAAGGGTGTGATCTTGTACCTCTAAATCATATATAATGTTATAAAATTGATTTCACCTCCTTAAAAATAATTTTATTTATTTTTTATTATGTTATAAAAAAGATGACAAAATGTAGTATTATATGGCCATCAGAAATCATGCTTCCAAAAAATATGCAATGACATGTAAAACTGCTGATAATAAAATGTTACATGTCACAGGCAAGTTACAAGAGTGTTCATATAGCGTATGTTTTTAACTACAACAGTAAATATCTACATAAGGGGGAGAAGCTACAAAGACGTATACTGAAGAGATTATGTGTGAACATGGAATGTCATTATTTCCTCTCCTTTATCTTTCTATTTTCCACTTTGAAGAAGTACATTACCTAGCCATCTTTGACCTTTATGAAACATTCAGTCAGGTAACCTCATGTTCCTCCAAAAGACCACGATCTTTCCCACCACCACATCTTTGCTTATGGTGATCATTCTGCCTAGCATTCTCATCTTCTTTTTCCCCAAGAGCAAGTTTCAATCACCCCAAATCTCTATAAAGTTTTCCAACTGTTTTGATCTCCAGCCGTCATTCCTTCCACTGGGCCTCTGTCATTCCTCGGTTGGTGGCATTACATACCACTTACCAAGGGCATGAATTATCTCCTTTAATCCTCAAGCCTCCCTAGGAGACTCACATTTTTATATCCATTTTATTGATGAGGATACTGTGTGATCCAGAGAGATTAGGTAACTTGTACAAGAGCACTGCTTCATTATTCTTTAATTATTTCATGTCTTTACATGCTTTGTCTCTCCACCAAGATTGTAAGTGTTCTGTGTACAAGGATCTTATTTATGCAATAATACCAGACTTATCTGGTATCCAAGTATTAGTTTTTGCCATAATTGCATTTTCCAAATAATTGATTGCTTTACTAGCAAATATTTTGTGTTAACCATGTTTAATGATTTAAACAATCTTACACTCTCAAGTTGAACGTTGTGAACATAATTAATTTTTCCTGTAATATGTAGTGTCAGTATGAATATCAGTTTCCTTACAGCGCTGTAACATGGTGATGTTCTCAGAGAATATTGAGAAATAGAAGAATTTGCCCGCTGCCAAACATCAGCCATGAAATCTTTGTGTGTCTAACAGCATGTAGTGCCAATGAGACTCGTGTGTCTACTCCCTTTTCTTCCTGCCGCAGAGGAGTTAAAATGGGCAGAGGAGTTTATTTTAATGAGCATCATGTCAATGCATTTCCAGCTATATCTGTCAGCTGATATAAGGTGCTTAGTACAAAACACTACAGCTGGTCTAACTGTAATTGAAACTGTAATGGAAAATGAGCAAATTTAAAGAATGAGCCATCTTTTTAGAAAATTTTATCCATTCATGATCCTTATATAGAATTTAGGCTGAAAATTTCTGGTTAAACTCTCAGGTAGATATACATAGGTTGAAAACAGAGAAAAAAAAGAGGGAGAGAGGAAGACGGGAAGAGGAAGTTTAGATAGGTGATAGATAGATAGATAGATAGATAGATAGATAGATAGATAGATAGATAGATAGATAGAATATACACACTGCAAAATTTGCTGTATATATATATACACACACTGTATATATATACACACACTGCAAAATTTGCTGCTACGAAAAATCTGTTTAGACCCAATTGTTGTAAATTAGACTCACAGAGTTTTCAAACCAGTCTTATGATCATCATTGCATGAGACCTCTGGAAACATTTAATTTAATAAATTGGGAATGGGAATCTGTACTCAGACTCCCAGTCTTTCCCCCAGGAAATCCGATTCTGTTGATCCGGGGTAGGGTGTGAGAATCTACTCTTTTTAAACAAGCATTCTGAGGTGATTCCAAGGTCTCGCTCAAGAACTGGGGTTCACAGGTAATATGCTCTCTGAATTCCCACATATCAACAAACGTCTCTTTTTTGTTTCCCTCCATGAAGAATATCTTGCCTGGAGAGTGGACCCTTTCCCTTTACTGGAGGAATGTGAGAGCTTCTAAGGACCTGTTCTAGGTGGTGACACTAAACACACAAATCCTTTGTCCTCATGGCACTCATGTTCTAGTGGGAAAAAAGATACAATAAACAAATACTCAATATAAGAGCTAATGATAAGTGCTATGTAGAAAAGAAAGCAGAGTAAGGAAAATAGTAAGAGAATGACCAGGAAAGGGAGGGGTTGCTAGTTTATTAAAATGCAGGGAGTAAGCAGTCTTCCTTGGTAAGGTGATAATTGAACAAAGAGGGAGCTGCCGGGTGAAGCCACAACTAGGAGGTGATTGTGACTGACTAGATGTGAGCAAGGGGAGATGTCATGGAGGAAGTGAGAGAAGAAAGAAGATTGCTGAGATGGGAACAAGTAGTGAGTTTGAGTCTGATACATTCTGACCTCTGATTTGAAAGGATCCTTCTAGCTTTTGTGTTCAGTAGACGCTATACCTGACTATTGCAGTAAAGCCAGAGAGTCGGGTGGCTTTGACCAACAGTTTGGAACAAAATTTCACAAGTTTGTCTGCCTCTTCTCTCATATGAATTAGATGACAACAATATTCCATAGTCTTCTGACTTTCACATTTCAAAGGAAAAGAACAAGACCAGTCTGACTCTTTTTACTTTTTTATCAAATTGTACTCTCTCCTTGGAAACTTGCAAGACTTTCCTGTTTATCATTGAGCTAAGATTCCCTATGAAGTTGACAAAAGATATACTAAGTGGAGTACCAAAAGATAGAGTTGGGTTGTCAAATGAAGGTCAGGACACCCCAAAGTTGGGGACAAGAAAACTATTAGAAGTCCTGGGCAAAATGGGTTAGGGGCAGAAAGTCAACTTTCCGCACCCACCTTGGGACTTTCTTTACCTGTCTGCTTGGGAGGTTGCCCTATGCCCACCTGTCTCAGCTCAAACCAATTAACCTAAGCACCCACCTCCCAACCTGGATAAGCATCCTATGTCCTATGTTTTTGTCATCACTTTCCTTTGCCCAAAAAAAGGGTCAGAATTATATTTCATGATAATTTTATTTACCACACATGTTACCAACATTTCACTTCTATGTCTACTTTCATCTCTACTCACAAGCATCTGTTCTAGATACTCGCTTAGTACTTAGATAGATCTAACTATCTATTCATATGTCTTGGTGACCCTGAAAGAACTTGGATATATTTATTTGAATGTATAAGTAGAAATTCTGCTTTATTTAGATGCATTTCTTGATTCATTTTATTTCATATTTGGCCAAAAGCTGACTTCATATCTATAAAAAGTTAGTCTGCTTTTGGATGTAGTCAGGGAAGAGCCTTGGAGAAAGTATTTATTCCTTGGGCAATTTGGCAAGGGATAGGGAGAGGGGAGTAAGATGAGTAGGGAAACCTGACTGAATAAAGTGTAAGTGAGACAGACCCTCCCTCTGCTCCATAGGGAGAGTGAGAAGATAGGCTCCAGGAACAATGTCAAAAAATGAGCAAGTTTGGTGGTGGGTGTGGTATGGTCACATACATTTACAGAGTCATGAACCTGTTCCCTTAAATCAAATACAGTGTTATAAACCAATGTTATCTCAATTATAAAGGAAGGAAGGAGGGAAGGAGGGAAAACGAGAAGGAAGAAAGGAAGGAAAGGAAAAAGAAGTATTTAATGGGACATCACTGCAGAAAAGCAAAAACAACTAACATTTGTTCATGATACGTAGAAAGAAAGAAGAGCTATAAAAATAAATCATTTCTTACATTGTTCACTCTCCTTCCTTCCTGCCTCCCCAGCCATTGGGATCTGTCTTATTCCCCCTCCTTCCCTGTCACCCACAATCACCACATTTTCTCTCTCATCATTCGGTGAACATCTTCATCTGCTATTTCTGTGTTTTCAGATGAAGACACATTTCAGCACATGTAATGTGCAGCCTAGAAGATACATGTGCAAATGTGGATGAAGGGACACGAAGACCTAGAGAACTAAGTGGGCGAGATGCCCAGCCATTGGGCAGAAGATGAAGATGAACAAAATCCAAAGAGCCACCTGGAGAACAGATGGGGACCGGGAACCAGAATGCTCTTCCCAAATCTAACGGAAGACAGAAAGGCTGTCCAAAGACTTGGGGTGGGGGGTGGGCAGGGAGAGTGAGCAATGCAGAGACAATCATTAGCAATAAGCTGCTTTCATAGAGACTGTATCTAAAGCAGATCCAGACAGAATAAAGATTTCCATTAAAAGTTTACAATATACCCAACTGGTTCTAGTGGGAAATCTCACAGGATGCCACCATTTTCAAATATAAAGTATCCTCCTTGCTCAGTGGGTATATTTGTTTTTAAAAAATGAGTAACATAAAATGTTCATTGTGGAGAGTTTTTGATGATAAAGTGTATCTCAGGAGATCTCTTCAGTTGCTGCAATGTCACCTCGTATAGAACTTTCTCCCTCTCACTTCATTCTTCATTAAGTTGGAATTGGGATAAAAGAGCAGAATGAGTCATAAGGTCCTGTTCCAAGTAATTAGAGAGTTTCTTCTTTTATCTAAATGTGCCTTGTTAAAGTATATCAGTGTCAGCCAGGTTAATTGGAACTTTAATACATAATTGATGTTAATTTATGGCCCTTTTTGTTCCAGGATGCTACAGCAGACCTTAAAGTCAGGATACAGTTTTTCTTGTTATTAATTATATACAGAAAGCCAATATCCCCTTTGAGAAGAGACTCATGTCATCTGCAGCTTATTAAAGATAAAGTGTGTCAGTTATAGGTCACTTTGGCTGTGTAAGTTCTCCCTAAATTCTATATAACTCCATAATAACATAATATACTAATCACATAAGTAAGTTAGGGTTTTGAACTCAGGCTTATGTATACTATATGTTAAAATGTTTAACGTACAATATTCAAAGTGCATTATACTTCTATGAATTCACTATATTCCACACAGAGTCACAGAATTTTAGTTTCATTTTAGAAATCAGTACATTATCTTGGAAACAAAAATATATCCACAAATATAAAAGTAATAATATTGCCATAACTGAGGCTACTGTATGAATACAGAATGCCAAATAAAGAATATGGAATTCAAAGTTTCTTGAATAGTTTCCATTGAATTCCAGTTCTTATTAATCACTTTTTTGAAGATAGCAGGAGAAAAAAGGTATGTCCCAAATCCAACAAAAAGTTCTGTGTTCTAAATTTCTCCCACTGTGAAAACTAATGCTAACTTAATAATTCAGTAAACAAGAGTCCAGGATCACGCAAAACGATGAGTCACATAAATCTGTAAGTTGTCCAAATTGCCTTAGCCAAAACCTTGAACTAGAATTGAGGGAAGGGTTATATCCAGCATATGAACTTACTTGATGAGTAGTAGTCCTAGATTTGTTGATGGGCAAAAGATACTATATAAGCTAACCTCATCCAGTCATTATATTGTTTGAAAAGGTGAAGAATGAATGGCTTTATATAAACTTCTGGATTTTTTTCTGATTGTCATCATGTTCTTTTCAATTTAGCATTACAACCATGAGATTAGATATGATATTATGTGATAAATGGCAGGGTGTCTCACAATGGAACATGACACAACATGATGTATCAAGTTTCCTTTGAACCCTTCTTGGGATCCAGTATCAGCCAAAAGGAGGTCATTTTAATTATCAGATGATTAATTAATTAGAGAGTTAATTGTCAGAGGTAGATGAATCCAAAGGCAGTGTGGTTCTGTACATGCATGTTTGTACACAGAAGGAAACATGAAATTTTAAAATGTGTCTCCTAAATAAGAAGGAAGTAAAAGTTAAAGATATGAATTATTTTTCATTCAAGTACCATTCAAGAATAACTACTACGTATTATGTCAAATGTTGTGTAAAGCATGCTCAGAAGTAAAGAATCTTTCCTGCCCTCAAAGGGCTAATATTCAAATTAGAAACAGAAAAACTTTCCTAGAAACAAACTGGATATTTAGAGAGTACATAAGTATTTTTTTTTATGTTAACAATAAAGGAACAATTTCTAAGGCAATGAATTTTAAAATATAAACTATTATGCCATAGTACTTTGCCACTGTTTGTTTTTTAAGGTAAGCTACTCGGGAAACGGTGACTGACAGAGCAAAGTTTTTTGAAAACATAGTAATGAAACCCCAATATCAAACAATAAACCAAAAAATGAAGATCCTGTGTAACATTTTAATATATCAGCCTTTAACGCTATTACCTACTTTTTTATTTTTCTGCTAAAATCAGATTCAGGATGTGATGATAGTCCGTTCCTCATTTTTATCTAATGAACAGTATTATACCTATGGGACCTCTCATTTCCTATATCTCTTGCTTCCAGGAAGAACTTGAGAGGTAAAAGGCTGTTGATATTATAAGTTCTTTTATACATATTTAGAACAAATGTTTCAACTATCAATGGCAATTAAAGAATCATACAGAATCATTGTCAAATACATTTGTTAAGCACCTATTTGCATGAGATTCTGCCCCCAGACATTATTAAAACAAAATTAAGCATGTAATTAGTGATCTGCAATCTCAGATGCAAAGTACTTTTCATTATTCCAAATTAATGAAGGGGTTTTTGTTTGATTTTTTTTGCCCAACATTTGCAATTACCTCCAATGACCTTTCTGGACTCCAGTCTCCATTTGTGAAATGAGGATGTACTATCACTCACAGAGATGGCTAGCAACTTTGCAAAATCATTTGTATGTATGTACTCCACAAACTAGCCAGTCCTATCCTTGGCCTTTCCTATTCCCTGAGGCAGAATAATATCAAAATTAGGCCAATTAATAAGCCTACAGTGAATAGCCTCTACATATTCAAGTGAAAGAAAAATTGTATATCTCTGACTTTGAATCAAAGCTAGAAATGACTAAGCTTGGTAAGGAAGTCATGTTGAAAGCTGACATAAGCTGAACTCTAGACCTCTTGTGACAATTAGCCAAGTTGTAAATGCAAATGAAGTTCATGAAGGAAATTAAAAATGCTACTCCAATGAACACATGAATGATAAGAAAGTGAAATGTCTTTATTGTTGATATGGAGAAGTTTTCAGTGGTCTGGATAGGCAATCAAACCAATCACAACATTCCCATATGCAAAAAGCCTAATCTAAAACAAAGTCCTAACTCTTTAAAATTCTGTGTAGACTTAGAGAGGTGAGTAAGCTGCAGAAGAAAAGCTCGGCGCCAATAGAGGCTGGTTCATGAGCTTTAAGGAATGAAGCCACTTCTATATCAAAGTACAAGTTGAAGCAGCAAATGCTGATGTAGAAGTTATAACAACTTAAACAGACTATCTAGCTAAGATAGTTGATGAAGATGGCTACACCAAACTACAGATTTTCCACATAGACAAAACAGCCTTATACAGTGATTTATCACTTAATGATGAGGATATGTTCTGAGAAATATGTCATTAGGTGGTTTTTTCATTATGTAAATATCACGGAACAATAACACAAACCCAAATGTTATAGCATGCTACACATCTAGTTATAGTTATCTAGGGCCACCATTGTACGTTTTGGTCCATCATTGACTGAAACATTATTAAGTGATTCTTGATACACTAGATGTCATCTAGGATTTTCATAGCTAGAGAGAAGAAAATGCCTACATTTTATGACCTGGTGATTCTCTTGTTAGGGACTAAGGCAACTAGTGACTTTCAGTTGAAGTCAATGCTCATTTACCATTCCAAAAATCCAAAGTCTCTGAAATATTATTCTAAATCTACTCTGCCTGTGCTTTATAAATACAACTACAAAGACTGGATGACAACACATCTGTTTACAACAGAGTTTACTGAATTTTTAAGACCACTGTTAAGAAATACTACTCAGAAAAAATGATTCCTTTTAAAATATTACTGCTCACTAACAGTGCATGTAGTCAGTCACCCAAGAACTCTGATGGAGACATACAATGAGATTAATGTTGTTCTCAAGCATACTTATGCAACATCTGTTCCATGGGCAACATCTGTGATCCATGGACAAAGGAGTCATTTTTACTTTAATATCTAATTTTTTAAGAAAAACATTTTGTAAGCCTATAGCTGCAATAAACAATGACTCCTCTGATGGATCAGGGTAAATTCAACTTAAAGCCTTCTCAGACATATTCATCATTCTATATACAGTGAAGAATATTTTTGGTTCATGTGAAGAGGTCAAAATATGAACACATACAGGAGTTTAGAAGTTGATTCCAACACTGATGGATGACACAAATACTTCATATGCACGATGTCATTTAATTATCAAATAACCATTATGAGATACTGCCATAGAATGCTCAGTCTGCTATAACAAAAATACTGTAGACTGAGTGGCTTATAAGCAACAGAAATTTATATCCCACAGTTCTGGAGGCTGGAAAGTCTAAGACCAAAGAGTCAGCAGATTTGGTGTTTGGTGTGTCTGCCTCCTGGTTCACAGATGCCTTATTCTCACTGTATTCTCACATGACTGAAACCCTGTGGGGCCCCTTTTATAAGAGCATGAATCCCATGCATGAGTGATTTGATGTGATTACCTAATCATTTCCCAATGGTCCCAAAGATCCCACTCTAAATACCATGATATGGAGGTTAGCTTTCAACATGGGATTTTGGAGGCAACACATTCAGTTTATAATAGATTTGTACTATGATCAATCCCCATATTGTTGCTTTGGAAATTGAGACAATGAGCTTAAGAATGTGTTCAAGACTGATGGTAAAAATAGCAAAGTACTGACTGGAATCCAGTTATCCCTGACACCAAAATCTGTGCTGCTAGTTATTATAGGGGTAAGATAGATATATTTTACCATCAAAAGCAAACATGAATGCTTTATTATCTAATGGACACACACCCTCTAAGCCAAGCAGAAAAGGAATCACCAATTTCTGATCCTGAGTATCCATGTAATTGCTCCCCCTTAAATTCTGTTAGCAGCCACCACAAGCCCCTACCTCCCTCTTGCATCCCCCTGCAAAGCATTAGCTTTCCCCCCTCCCCATCTGATCCTGGCCTTTATCTACTATAAAGCGATGCGGAACATTGTGAGTGATTACTGTGGACACTTCAGCACCTACCAAAGCAATTCTGTGGTGAGAGATAATGAATTAGGAGACTCCAGAATTAAAACATATAAATATGATATATGAAAAATGAAGGATATTTATATGGTATCATTTAATTGTATCAAGTGAAGATACACTTTCTTTTTTTTTAAGATTTATTTTTTTATGCATACAGGAGCTGGGGTACAGGCCAGAGGTATGGAGGTGAGAGGATCCACCAGAGACAGAGTGGGGAACAGAACAGGCAGACTGACCAAAGTACACCGCTGAGGTAGCAGCAGGCAAGTCAGGAGAGGTCTGCTGCGCCATGTGGGTTGCTCCCTGGCCGGCCAGGGGACCGAACTTGTGCTGCAGAGGCTGCAGACAGCGTCATAGCTTGCGTCTTAACCCCTTGAGCCACCAGGAAGGCCCTAAAGATACACTTTCTTTATTGAGATTTCTGCCATCAACAAGAAAAACTTAACATACATGGGTACTCAGTTTAAGGACAGGGGTTAATTGTTCCTACAGAAGAGTGAAGGAAAATTGACAAAATGAAATTACTAATCAGTTTCCATATAAGTACAAAAGGCCACCAACCTTTCAACTACTATATTAAATAGGCAACAATGACTAGGAGAAAATATTCATTGTCATGAATGCATGTTATGAAAATACCACCCTGGTAATGGAAGGGATTATGCTAAGTGAAATAAGGCAGAAGGAGAAAGACAAATACCAGATGATTTCATTCAGATGGGGAATATGAAGAAACAAAGCAAAGGAACAGACAAAACTATACCAAAACAAACCTATAAATTCTGACTGCAGAACTGAAGTTGGAGGGGTTGGGGCAATGACAACAAAGTGGAGGGAGTTGAGTCAACTATGGTGGAGAGTTATTGATACTTTGGTACTCAGCATGGTGTGGTAACATACATTCGAAGAGGTGTGAGTCTGTACTCCTAAAACATACTGTATTGTATACCAACATTATTTCAAAATAAATTAATTAATAAAATTATAATAAAAAGAAAAAAGGAAATACTACCTCAGAAGGACACAAAATGACAGCATAGGAGACTCCTGAACTTCCTGTTTCTCATGGACAATCTAAATGTATAGTTACACATGAAATAGTTCCCTCTGAGTGAATTTCAAAAACTAACCTTATAACTCCTACACATTGGACAAATAAGAACCCATATTTAGAATGTAAGATGTGCAGTCACTTTAGAAAACCATATGGAGGTTCCAAAAAAATAGAAACTAAAACTATCATATCATCCAGTAATTCTGCTCATGGATATTTACCAAAAAAGAAAATCATGAAACGCTAATTCAAAAAGTTATATGCACACCTATCTTCATTGAAACACTATTAATAATAATCAAATGTGGATCCAATCTAAGTGTTCAACAATAGATGAATATATTAAGGTGTGATTTTATATATATATATGCAATGAAATACTAATTCAGCCATTCAAAGGATGAAATATTGCTGTTTTCTTCAACATGGATGAAACTTGAGAACATTAGGCTAATTAAGTACAAAGAAGAATGACAAATATTGTATGATTTTACTCATTATGGAATAAAAAGAAAAGCAAAAGCAATCCAACAAATACAAGAGAAACAAAAACAAATCCTTAGACTCTGGAAACAAAACGATGGTTACCAGAGAAGAGGGTGGGGAGATAGAACAACTTGGTGATGGAAGGTGATTGGATATTTTGGTGGTGGGATGGTGTGAAAGATACAGTTGCTGAGATGATAAACTCTATACTTGAATCTTACAGAGTATTATAAACTAATGGCGCCTCAATAAAAAGAAAATAAGACGGGGCCTCCCCGGTGGCGCAGCGGTTGAGCGCTGGGTTGCGAAGCTGCCCGCAGCCTCTGCAGAGCTGGTTCGATCCCCGGCTGCTCCCCGGCCACCAGAGGAGGGTCCCACATGGCGCCCAGACCTCTCCTGCCGCCCGCTGCTCCCCTCAGCAGTGTACTTCGTCATTCTGTCTGCTCTGCTCCCCGCTCTGGCTCTGGCGAATTCTCTCACCCTTCCGCGCTTCTGACTGTACCCAGTGCTTGTATAAATAAATAAAAAATAAATAAATCTTTAAAAAAAAAAAAAGAAAAAGAAAACAAGAGGAAGTACCCACAATGGGACAAGCAGGAAAGGCCAACATACTCTTGCCATAAACCCCACCCCAGCATAACCCCCCACCATTGGGAAGGAGCCTTCAACTTCCAGCTATTCTCTGAGTAGCAAAGGGTTTGGATTGCACATCTAGCACTATTTTAAGGTTCCTGCCTGAGGAACAGTACCCCAAAAATATCTGAGCCAGTAATATGCTGAGCCAATTCTACATCTCAAAAATTATGACATTAATGTTTTGATTGAGCTGACTATCTTGCTAACACTGTTAGAGCCTCTAAGAGCAATAAATGAAAAAAGAAAGGAGGAAAAAGGGAATCAGAAGAAAAGGAGAAAACGGCATATCCGTCACCAAGGCACTTGTACCCCTTTACCAGGGGACACCTCCGAGTGCTAGTTTGAAAACAATCAAGAACCAAAACCTCACTTTGTCCCTGCACCTCCACTCTTTACTGTTCTTTTTTTTTCATTAAGATTTATTTATTTATACAAGAACTGGGGTACAGGTCAGAGGCACAGGAGGGTGAGAAAATTCACCAGAGACAGAGCGGGGAGCAGAACAGACAGACGAACCAAAGACACTGCTGAGGGGAGCAGCAGGCAAGACAGGAGAGGTCTGCCTTGCCATGTGGTTTCGCCCTGGCCCACCAGGAATCGAACGCACACTGCAGAGGCTGAGGACAGCTTCACAGCGTGGTGTTCAACCCGCTGCACCACCGGGGAGGCCCTCTTCACTGTTCTTTGTCCACTCTCCATGCAACAATCTGAGTGACGGCCCACACATATAAATCAGAGCTCGAACTGTGAACTTGAACTTCTCATGGTTTCCCATTTCACCTACTAGGGCAAGAAGGGGAGGGGGGCATGGTACCTCCTCACTTTTGAGAACAAAGTGCCACAAAGACTTAGATATCTTGGGCCCTGCTGACTTTTGACACCCCATGTCCAAACTCACATTTTCACTCTCATTAGTGTTAAATGCCTTCTTTCCATTTTTTTTTCTTTCTAGATATGCCAAGTTTTCACCTATTTTAGAGGCTTCAGCACTGGCCAGTCCTTCCCCTGATATGCTGCTGTGATTTTCAGTGAGATCTCAGGTCTTGTGTGACCCACCGAGAAAAGGAAGCCAGTGCCTTACCCCACCTGCAAAATTCTGCCATGTCTTCTTCACAGCACTTCTCACCACCTGAAATTGTCATATCTACTTGGGTCTGGATGGATCATCTGTTGCTTCCTACCAGAAAGTCAACTCCAAGAAAGCACAAGCTATGTCCATTACACGTACTTGACTTCAATAAATATTTATGGAATGAGTAAATGAATGAAAGCAAGGCAGGAAAAAAACATGCCAATGTTGACTAGTTATCCAAGAGCACTCCAGGAATTCAATGGAGCCTAAAGGACAAATAGTAGTAAACCACTCGGAATCTATTGAACTAGCTCTCCTTCACTTTTCTTCTCACTGGTGGGGACTACCTCCCTCAGCATCTGCAAAATTCAAACATATAACCCAGAAAGTAACTGCTAAGTGCTTATTTAATTGAATAACTTTATTTTTAAACAATTCCACATGGTGTGCATCACTTCTGAGTAGAAGTTATAAGAGCCAGCTTGGGGCTCACGGAGATTTTTCCAGCTAAGACCAGAAGTGTCCCAGTAGAGATGGCTCCAGATCTTGAGTAAAGGCAAAGTGAAGCAGAGCTGCAAGTAACCCAAAGTGGTGTTGATGTAAGAAGAAAAAGAAAATCTACTCCAAGTGAGCTCCTTTCCCATCTCTTAATCTCAAACCTAACCTAACGAAATTACATGGGATGTGGAATCTGGTCAGCTTTGTCTCTGTAGTGTAAATGCTGTAGTGTTTTTGCCTTAGACAAGATTGTAGCTTTATATCAGGCTTTTTATTCTGGGTACACATAAGCAAAGAAAAGAATTTTAAGCCCCAACTCTCTCTCCATTAAATAGCCATACTTCCTTGCTGAGTTTTATATCATTACTACTTTGAATAATTGTATGCCATTTCCATTCCCTGACACTATGTCCTTAGGAACACCAGAAGGATCTTATGTTCAGTTGGAATGAGATATATGCAGAAAACCCCTAAAGAAGCAAAGTTCCTTTCTGTAAGGGGCAAAGACAAATGAAAGAGCTACGAGAAGCACATATTGGGTGGTTATTTGGGAACCAAGGAGTTGACAGATCTTTTCTTGGTTTGACAATAGGTTTTGAGTTTGGTGTTTGTCAGACTAAGATTGTGATACCCTTTTATTTCATGGCTTGTGTCTTTAAAATAATTCCGAGGCCTAAAAAACCTTGGCAAATAAGCAAATGTGTTGCCTCAAATCAGCAAAATTTCCTCATATCTTAGATTGCACAGTATTAGCTATAGCAAATTAATTTGTATATAAGAGTGTCACTTATACTTACGAAATAATTTTCTTTAACTTCTGAAAATCACAAAGTATACACATGCACAAACACACACACTTTCACTCTTCAGAAAAGGAGATTAGCCTCATGTGCATCAAACAGTTAAATCTCTATCAGGTAAAAGACAGTTTACAAGTTAACAAGAAAAAGACAACTGACACAATAATAGATACATTAGTAATATGAAAAAGCAATTGACAAAATAAGAAATTCAAATGTCCTACTAACATTTATTCATTCTTTTATTGAGTCAATCAACAAATATCTATTGATTATCAAGTATGACATTACATAAAACATCAGGTATACGGTGATGAGCAAAAAAATGACCCTGCTCTGAAAGGGTTTATAGTATAACATTAAACTTGATTTACAATCAAAGAAATTCAAATTAGAATAGTTTTATACTTATTAAATGTTTCAATTTACGTTCTATAAATTTGACAGGCTACACTAGATATCTTAATATTTTTCGAACTTTGTCTTGGTAATTCCAAACCAGGGAATATTTCATAAAACAATAATAAGAAAGATGCAATCGGGTTTCCTTACAAGGATGCCGGGGGTGTTATTTATAATAGCTGAAGCCAAAAAACAGAAGTCAACCATTGGTAATTTTTTCTAAAAATATTTAATGTCATTGGAAAATTCTTACCACAAAAGTGTTTGAAAAACAAAAATCGTGATACTAACTGAAAGATAGTGATATCAACGTATGGATGTATAGTCTACATTTTCTTGAGTTAAAGTGTTAATCTAATAATTAAGAAAAAAATGTTTTAAAATTAATTGCTATGAATACTTTTGAAAACAATAGCCCCTTCTAAGTCAACTGCCAAACAAACCGTCTTATATGCTCTTTTGCACAATTTGGGTCCATTACTTAGGTTAAGCAAATCCTCCTGATGCTGGAAGCAATGCAAATAAATCCTCTGAATTGTCTGAGCAATAATATGTTCCTTTATCGTCTAAATTGTCTCTAGGCTTCAGAATTTGGCTTGACACTCACCCATGCCTTTCTAAAAGAAGCAGAACTTATAAAATCATTTTAAACCCTCAGACAACCGAATTTGACTCAAGAATGAAATTTTCGGGGGGCGGGGAGGGGAGGGATTGGGGTCAAAATAAGAGGGTCGCAATTGTATGGGTAATATAAAAAATAAAATTTATAATTATAAAAAAAAAAAAGACTGGAATTTTCTCCGTGTTGCCCCCCTCGCGAAGGTCCCCACCCAGCCGGCCATCTGCAGATGGCAGCCTCCCGCGGGAAGCCCGGCAGCTCCACTGCCCGCCTGGGGGAGGCCCCTGGGCCCTCGCTGGGACTGCAGAAACCTGTTCGAGCCATTCCTTTATGGCTGAACATTCTTATTTACTAAATATTTATTTAGCTCTCTGAGGACTTAGAACTAATCACTGCCACTTCTCTTTAATAATAAATGGTGAACTTCAAATGCGGCAGAACTCCACCGACTAATCAATCAGTGCTCGCCGGGAGGTGCAAAACTACAACCCGCCAGTGGACATGAAAGACTGAACATTTCCTGTTCCAGCTCGCGGCCTCCCGGAATAAACTTAAACCGAGAGGGAAGTTGTTGCTGCGGCCGCCCTCGGCGCGCGGGCCGCGGGAGCCCAGCATCCATCTGCCCACGGCCGGGGCGACCCGCCTCTTCCCCTTGCGCTCCGGGGACCCTCAAAGCCGGCGGCTCTCGCCCGCTTCACAATCTGGGCTGCTGTTCCCTTGGGCTTTTCATGCTTCCCTTTAAACTCTGTTCAGTTGCAAACCAATTAGCCCTTTCGGTTTGCAGGGGCGAGCGCTGGTGGAGCGTCCCGCGCGCCCCGCGCGCACCTCGCCCCCGCAAACGCGTGGGCTTGGTACTGTGGGCTTTAGGGCAGCTGTCCCGCGGCTGGTGGAGAGGGGCCACCATCCAGGGTTTAGTCGGCTAAATCCTTTTTTATTATCAGGAAAGGTAAAGCCGCTTTGATGGTCTCATTGTGGAATATGAAAAACAAATTATAAGGACGACCCTGAACACTCTATTATCCTTAAAGTTGCGCGGTCCCACCTTCATCTGCTGCTGATTTGGAAATGCTACTGGGGCTGCGGAAATGTTGGAAGTTTTTTGTGGGGTTTTTTTTTTTTTTTTTTTTTGGTCCCAGGTATAAAGATAAAGATATTGAATATGTGTTTGAGACATTCGTATTTAATCTAAATTCCTATTTATCCAAGATGTAATTTGAATTCTATTTTGCACATCCTGATAAAGGCATGAGCGTTTGAGGTCGAGCTCGCCATAGTTTTCTAGGCCATACTATAGCTTTAAATGAGAGCTTTATTGCCCCCCCCCCAAAATTATTCCATCATGGGTGTAATTATGTCATCTTTGTAAAATGGAGACCCAAACAGATCTTAAATTTTCCTCCAAATTTAACACATTCTTGTTACATTCTTCAACCTGAATTGAGAATAGGTTGCTAGCGCCAGGGGAACTGATGTTAAATTTGCTTTGTTTCATTCACAGAGAGCCCAGCAAATGTACTTTTTAATTCTACCCATTTACTCTCTGTGTATGGAGGGAAAGAGAAGCGCTTTCGTACCACCCATCAATAAAAATACAGCGGGCATTCGCAGCGATGTGCTTGGAGTGCCCCTGTGTGGACGAAGGTGAGCACTACAGTTTCTTTCTTGACGGTGAATTTGATTGCTGCTACTATCTTTGAAAACTTGTAGTTCTTTACCTTTGCCCACAGGAGGTTGAATGTTAATTTTCCAGTAACATCTGTGAGTTAAATCTCACTCCTTTTCTTCCATGGAAACATAAATATTTGCTGGAAACAATGAATGTGTGACTCCTACTGGCAAATGCTAAAGTTCAAGAGCCAGGATCACTGTGTGCTACTGGAATGGGATGAGCAAGATGGGTAACCACCCACTGCTAAGCTACATCTCCCTGAATTCCCCTCAACAAATGTTCTTCAGAGAGAGTAGATGCACAGACTGGTCATTGGCTGTTGTTTACTCTACAGTAACTATGTCTGGCTATAAATGCCAGACTTTTTTTGCAAGCTTCCAATTAATTGCTGCCATAGAAAGTTGCCTACTACTCCATCCTCAAAAGTTGATTACAGAGATGAATTTAAGTACTCAGAAAGCCAGAACAAGCGTGTTTCCACTTTACACAACTTATATGTCCCTAAAAATGTGCTTATTGGGCCAATCACATATTTAATTCTCTGGTGAAACTGGTTAAAGAATGAAACCTTGTCATGAGCCTCCTGTTAAAAATGCTTAAACTCCCTTTCAACTCTAAATAATTTGCTGTTTTGTAAATCTGAATTTTTGTAGAGTGGGTTTTCTCAAAATAAAAAAGCCTGTTCTATATTTTTGATTTCTCTCTCAGATGGTGAACCTTTATCTGAGTCATATATTCAAGTTTTACTCCAAGTGGAGCAGTTTTTATTAGAATGCTTTTAGCTGTAAGTAACCAAAACTCACATCTGCCTTTACAATGAAGATAGTACATCGGCTTATATAGCTGAAATTCCAGTTCAAGCTTCAAAGGTTGATCCAGAGTCTACAATAGTGTCACCAAAATAATAGTTTCTTTCCATTTTCCTGCTCTATCTTCCCAGGTATTGGCTTCGTCCTAAAGGTGCTTTAATGAAAACACTAACTCTGTCATCGCTGCATGAAGGAAGTAACTCAGTGTTCTCGAAGAAAGAAAAACATGGAAATGACTGAGTCATTTTCAAGATATTTTCTCAAGAAGGAGAAAGTCTGTATATTAAACTGTATTTAAGAAAAAAAAATTGTTTTGTGCCTGTTGAAATCCATGATGGAGGTACTTACCCTCCCTTTTGCTATCATAAAAGATTTAATATGCCAGTAAGGGGAGGCTGTGGTGAATACCAACATGTACCTCAGCCCTAACATACTACACCAAACTTTTAGCACTAGGAGAGACCTTAGAGAATGTTTGATCCTGCCTCTTTATTGTACTGGAGAAGTAACTAAGCCCAGAGATGGGAAGTAATCATATAAACTTCATTTTATGGGGCCTCTCTGGTGGTGCAAGGAGTGAAGGTGCAACCTATGAAGCTACTGGCAGCCACTGCAGCACCAGTTCGATCCCAGCCAGGGAGCAACCCACATGGTGCGGCAGACCTCTCCTGATTCGCCCACTACTCCCCTCAACAGTGTATTTCAGTCAATCTGCCTGTTCTATTCCCCCACTCTTTCTCTGGTGAATCCTCTTACCCCCACACCTCTGGCCTGTACCCCAGCTCTTGTATGCATAAATAAATAAATCTTAAAAAAAAACTTCATTTTATGCGAACTGAAAAGACACTTAATATGAATGGGGAACAAGCCACTATATGCTGAGATTCATTTATGTGCCAAGAAGAAGCACCTACAAGTCAGTCTTACCCAGAACTTGAACCACTATAGACCAAGCAGAGCCCCTCCCCACACACCCCACATCTCACACCCCATACTCCCTTCCGAGTGAAGGCTGGTGATTACTTTGCACTGATACCCATAGTATCTTCTCTTGATAAAGGTATTTTTAAGTTGAGATACACATACAGAGAAGGTTACATTGTACATTGTAAGAAAATATAACTAGTATATCAAGCTCATGATTTCACCAAGATAATTGTTTAAGATGAGACTGTAGCTGATGTGTCAGTGATACTCTCCCTTATACAATGTTTTTAACTTTATAAGATTAAGAAATGCCTTGAACTTTCTACAGAGTCAATCTTATGCTTGAAAGCCAATTTTACACACTACTGTAATCACAGAAAAGTTTTAAATACTCTGGATAGGTACAAAGATTTATGAGAAAAATTTTATAAAGCTTTAAAGACTGTCAATCTCATTAATGTCAAGCCATTGATTTCTTTGCTTTTTTTTTTTAACTTCTTAAAGAGATGAAGCTCGTTGAGTTTCACTCAGCAATGTTCTCACTCCTCTATTTGTTTTGCCAGAAACTGCAAGTCTCTTCTTTATGTAATCTTCAATCTGCCAAATTGAATGCATGACTTGTGTTGGTGTTAAAAGATAATTGCTCATTTGAACATTCTAAATGTAGCCTTCCATGGCAAGTTTACATTCCACATGCAAGATAAAGTGAGTGGGAAGATCATAAAACTGGAGCTGTGAGAAGCACTGCTTGATCATGGTGAATAAGAGAGGTATTGTTGGCTGAATTACCTGTTTAAACTCAGCTGAAGAAGAACTAGTTGTAAATAACCTGAACCTTATTAAAGAGACTCTCGGGGGGAAAGCTGTCAGATTTCTGCTTCTGGCAATGAGAGTGACTAAATATTCCAATAGGTTCTCCCACCACAAAACAAATAAACCTTGGATAAGCTATCTTTTATGGCATTTTCAGCTTGTTAAAAAAAAAAAAGGAAGCCTTCAAAATACGCTATCCAAAGATTTTTTTTAATACAGGGTAATAAGCAGTAATAAAAAGGGAAAAATGGACTGGCCTAAAGGCCAAAGCCAGTGTCAGATCTGAACTAAGTATTGGGCTAGAAGCAAGTGTATGAGGTGAACCTGAGAGTCTCACATTAAGCTGATAGTCTCAAAAGGAGCTGAAGTGTTCCAGGTCAGTAGTCTCCCTGTCTCCTAGCAAAAACAAAGCAAAATGTTTTCTGGAGAAAATCATCCCATTGTGTTCCAGTTACAGGGCAACCCCAGGGGAAACTGGGGTGACCCACGTTTTGAGTCCTCATCCATGCACTGAAGAATTGGGGACAAGACCCAAAAGAAGACATACAGAGAGAAACTTTAAAAAAAAAGAAAAAGATTTATCAACAAGAGAAGTGAGAAGATGGAGGACAGAGAAGACTCATTGACCCGCATGCCCTACCAAGAACACTGCCTATGCTGAGAGAGCAGGATGCACGGTGGAAATTGGAAAAACAAGAGAGAATGCACACGTGTCAATTTGAAGTCAAGCCTGACCACTTAACATGTCCCTAGTCCCTGGCAGCACCCCATTCAGGAGTCAGATTCATGTATGCTGGGAATTGAAATCCTCGGTGCCAGAGATCTCACCTTGGCGTGGAGAGAGAAATGAAGTTCATCCAGGAAATCATCCACTGGCTCAGCGTGTGTGCCGAACTGTTCCTCTAACATCCCACAGATTAAAGGCTAACAAATTGAGCTCAAAATCAAAATCAAAAATAAACATGGAAAGAAGACACCATTGTTTCGATTCATTAGTAACTAAACATTCAGATTACCACGGAATTCATATTTTTGAATTGTCAGACACAATACAAAGTTGTTATATATAAACTGCTTAAAATATTAAAGCTGATTAATAAGAATGAGTAATTGTTAGAGACTCAAAATTTTCTGCAGATTTGAAAAATAAGAGAACTCTTGGGAATGAAAAATATATTGTTGAAAAACAAAGCTAAACAGATTGTTTTAGATTGCAGATCAGATGTGACTGAAGAGAGAACTGGTTAAATAGAAGACATATGCTCTGCAGTGTTTATTACAGAATTATTTACAAAAGCTAGGACATGGAAATAACGTAAGTGCCCACTGATAGAGGATTGAATCAAGAAGGTAGGATATATCCCCCGAAGAATACTATTCAACCATAAAAAGGATAGTATGTTGCCATTTACAGCAAAAAAGAAGTGAGTTCAAGGGAATTACGTGTAGTAAAGCAAGTCATAATGACAAATGCAAATATTGAACACTTACATAGCAGGGAATTTGACAAAGCAAAACACTTGCAAAAATTAGTAAACACTAACAAAGTAAGACTTCTGATAGGGAAGAAAAGGAGGGACAAAAGAGTACAAAAGCTGGTGGTGCAGAATAATATAAACTATTAAACTTGAAGTAATTTCTCATTTACTAACAATTATCCTGAATCACAGTTTCTTAAAAAATATTTGGGTTAGTTTCTATTGTAATCCTGAGTTGAGAAATAAGTTAAATAGGCATTATTTAAACAAAAAAAATTGAATAAAGTCTACTTTATCTCACAAAAAAAGAATTTAGGGGTGAAAAACTACATAGACTTTGTAACTTTTTACTAACCTAAAAGCCCAAGTCATTTTTTTCCTTCTCAGTTCTTCTTTGCCTAAAAGTAAATACAAGCAAAATGTTGTGGTCATTTCTCTAGGTCCCATATCTGTGGGGCCTCTATATATATATGAAATCAATTTTTTTCTCTGTTTAATCTATTTTACATCAATATTACCAGTCAAAGAACATAGAAGGGGGGAAAGAAAAGTTTTTGTCCCCTAAATTCTCTTTCTTCATTGATAAAAATAAAATCATATGTATACTTATACAACAGAAATTGAGCCCATGTATTTAAAACATTTAGAAAAAATTAGCACATATTAAATAACCATAAAATTGTTTTCAGTGTTTCCATGTTACTAATGTTAAAAAAAAAAAAAACTAGAAACCTTGCCACTAACAGAGCAGAATTAAAGAGGTAAAAACCAAAGACAAGAAGCTAATTTTAAAAGTAGCCAAAAGGAAAAGACATTATTTTCAGTGGAGTAACCATAAGATGAACTGCTATCTTCTCAACAGAAACCATAAAAATAAGAAGACAATGTGCTTAAAGAAAATACAGTAACCCGGAGTTTCACATTCACCAAAAAAAAAAAAAATCCTTCAACGATAAAAGCAAAATGGAAATAGATTCAGAAATACAAAAATTGGATTAATTCATCCCTAGCAGACCTGCAGTAAAGGAAATACTAAAAGGTATTCTTCAGGCATTAAGATAGATAATTCCAGATGGAAGCTCAGAGATGCAAGAAAAAATTGAAAAACAACAGAGAAGATAATATGTGAGTAAATGCAAATATACTTACTATGTAAGTATATCTACTTATATATACTTACTATATTAAAAATATATATACTTTTATATACTTACTATATGAAACAAGAGCGCTATTGTCCTAAGGGGTATTCTATATATATTCTTTTTGAGATATATAGATAGAAGAAAAGTGAAAGGGGTGGAAAGTGTGAGGAAAGAAAAGAGAAGGAAATACAGCAAACAGGGGCCTCCCCGGTGGCACAGCGGTTGAGCGCTGGGTTGCGAAGCTGCCCGCAGCCTCTGCAGCGCCGGTTCGATCCCCGGCTGCTCCCCGGCCACCGGAGGAGGGTCCCACATGGCGCACAGACCTCTCCTGCCGCCCGCTGCTCCCCTCAGCAGTGTACTTCGGTCCTTCTGCCTGCTCTGCTCCCTGCTCTGGCTCTGGTGAATTCTCTCACCCTCCCGCGCTTCTGACTGTACCCAGTGCTTGTATAAATAAATAAATAAAAGAAATACAGCAGGGCCTCCCCTGGTGGCGCAGCAGTTGAGCGCTGGGTTGCGAGGCTGCCCGCAGCCTCTGCAGCGCCAGTTCGATCCCCAGCCGCCGGCGAGGGTCCCAAAAAAAAAAAAAAAAAAAAAGAAATACAGCAAACAGGATGCACTTTGGAGTCAGACAAAACTGGTGATTAACCCTAACTCTCAGTAAGATTTAATATATAAGAAGATAAAAAGAATATTGCCTTATGTACCATAATGATAGATAATTACAATAGTAACATAGATGAGAAAAGTAAGTCAAGTGTTCTCAAGTCTTTCTATCTAGCAGTGGTTCTCAAAGTGTTGTCTGTCCCCAGGTTAGAATCATTGGTATCACTTAATACATTGTTAAAAATGCAAATCATCATTTTTATTTATAGATAAATAAAAATACATAAAAAGCATACATGGCTTGGCCCTAGCACCATCTTCCTCGAAGCCTCCGCACCAGAGCCAAGTGGAGGAAGAAGTGAATGCACAGGCTGAAGCGCAAAAGAAGAAAGAGGAGTGTAGTGCCAGGATGGGCACAGTACAGTTATCTATGATCCAGCAGACGGGTAAAGGAGAGTCTTGGAGCCCTCAGTGAGTTTTCTCAGGCTTTTATTGAGCCTTACATGTATTGCAGCAACCAGGCACACGGCAGGCAGGGAAGCCAGGGGGCCTCCTAGCACCTGGCAAGTCTTCACTCTGGGCTTGTCTCTCTCTCTTCTGGCTTTCTTTCTGCTGCCTCTCCTGCTTCTTCTTGGTGACTATGTCAATACTCCTCCCGGGCCCACAGAGTAAACACCATAGTTTGAAACAATGTAACAACTACAGGTACCCCATAAGGCAAGGCAATCCTAATGGTGGGAGGGCAGAAAAACCTGAAAAACTATGTACACTACATTGAGGCAGAGGTCTAAGTAAACTAGTAACACTCATGAAGCCACAGAAGCAGAAATAAGGAAAGCCAGAGGCCAGGGACGCTGGTACAAATAGTTGGACTGCATGCTACTGTCAGGAACTTTGTCTCAGTGAATCTGGAACATCTGTGACCATCTGATCGCTGCAAACACCTTTGAGAGACCCACCTTCCTCCTACCAAAACCAGTCCCTTTTGGTCCTGTGACATTCTGGACTAGTCTTTTTCTCAGTTGACTGAATGTAACAACGTGTACAATAAATCATCCCTTCTGCTGTCCTGCCTGAAGAAAAAAAAATTTTTAAAAAGAGCTTCATGAAAAATACAACAAAAAACACTACACTAGTAACTAATATGAATTGACTAGCATTTACACAGAGAATGAAAAACTTCGGTTTTCAAACTACAGCACCTCTTATTTAGCAATGTGTAAGGGATACTATTAAATTCTATGAACTAACATTGAAAATTGGCTTTTCATGTTGAAATTAAAATTGCCAAAAATTAAACTTTTAATTTTTAGGTTTCAATATTTAGTAAATAAATTCTGCCATTAGAAAGATATAAAAGTACCCAAATAGCAACAAACCTATCTGGCACTCAGATTTTTATTTATACCATTCTCCAATTAAAATAAAACTAGGGCTCCTTGGAGAAATGACTGACTATGGACTGGGACAGGTAATGCCAGCCTGGAGCATCTTGTAGTGCCAGAAAGTAAAGTAAGGGGCTCAAACACACACACACACACACACACACACACACACTGATGTATGTATTTTAAAGGGGCAGAAGAGTCAACCGAAAGAGCTTCTAATAGCCAAAACTAGAATAAGTTGAGAAGCAAAATAAACAAATTAGCATTGAATTATAGTCCAAATTATAGAATAAATATCAATGAAACCATGAAAAAAGAATATAAATGCTAATATAAATAGATGATTAAATAAATTGATAAAGGCAAAAAGGCAAATATCCATATAAACTAATCCCTAATAAATTAGTTAGATACTCCACCAATAAGAAGGGGAATACAATTTCCCACTCTGTAAATATGGACTGTGTATCAAAACATTTTCAACTGAACAATTTAAAAAAACAACTATCAAATCATGGTTTGCATAAAGCCAGACTTATAACAGAAATTTTTAGTTTTAAATACTTAAGAGACTAAAAATTGATCTAAGAATTCAATCTCAAAAAGTAAGAAAAGAATATCAAAGTAATCGCAAAGAAAATTGAAAGCAAATAAGAAAGGTAAAAACAGAAATAAGTTCAATCCCAGCCAGGGAGGTGACCCACACGGTGCAGCAGAACCTCTCCTGTCTCGCCCGTTGCTCCCCTCTGCAGTGTATTTCAGTCAATCCACCTGTTCTGCTCCCCACTGTCTCTGGTGAATCCTCTCACTCCCCACACCTCTGGCCTGTACCCCAGTTCTTATATGCATATATATAAATCTTTAAAAAAAAATCAAAAACAAGAAAAAGATGTCCACTCTCACTGCTGTTGTTCTGTCATTGTGGAGATTCATCACAATAAAGCCAGGAAAATAAATAAAATGCATATTGGAAATAAAGAAATAAACTTGCCTTTATTTGTAGAAGACAAAATTTTCTACATAGAAAATCCTAAAAAAATCTACAAAGAACCCTGAACTATAAGTTTAGCAAGATAGCAGCATACAAGATCAATATAAAACTATCGGCTGTAGAAATAGACAGCTCATTCCAAAACTTATATTGAAAAGAAAAAAACCTACATCAGTCACCAACAGAGTATCCATATCCAAGTTTCATGCTATCTTTATGGTGTGGCGTTAGAGTTTAAAGCATATAAAATCACGTTTTACTAAAACAATAGCTGCCATTAATATGTTCAATTAAAATAACTTTCCCATCTTGATTAGCTTGTTGGGATAAATATGTGGGATAAATCACATAGCAATATGTGATTTTTTTTTTCTAGAAAATAAGTCTGCATCTGTATTTTCTCATGTATAAGCTATGGAAATAATCAGTGTATAAAAAATATGGTTATGGTATAGCTTCTGTCACTAATCTCTGTTCTTTATATAATGTCTGTTTGAAGATATGTACTAGTTATTATAGGCTCTAGCAAAAAAGGAAGATAGGCAGAGTATGTGTGGAAAATAAAATCCTTAAAATGAGAACAGTAAGACTTTACTTTTAATACACTGCCTATGTTTTTTTGTTACGGACAGAATTGTGTTCTCCAAAATTCAAATGCAGAAACCCTAACTCTCAACATGACTATATTTGGAGACAGAACCTTTAAAGAGGCAATTAAGGTTAAATGAGGTCTAAAGAGTGAAGTCCAAATGCAATATGACTGGAGTCATTAGAAGAAGAGAGACCAGGGATTTGATGAGAAGAAAAGCCATCCACAAGCCAAGGAGAGGGCCTCAGGAGACCCCAAGCCTGCCAATACCTTGATGGTACACTTCCAGCCTCTGGAAGTATGAGAAAATCAGTTTCCATTACCTAAGCCACCCATACTGTGGTCCCTTCTTGTGGTAACTCTAGCCAGTAGTCAATCAAGCATTTGCCTCTAGTTTTGACTTTACCTATTTCTGAAGGCATTTCTGTAAAATAGTGAGCTAAAATTCATGTCATTTGGTCTCATCCCTCACATTTCACACTATTTGTTTGACCCAATCATCTCTCCACCTCCTGTGCATGGCATGTTTCCAAAGTCTCCAGGAAATTCAGGATTGGTTTCTGCTGCACCTCTTTGATTAGCTCTTTTTGCAAGTTTCTGGGTCAATGCAGACCATCACAAAGCCCACTTGGCTAAGGGACAGAAATCAGTAAGGAGGGAGACAGTGGAAACGATAGGGGTTGGGTTCAGAAACCTTGCCACACAGTGCGCTGGCTTTGTTGAGCTTCATGGCACAGACCCATGTTCTGTAAACTTTTCATCTGCACACAAATTGCATTTCACAGCAATGCTAAAAGGGTGGGCTACTGATGCTGCATGTGGGAGGTATGTGCACAAATCCTGTTATCAGATAATAGGATTACTGTGCATGCCTCCTGAGCATGCTTTAAAAGTTTACTCCCAAATCTACATACACAGCCATGGGCCAGCCATTTTATTGCACAACAAATGAAATTGCTGCCAAATCATTTTTAAAGCACTATTATTTTCCTCATTATTTCTGTCATCATTTCTGAGTTGAGCTGCAGCAACAACCATATCAAGTTGAGCATTTTCTTCTTCCCTCTTACATCCACACGGACACACCCCCACCCACCCATGTAACACCAAATTGTTTCTTAGTATTTGTTCTGAAACTCATGGGAAATTATAGGCCTTGAGGAAACTAAGGGGAAAAAAAGAGAGAAAAGAGAATGCCAGGTATTTTAGCAACACTGATGAGGTGTCTTCTTCAAAATGCATAACCACAAAGTTATTTTAAACAGTCCTTTGCCATACATGTTGTCATTGGTTTTGATGTAACGCTTTCACTTAATATTAGCTTATGGGCACCATAGGTGCAGGTTTGAAATGTCATGTACATGACTTCTGCTCTCTGTTGCTCGGAAGACCTCATATTGTACTCCAGCTTCGCCACTCGAGCTAAGGAATTTATTACATTTCCTGAGAGAAGGGAGCTCTCCACCTCACAGGGCTATGGGGGAGCACAATGTGTGGTCAGGAGACAATAAGAGGGTGGGAAAAGGGGAGCTGAGGAGACTTTATTGGAGTTTTCTTGGGAGAGGCAATGTAAAGTAAAAATTTGCTTTACTTTAGTAATAAAGTACTGGATAATGAATGGTGGATTTTGAGCTATGGAGTAGTCTGTAGCTACCCAATACCTGGCCTTAGGGTGATTTAGCTCAGGGAAAATATTGGCCTGGTGTATGAGAGTTAGATAAATGTGATGTTATCATTGCCTTGCATATGACAGGAATATTCCCAATTAGCATTTTTTACTAATTTTAAGAATTACCGAGCCCTGCAAGACCAACTTCTCCTTAGTCAGCAAGGTTTTTAGTGTGAAAACATCAAGATATAGAAAATTTAACATAGTTAATACACTAATCACAAAGAGATGTTTCCACCATTCCATTAGTTCTGTTTTCTTGTGTTTTCAATATCTTTTATCTTTAAGAAGTTATTTTTGTTCCTATTTTGTAAACTGTATTTTTTCCTAATCATTAGCAAATAATGAATTTTATTAAATGTTTTTCCTAAATCAATTTAGGTGACGGTGTGAGTTTCCTCAGATAACATTAACATTTATTAAACTTTGATTAGTAAGGAAGATTTTATTAACTAAAGTAAAGCCAAATTGGTCATGATATAATCTTTTTTATATGTGGTTGGATTTGGTTTGTTAACATTCTCAGAATTTTGAAAAAAAATTTAGAATTTTTACAACAGTTCATAAGTGAAATTGGTCCCTATTTTCCTTTCATGTGTGTGCAGCCTCTATTAGATGTATTAGTATAAGGTTATACTAGCCTCCTGAAATTGGCTGAAAAATGTACTTTTTTTTTTCTATACCAAAAAACTCCATAGAACATTGGCTTTTCCCCCCACTGTTGTTGGGTAGAACTCTCCAGTTAAGTCAGTCAGGCCTTTCTCTGCAAGATAAGATTTAATTAGGAAATTTGTTTCCTTACTATATAAAAGTAGTTATGTTTACTATGTTTATTTGTGTCAGTTTTAGTAAGTTGATAAGCTGGCATCAGTTTCGGTAATTTTGCTATTTTTCTAGGAATACTTTATCTAAATTTTCAATTTTGGCATAAAGTTATTCATACTGTTCTCTTATAATCTTTTTATATATTGATTATTAATGATTTGTTCCTTCTCACATTTTTTCTTGGTAAGTTCCAAAAGAAGTTAATCATTTTTATTAATCTTTCAAGTAACTACATTCTGGCTTTGTTAATCTTCTGAACATTTGTTTTCTATTTCATTAGTTCATGTTCTCATGTTCATGTTTTATTTCCTGGTGGATTCATTTTGTTGTTGTTCTTTTCCAGCTTCTTGAGATTTATGCTTGGTCATATAGTTTTCAACCCTCCTTTTCTCAATATACACATTGAAAGTAATCAAATTTTCTGCAAATACAGCTCTAACGCTATCTTAAGATATGTTATTTATAGCACTTTTACTATTATTCACAAAAAAATTTTCCAACTTTGATCGTGATTTCTTATTTGATCTATGGTTTATTTAAATGTACATTGATTAAATTCTAAACTATGGGCATTTTTAAATTTATCTTTTTGTTGCTGATTTCTAATATAATTATACTATGTTAGAATACTTTTTTTTTTTAAGATTTATTTATTTATACAAGAACCAGGGTATAGGCCAGAGGTACGTGAGGGTGAGAGGATTCACCAGAGACAGAGGGGAACAGAACAGGCAGACTGACTGAAATATTCTGCTGAGAAGTGCAGCTGGCGAGACAGGAGAGGTCTGCCGCGCCATGTGGGTTGATCCTCGGCCGGCGGGGATCGAACTGGCGCTGCAGAGGCTGCGGACACCCTCACAGCCCTGCGCTCAACCACCTGCGCCACCAGGGAGGCCCAGTGTACATATTCTGTATGATTTCACTTCTTTTAAATTTATTAAGACTTTATTTATAGCTCAATATAGTGTTAATTTTCTTATTATTCTTCATGCCTGAAAAGGTGCAATATGCAGCTATTACTGCAATATTCTATACACATCTTTTTGGGCAAATGTGTTCATCATATTGTTCAAATAATTTATTTTCCTTTTGACTTTTTTCTCCCTTTTTTATTAATGAATGGAAAAGATGCACTGTTATGATGAATTTGTTTCTCCTTTTAGTTCTGTCTGGGTTTGCTCTGTATATGTTGATGCTGTCATATTAAAAGCATACAAATATAGAATTGTCATGCCTTCCTGGTGAGTTTTATCTTTTATCATTGTTAAGTAAAGCCCTTTAACTCTAGCAATGCTTTTCCCTAAATTCTATTATTTCCTAAATTCTACCTATTCTATTATCTCCCTAAATTAATATCTATTCTGATATTAATGTAGCTGCCCCAATTTTAAAATTAATTGGGTGGGGGATGGATAAATAGTTTACTTTCAGTCTTTCTGTATCCTTATTACTTAAGTATATTGACCGAAAGAACATTTTTGCATATCTCCAGTCATCCATACAATTTTTAATTCAAATTTTATTGATTTGTTATTTGTTTATACAACGATATAATTATGGGAGTACAGCTTCATACCTCAACATATGCACATGCTTCATTCACCCCCCATCAAAGTTCCAGTGCCAATACACTCACATTACCCCCATCTCCTCCTACTTCCCCCTCCCCTCTGGTAAACAATATATTTTTCAGAGTCTAAGAAGTATCTTGGTTGTTTTGTCAGATCGTTTTCTTTCATTATTTATATTCCACAAATGAGTAAAAACATCCAGCAAGCTATGACTGACTTATTTCACTAAGCATAATCACCTCAATATCTATTTTGTTACAAAAGACACTATTTCATCTTTTTTTTAATAGCTAAGTAGTATTTAATTGAATATATTTCTTCAATTCATTTATCCAATCATCTGTCAATGGACAATTAGGTTGATTCTATATGCTGGCTGCTGTTTATCATGCTGTTATGAAGATGGGGTACATAAGTCTTTTCCTACTTCTATTTTCATATTCTGTGGGAAAATACCTAGAAATGGAATTGTGTGTCATATGGTATTTCCATTTTTAGCTCTTTAGGGAATCTCATGTAGTTTTCTATATAGACTCTACCAATTAACATTCCCACCAACAGCTAATGAGTGTTCCTTTTTCTCCACACCTTCACCAGCATTTGTTGTTTCCCATCTTTTTGATATAGGTCATTCCCACAGGAGTGAAATAATATCTCATGGTGGTTTTGATTTGCGTTTTCTTTTATAAGTGATGTTGACCATTTTTTCATGTGCCCATCTTCATTGGAGAAGCATCTATTTAGGTCCTTTGTCTATCTTTTGATTGGCTCATTTAGTTGATTTATATGTAATAGAATTACTGTTGTCTTTGAGTTTTATTTACAATAACAGTGTGCTATTTGTCTACCAGCTCTAGGTTCCTTTATTTTTTTTCTCTTCTTTGTCTTCTTGTATAGTGATTTTATGTTTGTGCGTTCCATTTACTCTATTTGTTTGAAAGATATACACTTCCTTTAGATGTTTTTAGTGATTACACTAGAGCTGAAAAAATTGTTTAAATATATAAAGTTTAATGTAAACTGAAGAAGTATTTGCAGAAATAACTTATGGTCAACTGTAGAATAAAGATCTTCAGGTTGTTATTTTTATTTGCTTCATTTGGGCACCTGGAGGCAGTAGCAGTTAATATCACTTTGTTTGGAATTTTCTGGGCTGCAAATATGACTTAGAGTTTATTTTTATAACTATCTTTCCCATGCAAGAATTAGGGAAACCATCATTATCTGGATGCACAACCTTTGATGGCCTGGATCCCCATTCTAGCATCCCTAATTGAATGAGACCTCATGACTGCCTCTTAAGAATCAGCAGCAATAATGATTAAGTGCTACATTCACATCCTGAGCTCACATCCTTTGCCAAAATCAGTTCCATACATTCACTATGCTGTTTGCTCTTTGATGCCGTGATATTTTAATTTATAATAAGAAATATATGTTTGGCTTTACCCTGTTTGTGGTACAGAGTCCCTAAAGGATGTCATGTATTATCTGAATGAGTTAGTTTTTGAACTTTGCCTAAAGATAGAGACTGGTTGATGGAAATGTTAGTCCCTCTCCTGACCTCCAAACTGAGGAGAAGGGCAGGAAGTTGAATCAGCTGTGCAGTGATTGAATCAATCTTGCCTATGTAATGAAGCCTCCATTAAAACTTAAAAGGATGTGGTTCAGAGAGCTTCTGGGTTGGTGACTACATGGAGGTGAGTGGCATACTCAGAAAGGGTATGAAAGTTGTGCCTCCTTCCTCCAAGTCTTGCCCTATGCATCTTTTCCAGCTGGCTGTTCCTGAGTTGTATACTTTAGAAACAGGAAGGGTCCTGAGATAAGGACAGGTCAGGACTCAAGGACAGAACTTTGCTGTTCCCAGGGGCTGCTAAACCAGGTAATAGTAATAATCCAAGACACCTGTTGCCATAAATTTCCTTGGCCCATTGTTTTTATTACTAACTTTTCCTCAGCCTATGCATTCCTAAGCTATCTCTTTATAGCTTATCAAGTTGACTGTTAGAAGGGAGTTACAGACCTTGAGACTAGACCCATTCAAACTGGAGTTGCAAGCACACACCTCCATGACCCGTGAGCTACAGCTGACTGGTGCTCACAAATAGCAACAATGGATGGGCCACACTTGGATGGACAAGTGGACTTTAGCCAAGCCCACTGTTTGCTTTCTCAGCCAATAGAGTTTAATTTCTTTGTCCTGGAGCCCAGCCCTAAAGCCTGTATAGATCCCTAGCCTTGGCACCTTGGGGAGTCTCTCTTGCCCAGAAGATATCCCCCAAAGCTCTTTCCTTGCTCTTTTGCTAATCAAGAAATGCTGATTCCTTGCCTGCCCTCACTGGCATCTTTTCAATCTTGAAAAGAGGGTCTCAAGAGCCCTTTTCTGAGCTTGAGAGAAAAGCCTCTTGTTCCATCCTGCCAATTCCAGCAGATGGGGCAATGGACAATGGTTGGTATGCTGTCAGTTTACAGCCAGTATTGGAGAGTGGCATAAGACTGAGGGACTCTGGGCACACTCCTTTGTCTATTGACACTTTCATAATGAAATAATCTAGTAAATAAAATATTTCTGAGTTATATCACTCTAGAAAATTAACCAAAACCAAGGAGGGATTGCTTGGAAGCTATGCTTGTCAGTTGTAGCTGACAATCTGGATTTGATTTCAGCAACTGAAGTTGAAAGTTGTTGGAGGACACTGTCTTGTAGAACTGAGCCCTGAATTTATGGCATCTGACACTATTTTAAGGTAGTGAGTGTCAGAATTGAATTGCAAGTCACACAAAAGGAGTCAGGAAGTTGCTTGGTATGTGGGAATCACCGGCCTACACACACACATACACACACACACAAATTGGAATTGGTGACAGAATCCAGAATCTTTAAGTGTTTTTTAGGGACTAGATAGATGATTGATAGATAGAAAGGTAGATAGGTAGGTAGGTATGTTATAGGACAGGGGGAGGGGCAGCCCAAACCCCGCAAACCTGCCTATTCTAAATGGGTTCTGCCTTCCGCCGCATCAACACAAAACATATAAGACTTTAATGGGAAGGAACTTTAATAAAACTAGGAAACAATACAGGTAATGCAGAGTCTAGTTTCTAAATGAAGCACCCAAAGTTACCCGTCCCCTCGTGGGTAAAAGTCCATCCAAACGGGATTGGCCCAGAGCAAGGCCCCAAAGCCTGCCACAAGTCTAAAGCATCTTCCAGTGGGGACCCACAGAAAAGGGCCAGAAACAACCAGACAAGCCCGAAAGGAAAAGAGCAAAATCAACATCAAGATAAAAGCTGCCATTGTCACCTCCCCATGGGTCTCATCCACATCTGTGTCACCCAGTCCATGACCAAAAAGACAAGAGCAGTTTCTTCACGTGTCTCTAGGCTCCACGCGCCTCCTCCAGGTCTCCTGGCTCCATCCTGCTTCCTTCCTCAGTCTCTTCTGCAGCTTCTCTTCTTCCTGCTCAGCTCCACCCTCCCTTGGGTGGGGCAGGGAAACTCCCCCTTTCCTGGGGACCACCCTGTTACAGGTAGGCAGCTCTTTTATTCCAGTGTCTTAAAGATTACTCCCAAGTTCCAGCCACTGAGGATCCTGGAGGTATTTATAATCTGGTTACACATTTAAACAGTATTTATTGAGAGATTACTATATTCCTGAACCTGTTTTAAGCTGTGGAAACTCAGCACTAAAGCCCTGCCTTTGTAGGATTGACATTCTAGTTGGGAATAAAGATGGTAAACAAGTAAATGTATTTGAATACAGTAAAGGAATGAGCTTTATAAAATCCTGGGGAAGAGTTTCTTTGCCAGGTGAAACAAGTTCAAAAGGCCTGAGTCAGGAATGTTCAGAGAGGGAAAAATGCATGGAGCAGATGGGTAAAATAAGTCAGAGATATGGTCAGGGTCGCCAAGGCCAGATGGTGTGGGGCCTGGTAGGGTTTTATTCTAGGTATTATAAGAAGCATTTAGTGTGTTCTGATCAAGAGAGAGACTTGAATGATTATATTTGTATTAAATTGCTTTGGCAGTTTTACAGAAAAGAGCCTCTACATCTTTATAATAAATGCTGTTGTGTTGGCAACACCACATTGATAAACGGGAATAATGGAGCAGGCTACACAATGCAGGATGCTACTGAACAAACAAGATTCTGGCCTTTTTGTCATAGATAATCATACAGCATCAGTTACATGGGGTAGGAGGACAAAGAGAAAAAGATAGGTGAAACTAAAGAATGTATTTGTGTCCTCTAGGGCTTTAGGGCACTTATGAGTCTGCTGACCAGATAATTCTTATCTGCTTGATTACCAAATGTTGTCATCGAAACCATGCCTCAGACCACCCCTCCAGCCACGGTTCCAATCTTATCAACAAGGCATTCCACTGATCAATTTCTGGGATCCCTTGTCATACATCGGTCATCAGCCCCCTAGGCATTCCCAGTCATACCTCGTGATGTATACTGGAGAGTACATTGTATGCATGAGTCCTCAGCCCCCCAAGCGCTCCTGGTCATATCTTGTAATGCATAGCCTTCCCATGGTGATTGCACTTTCTGCACTTGATTAATTTGATAGGCATCTTGTAAAGTTTGGCTCCTCTGACTGATTGACCAGTTTCTGAAGGGCAGTTCTGACCTTTGTATAGGAATGCAGAATTGCAAGTAACAAGAATGGTGGCTGAACAGGCAGTTTAAGTCTAGCAGACCCACAAATGCTTCTGGAAAAACTGAATATCCACATGCAGAAGAATGAAACTGAACCACCATTTAATGCCATACACAAAAATTCACTGAAAATTGATTAAAGATTTGAATATAAGATCCGAGAGCATAAAATCCCAGATGAAAACATAGACTTAAGTTCCTTGATTTCAGTCCTGGCAATGATTTTTTAGCTCTAACTCCAAAAGCAAAAATAAACAAGAGAAACTGTAACAGAGGAAACTCCATGAAAAGCGAGAGGTTCCAGGTTTCTAGCCCCACCTAATAAGGGGTAGAGCTGAGCAACCAGATGAAGAGATAGAACACTTGGAGAGACAGAGAGACACAGGAGGAGGGACATGTGGAGCAAAGAGACATGGAGAAGAAGGACTCACTTGCTTCTTGTCTTTGGACTTGCACCAAGGACTTGGGGAATATGGAAGAGACATATGAGCGAGAGGCATGTAGGGAGGCTGACAATGGCAGTTCTCTTGATTTATATTTGAATTTTACCCTTTCAACCCAGACTCACCTGGACCCTTTTACCACTTTCCTCTTGCTCCCTGCCAGAGGTGCCTATGATTTGTGGCAAAATTTCAGGCCTCAGCAGCCCTGCTTGGGGCCAACCCTGTTTGGCTGTATACTTACCCATGAGGGGATGGGTGACTTTGGGTGTTTCATTGGGAAACTATTTTCCTTTCTTCTCTTCTCTCTATGCACACTAATCCTATTAACGTTCTTTCACACCAAGAGTATGATTTGCCCTTATGTGGTGGATGATAGAGCATGCAGGTTTGGGGTTCTCGGGGTGCCCCTCAGTTGCACACTAACAATGTAACGAAGGTTCGTTTTGAAAAATGAGGCTATGTGGAAATGTAACTCACTTATTCCAAACCACTACTTTACTGTAGTTATTTTTTCATCTAGTGATTTCATACTTAGTGATTAGATAATGTTATAGAGCAACCCCGATCTTAAAACGGGTTCCTGGCTGTGGGTCCTCACCCGCGCGCTTTAAAGGGACTTATGAATACTCTACTACACACACACACAAAAGGTTAATAAAAGGTTTATTTACAAGAGAAAAGGAAATAAGGAAAATGTACAACACAGGGAAAAAATAGGGAAATAAAGTCTTTAATGCGTCCTACCCGATCCGACGACCTGGAAACCCAAAGACACTCTCAGAGCTGGCTGGATGCTGCGAGCTGGTGGAGAGCCAAAATGGGGATCCCCCAAAGCCCACGTGTCTGCGTTTTATATCCACCTGGCTGCTTAACCCCACCCTCAGGTCCCAGCCACCTTCCCTTTGGTGATGATGGGATTTGGAGTTCCCAGTGTCTTTGACTTTGATCTAGGGTGGGGGTGGAGTCCACAAAGCCTATATGGAATTAGCTTTGGGACATCCTTTTCCCCTAACAATAACACTAGTTTGAAACCACATGATTGTATAGTTAAGAATGGTGACTCTGGAATTAGATCTGGACTCAGCTATTTTTTTAATTTATTTAAATATTTTATTTTTTATAATTCTACATCTTTTTTCTCTACATCTTTTTTCATCTGCACACAATCGTATGCATTTTGCGTGGTATATGTATGGGGTTATTCCCCATACATTTGCACCTCCCCCCTTATTTTGACTCTAATCCTTCCTTTCCCTGCCCTTCCCCTCCCTCCGTAGTGTGTCTCTGGTTTATAGTTGCTTGTTGATTTTGATTTTTACTTTGTATTGATTAGTCTTTTTCCTGGTCTCTTATTTAGGTTTTCTAAATTCCTGCTATGAGTGAGACCATCCAGTATTTTTCTTTTTCTTTCTGACTTATTTCGCTGTGGACTCAGCTATTTTACAGCTACATGAATTTGGACAAGTTACTTAACTGCCTTAAGCCTAGGTTCCCAATCTCTAAAATAAAATAATTACAACTTCCTTCATCAGGCCAGTGTCAGGATGAAATAAGATTAAGCATCTGAGGCACTTAGCCCACACTGCAATTGCTCAATAAATGGAGGCTATTACCTCTACTACCTTAATGCTGGAGATTGTATTGCTTAATGACTATGGACTTTGCAGCTAAAATGCATAGGTTCAAAGTTCAAATCTAGACTTGGCTACTTAACTCTCTAACTTTGAATGAGTCACCAAATTTCTCTACATCGTCATTTCCTAGTCCTTTAAAATAGAGATTGGCAATTGTACCTACTTCAGAGAGCTCTTGAGAGGATCAGGATTAAGTGAGATAATGCATAAAAAACATTGATCAGTCATGGCATTTAGTAAATAACATGTAAGTGCTGACTGTCAGTATTATTAATGACTGTCATTATTATAAAGAACTTTTCTCATTTAATCCAATCATAATTTCCTAGCTCAGTTCTCCCCTGGCAACCTTGTCATATACAAAGCGCTCTTATAGACATCATTCCCAGGCAGTTTTAGGATATCCTTGTGACTTAAATAAAGGAAAACCGTTACAAATAGATAGACTGACAGACAAATAGATTCCACAAATATTTGTCCAAATAAGTGTTCAACTGAATTATAAATACTAATATCAAACAATTCAAATAGTACATCATGTCATAGTAAATTTGAAATATAGAAATAAATTAACAGTGTATAGTTAATTTGTAATTATAATATAACAGTGTATAGTTACAAAAGGAGATTTCTTATCTCTGATTCATGGTGACTGTAGCTACTCAATCCAGTGTGATGAAATCAGACTAAACAGATGCAATTCATTCCATTTAACATAAGGTGGCGCCTAAGGATGTTTTAATCTGTGGTCTATGTGTTTACAAAATATTCCAGTCTAGCCAGGAGGCCAGGAATAATTGTAAGAGCTACCAAGTTCACTGGGCATCTCCATGAACACCAGCTGTCAATGGATTCCTGGAAACTTCTGCCCAAACTTCACAAACTGCTTCATCTTGTCTAAGACCAGGAAAATTCTCTCCCAAATGTGTCTAAAAGTAACCTTTGGTTGGTACTGATATTATTAAACCTGAGCATACAGTGTCACACCTGCCAGCAAACTGCAGAGTTCTCTTTGTTTCTTTATTTCATTGTTTCACAATGTATGAAAGCCATCAAAAAAATTAAATACTAAGAAGATAATGCATAAACCACAACCTGAATGTAACCGTGAACCCCTCCCCAAAATTTCAGCTTCCCAAATTCCCAGTTTTTCCATTTGACTGAACTCAGGACGTGAATATTTTATTCTTCCCTAACAAAAACAACAATATCTACCTAAAACTTAATTATTTTTAAAAGTGTTTAATTATTGGAATTTTGTTGCCCAACAATGTGACTATACTTAACACCACTGAACTATATGGTTAAGATGGCAAATTTTGTTTCATTTTTTTCATGTTAATACTAGCTGGCACTTTCTATATTCTATGTTCCAAATGGTTCTCCAACTCACTTTTTTACATTAATTTGTCAGTCATTTACATGTCTATATAACTTTGGGGATACATTTTTACTTCTCCACATGCTTCACTCACCCTCCACCAAATCTCCCATACTAATGTTCTCTCCACATTCTTCCCCTGTCCCTTTCTCTCCTCCCCTCTGGTAACCAGTATATTTATCACAAAGTCTAAGAATTGTTTTTACTGTGCTTTGCCAGTATATGTCTTTTTGTTATTTATATTCCACAGATAAGTGAAACCATGCCATTTTCTGACATACTTCACTCAGCATAATCACCTCAAAGTCCATCCATTTTGTCCCAAAAGGCACTATTTCATCTTTTTAAAGCTAAATAATATTCCATTGAATACATAGTCCACAATTTCTTTATCTAGTTGTCTGTCATTGGGCATTTAGTTTGGTTCCATGTCTTGGCAATTGTGGAACGTGCTGCTATGAACATGATAATGCATGAATCTTTCTGTGTTAGTGTTTTCATGTTACATGTTTTTAATCACAGTTTAAAGTTTTTGATTTTAAAAAGAAAAAGAATATAAACCAAATGGTATTAACATTAACATTTTTATACATTTTGATTAAATTAATGTAAGCAGTTCTGTCCATAGAACAGAGGAGCAGTGGGAAAATGGGGCAATAAGAAAATGCATGTTGGGCCTCCCCGGTGGCGCAGCGGTTGAGCGCTGGGTTGTGAAGCTGCCCGCAGCCTCTGCAGCACCGGTTCGATCCCCGGCTGCTCCCCGGCCACCAGAGGAGGGTCCCACGTGGTGCGCAGACCTCTCCTGCCACCCACTGCTCCCCTCAGCAGTGTGCTTCGGTCCTTCTGTCTGCTCTGCTCCCTGCCCTGGCTCTGGTGAATTCTCTCACCCTCCGTGCTTCTGACTGTACCCAGTGCTTGTATGTATAAATAAATAAATAAATAAATCTTAAAAAAAAAAAAAAAAAAGAAAAGAAAATGCATGTTAAGGAAATAAAAATGACTTTTGTACTTGCTGGGTGCATGTTCCAAGGAATACTCTATGCTAGTGCTGTGGGTAACAAGAGGGCAAGATAGATGCAGAGGTTAAGAATAGAGCTTCAATTTCACCCTCACCTTCTCCAGTGACTCGGTCCTGAGCACTTCTTTAGGAGGGCAGATGATGAGCAAAAACTGGAAAAGATCTGGATGAGTCTTTGACACCCACAAGAACTATTGGATATCTAAGATCTGGGGAAGTAATGAGAAAAAATGTTATGCATTGCTTTTTGAGATTCCATCTGTATTTCAGGCTGTGGTGGAGGAGGGAGGTTGTGTGATTGGCTTCTACAGCTGGGAATCTTAGCGAAGTGAAGTTATGGAATCTGTGAAGCTGCAGAGACCAACTACATGCATTGAACTCCTGGCTCTGCCACTCAATAGGTGTGTGACTAGCTTTGCAAATAATTTCTTACATATGTTCCTTTCTATCCCCCTTTGTAAAATGAAGATGATAATAGTAATAGTAGTACATGTGTCATCAGAATATGCCTGGATTTTGCTGTTACTACCAAAATCCAATAAGTAGAGATAGGAATTTCGGGCCTCCCAGGTGGCGCAGCGGTTGAGCGCTGGGTTGCGAGGCTGCCCGCGGCCTCTGCGGCGCCGGTTCGATCCCCGGCTGCTCCCCGGCCACCTGAGGAGGGTCCCACATGGCGCGCAGACCTCTCCTGCCGCCCGCTGCTCCCCTCAGCAGTGTACTTCGGTCCTTCTGCCTGCTCTGCTCCCCGCTCTGGCTCTGGTGAATTCTCTCGCCCTCCCGGCTTCTGACTGTACCCAGTGCATGTATAAACCAAACAAACAAACAAATAGATAAATAAGACATGCCTCTAGAAAATTAAAAAAAAAAAAAAAAAAAAAAAAGGAATTGCGTCTATAGCACTTTTTATTTTTCAGATCACTGGCTGTAGATCTGAGAGAACAGGGGACATAGCACCCTGAAGAGACTATTCTGACATCTCATCTAGAACTGGCCTTTTTATAATGGGTTAGACAAAGACAACCATAAGCAAACCCAACAGAACTGCCTGTCACATTTGATTTTTCTGGTGCTTGTCATATTCAGCTCCGGAACTTGGTATCAGCTTCTGGGTTATCTTTTTTTTAAAGATTTATTTATTTATTTTTATAAAAGAACTGGGGTACAGGCCAGAGGTGCAGGAGGGTGAGAAGATTCACCAGAGACAGAGCAGGGAGCAGAACAGGCAGACGGACTGAAAGCACTGCTGAGGGGGGCAGTGGGCGAGGCAGGAGAGGTCTGCCGCACCACGTGGGAATCTCCCTGGCTGGCCTGGAATCAAACCCGCGCTGCAGAGACTGTGGACAGCTTCATAGCGCTGCACTCAACCTCCTGTGCCACCGGGGAGGCCCCCGGGTTATCTTAACCCTAGTACATCAGGTGGCATCAGTGTCTTCTGGCATCATTGGGGCAGGAATCTCAGTACAAAGCAAGAGTTTTAGTTTGAAGAAAACAGATCATTAGTCATATACTGTGTACATGCAGCCTGTGCTAGGTGCATATGTGCAGATCCTATGCTAGGGACAGTGCCCTTCCCTTCCTCCCTAGCCCCCATCACCTATAGAATTGATAAATGAATCGATGTTTATAAATATCTTATTTTGACCCTTGACATACAGAAAGCACCCAAAAAATGAAAGCTACTAGTACAGGTTTTGGAGGGTCTTAAAAATTATTCTGAAAAGTTTGAGTAGTAAATAGCAAGCAGACACACTTAGGATATAGGATAAGGACAGATGTGCATAGAAGATCAGTGTTGAAATAGAGAAGACTAGGAAAGATAGAAGAACAGAGACTCTCCTAGCAAATTGAGGTTTCAAAGGTTCAGCCTATGGTGGTACAGTAGGGAGCAATGTGTATAAGACACTAATTGGCTAATGCAAAGAAATATCACAGGGTTTAGAAGTGGAAAAAGCACTGGACTGGGAGTGACTTAAGTGACTTAGGGCACCTGTAACTTTACTAGCTCTGGGGACATAAATCACTCCCCCCAACCTCCAGGTACTCCTCTGTCAATTGGGAGGTTATCTTCACTATCTCCCCTACAGGTTGTTGGAAGGAGAAAACTGTATTATATGCATGAACATAATTTTATAACAATAAAGTTTCAGATTGCTATTTTTTTCTAGGAAAGAATAAAATATTAATGGTAAATTTAGTCAACTGGAAAATATTGGCAAAAATTTCTAATAGGAAATAATGTGGGTTGAAATTTCAGGAATACTTAAAGATAATTAAACAAATTTGGAGTTATAGGATGGATGAGTTTAAAATACTAAAGCTAAAAAACTGTGTTTAAAACATTTGCTAGTCATCTTCCACATTGGAAATAAATGAAGACTGTAAAATGTGCTAAAAGACTACATAACGAAGAAGATTCCATAGAAAACTACAACATATAAATATACCAGTGAAAATATTAAAAGAGCTGAACTTTCCTTTAAAAAATGAAGGTATCATGGAAAGGATTGTTTTTTTCTGTTTTTTGATGCCCTGAAGAGGCATAATTTAAAACTATTTTAAAAAATTGAATCACTCAAAGTAAAGACTGATTTCTAACTGAACAGATAGATTGGTCACACCCATTTCTCTGTGTTCCTATTCACGTGTACATTAAAATGTTGACAAATAAGGAATAAGACGTAAATCCACAAGCACAAAGTGAATAAGGAAGAAGATATGAGTAAATATAATACATTTTCATGAGACAAAAAGATTGTCTTAACAAAGGAGAAGGAGCTGCAGAAAAAGTCCATAGAAAGGGATCCCCAAGAGAAGCAAACCAGTTTGTCTTGAGGAACCATTGAGAAGCTTAGGACTTGGAGGCACCGAAAGACGCAGGTGGTGAGAGATGCCAGAAAGATCTAAAAACAGGGAATTAATTAAAAGTTCCTGAGAATTGAATCTCCTTCTCCACACATGGATGTGATTGAAAGTGTCTGTCGGGAGACTCCCTGGTGGATTAAAGGGTTAAGTCTCAGCACAAGAAGCTATCCGCAGCCACTGCAGAATGAGTTTGATCCCCGGCCAGGGAACTGGCACGGCAGACCTCTCCTGACTCACCCGCTGCTCCCCTCAGCAGTGTATTTCAGTAGATCTGCCTGTTCTGCACCCCACTCTGTCTCTGGTGAATCCTCTTACCCTCCTGCACCTCTGGCCTACACCCCAGCTTTTGTATGGATAAATAAATAAATCTAAAAAAAAAGTCTCTGTCGGTGGTAAGAAGTAGGTGGTGTAGGGGACAATTGCCTGTGTAGGCAATCGTGGCACTGTCATAACGTTTCTCAAATACTCCGAGGAAGAGGAACTTGTGCATTGAGGGACTGGACTCAGGACTGGATGTCAACACTGCCTCTTGGGTCTTCCAAATGAGGAGGCGCGCCCTTCTCTGGAACCAGTGCTAGTACCCAGCCCTGTGAGTACAATCTTTTCTCCACCAGACCCCCAAACTGAGGAATGAAACTTCTCAAAGAAGAAGGAGGGAAAAGGTCTTAAAGCAGAGGGCAAAATATCACATTGATGTTGAGCTTCAGGGTAAATGAACACCATGGCAGTGAAATAACCCTCCAAATGATTTCATCTCTTTATATCCTGAAGTTTCTTCCTTCCCACAAATGAGGAACAGCCTAGATAAAGGAATCACTGCTGATTTTGGTTTGTGATTCAAACACAAAAACTGAACCTTGAAGACAGAAAAAGAAAGGTAGGAATCCACCACCCGGACAGCAACCTAAAAGACCCAGAGCGGCTGTTTTCAGGAATCAAGCAATGTGAGAAAAAGGAAAGGTCAGCTTCCCACGTTCTCCTCACTCTTCAAATCTTGGTAAATTGTCAGTGACTAGCTTCTAACTGCAGCCACACTATTTGCTATGTCATCAGTCAAGTGCTAACTTCTTTTGTGGCTCCTTTCCCAACAGTGAAACGCTCCTAACAGTAAACAAAAGTGCATAGTCATTAACAGGACGGGTTCTCTAAAGGGAGAGAGCTGGGGTCAGATCCCAATGCCCTCCTACTAAGTAGTTGTTGATCGCAGACCATTCATTACTTGACCTTAATGCATTACTTAACCTCGCTGACCCTTCATTTCCTCATCTATAAAATAGTAATAATCATATATATCATAGAGTCTTTGTGGAGAGCCACTAAAAGTATATGTATAAAAAGCTTTGGGGGAAAAATAACCAAGCTTCCTTACTTATAAGATCCTTAAGAATTTGCTCTGATTGTTGCCGCAAAGTGCCATAAGCTTTGGGACTGAGACAGTGCAGCTATTCTCTTATAGTTCTGAAGATCAGAAGTCTGAAATTAGTTTCACTGCACCAACATGAGTGTGTCAGCAGAACAATGCTCCTTCCAGGACAGAATCTGTGTCCTGTTCTGTTCCAGGCTCTCCAGCTGCAGCATCGGCTTCCTGTTTCTAGGCTCCTTCCTCCCTTTCCAAAGACTGCAATGTGGTATTTTATTGCAGTATCAACAGCTTTTTTCTTTATCAAAATCTCCCTCTGCTGCTTTGTAAAAGACACTTGTGATTGCATTGAGAGTTCCAGCGTAATCTCCTCACCTTGGGATCTTTTAATTTAGTCACACCTGCAAAGTCTTTCTTCACCATATAACATATAGCATATATACCTATACCATATAACCATATAACACATACCATATAACATTCCCAGCTCCAGAGATTAGGACTTTGATATTTGTGGGGAAGGAGGGGGGCATCATTCAGATGGCTGTAGGTATTACCTACAAATTATGCTTTGGGAGAGGAGGGGAGTCCAGTAACGTTCTATGAAACTTAACAAGTGGACTGAACATAAAATGTCCCTGCTAGGCCTCCCCTGGTGGCGCAGCAGTTGAGCGCTGGGCCTGCAAAGCTACCCACAGCCTCTGCAGCGCCAGTTCGATCCCCGGCCGCCAGCGAGGGTCCCACATGGTGCTCAGACCTCTCCTGCAGCCCGCTGCTCCCTTTCCAAAGCCTGCAATGTGGTACTTCCTCAGCAGTGTACTTCCTCAGTCTGCCTGTTCTGCTCCCCGCTCTGGCTCTGGTGAATTCTCTCACCCTCCCGTGCTTCTGACTGTACCCAGTGCTTGTATAAATAAATAAATAAATCTTTAAAAAAAAAATTCCCCTGCCACCTGGGTTTCCCATGTCCTACTTCCCCCTGTGTTATAACCATCTGAATAGAAAGATAGCCCTATCCTGGCTATGATATATCAGGAAGGGGAGTTTTGCCAGAGCTCTAGTCTTCTGGACATGTGGGTAAGTGGCTTCTGGCCTGGGAGAATCTCCATAGGTGCCATTCTGTCATCTGTGCCTTGCCTGCCCAGTTGGGGCTATTTGCAATGCCAAGTGTAGGCAGGCAATAGAAGTGCAACAGAGGCACAGGAGGGGTTCTGCTCTCTGCAGGCAAACCTGGAGGCCAGCATGGCCAATACCAAACACTGGGACTACTCAGGGCCCTCGCCCTTGGGCACAGGTGGGGTGTATCAGAGCTTCTGTGTAGATGAAAGGCTCCTTTTTAGGTAGCATCCTCTGACATGATTTCCCTCCGTTATTAATTGCAGGTGTATTTTCTTCATTTAGCAAGGCTTGTACCATGCAGTTCCCAAGCATTTCAGTTCATCATGTCTTGTAGACTCAACAGTTCTCTAAATATGTGTGACTTGGTCTACAGGCAAGAGATTTGAGATTTCAAGGAATTAACATTTACTGAGTATATTCCAGGCACTACACTAGGTACTTTGTGTTATTTCACTTTGTTCTTACAACAAATACGTTGTAAAAGTGAGGAAATTGGAATTCAGAAGGTTCTATAAAGAAGGTTAAAGTTAAGTAACTATAACGAAGGTTAACATTAAGTAACTTTTTCAAACTCAGAAAGATAAAAGAGGTTATTTGGTTATTACATTGAGGTGTGTGTGAGTCCTACACCATTGTTGTCCCACTGTAACCCTGCACTTACCTAAGGAAAGGAGAGATAGAAAGCTCTGACCATGACCATGACTCAGTAGTTGGATCTGGAGCTCCTCAGTTACCAATCAACAGATTTTTCCTTAGGTACAGTCTTACAATCCTAGCCACCAAACCAAGGAGTAAATGTGTAAAAATAGCACACGTGAGAAATTGCTCAGCAAACAAAAATTTAATACTAATCAGCATGGTGTGCCTTCTGGGCCAGTGGGCAGCAACACTTGATGCATCCTAGTAAGTAAAAGATTGCTAAACACACAACCTCCACAAAATGTATATTTATTTTTTATAAACCATACATAGGCACTGATAATAGAAAGATACAAATGTAAACATTAATAATGTGAGATTTTTAGCATTAGAAGTTCTAATATTTTCTTTCCACATTTGAATGGTCTGTTTGCATCATTGCTGCATAAACAACCCCCCTGGAAGACCACTGCCATGAGCAGTTACTGTTGAGATACAAACCCATACTCCCATATACATGTTGATGACTCATTCATCAGCACAGAAGAAAACACCAGCATGGTTACAAATGCCTAAAATGAAAGACTGCTACCTCAGGTGACTGTTCCATCTCCCACTTGGGAAACCAGAAATGTCATAGATCCCTTCCTGCTCCTGTGGTGCGCTAGTCCCAGGACACATTTACCTAACTCCTCCCAAAATGTGCTAATTTCACAGTGTGTTTAAAAAAAGGTCCTGAGCCTAGGAATGCACCACAGAAAATCATACTTTTTTTTTAATTTTATTTTTATATTCCCCATACAACTACGACCCCCTTATTTTGGCCCCAATCCCGCCTTTCCCCGCACCCCACCCCCATAGTGTGTCTCTGGTTCATAGTTGTTTGTTGATTTTGATTTTTTCTTTCTTACAGATATTCTTTTTCCTGGTTCCTTATTTAAGTTTTCTAGATTCCTGCTATGAGTGAGACCATCCGGTATTTTTCTTTTTCTTTCTGGCTTATTTCGCTGAGCATGATCCCTTCCAGCTCCATCCATGTTGCTGCAAATTGCATGTGTTTATCTTTTTTGAATGCTGAGTAATATTCCATGGTGTATATGTACCACATCTTCTTGATCCAGTCATCTATTTTTGGGCATTTGGGTTGTTTCCAAAGCTTAGCTATTGAAAATAGTGCTGCTATAAACATAGGGGTGCTCTTTGGAATTAATGTTTCTGTGTCCTTTGGGTAAATACCTAGGAGTGGAATTGCTGGATCATATGGAAGCTCTATCTTTAGTAGGTCAAGAAATCTCCACACAGCTTTCCATGGTGGTTGGACCAGTTTGCACTCCCACCAGCAATGCAGGAGAGTTCCTTTTTCTCCACATCCTCGCCAACATTTGTTGTTGCTAGTTTTTTTAATATGTGCCATTCTCACTGGTATGAGATAGTATCTCATTGTAGTTTTGATTTGCATTGCCCTGATTACAAGTGATGTTGAACATTTTTTCATATGCCTGTTGGCCATTTGTATTTCCTCTTTGGAGAAGTTTCTTTTTAGCTCTTCTGCCCATTTTTTTTTTTTTAAAGCTTGATTACATCTTAATGAATTCTTTTTTTTTATTTATTTGTTTGTTTATACGTGCACTGGGTACAGTCAGAAGCGCGGGAGGGTGAGAGAATTCACCAGAGCCAGAGCGGGGAGCAGAGCAGGCAGGGGGCCCGAGGCACACTGCTGGGGGGAGCAGCGGGCGGCAGGAGAGGTCTGCGCGCCATGTGGGACCCTCCTCCGGTGGCCGGGGAGCAGCCGGGGATCGAACCGGCGTCGCAGAGGCCGCGGTCAGCATCGCAACCCAGCGCTCAACCGCTGCGCCACCGGGGAGGCCCTCTTCTGCCCATTTTTTGACTGGATTATTTTCTTTGTTTTTGTTGAGTCTCATCAGCTCTTTGTAGATTTTTGTGATCAGTCCTTTATCATTAGTGTTGTGTGCAAAAATAGAAAATCATACTTTTTAAAAAAGATTTATTTATTTATGCATGCAAGAACCGGGGTACAGGCCAGAGGTGCAGGAGGTGAGAGGATTCACCAGAGACAGAGTGGGGAGCAGAACAGGCAGACTGACTGAAATACACTACTGAGGGGAGCAACCAGCAAGACAGGAGAGGTCTGCTGTGCCATGTGGGTGGCTCCCTGGCTGCGGATGGAACTCATGCAGCAGTGGCTGCTGATAGCTTGATAGTGCTGAGACTTTAACCTCTGTGCCACCATGGAGGCCCCAGAAAATCCTACTTTTGCTTAAAGTTGGTAATGAAATTACCCCGAATTTGGAGTGGAGAGTAAGTGAAATCTTATTTATTTCCAAATTGTAGGACTTATTCCGTCACCAAAAAGCATCCACCTTCCATCCCATTGAGTTTAATTTGTCTTCTGTCTAGAACAAGTACCCTGGGTTTTCTGTCCTTTGGGACTTCTAAAGCCCTCTTCCTGAATGAGAAGTCTCTCTGTAAAGTCTTTAGTTACAAGGTATTATTACCACCCCTATTTTGTAGATGTTGAAATTAAAATTCAATGAGAGAAAGTGACCTACTGACCCATAGTGGCTGACTGCGGGAAGGGGGCCAGGACACCCCAGATCCTGCCCCTATATGTGTAATCCCATCTGCCCTGAAGTCACCACTTGGCCAAGGAAAGGAGCTCATTGAAATTGAAATATCCAAGCTTTATGATATCATAATGAGTAGAAAAAGTTAAAAAACAGGAGTCGGTCATTTAGGTTCCATTTCCATTTCCACCATCAGTAGCCAAGGAAACCCAGACAGGTCACCCTCACTGTCCTGTGTTCCCTCAAAGTACAAAATGAGGATGAGAGTTCATCAATCCTGAGTACTTAGGAGTCAATTTCCCTTTCGTGCCTGCTGGTAGAGGAAAGAAGTGTTGGAAAGCTAACCTTCTTCGTAACATTCTGACACCATATCCTATATTCAGATTTATCACACACTTCCATTTAATCCCCCAAAGAACTTTAAAAGGTCAATAGTGTTACTCATTTTACAGGAAGAAGACTGAATCTCAAAAAAGATAATTAACTTGGGTAAATACTCAGCCAGTAAATAGAATGAGGAAGAAACCCCAGGTTTGTCCCCCTCCGATGCCCTGCTGTGAACCAGCACTCTCTCTTGCCACCCCAATTCATGTTGTGCATGAATTCAAGAGAAATGGGGAGATAGAACACCTGGCAGGGAACCCTCCCTGTTCTCCAACTGAGGCTGTAATTTTGTGAACAAGAATGTGTATGTACTATGACTTCTCTTCAAGTGTCTCGCTTTCTCTTTTCCATCTTCTGAGATAGCTAAGATTAACTGCTTATGAACTATCCAATAGAAGGCAGCACAAAGGACTTAAAAGACCTGGGTTCTGCCCTAGATCTACCACTTGTGTGACTTTGGCAAGCGGATACTCTATAAAATATATCTGTAAAATAAGATTGAGAATATTTTTTCTGCCTAGCTCAAACTATAATGGAACTCAAATTTATTCACTCACTTATTCATTCACTGAACACATTTGTTAAGTGCCTAATATGTGAAATGGATTGTTCTGGATTTTCTATTCTAATAAAATGGTGAACATTTAGTGGTGAACATTATGTAGTATATATATATATATATATATATATATATATATATATATACACACACAAATAGATTTATAATAGTGCACATCTGAAATTTATGTAATGTTGTAATGCAATGTTACCTAAATTTAAAAAATTAATTCAGCAATTAGTCAGATTAAAAGAAAAATAAGAAATAAAATGAACAAAATAAGTGTGAACCTGCCCTCATGAAGCTTATTTTCTAACAGAGAAAAGCAAACAATAAAAATCTGAACAAATAAAGAAGATAACCTCAGGCTGAGACAAGCATTGTAACTGTAGAAAAGAAAGTAATGAGGAAGAGGGAGGCTGTATTACATGAAGTTGGGTGAGGTACAGGGTGTTAGGGGCAGGAATCTGTAAAAGGTGAATTTCAATCAAAGACCCAAAGTAAGAGAAAGAGCTAGCCATTAAAGAGCATGCCAGGCAGAAGGAACAGCAAGTACAAAGGTCCCAAGGTGGGAATGAGCTGAGTGTGTTTGAGGACAAAGAGAAAGGCCAAGGAGGACAGCCAGAGCACAGTGAGAAGGGGCAAGAGGTAGGAGAGGAAGGCGAGAACTTGTTTTTATTCTAAGAGCAAAAGAGGTATAAAAGGGTTTGAACCTAAGGAATGCCATGATCTGAATAATTTTTTTTAAGATTTATTTATTTATACAAGAATCGGGGTACAAGGCAGATGTGGGGGAGAGTGAGAGGATTCACCAGAGCCAGAGCGAGGAACAGAACAGGTAGACCGACGAAATACACTGCTGAGGGGAGCAGCGGGCAAGACAGGAGAGGTCTGCTGTGCGATGTGGGACCCTCACCAACCGGCCGGGATTGAACCGGCACTGCAGAGGCTGTGGACAGCTTCACAGCACAGTGCTCAACAGCCTGTGCCCTCAGGGGAGGCCCAATCTGAATAATTTTAAAAAGAGGTCTCTATGTCTGGTGTGTGGAGCAGGGATTGAGGTTGAAAAAAGTGCCAGTAGGGTCATGAGACTAGATTGAAGGCTATTGCTGGAGACCCGGAGAGAGACAATGATGCTTAGGCCCAGATGTGGCTGGATGGTGAAGAGTGTGCACAAGGAAAACGGAGAGATCAAGAATGAAAAACAAGAGGCCTCCCTGGTGGTGCAAAGGGTTAAGACACAACCTATGAAGCTGTCCACAGCCACTGCAGCACAAGTTCAATCCCTGGCCAGGGAGCTACCCACATGGCACAGCAGACCTCTCCTGACTCACCCTCTGCTCCCTTCAGCAGTGTATTTTAATCAATCCACCTGTTCTGTTCCCCACTCTGTCTCTGGTGAATCCTCTCACCCACCACATCTCTGGCCTGTACCCCAGTTCTTGTATAAATAAATAAATCTTTAAAAAAAAAAAAACAGCATAAGTGTAAAGGGTTGCTCAACAGTAACAGTGTTCCCAGCTAAGGAGTTATTAGACTATGGCTTCCGGGGTGGGGGGGAGCACAGAAGACAGAAGTAGAGGAACAAAATGATTAATGTCAGGGCCTCTAAATACAAATATTTCCTCCATTATTTTCCTAGTTCTGACCCTGCTACATGGGCATTCTGTCGCAAATATTTGAAATGAGGGCCTGACCAATCCTCAAGGCATTTATATCTGTTTAAAATTTCATTATTTAACTGAGGTTCTTTTTTTTATGGTAAAACACATACCAGTGGACTATGGTGGAGGATTATTAGGGTTTTGGTGGTGGGCATGGTGTGATAAAATGCACTTGTAGAGGTGTGAACCTATAGCCTAAAATACATACAGCATTGTAAAACCATCTTTACCTTAATAGACAAAGTTTTTAAAAATTAATTTACCACTTGAAGCATACAAATTGAAAAATTGTACCATTTAAGGGTACTGTTCAGCAGTGTTAAGTATATTCATACTACTATGCCACCGATCTCCAGCATGTCTGCGTCTTACAAAGCTGAAATTCAATAGCCATTAAACATTAACTCCCCACCCCCATCTACCATTTATATCTTATTCCGAAGGTCGAGCCAAACAACTTTACTCATTCTCTACAGACTCAGGACTTGATGCTTCTCTCCTTATTTGAAAATAGTATTAAAAGTAATGTTTCAAACATCCAACTTAATTTAATTTTGTTTTCAAAGAACTTGATTTCTTGAATTAAAAGCCATGAAGCCTCATGCCATGAGGGAATACTCTGGTATTTTTAAACTCAGTGTTTTTAAAGAGGGTGATATTGGCATGTTTGGTGGGACCATGCTCCCTTGGCTGTCAGGGCAGGACTCAGAACTTCCCTGCACCCCCCCCCACTAAATGCTAGTAACACCCCAGTCTTCATGACAAACAAAAACACCTCCCCACATTTCCAAATACCCCTTGGGAAGGATTGACCCATCCCAGCAGAGATCCACAAGTTGCATGTTTATTAGGACTCCTTAACTGAGGAATCTTGTCTGTCATAGAATATGGTCTAATTCAATCATATCATCATAAGCCCAGGAGGGTTCCAGCCATTTACTGTAAGAAATAATTGTTTTTGTACACACTCTTCACGTATGAGCATCAGCTTGGACATTTTAGCCAGTTCCCTTGAGTCTATACTTGTTTGAAGTAACTGCCATTAAGTATAAGCAGGTCCTACTCGCTTCACTCACCTCTCCTCCCAGTCTTGCCACCACCTGTACGTTTTATTTCCTAATACAGACCCAAGGAGGGTGTGTTCCTGAGTCCAGAGGATACCAGAAGGGGGCAGTTAGAGGGGCTTGTTCATCATTGTTTGCCATTGATGGTTTCAAAATCATCACCATCACACCAGTGGCACAGGCTGCCTTTTCAGGGCAAAAGGTAATGCCTTGAAGAATAATCCCAGAGTGTGTGTGTCCATGTGTAGGCATGCGTGCGTGTGTGCATGCATGCATAGAGAAAAAGAAAGAAAGAATATGTAGCAACTTTTATCAGACAAGGCACAATGACTCAGCCCTTCCCAACAGGCTCCACCAGTTCTGCTGGCATTGGGAAGTTTGATCTGATGGGAAGAACCAGAGATAGACTACCTCCTGGCTCTGCCTCCGATTCATAGCAAGCTTTTCATCTTGTGATGAACTGATTACTCACCAAATTAAGCCACAGCCACCAAACTTGATAATTGACTTCACTGGACACCTCCCAGAGGAAAGAGTTCATATTCCATAGCACACACTTACGAAATGTATGCCACCCCCAATTATATCTGTAGTTCTACATTCCGTGGGTGACGACAAGTTGCATGTATGTCATGAGAACGCATTATCTACCATTTGTTGTGACAACAATTGCCCCGTTTTCACTGAAAGTAACAAAGCTACATTGTGTACCAGACAGTATATCCTTTTTTTTTTCCTTTCCCTAGCTCAAACATCAGTTTACAGTAACATAATCTTCTCTGAAGTCTCATGGACAGCAAAGCAATTTGGACATCCTCACTGTAACCTGACTCATAGACTGTTGAATGTAGCAGACACCTCATGTTACCCTCTTATCGATCCTGGAGACACATGAGCGAGGCCTTGTCTCCGCTCCATTCTGTCTCTCAGCGTGTCTCTTACACCCACTCTTTTATCCTTTCCCCCAGTCTCAGGTGGGGGATGTTTTGCTTCCTTTCCCATCTGCTCTCCCCACCACTGTCTGTCTTACCTCCTTGCTTATTCAGTGAAATCCACTCTCTCTAGCTGCTCCACTTCCCTCGAATTCACTGGCCCTTCTCAGAAGGCAAGCCTCCTTTGTCCTAGAAAGAACACAAAGCAAACAAAAAACCTTGGCTAAGCTGCTCTATTAGTAAACTACCCTGCTCCTCTCCTTGCTTTCTCTGCCAAATTTCTGGTTTTCACCCACTGCTTCCACTTTTGTTTCATCCATTCACTTTAACCTAGCTCCCCATCCAGAGGTCCAATGATTCTACCCACCCAGTGATGGGCCCTTCAGCTCTGTAGTTCTTTGTAGTTGGCTACCTGTAGCTGCAGGAAGGTATGGAGCAGTATCTCTATGACCCAAGTAGATGGGGTAAAGGAGGAGTCCTGGAGTCCTCAGTGGCTTTTTGCAGGCTTTTATTGCATTTACCAGGTACACACAGGCAGGGGTGCCGGGGGGCTGGGAGGCTGGCAGGCCTCCCAGCTCCCAGTAAGTCTTCACTCTCTCTGGGCTCTCTAGCATTCTCTCGTGGCCTCTGCTTTCTCTCCTCTCGTCTCTCTTTCACTCTGCTGTTCTGTTTTCGCTCTGCTGGCGTTCCCGACACGCCACCCTTATAAGCCCTGTCTCAGCCCAGGTGTACCCTAGGTATACATAGTTGTACCCTAAGTATACCCTAGGTATACGTAGATATGCCCACACTCTAGTCCAGGTGGCCACCATCGGGCATGCATTCAGGACCACAGGGATCCATCATCAATCCTAATGGCAGGAGGGCAGAAAAGCCTGATACTTTACTTACCCTACACTACCCTTTCTTTCTTTCTTTCTTTTTTTTTTTTTTTTTTTGAGTTTCTTTTTCTTTGAATTCCAAGAGAGTTTTCTACTCAATCCTCCCAACTCTGTTTTCTTTGCTCTTCATCACTTTCTTCTCTACAATTACTCTTCCAGAAATCTCATCCACACTCAGATCTTCAACCTCTTTACCTCCCAGGGCACTTTTAAGCAGCTGTGTCCACTCAAGCAGCATGTCCTCATTCCTCAGACTGTGCTTCCTGCATTGCAGCAGGTGGAGACTGGAGATCTGCCGGGGTTGGGGAGTGGGGGAAAGTCTTGACTCATTTGTAGCCCTGTTCCCCTTTACATTGCTGTCCATCAACCCATTGCTCACTCTAGAATAATGAATGACTAACAGACTAACCTGTGCCCTCAGCTTATCACATTGCTTCTTCTTGACTACACATTGACTTCCTATATTTTGGATCCTGAATTTTTCTCTTGGGGTTTAATTCTACATTGTAATTATCTCCTAAATATTTCTACTTCACTTTGCTATCACCCCAAACTCAAAGCCTATAAATAAATACATTTGCTCCTGACAGATGGGGAGGGATAACATAGTATTCTTTCTGACTCACAAATTTTTGTCAGTGGTATAATCACTAACTTCATATCTCTCAAAGTTTCAGTAATTTTTGCAACCTTTTCCTCTTCTAGTTACCAAGCGTAGGGTAAGGAAAAAGTATCAGGCTTTTCTGCCCTCCCGCCATTAAGATAGAAGAGGGAACCCTGTGGTCCTGAATGCATGCCTGATGACGGGCATCTGGAGTGGGCACACCTGGGTTGAGAGACTGAGTTTATAAGGGCGGTGTCACGGGGACACCAGCAGAAGCCAAGAATGAACAGAAGCCGAGAGAAGAAGAGAAGCAGAGAGAACGCCAGAGAAAGCCCAGATAGAGCGAATATTTGCTGGGGGCTGGGAGGACTGCCAGCCTCCCGGCCCCCCAGCGCCCCTGCCTGCCATATGCCTGGTAAATCTAAATAAAAGACCTGCAAAAGCCACTGAGGACTCTGACTCCTCTTTACCCGGTCTGCTGCATCAAAAAACCTGCTCTGTGTTCTTCCTGCCCTTACACCAAGCCTTCTTAATTCTTCCTCCATATTTCTCTTTGTTTTCCTACTGCTTTTGTTGCCAACATTTTGATTTCTGTAATTCATCTGCTACCAGATTAGTCTTCATAAAGCTCTGCTCACATTTATTGCCTATATTGATCAGAAGTCTTTCAGCTGCAAATAAAATAATACTCCAAATTGACAAATTGACAAAGAAGTATATAGGCACACACCTAACAGAAAAGCTCAAAGGTCTCTGCCTTCAAGCATGGTTGGATCTAGGTACCCCAGCTGCTTCACTAGGACTCTCTCTTCCTCCATATCTTGGCTATGGGTTGTCTCCAGGCTTAGACACACTCTTTCTAAGTGTGACAAAATAGCCACCACCACCTGCAGACTTATACTGAAGAAATGTAGTATCATTCGTTGAAGGACAATATGATTTCTCAAGTGCCCTGCAGAAGCCCTAACACTAACTCTAGTTTGCAAGATCTGGGGTATGGGCCCATCCCTTGAGCCTGTGGCGATGTCAAATCAACCCAAAGTACATAGATCAAAAGTAGGAAAAACATGGTTCCCACAGAAATTAAGTGTGCTCTTGTGTGAGGGAGGGATGTGTTCTGGGTAAACACTACCAATAGATGTCCAGTATACTCTTCCATGACTAAGTAACACAATTAAAGTTCTTCAGTATGACATTCTAGATACCTGTACCTTAATGTGATCTAAAATTTCCTTTGCTATTATTTTTTATCCCTTATTCAACACAAGTCTTATACTTTGTCAATTCCCCCTACCCCCAGTTTTACTGAGACATAATTGGCATATAACATTGTGTAAGTTTAAGGTATTTACGCAAGTTGCAAAATGATTACCACAATAAGGTTGGTTAATATATTCATCACTTCACATAGTGAGAATTTTTTTGAGCCAATCTTTAACTGTTTATTATGCTTTAATTTCACCATGGTCTTCCTTTCTCTACAACTTTGCTATTGTCACTACCCTATCATCTTTGAAATTCTATCCATCCCCCAAATCCAAGATTAGTCCACCCTCTCATTGGTTCACATAACTATCCAGATTGCAATGATTTATGCTTTTATTCACTCAATTAACATTTTTTTATCATAACCCGGGTCAAACAGAATATGCAAGAATCTGAATTAGGAAACAGTTTCTCTTTTCAGGTTGTATACATTTAACCAAAAGATTAGTAAAGAGAGACAAAGTTAGGCCTCCCTGTTGGTGCAGGCTGTTGAGCGCAGTGCTGGGAAGCTGTCTGCAGCCTCTGCAGCACTGATTCGATCCCCACCGGCCTCGAAGCAACCCACATGGCGAGCAGATCTCTCCTGTCTCGCCAGCTGCTCCCCTCAGCAGTGTATTTCATCAGTCTGCCTGTTCTGTTCCCTTCTCTGTCTCTGGTGAATCCTCTCACCCTCCCGCACATCTGGCCTGTACCCCTGTTCTTGTATAAATAAAATAAATCTAAGAGAGAGAGAGAGAGAAAGTTGACACATCACAAAAATCACAAGATCCAAAAAGGAACAATCAGAAGATCAAAAAAGCTTCCTAGAACCCTTCCATAATCCCTGTTGGCTATTTTTGTTTGTATGTTCTTTAACCAGATATTTACTTGACAATTACGTTGTAATATTTAATATTTCCTATAAAAAAATAGAAAAATAACTTGGTATTTCCTCTAGCCACCCTGGTAGTTTTTGCTTTTCATTATTGATTTATTGCATAATTTAGTTCAGTTTCACAATTCATATTTGGTAATGTCAATTGCTGCAAATTTTAGTGAAAGCTCTAGCATCAAGATTTTTTTCGATGATTTAAGGTTTGGGAAATTTTTTCACAGTAGTTCCTGGCTTCTAGTATGTTAAACCTACTTGTTTCTTTTCAATTATATTGCCTTTGGTACTGGTCTCTATGAAACACATACATTTTATTATAAAGGCCCTGCATTTTTGGATGGAGAATGACATGTGAGTCAGTACATTGGTGGGAGTAATCTTAGAAGACATTTCATTTCCTGCACTGTCATGTACACTAGCAACAACTTTACCCATCCATGGAAGTGACAGTGACCCATGTAAATAGACCTTACTAAAATCTCCATCTCTGCTTCTAGCCCTGACATTTTGTATATAGAGGTGAACTTTTATGCTTAGAAAGGCAATTTTAACCCTCTCTTAGTCAGGCTGAAGTTATAGAGTGAAATCAAAGATAAAAACAGTAAAGGAGTTGGGAGAAGATATAGTCATAATTATAGACCCCTTAAGGGGGTCTGGAACAGCTCCCAGACCCCCTTAAGATAGTTAGTAGTTCCCAGGGATCAAAGGCCAAGTCTCTTTCCAGCAGGCTACCTCCTGTATTCCCTAATCTGACCAGGCACTTTTTATTCCAGAGTAACTCCTTTTCCAAAGGTGAACATTCCAGATCAGCAACTACCACCTAAACCAGTTCCACAAGTTTTCCCAGTTCAAAGGTATGTGAGCCCAGAGGAATTCAACAAAAGATCCACACAAATGCTTGTAGGGGTAAAAGAGTAATGCTGAATTAAGATACAGTACCCTAAATAGCCAATTATAAAATTTGAATATTTGCTTTCTAAATTATGTTCCCCAAACAATAAATACCTACCTGCTCCAAGACTGGAGAGGTATCTGCCACCAGCAGCCCCACATCTAACCAAAAGTCAGATCACTAAGGGTATGGACTTCTTCCCCTCCTTTTTAACTGACTTGGGAAATATTTTTTCAAAATAAATTTCACCATGATCTTCCTTTCTCTACAACTTTGCTAATGCCACTACCCTATCATCTTTGAAATTCTATCCATCCCCCAAATTCAAGATTAGTCCACCCTCTCATTGGTTCACATAATGTGGAAAGCAAACTAGGATGTATTTTATGTTTTTTGCTTTTTTATTAAATTATTTATTTATTTTCTTACATCGTTTTACATTTTTGGACAGTATTTGATTTCTCCCCTTGGGTGTAGTCCTCATAGTTCTCCCACCACTATAGCACCCACACTCCATCACCATAGTCCCTTGTGCTCTTCCCTCTCCTGTTTTAACCTCTCCCTCTCTTCCCCCTACATCCATTTTACCCCCCTCACCCCCTCTCACCCCCACTGTATGGCTCAGATCTATAGACTAGAGCTGCATTTTACATGTTCTCCCATTAGAGCTGAAATCAGCAACTAGGTGCCATTCTACTTGCACAGAATAATGCTTCTTCCATGGAAGAAACAGACCTCAAAGAACTGTGCAAGGAAAGTCTGAAGTTTTTGAAAACTGCAAATTTCCATTTTTGATCCTGATAACTTGTTTGAGTGCCTTTAAGCCCCAAATATGTGTTTTATACAATGCTGGGTGAAATAGCAATCTAATAAAAGGAGTGAAAATGTTCCCCAGTTTAATTCCATGAATTTGGAAAAATAGGATAAACATAGAATACAATAATTGAAGCAGAAAATCTTCAAACACTTGCAGAAGTACAAGAAGATAAAAAGAGTTATAAGGGCTTTACTTGTGTTCACCATAACCTTTGACTGTAAAGCCTTTGTTGATCATTAGCTATCATTAAGTCACCTGGCAATGTTGTAAATATTAGACATGGTGTAGGTACTATACCTAGCACCTTGTATGCACTCAGTAAGTATTAGCTAATATTGGTTTCTAAAGAATGCTTGAAGGAAACTATACCTTTAATACAGAAGGCAGAATGTGAATAAAGATAATTTCTCCATTGAGTTATAGTTTGTAGGCTGAGAGGAGAACAGGTTTGTTTTGTATGCCTTAAAAGAAGGATTAAAACACAATTGATTGGGCCTCCCCAGTGGCGGTGGCTCAGCGGGTTGAGTGCTGCGCTGGGAAGCTGTCCGCAGCAGCGTCCGCAGCACAGGTTCGATTCCCGGCTGGCCAGGGAGAAACCCACATGGCTCGGCAGACCTCTCCTGTCTTGCCTGCTGCTCCCCTCAGCAGTGTCTTCGGGTCTGTCTGCCTGTTCTGCTCCCCGCTCTCTCTCTGGTTGAATTCACCCTCCCGTGCCTCTGACCTCTACCCCAGTTCTTTTATAAATAAATAAAATCTTTTTTAAAAAAAACCCACACAATTGACTGATATGAAGGCGCTAGTATAAAGAATGGAAGAAAAGGGAGGGAAGGGGAAAGAGAGAGAGGAAAGAACAAAGAAAGGAAGTTAGAGTCTGTCTTGAAAAGTAATTTCAAGTGAGTTCCAAGATCTATATGGGGCTGTTCTAGAAATGGCAGGTCAGACCTTTAACAAGAGTGATTATAAGGGTAAACTAAGCATAAAATAAGCTAGCTGAGAGGGGACATTTTTGTTATAGGACAGGGAGAGGGGCAGCCCAAACCCCGTAAACCTGCCTATTCTAAATGGGTTCTGCCATCCGCCGCATCAACACAAAACATATGAGACTTTAATGGGAAGGAACTTTAATAAAACTAGGAAACAATACAGGTAAGGCAAAGAGTCTAGTTTTTAAATGAAGTACCCAAAGTTACCCATCCCCTCGTGGGTAAAAGTCCATCCATATGGGAATGGCGCAGAGCAAGGCCCCAAAGCCTGCCATAAGTCTAAAGCATCTTCTAGTGGGGACCCACAGAAAAGGGCCAGAAACAACCAGACAAGCCCGGAAGGAATAGAGCAAAATCAAAATCAAGATAAAAGCTGCCATGGTCACCTCCCCACGGGTCTCACCCACATCTGTGTCACCCAGTCCACGACCAAAAGACAAGCGCAGTTTTTTCACGTGTCTCCTGGTTCCATCCTGCTTCCTTCCTCAGTCTCTTCTGCAGCTTCTCCTCTTCCTGCTCAGCTCAACCCTCCCTGGGTGGGGCAGGGAACCTCCCCCTTTCCTGGGGACCACCCTGTTACATTTTGACCACTAGCCTAATATCAAGCCCCATTTAAAATCTATTCAGATGACTTGAGATATGAAAATGAACATAAAAACTTCTCATGAGGGGGAATCCCTGTTTGCACAGGGCCGAAAGTCTCAGCACTATCAAGCTATTGCCAGCCACTGCTTTGATCCTGGCTAGGGAGCTACCCACATGGCACAGCAGACCTCTCCTGCCTCAACAGCTGCTCCCCTCAGCAGTGTATTTCAGTAGATCTGCCTGTTCTGTTCCCCACTCTGCCTCTGGTGAATCCTCTCACACATGCACACCCCTCCTTCTCTCTGGCCTAGACCCCAGTTCTTGTATGCATAAATAAATTAAATAAATCTAAAAAAAAAACCAACTTTTCATGAGGCCTAAGTTTCAGAGGACAAAGCTTTCACCAAATGGAATTCTGATTAATGAAACAAAAGAAGGTTGACTCCTGTGTAAACCAATGGGTAACATCCACACCATTCATTTTTCAAAGCTTCTTCAAATTAGCAGAGTAAGCTTTCCCCTATCATTCCAGAGTTCCTGAGTCATTAACTCAGTGACATATTTTTTTTTCCTTTCTGCTGCCAGAGGACAGTGGACAATATTTATAAAGCTGTAGGGAGTTTACTTGTTAAATGAATGTGATAATGTAATTCTCAGAAAATGGTGCATCTTTATTTTTTCAAAGAATTGCTCCTCCTGTAATGGTGAATTCAATAGCTACAAATATCTCAAAAATAAAACACAACAAATATAAGGTGCCATTTTTATTATTGTCACAGTCTTATTTAACACATTCCTTGACAAAGAGCGTTTCATTACAGAACCTGTTTTAATTTAAGCATTTTTTGTTTCATTTTAAAGAACCAGCTTAATATTTAAAAAACAAAATCTATGTTAACTGGATAAGGTACATAGCTTTATAAAATTTTATTGAAATATCATAAAAATCCATTGTAACCTAGTCTCAAAGTCACATATCCGATTTTCACTTGATTTCAAATGAACCCCATGGCAAATGCATACCCTAGTTAGGCATTTTGTGGAACATTACATATTCAATTCACTAATATAAATCTTAACATATATCTTAGTGTATAATGTGGTTTTGTGGTGAAATGAGCTGATGCTAGAGTTGGACTGTCTGGTTAAAATCCTGGCTTCACCATTTCCTAGCTATTAACCTTAAGCAAATAACACAAACTTTCACGCTTCACCTCTAAAGTGGAAAGCATGAATGTCCAACTCATGGTGTTATTGAAAGTTAATCCAAAAAAAACCCACAGACATATAGTGACTGAAAATTAGGTTTCTTGTTATTAATACAAATATTAAAGAAGGAAGGAAATGCATCACATTTCAGAAAGATTGATGCTCCTAAATAACCAACTGTAAAATTCTAAGTGATGTTTTACTAAATGATTTTCCCAAATAATAAATTCAGTATGAAAGTTAGCATTTTATTTCAGAGACATAGACTTCTTATTTGTTCTTACACAAAAACATTGAGGAAAGCAGCACCTTTTGCTCTCTATGTGGAGTGTGTAGGTATGTGGGTATATCAGAGAGCTTCATGGTAGGGTTCCCTGTGTTTCAATTATAAGGTTTTTCCACTCTGATGATTGAGATCACATTCAGTAGCTCTTCAAGACAATCATGTTTGATAACAAGCAGTAAGTTTTCTGAAACTTAACAATTATAAGAAACAAATTTGTCCAATACATCATTATAAAACTTTTCAACCAAAGAATACATAACAGCTATCCATAAATAATTGGTGGGACAGTTTATACACCATGATCAATTACAGTGATACTTCATTCTTAAAAAAATATTAAAAGAGCCAACATTTACCTAAATATTTCAGGCATAGTTCTAAGTGCTTTACATGTATTTCGTCATTCTATCCCCACAACAACCTCATTTTTCTTTTTTTAAAAAAGATTTATTTATGCATACAAGAACTAGGGTGGAGGCCAGAGGTGTGGGGGGTGAAAACTTTTACCAGAGACAGAGTGGGGAACAGAACAAGCAGACAGACTGAAATACACTGCTGAGGGGAGCAGCAGGCGAGTCACGAGAGGTCGGCTGTGTCATGTGGGTAGCAACCTGGCCGGGGATTGAACTCATACTGCAGGGATTGAACTCATACTGCACATAGCTTCATAGGTTGCGTCTTAACCCCTTGTGCCACCAGGGAAGCCAACAACTTCATTTTTCTTTCCTCATTTTGACAAAACTACTTTAATTTACAACCTTAAGGTACATTATAAAGTCCATAACTCTTGAAATTCTCACCTGGCTCCCACCAGTAGAGCTGAACATTCAGTCTCCATCATGGGGAAGGGTATCTGACTCTCACCTACCCCTTGAGAAGAATCTGAATATGGAAAGTACCCCAGCACAGCATCCAAATTACCTCAGAAGTGCCAGTGAATACAGAACCACATGTTCACGCTGATAAAATTGGCCTGGATCACCTACAATTCAGTCACCTGGAGAAACTGTATGGGGGATCAATATGCACATGGCCACCCTCCTGATGGACTCCCAAGCCTCCATCCTCTGGCCTGAGAAGGCCTGTGAAGAGATGACCTCCAAGGTGAAGGAAGGGCCACATGGCCCCAGTTCCATAGCAGAACTGATATGCCAACCGCCATGCCTCAAGAGGCCCCAGGCCACACCACCACCTCACATCCCTCCCTCCCTTGCCCCCTCCCCACCTTTCATCTTTCAGTTCCCACCCACTACCCTCCTCCCCACCGCCTCTCCCATTGTTATCCTCATTTTTACGGGGGCTTTGAGAAATTAAGTCATTTGTTCAACATCACACATAAGTTGCAAAGCAAGATTCAATACCATGTAGTCCAGTTTCTGAGCCCATATTATAAACACCGCATCATGCAGCAGAGATAAATTGTGAGTCAACTTCTTCCAAAAAGAGTTTTGTCAGCATATACTAATACTTTTTAACTATGCTATAATTTATAAAAGTTATGTATTTATATTTTATTTAATTTATGAAACTGTATTTCACACATCTCAGGAGCACATAATTTGCATAAAATTTTTTTCCTTTATTTCACTCTGAAAAAATGACATATTAATCTCCTTTTAAATGATATTCACCATCAAGTTATCTAGTTAAATGCATTTTTAATTAAGGTAATATTATTTTATAACACTGTATAGGTTTCAGGTGTACAGTTTCTTACCTCAGCAATTGTGTATATTACCCACACTTACAAAATAAAGATCCAGTCCCCACCCACCATCAACCAATGGGCCCCCTCATGTGTCCCCCCATGCCTTTCCCATCTGGTGACCACCATTCCGTTGTCAGAATCTAATGGTTTATTTTTGTTTTGTTTGTTCACTGGCTTTTTTATTTAGACTCCACAAATGAGTGAAATCATACAATATTTGCCTTCTTTATTTCTGCTTAGCATAATTCCCTAATTTCCATCCATGTTGTTACAGATGGCAAGGATTCATCTTTCTTATGACTGAATAGTAGTCCATTGAGTACATATACCACAACTCTTTATTCAATCATCCTCTGTTTGGTGGGTATGTTGTTTTTATATCTGTGCTATGTAAATAATATTGCAATGAACATAGAGACGCATGTAAATGCCTTTAAATCAATCTATACATGGATATTTACATAACATAGTTGAAATATAAACCTAAAATACACAAAACTAAAAATATGGTTGGAGATGCATATACATAGAACATGATTTCCTATGCTAGAAAATACTACAGGCTACAAATAAATTTCAAAAAGACAACAACTAGTATCTTCAAAGAAAAAAGATAAAATATTAAATCCATGAAACAAAAACAAGATTTTTTTATACATATGTATATGTATGTATATGTATTTATATATATATGTGTGTATATGATACATATAAAGAACAGGAGGAACGTTTAATGATACTATGAAGAAAAGGTTTTGGGAATTTGTCCCTTAAACACCAGATAAATAATCTTTCTTCCTAATAGATGAAGTTTGAAATGCCACCATGACCTGAGTAAGAAAGGAAACGCCGCTAAGAATACAGGTCAGATCTAAATCTAGGCTATGTGTCTTTCCCAGTTTCAGGAAGTGCTGGAAATTTACATAGGAATCATAAATTTGTCATTAATGTAGTCTTGGTAAAGTGTATATTGTTTTAATTCCAGAGTAGCTTTAATTAAATGTAAATGCTTTTATTTTCCTTAAAAAATCCCAGATAAAACCTCGTGGAGGGACTTTTGTTTTTTTAAAAGATTTATTTATTTATGCATACATACAAGAGCTGGGGTATAGGCCAGAGGTGTGGAGGGGGAGGTGAGAGGATTCACCAGAGACAGAGTGGGGAACTGAACACGCGGATCTACTGAAATACACTGCTGAGGGGAACAGCGGGAGAGAAATGAGAGGTCTGCTGAGCCATGTGGGTCACCTCCCTGGTCAGCTGGGGAATCAAATTTGAACTCATGCAAATGATGGCTCGCCATCATTTGATAGAGCTCTCTTTAACCCCTGTGCCACCAGGAAGGCCCCAGGGACTTTTATAGACCTGTGTCAGGATAATTTTTTCCAATTCTCATTTACCCTGTTCTCCTGCATTTCTCTTCCTCTAGTCCCAAGCAAGAAGGAATGTGCTCTTAAGAGAGACAGATTTGAGGCGCAGGGGCCCCCAGGCTCTCCCTGGATTCTCTTTCTTAGGCATTTCAGAAGCAGCTAAACCCTCAGGCCATGATGATGAGACACAGGCCTGTCAGCAGAGACCAGAGTAGGCCATTGCTTGCTGATCAGGGCAGTTAGTATCGTGCCAGAATCTCAGCATGGTCCTGTGGCAAAAACCCATCAAGACAGTGAATGAACTCTGCCTGCTCTGCAGGAACAGGGCTCAGAATCAGATTTCAGTTGATATAGAGAGTATAAAGAAATGTGATATTTCCCATCCAGGCTTTTGTGAACTGAGATTTATTTCCATAATAGACAGTTATTCGGCATGGATGGATGCCACCACCTGACTTTCACAGATACAATTTTGGCGTCCCGAGGGGATAAATTCAGGTAATAATCCCCTCTAATAGAATGATGCTTTAGCAGGTTTAAATAAGTAAGTAGAATGGAGAGGTTTTTAAAAATTGCTTACTGGGAAAAGAGTTATCCCATTTTTGATTGGGGAATGTTGTCTAGCGGGTTAAGTTGCAAAGTATGAAAAAATTGGTAGTGGGTATGGTTTATTCATTTTGATAGCTCAAAGGATATTCAAGATACTTATCTAAGAATATTACACAGGTGAAAATTTACTTCTAAGAAAGATTCTTCAGAAAGAGTAAAAATCAATGGATGGTTCCAGCATACCTCTCATTTCTTAGCAACATTACAGAGGAATGTAAACCATATCATACATGGGTCAATTATTAGATTTATTTTGATCCATATGGAATCATTGATATAATTATTAAAATCAACTTTAGAAACTGAATTATTTCAGCTAACCAATGTTTTCATGACTTTTTAATTTCAAAAGTCAGCGCTAGGGAGTTCATTAACAAAGCAAGAAATCCAAGACATCAAGATTGGTGCAAAAAATATGAGATATTGTCTCTCGATCTAAAATGATATTGATCAGCAAGGATTCATTACACAAATTAGGAGAAACATCAGTAATGAAATGTAATCTGTTAAATGCAAATCAGTAAACAAACTGAAATTAAATTTCATTTGCCAATCCAGAAATATAAATACTGTTTGGTCTCTTTTACCTCGCCATTAGGAAGGGCAGAGGGAAGAGCAGCAGAAAGGGAGGTAGGAAGGAGGGAGAGAGACGAGAAGGAAAGAAGGAAGAGGAAGGGAGGAAGGGTTGTCTTCTAACAATCTTATAATCTAACTGGGAGAAAAAAATACAACTGAAAAAAAATCCCTGCAGCCACATGCTGGATTACATGCCATTATCAGCTGATACATCATTTCACTGAAGAGGCTTAAAACTAAACAACCACCTTGTGTTTGTGGAATATTTTATCTTTTATTAGGTGCTAAAATGTATGTCGATACCAAGTAAAGGACACAGAACCTGGAAAAGAATTGTGAACAGCTGGAATCTCTCATCAAGGAAGTGGTTCTCTACTGATTTCATTGAAGCTCAAGGTGACCTTTAATGTTTTCCTGACTTTCCTTGTTTTATTTCATTTTCTACTTTTTTTTTAACCTTTGTGCTTCTGAAGTTGTAACGCGCGTATGTAACTTCAGAAAGACTGTTAAAGTGCAGATTCTGAATCAGTAGGTCTAGGTTGGGCCCTGAGATTCAGCATTTCCAGTATTACTATGTTTGGACCATAGTTTGTGTAGTCCAGCTTTAGAAATAAAAAGAACAAGGAAATGGTCAGAAGAGAAATAATAATATCGAGAGAAATAAGCATTTATAGAATGCTTTGGGTACATCTAGAAATGTACACGTAAATACTTCTTTTTTTTAAGATTTATTTTATTTATTTATGCATATAAGAGCTGGGGTGTAGGCCAGAGGTGCAGGGGGTGAGAGGATTCACCAGAGACAGAGTGGGGAACAGAACAGGCGGATCAACTGAAATACACTGCTGAGGGGAGGTAGGAGAGGTCTGCTGTGCCATGTGGGCCAGCTCTCTGGCTGGGTATCAAACTTGTGCAGCAGTGGCTGTGAATAACTTCATAGTGCTGAAACTTAACCCCTTGTGCCAACCATGGAGGTCCCCATCTTTTTTATTTTTTTTATCCTCAAAATAACTCTAAAAAATAGGTTCTATTACTATTTTAGAGAGCAGGAAATTAAGGATCAGTTGTACTAGATCATGGGAGATCTTTGTAATTCCAAGGTCACATTCAGTGTATACCTGGAGAGAGAACACAGAATCAGACAGGACACCTCAAGAGAAGATAAGGACAAATGAGTCTAAGCAGGAGAGAATGGCCAAGTAGAGGTGGGTATTAGTATCTGGTGAGAAAAAAGTAAAGGGGTTTAGGGGATTTGAGGTTCGTTTAATGGTGAGAGCAAAGATAAGCATGCAAAAGCAGTAAGATTTTCACCCTTCCTTCTTCCATATTCCTTCAAAAGCTGTAACAGCCACTATTCAATGTTTAACCCTTACTTTTTCTATCAAATCATTAATGACAAAGTACTAATGCAACAGTCACTGCCATGTAATGAAGGTGTGGATTTGGATCAATTGCTCCTCTCCTGGTTGTTTCTATGGTTACCAAGAAAAGAAAGAAAATGCACAGGGAAGGTCAAAAGGAGAATCAAGGACTGTAACTCTGGAGGAAACTTTTCAACCAAGAGCTTAGCAAAGAGTTCATATCTAATCTAGATTCAACACTGCCCTAGCAAATAAGTGCTGGAGCCTAAGGTATGAGTTCATGGCTGTAAAGAGGTCTAACAAGTGACAGTCACATGACAAGAAAAATGTGCTACTGTAAATGTCCTACCTAACAGCAGAGATATTGCAGTGTTTAGACTCCATAAACTTTGAACTTCATTCAAGGCAGGCACACAAAAACCAATTTGTAATAAACTTCAATCTTTGTTTTGTTTTCAGGATGACACACTTAACGTTTTAAGATACCATTAAGGAATATTCCAACATGGACCCAAATTAGTACATTTTTTTGAAAGTTTTCATGAAAATTATGATTGTTAAATGCCAATTTTTTCATAAAATGTGTTTTATTATACAGCCAACTCCCATCTTTAAGGGTGTGGGACCTGGGAGAATTGCATTATCTTTGTCTTTATGGAGAAAATGTGACTAAGGTGACCCCCCCAGGGTAATCTTGATCAAGGAATCAAAGTAACACCAGGAAAACAGTAAAGGAAAATGGTCAAGGGGAAAACAGAACCAGCTTTATGACAAGGGAAACTGACATGTATTTAGTACCACACACATATGTTAATTTTATTTATCTTCAGAAACCTCTGGGTTAGGTGGTGATATGCCTATTTTACAGATGCTAAGATTCAGATAAATTCTTTAACTTTGGTCATACTGCTGGCGACTGGTAAACTCAGGATTTAGAAAGAAAAACCAATGTTCTTAAAATGTATGTGGGGATGAAGGTAGAAGGTGGTAAGTTGCTTCCCTTTATCAGCTCTCTTCTTCCTTAATGGATCCCCAACTTTTATCTTGGCACACTATCACTTGCAATAAAAGACCTATTTCCCAGCCTTTTGCAGCTATTTGGGGCCATTTGCCTAAATCTTGGACAAAGAACTGTAAGTAGAACTGTGACACAGAACCTGAGAAGTACTCATAGCAATCTTTCCTATAAGTGGCCAGTCTGCCTCATTGGCTCCCTTCTGAGTCCCTGGTTATTAGTTTTCAGGTCACCCCCAATTAGGACTGGACTGCAACTGTTAACTCCATCCCAATTGGCTTAAACATTTACCCTGACATGCCCCAATTCAATTCCTACCTGCTCCTCCCCTGGCAGTGTTGGGGTTCAGATAACAGGGTTTGGTATGTGGTTCTTTGACCCGCTAAGAAAGAATTCAGTAGACTATGTTCCCATTCATTAGCATATAGAAAGTTTATTGAGGGAAGGGAAAAAAGGGAAGATAGATACCTACAGACACAGGTGGGCAATCTTAAAATACAAGAACTCCATTTTGCCAGGGTAAGGGGTGTTCTTTTTTAATGTTCTTTGATGGAATTATTGTGGAAATTACCACCTTGGGATCACATTGGTTTAGTCTTCTAGGATCAATAGTCCTCTCTGCCCCCAACTCTGGCTGATAATCTATTCTGACCCCCACCTCAGGTTCCTGGAAACTTCCATAGCTGAGTTTAGTTTAAGATTCATGATTCATCCCTACCCCCACCTCTGGTGTTTGTCCTTGTGAGAGCTCCCTTCCTTAATTTTTCTACTCTAAGTTTCCATCAGCAGGATACTTACTGCTCTGAGTTCCTCATGATGAAAGTGAGTCCCAGAAGCTACATAAGCACCAAGAATCTGCTGTACTAACTTCACTAAGATTGAACAGTGTTGGAGACCCCTAAGGCATGCAGTGCTGAGACAAGGGAAACATCAAGGTCATGGCTAAAAAACTGATCAGCCCAGGTCAGAAGACTGGCCCCTGGACAGATTGGGGTGTTCTTTCTTGTGTCTATGAAGCTATGCCTAGGGCACAAACTAGATTAGAAAAAGAAACAGAATGACCTGATGGCTGTGTATGTGTGCCTGGACAAGGCCAAATGCTAAGAGAATACTTCATTGTCTAGTAACTAACCCAAGGTGGGGGTGGGGGTGGGGAGGGGGCTGCTTGTATCAATACAAACAAATTGCACTGGCCACTCAGGATGCTTGGGCACAAATGAGAGGCCTTGCGTCCCCTGGCTCCCACTTAAACTCTATTTTGTGTCTATCACTTCTTGGTAATTTTCATGGCTCAATCGGATTCCTCTCTCAACCCTGTTCACCCGAGCTGGACTCCAGCAGAACAGAACACAGCTGGTCCTTGATGCCCAGTTGTACCTCCCTCCTGACCCTCTACGAGTCTGGAGTTCAGCTCTGAACCCCAGCAAGCTGGCTCTGGTCCTCACTGCACTTGCCCATAGTATGCCTCACCTCATCACAAACAAGCCTCTCTGCTTTACAGTGTAGGCCCCAGAACATCCCTAGTGTTACCTGCTCTGCCCCTTCAAATCACTCTCGTAACCACAATAAGGAACTGACAAAATAAACCCTAAAGAAGTATGACTACAGAATTGAGGCTACTAGAAGGGAAGAGAGAATGGGTGTAGGGTAAGGTAAAAAGTATCAGGCTTTTCTGCCCTCCCACCATTAGGATAGATGACGGAACCCTGTGGTCCTGAATGCATGCCTGATGGCGGGCACCTGGAGTAGGGTGTGGGCATAAGTAGATGGGATTCACCTGGGCTAAGACTGAACTTTTAAAGGCTGCGTCACGGGGACGCCAGCAGAAGCTGAGAGAAAGAAGCCGAGAGAGAAGCAGAGCCATGAGAAGACCAGAGAGAGCGTGAGAGAAGGCCGGAGAGCCCAGAGTGAGGACTTGCTGGCCTCCCAGCCCCCTAGCGCACCTGCCTGCTGTGTACCTGGTCAATCCCAATAAAAGCCTGCAAAACCCATTGAGGGCTCCAGGACTCCTCCTTCACCCATCTGGTCGGGTCATAGAAAACCTGCTCAGTGGCCCTTTCTGCCCCTACAATGGGGACAGGAGAAAAGGGAAGAGGGGGCCCAACTGTCTGTGATAAAGGAGTAGAGGCACTTTGGTGGTGGGTATGGGGTAGTGACAAACATCTGAGGAGGTATGGCTCTAAACCAGTGTTACCTCAATAAAATTAAATTTTTAAAAATTCTTCTCAGGTTTTTTTTCCATCAGAAAACCCAGTGGCTTTAACAACCCATCCTGTGGCCATGCAGATACAGATTCAATGAACTTTCTGATCCCCTAGGAAGGTGACTGTAAAGGACAGGAATGGCCACTGAGCAGGGTGTCTAGGATCCAGCAGACCGGGTAAAGGAGGAGTCAGAGTCCTCAGTGGTTTTTGCAGGTCTTTTATTGGGATTTACCCAGTACACGGCAGGCAGGGGTGCTGGGGGGCCGGGAGGCTGGCAGGCCTCCCAGCCCCCAGCAAGTCTTCACTCTATCTGGGCTCTCTGGCCTTCTCTGCTTCTCTCTCTGCTTCTGCTGCTTCTCAGCTTCTTCTCTTTCGGCTTCTACTGGCGTCCCTGTGACACCGCCCTTAAAAAGCACAATCTTAGCACAGGTGTACCCACTTCAGGTGCCCGCCATCAGGCATGCATTCAGGATCACAGGGTTCCCTCATCTATCCTGATGGCAGGAGGGCAGAAAAGCCTGATTTTTTACCTTACCCTACAGTGACTTTCTAAGCCTAGCCATGGAACTGGCTAAAACCAGAGAGGCACCAAGAAGGAGGAGTTTCTCCTTCAACGCAGCAGCTTGTTAGGGTGCTCATTGGTGAGAAACCAAATTGACTTAGCCAATGTAAAACTGACAGGGATTTTTTTTTTTAAAGATTTTTTTTTAATTTATGCATATGAGAACTGGGGTCTAGGCCAGAGTTGGGGGGTGGGGGAATGGGGGAAGTGAGGATTCACCAGAAACAGAGTAGGGTGCAGAACAGATGGATCTACTAAAATTCACTGCTGAGGGGAGCAGCAGGTGATACAGGAGAGGTCTGCTGCGCCATGTGGTTTAGCTCCCTGACTGGGGATCAAATTCATGCTGCAGTGTCTGGGGATAGCTTGATGGCACTAAGAATTTTAACCCTTGTGCCACCAGGGAGGCCCTGACAAGGATTTCTGCTTATCCATTTGAACAGTTTGCTGGCCTTGCCAATTTTTTGACACATAGAAATATAATCACAGTATGGTCTCCCCGGTGGCCTAGAGGTTAAGTCTCAGATCTATCACCACTGGGGCCAGATTTCAATCCCCAACCAAGGAGCTAACGTGTTAGACTTCTGTCTGGCCTGCTGCTCCCCTCAGCAGTATATTGCAGTAGATCTGCCTGTTCTGCTCCCTACTTAGTCTTTGGTGAATCCTCTCATTCTCCACACCTCTGGCCTATACCCCAATTCTTCTACACATACTAAATAAATAAATCTTACAAAAAAGAAAGAAATATAATCACAGTAAAAGAATGCCTAGGTGACAATGATTTTATAGAATATTTTATATCTCCCATGGATTTTACCTCTAGGAAATTTAATCAACTGTTTTTCCTAGTATATAATAGACTCTTTTCTTTTAATTGGCACCTTTGTGCCCAATTAAACAATAAGCGTGCTAATTAAAATAGCAATGATGACATATAATTAACTTTAGAAAACTAGTGAATTTATCAAAGGGTTAGGCATTAGGAAATCCTAACTTTAAAACTAGATTGTTTTTAGGCACTCTATTTTCTAGATTGTTTTTAGGCACTCTATTTTTACCATTTCTAAAACTAATGTAAAACTGGAAATAATAGCCAGAAGTTCAGTGATCACTTTTGTAAGTGGTATACATGAGTTAAGAAGATACTCTCAAAGAATGAGAAGATTGCCTTTGGTTATTACATCAAAAATCAACACCAAAATAGAGACAAAATAGCCTTCAGCTAGTGAAGGTAAGAATGGCAAAGAGAGCCAGTCTGCCAAAAATACAGGAAATGAGAATCACAGTTTAAAAACTGACAGAGCCCATTTCATGTGTGTCTTGAGAAAAGGAAGCCCAACAGGCTTCTACTAAGTATCTGGCCTATTTGGTAAGTATATACTTAGAGCAGTAATGCAGGCATTTGTCTTAACTTAATTGTTCTGGTATCATTGCTAAATTTTAAAAACCCAAGCCCCCATTCCTTGCCCAGCAGGCAAGTCTGGGAGGCTTGAATGGATAAAGGGAACTGCCATGAGAATCTGGACATTAAGCTGATGATCCAAATAACTGATGATCTTTTATGCTAATTAAGATCATCAGTCAGGACACACCCAGTTCTAGTCACCATAAGCAGTCAATGATTACTGGAGTATAAAAAGAGCCTGGGGGGCTAGGGGGGCTCACTCGTAGTGCAAGGGGTTAAGCACAGCACCTTGAAGCTGTCCACAGCCTCTGCAGCACAAGTTCAAACCCAAGCCTGCCAAGGAGCTACCCACATGGCACAGCAGACCTCTCCTGTCTCACCCACTGCTCCCCTCAGCAGTGTATTTCAGTCACACAGCCTGTTCTGCTTCCTGCTCTGTCTCTGGTGAATTCTCTCACTCCACACCCCACACCTCTGGCCTGCACCCCAGTTCTTATATGTATAAATGAATAAATATTTTTTTTAAAAAAAGTACCATTAACATGGATCCTCTTACCTATTCAATTAATTTCAGACATTTAAAAAAAAATAGAGCCTCAGGACCCTCATTCTCTGCATAGCAAACCTCTCTTATCTTACCCACTGGTTCCCTTAGCATTGTGTTTCAATAAATTCTGCCTCTTCTGTTCACTCTGTCTCTGGTGAAAAGTGTCTCATAAATGCTTCCTCTTCTAAACCACTTCTTGCTATTTCCTGCTAATATCACTTCTATGGGGTTTCTGTTCAGAAGGAATGAAATGAAGAAAAATGATATAGTGGGGTTTATTACTCATTATGAATTAATAACCTTGCTGGTTTCATATATTGGTCTGTTGGGAGGTTTGCTAAACTGAATATCCCCATCTGATCTACTTCAACATATTGATGAAATAGGTTTTGAATCTGCAATGTTTGGAGTTGAATCTGAAAAATTGAGTTCCCTAAGTTTTCCCCAGTAATTATGTTTTGAAGAGTGTCAAGCAAACTTTTTACATTCCAAAATGTCCACACTCTTATTGATGAGTATGGTGTCTCCAGGCCACAATTCAGCTGCAGAATGTAAACATAATAGTGGATACCAGGGTGACTTCCTTTTCTGTATCCGCAAGTGAAACAGACTTCATTTACCCCATCTCCCTTGAACTATATCGTAACAAATACAGCTCCTAAGACAAACTAGTTCCTTGATAAGTATGTGTTGAAATGATGGATGCTCATGTGCATATTTGATAGTTTCTCACTAGAAATAAGGAGGCAGCTTTTCATTGTGGGAATATTTTGTTGATTAAATGTGACTGGATCACTTAGTCTCTGTGTCTATTTGTTTTAATTAAATTTATTTTTTTCCTTTTTTACATCATTGTTCATTTTTGTACAATATTTGATTTCTCCCCTCAGGTGTAGTCCCCATAAGTCTCCCACCATCATAGTACCTGTGTCACCATTGTCCCTTGTGATCTTCCCTGTTTTGACCCCTCCCACTCCCTTTCCTGCTGTATGTCTCAGAGCTATGGTCAGTTCAGTGTCTGTTTCTAAAAACAATTTTTTTTTAACAGACACTTCTCAGGTTCCAGGGTGGGGATAGAGGCAGGAACAATGCAAAAAAAAAAAAAAAAAGAAGATAACACACTCATCACTGACTCATGGGACTCCCATACCCTCCTTGCTCTAGACCTCAGCAACCATGATAGCTGGACTGCTTCTCACCAATTCTGATTCCCCATGGGTGGAATGGTGAGGAATAACTCCAGCTTCACAACTCAGATCCTGTGGCCTCCTTGAAACTGGAGCAGTCTGTAATCCTTCCGAAAAGCTATTGAAAGTCTCAGGATTAACCATCAACAAAAAGCTGTGTGGCCACAGCCTTAGGGCCCCAGGTGTTGCTCAGTGCCCAGGAGAGACAGAGGTTGGTGCTTTGGGGTGAGGTTGTTTGGTGCTGCTGCAGGTTGACTCCTACATTTGTCTCAGGAGGCTCAGACAGAGCTGAAAGCCCTAGTGCAAACTTGAATAGTAAGTGATAGGTACAGGCTGCTGTCCCAGAAAAAGAACAGGGCTGCCTTCGGCTGTGATACTGGGGCCTCCATTAAGAAATGTTTTCAATTCTTCCCCTGATCCCAGACACATCATCCAAAGGTCTTTGTGTTTTTCTTGAAATATTATATATGAACAAATGTACTTCTTCTCTTACTATGTCCAGGATATTTCTGCTTTTCCCTTAGTCAAATTTTCCTGCTTTGCAGTATGAATGTGGTATATCCAGTTTTAGGAGGCTTACTGCACCTTGTTAAGTGAATTTTGTAGTCATCAGTTTTGTTGATTCATATGTCAGTGTTAAATAACTGCCTTTAAAAGAAATACAGCACTGTAATAGTAATAGCATTATAATTTCTTTTAATTCTAAGGATGGGGTTGTATGAGTGACCTGGATATTTCTGTGCACTAAGTTGGAGGCTAAGTTTTTTTCAGGAATTGAAAGAAAGACATGATAGATGAGACACAGTACAGACACAAAACAATGCCAAGTGTTTTCAGTCATTGGTATTTTGGACATTAAATAGAGTTTAAAAGTACATGAAAATGTTATGGGGGGGATGCCTCCCTGGTGGTGTAGGGGTTAAGTCTCAGTACCATCAGATCAACACTGCAGTTTGACTGCGATCCTGGCCAGGGAGCTAAGCCATGTGGCGCAGCAGACCTCTCCTGTCTTGCCCGCTGCTCCCCTCAGCAGTGTATTTCAGTTGATCCGCTGTTCTGTTCCCCACTCTGTCTCTGGTGAACCCTCTTACCACCACCCCCATCCTCTGGCCTACACCCCAGTTCTTCTATGCATAAATAAAATAAATCTTTTTTGAAAAATGTTACTCTCATAACTTAACAAATCCTTGGTGTGTCGAATGGTTAAACTGAATACCAAAATTGCTCTTTCAGGGATCCAGTTATAAAATGAATAAGGCAATTTCTACCCATAGAGATTATCATAAAATATAACATTGGCTAAATCAGTGAATATAGGTCTTTTGGCAGAATAATGCAAAGTAATACCCATCATCCTAATACTTGCATGCTCATTATTATGGCTGGGAACCAGTTAGGATAACAATTTTCTCACAGCTTTAAGGAAAATATTGAGAACATTACAAAATTTAAAAATCACAAATAGACAGAGAGTAGAGTTCCAGAGCTATTCACACTGAGCTGGGGAAGTCAACACTAGCCAGCTTTCTCCATTTTTTAGTGCACTGGAGTAGTTAAGGATAAGAATTTTAACCTAAGAGGGACCTGAGTTTGAATCCTGTCTTCCTAGTTGGGTGATCTTGGGCTAGTTGCTGAATTTTTATGTGCTTGTGTGAATTTTCCCCTGGAAAAATAGGAATGATAATACCTACATCGCTGCTAACAGTCAAAATATTTAACAACTGGTACTGCTGGAGCATCAACCATACATAATGGACTCTGGCATTAATCCTGGAGCAGGGTCCTGGAGGGCTCTGTTGTGCCCAGTGTCAAGTCTTTATAGTTTTGGGATGTAAGAAGTTTGAGTGGTCTGCAGAAGAGCTGGGCAACTAGAGAAACAGGGTGGAGCAGCACTAGGGGAACTCAGGATAGCAGTTCTTCATTAACCACTATGAATGGATTTTAGTGTTTTATCAGTCTGGCCATCTAGCTATGTAACCTTGTTATGCAGAGTTGATGGGAGGATTAAATGATAAAATATAGGCAAAGCTCTCAGCATATATTAAATTCAATAAATGGTAGCTATAACAATAAGTGTCACGGTAGAAATAAGATAATGCCAACCTCAGGATTACAATGAGGATTAAATAAAATGTGTTTAGGGCTTGCCTCCCAGTAAGTGCTAACAAATAGTAGGCATTATTATTGATATCATTATTGTTGTTACTATTTTTATTACTGTTTATTATTAGTCTATAATACTTGATGTGTGGATTAAATTAGAAAAAATGGATTGAAAGACAAATCAGAATCAAGCAAATATTGCATATAACACACTTTTTCCAGTGATGATTACTGCACTAGAGACTATAAGAAATGATACGAAAAGCTAATGAATGACAGTAAGGAAAACAAAGAGCACACCTAGAATCATCTTATAATCTGGGATTATGCCTAGTTTGTCAAGTAGTGCAAGGAAAATTAAATTCATAAAAATAATTGAATCTGACAAATTATTGACTATAAATCCAGAGAAAGTACAATATAAAAGATATGACAAAATGATCAAATCAATTCTAGTATCTTTGAAACAACTGGAATCTTGTTATTGATTATTTATTTATTTTTAAATATTCATTTTATTTATTTATGCATAGAAGAACTAGGGTATAGGCCTGAGGTGCAGAGGGTGAGAGGAATCACAATGAGTGAAGAGCAGAACAGGTGGATCTGCTGAAATACACTGCTAAGGGGAGTAGCGGGCAAAACAGGAGAGGTCTGCTGCACCATGTGGGACAGCTCCCTGGCTGGTGAAAGCTTAATAGTGCTGAGACTTTAACCCCTGCACCACCAGGGAGGCCCTGTAATTGATAATTTAAAATTCTATGGCTTTTTTCATTTCTGGGACTTTGTATTTGAGAGATATCAATCTTTTGGTTAAACTAACAAACAGGTAATGATTTTTCCTTAGTGAAATACATTGACTCAAATCTTGAGAGTCTTCTGAAAGCTTTCTCACACTTCACAGTTTAACTGTTTCTCACACTGTGACTATACAAGGTGAAATACCTGTTTTTATTTTTTTTTAACTATTATTTAGTGAGGTAAATTGTTTTACATTGTTGTATCTGCTTTGGGTTATAGGCTTAAAACCTCTACAAATAAGTATTTTCACAACATGCCCACCATCTGTCCCAATAATTTTCTACCATATTGCATTGGGCCCCCTCTCTCCCCAACTCCCCTAAAAGCCCTTCTCTCTGGTTGCCCCAGTTCTGTAGTCAGAGTTCTTATAGGTTTGGTTTTGACCGACCCTTTGTTATGTTTTTCTATATTTCACATATACGTGAGACCATCTAGTATTTGTCTTTCTCCTTCTGACTTATTTCATTTAGCATTATCCCCTCCAGTTCCATCCACATTGCTGCAAGAGTTCATCTTTTTTCTAACAGGTAGTGTTCCATTGTATATATACCACATTTTCCTGATCTACTCCTCTTTGGACATTTGTTTCTATAACTTAGCTGAAATAGCTATTTTTAAATCACCTGCTTGTTTTTATTAGACAGTCAACACAGGATAATTTAATGGAATTGGGTTTGTGGGTTTGAACCTCAAATGTGCCTTGGCACTCAATATTAAATCAATAATTACCAAATTGCTATCTCATGTTACAGTGACCTTAAAGTCTCCAGTGAACAATTAGTGGTCAAGCAGTTTGGGAAATGTGGATGATATTAAGTGAAATCATTGAGTGATGAAGCGAAACTCTTTTACAACTAAAATCATCAGTATTTTCTTTCTAAAATCTTTATTTCGGATATGATAGCAAGGCAAACAGACTGTTTTTTTTTTTTTTTTTACTCTTTTTTTAATATTTTTTTTTTAAAGAGGCATGTATTTTTATTTATGTATTTATTTATTTATTTGTTTGTTTGTACATGCATTGGGTACAGTCAGAAGCGCGGGAGGGTGAGAGAATTCACCAGAGCCAGAGTGGGGAGCAGATAAACAGACTGTTTTTTAACTCCATAAGGTAACAATCTTAACAATTGTTAGGGAGGCCTGAGTATATCAACCACCTAAACAAGTCCAGAGTCAGACTGAGGATCTTACTTTCAGTTTTGATTTCAAATTTATTTTTTCCACATTTTGATTGTAAACTGAAGCTAATTTGCATTACCAATTAATCAAATTACACCACGGTTCTGTTATTAGCTCTAAAGGGGAATTTTCCCTCAAGTAAGTCTGTGAGAACAGAGGTTGCTCTCATACAGACTGTTTAAACAGAAAATCTTTTAAAATTATACTCATATTGCACACCATTATTAAACATACAGTATGCATATACAATTGTCTACCTTCCGCTGATTCATTAACTTTCGAAAAGCTCACTTCATTTGAATGATGAAATAAAGGCAATTGCTTACAGAGAAGGAAGCTGGCACGAATTGGGGAAACAGAGAAGGAAGAAAGATAAATGCAAGATATTGAAGACCTACTATTATCTACAGAGATGATATTGTTGGAGAGAGAAATACAAAGTAGGAACACAGACTTTGAGTCTCCCAGCACAATATATGCACAAAAGATGTCTTTTATTCCACACTTTCTCTGAGCATCATATTGAGATCTCACCATTCATTAATAAATCTATTTTCAAGAAAATTTCTGTTTTAGTTAACAGGGAATATATATTCTTTTTTTTTTTTTTTTTTTTTTTTTTAAAGATTTTTTTTTTTATTTTTTTTATAGAGGCATGCTTTATTTATTTGTTTGCTGGTTTGTTTGTTTGTTTTGTTTATACATGCACTGGGTACAGTCAGAAGCGCGGGAGGGTGAGAGAACTCACCAGAGCCAGAGCGGGGAGCAGAGCAGGCAGAAGGACCGAAGCACACTGCTGAGGGGAGCAGCGGGCGGCAGGAGAGGTCTGCACGCCATGTGGGACCCTCCTCCGGTGGCCGGGGAGCAGCCGGGGATCGAACCGGCGCCGCAGAGGCCGCGCGCAGCTTCGCAACCCAGCGCTCAACCGCTGCGCCACCGGGGAGGCCCGGGAATATATATTCTTAATAGTGATTATTGTATCACAGTTAAACTGCAACTTCCCATAACAGCCAGTTAATTTAATTTAATTAAGCATACTTTTACTCTCAGTCTAGAAATTTAAGTCAGGTGAATAAAGAAGAATTAGAGAGTAAACTACACTTCCTCACTTTTGATAATTATTAACAGTAGATAAAATATTAATATTAAATTAATAAAGTACTGAAGTTGTACTAAAACAAGCAATAGCAGAAATGCCCCATTCTGAAAAATGCAAGTGATTTGTCATTTCCCCCTGGTTGGAGTCAGTGACCCAAGGATCAGGGAGAAACTGGGAAGGGTAGAGAGAGAAAGAGGAAGAACGGAAATTCAGGAAGAAGTGACTTCCAGGTTTCAAATGCAGAGAAAGTCTGTATGTTGTATCAAGAGATCCAATGAAAATTCTTAAGATGCTGGTATGTAAGATGACCTAGTCTCAAATAAGAATAGGTTCTTTGTAGGAGTGACTAGCACACCTACCTTAATACTAAGGAACATAAAAGTATAGTTAAGGTTAGTGATGTAATACTGTTTTTCAGAAAAGTAGGGGAACAATATTGAAATTAAAAACTAAGTATTGCATCAGAGTTTGAATAGCAATTTGATAAAACACAACAGATGGACGGATGCAACCTAAAAACTGGCATCTCTGCCAAAATAATTTAATTAATTAACACAGGAAAAAGTTACATTTTTTATCTGGCATATAAAAATAATTCAGTAAAGTCAAAACAAGATGCCATTCAGAATTTTCATGCAAACTTGTGGAGATCTCATGTTCATTGAAGTTCTCTTTAATTATTGAGCTGGATTAAGTTCTAGTTATTAGAAGTCACACCATTATATTATTCAAAATTAAATTATACTTACATTTTTCTGTACAGGTACATAGATAAGACAACATATATAAAAGAATACAGAGGAAAGTGTGTTTGAAAAGTTGTTTACATTTCCAACTGTGATTATGGGGGGCTTTTTCCTCTTTATTTCCACAGTAGAGTAAAAAGTCACAAAGTGATGCATTTAACACTCATATCCTTCCCTTTATTTACAAGGGTAACCTATACCCACCATTATATGATTGAACTGATTTTCTAGCCATGCTGGTGATTCCACTGAATTTCCTGCTCTCTCTTGTCCTGTTTTGGGGCTGGAAGTGCAAGCTATGGTCATGGGACAGAGGTTTTCCTCTGGGTGAAGGTAACAACCACCTGAGGGTTCAGCCTATAATTTCATGCCAATTAATAACTCTGGATTAAAATCAAGGCAGCTAAGTAATAAAACATGCACACATCACCTCCCTACCTCTTCCCCTCTTGACACATGCACACATATTCAATGGATAAATACACACACACTGACAGTATCATCTACACTGACAACACCCCTGCTTTGTGTAGAGGTGCAGAGGAGGGGCAATCTTTGTGCAGACAGGATGTTTCTTCACGCAAGGTCACTGAGTGTGTACATGCTGATTGGCAAGAAACATTGCCCCATCTAGAAAAATTATATCTCAGTTGAATCGTTGAGGATCTGGTTGGTGAAAAAATAGGTCTTAAGTGGGAGGTGACCAGAACTGACTTTTTTTTTTTTAGAACTGACATTTTTTTAACTGTATCTTCTTGTAAACCTTCTTTATGTACCTGTAATTTTCTTCATAGGTCAGTTAGCACATTTCTGAATATCTTCATCTGTTTTTATTATATTCAAGAGGACAAATTTATGTTGCTGATAATATGTTAATTCTAAGGAAGCGCCCCAGTTGTCAAACTATAATCTCTTTTAGGGCAAGACCTGTGGGAGTCTTGGCACAGGTACTTTGTAAGATGGCTAGTATTTATTAAAAGTTCAACACATATTTATTGAATAACTGAATGGTGGCAGAAGTGGTGAGGGTGAAAGAAGAAAGTCAGAATCTAGTATCCGGACCACAATAGGAAAGTCTCTAGTATGATTTTACGACTGGTTCTTACAAAACTGTCCGCAATTGACTGTAATGACAGATTTATGATATATTTGGGGGGAATTATCTAAAAGAAATCAATTTGAACTAAAAAAATTTTACCTGACCAGAATAGAAACATTAAAAAGTCTGTGAAATTTTTTATTAATATGTGGAAACTTCATTTGGCTTTCTCCTCTAGTAAGTCATCATCTTTTTTATTCTCTTTTTACTTGTGAACGTCCAATTTATCACTCTAGAAGACTGCCTGTTTTCATCACCAGCCATTGAAAAGTTTATTTTTTACAGAATATTGGCCAAGCAAATAAATATTTGAGCTCTTAAACTTCTCCACAAGAATAGTGTCATAGGGAAGACAGACATTAAACAGACTGCGGCAGGCTGCGCCTCCCATGCTGTCTCTTGACATGGTCCGGGCATTGGGGGAGACTCCCAAGAAGAGGGGAGTTCCTGTGCTCCCCCAAAGAGGGAAAGTAGTACTTCCCAGAAGTGGGGAGTTCTTGCACTTCCCAAAGAAGATCTGAACTAGGGATTCTCCATGGCAATGCCTGCTAATGCTCTCCTCTTTGTTCTTGGTTAATGTAAAGTAAGTTAGTTATAAATTGGCTTGTGAAAACCTAATTCGGACCCAGGTGACAATTGGCTTATTGTTCTTACGCATGAACTATCACAAAAGAAGTAAAAATTGTTAAAGATATAGTTAGGATAGAAATGTCCTGGTCCTGAGAACTATGGAGAACAAACTGCCCTGAACCAGCTGTGCTTGGAAACCGTAGTCTAACCTGGGGGGTATGTGTTTGTGGCAACAGTACATCTCCTGGTGTATGCGAAAGGCCAACAGTTCGCAGGTTATGTGGAGGTTAGGTACTTCTAGTTAAAAGTTAGATTTCTGTAGAACTAAAACAGTATTGATGAGTTACTTTAGATCACTTTGAAGTAATTGATAGTAGGCTAGATTGAGTGCTAGGGAATGGGATGATTTTAGTAATATAGCATAACAATGGACTTCCACGTCCACTCCAAAATTAGGAAGGCTTGACAGGATGATTGATTGTTACTGAACATTGTACTGTCTTAGACAATTGATTATGTTAGAAAATGAGTTGTACCTAGGAGAGTAGTTGTCCCTGTTGTTTTTTTTTTTTAAAGATTTATTTTTATTTGTTTATTTATTTATACAAGCACTGGGTACAGTCAGAAGCGCGGGAGGGGGAGAGAATTCACCAGAGCCAGAGCGGGGAGCAGAGCAGGCAGAAGGACCGAAGTACACTGCTGAGGGGAGCAGCGGGCGGCAGGAGAGGTCTGCGCGCCATGTGGGACCCTCCTCTGGTGGCCGGGGAGCAGCCGGGGCGGCAGGAGAGGTCTGCGCGCCATGTGGGACCCTCCTCTGGTGGCCGGGGAGCAGCCGGGGATCGAACCGGCGCTGCAGAGGCTGTGGGCAGCTTCGCAACCCAGCATTCAACCGCTGCACCACCGGGGAGGCCCTGCTGATTTTCTTAATCAGATTAAAGAAGTGTCCTTTTGTAGTATGAGATCAAGAGGGTCTTTGTATATTCATGAGAAAATATGTAATGATTGTCTCTGTTCTGCTTTGATGCTTATGCTGATGTAATCTCACCGCTGGCCTTAAGGTATAAATAAAGACCTGCTGAGACCCTCAGTAGGAGATACTTGCACGAGAGAAGGTGTCTGTGTCTACCTCACTCCTACCTCACTCCACTTCCCCTCAGTCCTCCGAGAAAACTTGGCCGACACCGTCCTCTCCTTTCGGAGACCCCGACACGATTTCTAGCTGGAGCTGGTCTCTGGCAACAGACTTTTGTACTTGTTCTATTGCCAAGTACTTGGAGAGGTTTGGGGCACTGTGGGAATGCTCAACTAGGAAAATGCAGAATTACCCAGACAGCTGATTCAGAATTTGCTTGAGGCACCATCAGAGGTTCAAGAAAAAGAAACAGAGAGACAGAGCTAGAGAATTTGAGTTAGAAGAAAATCTAGGCATTAACCAAGATATGAATCCATTTTGTTGTAAGTCATTTCAAAAAAGTAAATTACTCACACACTATTTTTTGTTCGAATTCATATTCAGGTGAAGAGGAAGTCACTGGATCTTTTAAGTGCTTATGTTTTATATATGTCTTAACTCAGTTCTGCAAGGGGACTTAATCTTCCCCGAAGGGTAACTTTTAAGCTGAGACTTAAATCATGAAGAAGAATTTGCTAATTAAAATCAAAACTACCATGAGATACCATCTTACACCAGTGAGAATGGCACATATTAAAAAAACTAGCAACAACAAATGTTGGCGAGGTTGTGGAGAAAAAGGAACTCTCCTGCACTGTTGGTGGGAATGCAAACTGGTCCAACCACTATGGAGAGCTGTGTGGAGATTTCTGGACCTACTAAACATAGAGCTTCCATATGATCCAGCAATTCCACTCCTAGGTATTTACCCAAAGGACACAGAAACATCAATTCCAAAGAACACCTGCACCCCTATGTTTATAGCAGCACTATTTACAATAGCTAAGCTTTGGAAACAGCCCAAATGCCCAAAAATAGATGACTGGATCAAGAAGATGTGGTACATATATACCATGGAATATTACTCAGCATTCAAAAAAGATAAACACATGCAATTTGCAGCAACATGGATGGCGCTGGAAGGGATCATGCTCAGTGAAATAAGCCAAAAAGAAAAAGAAAAATACCGGATGGTCTCACTCATAGCAGGAATCTAGAAAACTTAAATAAGGGATCAGGAAAAAGAATAACTATAAGAAAGTGAAAATCAAAATCAACAAAAAACTATGAACCAGAGACATTTTTTGGGGGGTGGGGGCCGGGAGGGGAGGGATTGGGGTCAGAATGGGGCATGTGCAGTTGTATGGGGGAATATAAAAGAAAAAAAAATAAATAAAGTTGAACCATCCTATTTGCTCTTAATATAAAAAAAAAAGAATTTGCTAATTAAGAAGGTGGTTGAGGACATAAAAAGATTTTCAGAGGTACATGCAGCATGAGAAATAACTCAAACACGGATGAGATCTCAGCCTTGGTTCCATTTATCTCTTCTTTCCTGTGCAGGGAGTCATTTCCAAAGGCAGACTCATCCAGATTTGTTAGATATGAACAAAGAAAGTCTGTTTAACTGTAAGAGCCATGCTGGCACATAAACCACTGGCAAGTGGGCAATCACAACAATATTCATACAGAATTCAATTTGGTTCAAACTTACTCATATGACAAAAAAAATTTCTGAGCATATAATATGTGCTAGGCCCCAGATAAATTGCTGGGATTTCTAAGGATTTCTCCTCTTCTGGGTTCTTGCAGGTCCATTACCAGAGCTCAACTCTTCCTCTTGAAATCTTCCTCTTCTCTGTCTCCCTGAGAAACATGGCTTCTCCTGGGTGCATTCCAGTTCTGCTCCAGCATCCTATCTCCCCTAATTCCAAACCACCCCAGCCACTGTCTTCAATCTACCCCAGAGTCCTTATTCTCAGTCTTCATGAGCACTAAGGAAGCAATGTGCTTTTTGCATGTTATTCAGGACTACCTAGGTTTCTGCCCCACTACACACTACCTTGCTAGTATCCCCTTGCTGTTAGTACCATGAATCTCCCACACCCTGCTTTAGTGGCAAACTATTGCCAATATCAGATATTCAGGCTAACCCCATTGAACAAGTAACTGCCTTCTTTTTGTTTCCCATAGAAAAGTCTCATTGAACTAGTATTAACTCAATCTTCAACTTTCAACTCATTCTACTTCTTGAAATTTTAATGAATATAGTTCTTGATTTCTATCTTTGATGAACACATTCTTCTTGCTCATATTCCCCCCACCTACCCTCCAAACCCTTAACCCCCTCCACCCGCCACTCTCACATACTGCCTTAGGTGGCTTCAGCTTTTACTCATTGTTTTATTTTCTTCCAGTCTATCTCCTATTCATACAAGTGAACATTTGAAGCCATTATAAAGTCATGAAAATAACCTATAATTGTGGTAGAGGTAAAGACACATAACCTTCAGATTAGATTATTTGGGATTCGTTTCTATCTTAAAACTAATGTTTATGGCATAAAAATGAATGATTTTGTCTTATATTGTCCTTTATTCTTAAAAAAAAATAAATACATACAGTATAATCAGATCTAAAGGAGGGGGAACAATCAGTCAAAGAGCAACTAAGATAAGACCAAATAAGAGTCAAAGTAAATGCAATTCACAAAACGTACATTATAGAGTTGGGCACTTGCTGTAAATAAGCCTCTGAATTTTTACACTTCCAACACAACTATAGAGGGAAGCACATTCAATTACATAATTCAAAATGCTGAGAAGATTCCTAAGACCGCAAACTAGTGCTCAAAAGGAGCACAGTCATTCGAGGTAATGAATTTCTGCAGATTCTTGTTAGGAGAGCACAGTATGATGAGTAAGCAGCATTCTCAGCTGCATCTCCTCAGTAAAAACAGTTATGGGGTCCTCAGGCTGCTTCTTCTATGGTTCCCCAGACTTAGGTTTTTTGTATAAACCTAAATTGCAGTTCCGTAAAAGTAATCATAGGAGGAACCAAAACAAGAATATCCAAAGATAGATTTCTCATTTACTTTTAATTTAAAGATAAAAGGTAGAGTGCATAGAGTACATCGTCTTTAGGAAATGTTCCATTAACATTTCTTCTCCCATCTGAGTGTTTCTGACAACATCTTCGAAGCAGATCACACTCTTGGCAATTTAGGGCATATTCATGACCATCAGTACTCAGCAGAATTGGGGGTAGGGTTAATGTTTTATAAAAGTTAAGGAAACTGGGGAACTGAGGAAATGTATGTGGGCTAAGCCAAGATTTTCCTCAGAAGACTTCAGATTGATTCTAACATAGATAAAAGGGCAAATGCCAAGACAATACCATTGACCACAGCTGTGGTGGTTTAGCCTAGAAAATTTGTGAAGCAGCTGTTCCCCAATGTTTTTTACAGTGGTACAAATCATAAAATGTATCATCTTAACCATATTTTAATGCACAGCTCAGTGGTTTGAAATACATTCATTAAGTCATGCAGCTATCACCACCACCTGTCTCTACCATCTCCATGATTTTTCATCTTGTAAATCTAAACCTCTACACTTACCCATTACATGTTAACTCCCCAATCCTCCCTGTCCCCAACCATTTTATACTTCCTATCTCTATGAATTTTTTAATCAGAAAAAAAATACATCTAACCTCAAGCAGTGAAACTTCCTCCTGATGTCCATAAGCTAAAGTATTATGAAACTAATGCCTCCAGATGGCTAAATAATTTGATCTATTGTGTAGCACAAGTAACCAAACTTTAGTTAAAAGTTGGAGACTAACAATGTCAGCTTTGGTTTTATCACAGTTGATCTGAGCCCATCAATCTGTCAGTAATTCAATCACAGGCTGCTTGTCTATTTTTGCTCCTCTTCTCTCATATGACATATAAAACTAAGTCAACAATTTCCTTTTTCTGTTTATACAAGAAGATTGATAGAACACTATTTCATGTAAACACAGTATGATGTTATTAAAGGGCCACTTAAAAGTAAGGAAGAAGGAAGGTATAGAAGATACTTATGCTTTACACACTCTGACTTTAGAAAAGATCATTTTTATAGATCCTAATTTTCCACAATGTATGAGTTTACAAGAATGCAGTTTTAATTTTTGGCTATTTATGCTTATATAGTAAAATAGCCAAAAATTAAAATTGAATTCTTGTAACTTAATCTACAACTGATATCTGTTTGGAAAAAATTTAAAGACAAATTGCAAATACCTAATGTGATATTGCTTCTATTCAACTTCTTCACAAGGTGATAAAATATGTAATCTTTGTCAGTACTTTGTCCATACTTCTTCACTACCTAAAGTCTGGTCTAGAGATTCTGGGATAATTATCAAAAATGCTTTTTAAGTAGTATAATCTACTAGACATGATTTTGAGAAAGTGCAAAGTTGTCCTATTAGAAAGTGAGATAGCACAGTTTCTAGGACCTCTTGAATGGCCCTATCACTATAAAAATAATTAAGTCAACAGAATGGCAAAAGCCACTGTCCTGCAATTGGAGTGACCCCTGAAGAGAAATGAGAGGTGACCAGACAGTGCCCAAAGACTAATAAAGAATGGTGGCCACCAATCTTACTGCATAACTTAAGATCTACTGAAATCATTCAGTATGCTTTCCTTTATATCATTTTGATATTCTTGAACTAAATGTCCCCCCAATGATTCCATCGCTGGCATTAACTTACTAATTCCTTAGACAAACATTTACTGAGTACCCTATAGACAACAAAATAATGGGGCCACACATCTTGACATTTAACAAGCTCACAATCTGTACTTTCTATTGATGTTCTGATCAAGAAAAAGATCACTTTGTCTTTGTTATATCTGAGAATCTCTATTACACTGAACCAGATATTCCCCTGAACCCTTCCAATTGAACACATCTCAGAAGTATAACTAGGGCCTCCCCGGTGGCACAGTGGTTGAGCGCTGGGTTGCGAAGCTGCCCACAGCCTCTGCAGTGCCAGTTCGATCCCAGGCTGCTCCCCGGCCACCGGAGGAGGGTCCCACATGGCACGCAGACCTCTCCTGCTGCCCGCTGCTCCCCTCAACAGTATACTTTGGTCCTTCTGCCTGCTCTGCTCCCCACTCTGGCTCTGGTGAATTCTCTCACCCTCCGGTGCTTCTGACTCTACCCAGTGCTTATATAAATAAATAAATAAATCTTTAAAAAAAAAAAGTATAACTAGCACAGAATTGTATTAACAAGTTTACTCAACAAAAATAACATTTCCCATTAATACGGTAGTTGTGTGATGCTGGGAAGCGAATGTATTCTCTTGGAAGGTCTGTCACTTCACTTGAAACAGCTCCAGTTTCAGGTTTCCTTGTCTGTCACCCCAGCACAACACTCCTATAAAATGCTTCACTTCTGGATCTTTGCCAGTACAGTAATTTTCAAGTCAGTGCTTCACTCTAACAATGTTTAACTTCTCTAACAATTACATATAATGCCTATGGACTAACACTCTGATTTCATCCTGCCATTTCCTACTTCAGAAAATTCCAGGGATTTCCCATTTACTGTAAACACTTGTGTCTAGTCAGAAATTCCCCCAAACTAAGCCTCCTATTACTCACTCAACCCCTCTACTTAATTTGTTCCAAATTAGTTGTACCTCAAACAACTTCTTGAACTTTCTTCACGAATGTTTATGATGTGATTTGGTGTGCACATATATGTGTTCCACCCACATGCACAGGCACATGTACACAACTACAGGGTTTCAGGAACAATACATGTTATTTAACTGTGCAATATATTTTGATGTTTTCAACTTTGTTTCATTGTTTAAAATATTAATATGACACACTAAAGTGATTTCATCACCACTAAAGGGTTATAAAAATACCCAATATTATGCTTCTTTGATTAATATAAGGTGTATAATATTGCTCTTGAAAAATGGTAAAACAAAACACTGCTTTGAATGCTCATTCTGTTCCTGGCAGTTTGAGCTACAATTATTATCTTTACTCAGTCATCTTGAGATCACTTCTTCATATGTCACCAAAGCATTTAGTCAACTCCTCTCACTCTTATCTTTTGAAATTTGGGGCATAGTTAAGTAAAAATGCACAGAGGATCCTCTAGGTTTCTATTTCTTATGTTGTCTTAATCTTTAGTGTCATAAAAATAAAAATCGCCAGGCCTAATTTTAATCAGACTACTTGCAGGTGACTAAAAGTATGTATGGCTGTATATGTTGTTTCTTTACATATCTTAGCAGCATGAACTCTTCTGCCTGACCATCCAGAATCTGAATCCCAACTCTGCCAAGTTATCAAAACTGAGGCTCCATTTCTGCATCCATATGCTGGCAATTGTAATATCTGTATCAAATGACTGATGAGGGTCAAATTAGATTATGCAAGAAAAAAACTTGGAATAAGGTCTAGGATACCCACATACTCAAAGAATGATAATAATGTTTTATCACCATTACAAAACAAGTAAATGTATCTCAGCTTCCTTTTAAGGTTATAAAACAAGGTTCAGTCACAGGAACAAAAATATTTTTTTCCTTTAAATAGCCAGCTATTTTTTGTCGCTGGATTATTCGTAACATAAAATCTCACCACCGATTTTATAGATCATAAGTATCCCTAAAGAAAGGATTTGTTTGTGGTGCTGGATAATCATTATATAATAAGGAATGTCTATTGAAACTAAAAGACCGTGTATATGCAACAATTTGCCTAGTCATGCTAATCTCATTTAGATTTTTTCTTAATGTTTTTTAACCACCTGAGGGATAAACATATGCTTTAATTCCGAAAAAATATCGTACAAGATGCATTCACATAACATTCAAGATCTGCATGGGGCTGTTTTTTAACGAAGCAAGATCGCGTTTCATTTCAGCCTTCCAACTGAAAGTCTTGTTCCAGTTGTTTTTTTAATATTCTTTCTTCCCTTTATTTATCCACACCCTTCTGTAAGCAAACCGTTTCTAGGGTGTTTTTGATTGCAAGAGTTTGGTAATTAACGGCCAACGACTACCTTTCCATGGAAAGTATTTTTCCCCCTAACCTGTTCAATTTAGCACAGCAAGCTAGAAAATCTCATCCTTTCTCCAAGAAACACCGGTCCACGCTCGACTAGGCACAGGAGTGTTGCAACCCCTTTCAAAATTACTTAAGCGGAGCGTCAAGACCCACCCCCTCCCCAGCCCCAATTCACAGGAGTGATCAAGATTCCCCCAGCTCCAGCTCAGCCGTTTGCGTTTATGCATTGAGACAAAGGCTTTGACAATTTAATTGAACCAAAATTGGAGACCTCTGGGGATTAACCTGCAGTCACTACACTCCAGATCGTGCGTTTGCACGTTAAGGGGCCGGGGCCGAGGGTGGTGGGGGGACAACTCCAGGTGAGAATCGAAGAAGGCAGCGCTAGACACAGACCTGCAACAGGAGGCAGAAACAGGGGAGTCGGCCAGAAGCTGCAGACTCGGGGAACAGACCCACAGACGCGACCTAAGCGTACCCCACCACCCGGGCTGGGGGTGAGGCCTGAAGCCGCGTGGGGGGCGCGGCACCCGCCCAGGCTGGAGGCCGGCCCCGTCCACCCGGCCGACCCCCTGGTTCCTCACGGCGGCCGGGCGCCCCGACGCCCCGACACCCCGGACCCCCTGGGCCCGCACCGCCCCTTTCGTCACGTCCGGGGGCGGGCCGGGCGCCGGGGGCGGGCCCGGGTGGGGCCGGGGGGCCGGGCGGGGGTGAGGTGGCGGCGGTGCTTCGGGTGACAACGGTCAATAATGAAGGTGGCTGCGGCGCGGCGGCCGGCTCAGCTGCGCCGGGCGGGGGCGGCGCCGGGGCCGCGCCAGTAGGACTCGGGGACGCCGCCGAGAGATGGGGACCCGGCGCGGGGCGTGAGGTGGCTGTGGCGGCAGCCGCGACTGGAACTTCGGCCAGAGGGGCTCCGCGGCCTCCCCCTCTGGCGCGTCGGCCTCCACCTGCAGCCCTTGGGCCCCCGCGTCCCGCGGGACCGGGCCGGCGACGGCGGGGGCATGTGGCGCTGGGTCCGGCAGCAGCTGGTAGGTGCCGCGGCCCCTCCGCCCGGGGAGCCCGGCCCCGCGCGGCCTCTGGGGCCCGGCCGGCGGGGAAGGGCCGGCGGCGCGGAGCCGCGAGCCTGGGGTGCGGACGCCGGGTAGGCCGCGGGGCGCGGGGCCCGGAGCCGCCGCCTCGCGCCCAGGGCCCGGCCCCGCTTCCGCGCTCCCGGCTACTTCCGCCTCCTCGCGGCCCGGCCGCTGCCCGAGGCCGGCGTCCGGGCGGGGTGGGCTTCCCGCCTGGGGAAACGGGGCGAGAGAAGGGCAGGAAAGTGGGTGCTGGGATGGGCCGGGGCAGCGGGGAGAGGCTGGGGGTCCCTGCCCCGAGCGATTAGGATCACGGTTGAGGGAAGGGAGGGGGAGGACCGGCCCGCCGGCCCCTTGTGGTCAGTGTTTTCAGTGAGAGAGTCACGAATCCAGGTTGTGTTTATCATCCGGCGAGGCCGGGGGGAAGCACCTTCTGAAGTCTCGATCCTTCAACCAGAACATTTTCCCAAGGCCTGACCGAGGGAAAGCTAGACTGGAGCACCCCGTCGCTCTCCGATGAAGATGTGTCTGAGAGTTCGGGAAGACTGCCTGTGGTTTACTTCTTACCTGGCTCTCACCCCACCCAAAGTGAAACTTTTGAAATGTGAACCTAGTTTTCCTCCTCCTCCTCCTCCTCCTGACAGATTTGGTAGCAGTGGTTAACTTTTCAGCTTTACTGGCACAGCTGGAGAAAAAAGAAACCTTAGAAAAGGGTCATATAAAGCATATTAAAAAGCGCCACCTTTCTCAGAATTAATTCAGAGAGAAAAAAAAGCTGCTCTGCCTCCTGGCAACTACAGCCCAGAAAATACAGCACTGAGGCAACAGTGACAATTAGGGCAGAAATTGCGTGTGGCTGATAGAAGCCTAACCTCACCTCTTATGATGAGGTGTGCTACTGGTTGCTGCTTAATTTCTAAATCGCATTAATTAAATGCTTGGAGAGTTCAGTGTTTTCATTTACTGACTCAGAAGGCCAGATCTGTAAAGATTTTGTGGGAATTAAGCATTGAAACTTCTTTTTCTCTCCTTTAGAACAGCGTTTTAATATTAAGAATTAAGAAGTGTGGTGATTCGGAGCCAGCGTTCTGTTAATTTATTTTGCAGTGGGCATCATTCTCAAAAAAAAAAAAAATTCTTATAAATAAAATTAGATAGAGCTCTGCCACTCTTTCATACAAATGTGGTCTATTTTTAGCTAATTGTAAATTTAAATATCCCAGGCCTTATTAGGAAGCCAAGCTAATGATGTCATTGTAATACCATATTGTTGTAATACTTTGGCTTTGTTGCACTAAGTGGTAGCGCAGTAACTTGACTTTGGAAGTTAATTATTACAGGTCTGATCTCATGCTTTTGATTTGCCAATCTTCAAGTAAGGCTTATTTACTTGATGGTGTTTTTATGTCCTATGAAGATCATTCTAAAGTAGTACTCTTCAAGCTTTTCCTATTTAGATTAAGTTGGCACTTCCATTAGGTAATTTTTTAACCTGAATAAAATCCTGGTTGTATAACCACTCTCATCTTCCCAGACAATCTGGTAATGTTTTTTAAATTGACTTCAAATGAACACAACTAAAAGGAAAGACAGCAGGTTGTGTGATTAATTTACAAGACAACTATCTTACCAGGTGGTTAACAAGTTGAACAAGTTGCTACTGTGCATAAAAAATGCTGTCCCTGACATTTAGTTGCTCACCTCACTGGTTTTACTTTTAAGTTATCATATCTTCTAAGTGTGTAATCAGACCTATGCCAATCTAGGACTTTGTGTCTCTGATTAAATTTGTACAGTCATTTAAATTATACAATAAGGGCCTCCCCGGTGGCGCAGCGGTTGAGCGCCG